>NC_141391.1:158861004-159486004 GCF_034619465.1 Leptosomus discolor
TGGGCATCGGTCTCTCCTTGGCGCTAATGGCAGCCGCCTTTGCTTTTACTCCCTGCAGCTGGGCTCAGAGCCAAGGGAATTATATACAGCCATGGCTGTGCGCTGAAAAGGAGGAGGAGGAGGAGGAGGTAGGGTAATCTTTCTCAAGGCTTCTTGCACCTCTTTCTGATGTTGTCCTCTGCAGCAAGTTTCTCTTCACCTTGTAGTGATCTGTGAGGATCCAAACTCCTGTCTCCAGCTTATGGTACTGAAACAGGAGAGAAGAGATGCTATTATCTCAGTTTTAGGGCAGTAAAAGAAATCTGGCACGAAGCAGCCGCATGGTTGTGTTGGCCTTTAGACAAGGAGGTGATACACCCCCACCCGGCGCAGCTGAGTGGCATGAGAAGGGAAAGCCTCGAAGTTAGATTCACCGCAGGCTTGTGGGTTAGTGACTGAGCAGGAGCTGATTAGACAGTAGAGGCAAGTTTTACATTGCGGTGTCAGCAACGTTAAAGTGATTTTCAGAAAAGGCTGTGTTGAATTTGATGGGAGAAGAAATATCCTGAAAAATCTGTTGACAACAAGAGTTGATTTTGCTGACTTTCACAGAAGTACCTCAAAGGAGCAAGTATAGGGAAGAGGCAGCGTGGTTGTGAGGCTCCTTAGGGAAAGGGCAGTTTGATGGTGAAGGAGGGAGATGCACGCAGGGACATGCTTGCACCGATGAAGGCAGCGCCATAGCGTGCTCCTGCTGTGAATACGTGGGCAAACAGGCAGAGGGAAGGGAATTGCCTGGAGCTGCCACAACCTCTCTTACAGTGCCTGGAGCTGCCACAACCTCTCTTACAGTGCCTGAAGCTGCCACAACCTCTCTTACACTGCCTGAAAACCAGAAGTGCACAAAGGCACAGTACCTGGATTCTTGTGGCCGGGCCTGGAAATCAACTCTGAAGGGCTCTCAGCAGACCCTTTCTGAAGTCCTACACAGATGCTGTTGCCCTTTGTTTGTGTGGCAATGGAGAATGTGTGTACAGAGGAATGTACACTCGCGCATCTGCCTGGGTTTAAAAAGCATTTTTTTTGCAGGATGTGATTGGCCACGACTACTCATATATTTATTTATTGGCATCTAGTGCTGAAATGAAGTCATACCAACTTTTACCTTCTGTAAACCAGATGGGCAGCGTTCCCAAGACACTGGGCTTCTGCTTTCCCTTCAAGCCCGCTGCTGTGATGGGCCTTCTCTGGCTGGCAGACTGCTGCCTGCGCTGTGCAGGTAGCCTGATGTGTCCGGGGGGTGGCTTGTGGAAAGGAATCTGCAGCCATTTCCGTGTCTTTGAAGGTGTTTCTGGCTCTGGCAGTTTGCTGACAGCGAGGCCTGTTTCCCCTTATTTCTCGTGCATCTCTTTGCTCAGTAGGGTTGTTTACTGCCATAACTTGTGGGGTTACCTTGCAGCCTTCCTACCTATCCCTTCTTTTTCTTGCTTTGACCACAGGGAGCTCTGCGAGCATAAACTCATTTCTGCCCACGTGCATGCCCTTGAAAAATAATCTTATGAGGGAGGTCAGTTTATTGTAGCAACATCCAGGGACTCCAGGCAAACTCAAGGACTCATATTTCATACTTTGTCCAAGGAAACACGGAGGAAGGTGCAACTTTTGCCCTGAGGACCTGTAACAGTAAATTCTACTGAGCCTGGTGCATCCTCTAAAGTTATCAGAGGTTGTATGCTATAGCTTCCAGAAAGAAGAACAGCATCAAATCAGCTTAATGCTGTGCCTCATCTGACTGGCAGGAATAAGTTGGAAGTGAGAGAGGAGGAGGACAGGCATGGTTGAGTACCCACCACAGAGTGATAAAGGTTTGAGTACCTCAGTGGCTGCTGACTTGCTATGTTGGACTCATACCAGCATGGAAAAGATCTCGGTGGAGCCTAAGACTCCTCCAGTGTGAATGGGGTCGTAGGACTGGACTTCAGAGAGCAGGTTTTGAGCCCTGCTGTAACAAAAATTCACATGAATGATTGATTTTACACACATTAAGAATTATTTCAAAACCAGTGGAAATACTTGAGAACATAAATCTTTGCCAGACTAAGATGTAGAAATCAAGGCAATTTATAAGTTTCTGTTGCTCACATGAGATGATTTTTTTTTTTTTAATATATCGTGTGTGATGGGGAGGGTAGAATATATCCTGAGGAGCTTTGTTATGTGCATGCAAGTGTTTCAGCCTCTGTTGTTTAAAAACAAACAAAAAAATGAAACTAAAAAGCAGCAGCTAAGTCTGAAAGCAAGAAAGGATTTTCTTGGTTGATAACCTCAGACTGAGCATGTTTTAACAGAAATGCTACAGAACACCATCTGTTGAAAACAGGTGCTTTATTTAGTTTTATATGTTGGAAGCTTATTTTTTATGCAGAGACAAACACAAAAAAAGAGCATCTTTGTTCTTTTGCAGAGAGTTGGATTGAACGATGTCTCAACGAAAGTGAAAACAAACGTTATTCCAGTCACACCTCTCTGGGGAATGTTTCTAATGATGAAAGTAAGTAACTTGTCATTCATTTCAAATGAGTGTGAACGCGTCCAAGTGCTAAATTCCTGCTATGTAAGTTGCTGCATCTTGGTGATATTTTTAATACTCTCTAGTTTGAAGAGTCAACTCAGTTGACACATCCAATAGTTTTATTAATTTCTTTTTTTTCTGGAATGTTTGCTATTTTGCATTATTTGAAAGAAAGTAATACTATCTATTAGTTAAAGCAACGGGAAGAATTTATGCGTCACAGAGTAAAGTTTGGATGACGTCTAAAATGTGCTGTTAGTATTAGCTCATAAGTGAAACTCTCTGTTTTGCTTTTCACTGCTGAACACCATGCGGTTGAAATACAGGAAAATTTATGCTGTTTTTCAATACTACTATATCAAATCGTACATATAAAGACTTTCTTTCAAGAATTAAACAATCATAAGATTAAAAAAACACGATAAATCATGATATTGCTTCCTTTTTAGTCTTAGAGAAGAAAAAATTATAAATCTAGCTGATTTTAAAATAGCTATTTTTTCTTATCTCTTCTAGTTATAGTGATTTTAGATCTTGATTTTTAACAACAGCAGGTAATTAAAAAGACCCCCAAATGCCTTAAAATAACCTAATGGTTTCTTGTTAAAAGTATAAGACAATTTGTAGTTTACCATTTAGTTTTCCCTGTTTATGCAATTTCTATTCTACTTAATTTGCCTAAACCATAATACTCTTCATGTTAGTTTTCCTCTCTGGACTTCGTATGTTAGTTCATGTTACAAGATATTATTGCAGACGGAATTCTTTAGTTCAGAAAGACTCACATTTTTATAATATTCAAGCACATAAGTTTAGAAAACTTATCTTTAATAACTTCTTAATTGCTGAATGTCCGTTTTGCATTTTTTGCATTTTAAGAGAGCTGCTTTATTTTGGTGTCACAGTAAACTTCATGCCTTGCAGCACAGTATTTTAGTGCATCACGGAGTTTGCTATATTGGGGCTCTACTCTTATTTGTCCAGGGATCTTTTTTTGAGGCAGTATCTGTCCTGAAGGAGAAAGGAGGTGCTAGAAACATGTTATTTATTCGTGACTCTCAAGCTAAGAACAGTGGGCAAGAATTCTTAAAGACAGACAAAAAAACTTGGACAGGTTTGAGGGTTTTTTTGTTTTTAAAAATGAAGGAATTAGAAATTAGTTTCTCTTTAAAAATAAAATTATAGTGAAAACCAAAAAACATCTGCTTGTTAATTTGCATTTTATGAGAACTTGTGAGACTTAAGAAATTAATTTCACTCTGATGCTACTGAGAAAATGATGGAAGGAATCTGTAATGAATGAGACATGGCTTCAGACTCTTAATAGGGTCAGAATTCAGGATTCAGCCCTGTTGACTTCAGTGAGCTGTTCCTTAGACTCACAGTTCAAGACAGTATTGTCAAGGTAATTATTTAGTGCCACTAACTACATAAAAAAAAAATTATAATGTCATAATCATGACTGTCCTTCTATGTTCTGTTCTACATCTGTTACCCAAGACAGGTTGCAGCAAAACTAGTGGTAGTTTGTTATATGTGCTTTCAGTTTAAAAGCAAGCATGAGAGAACTTCTACGTACCTAGGGACAGTAAGAAGTGGACCTGCGTGGGTTACCAAGAGCACGTATTTCAGACAATGGCATTGAGAAGATTGGATGCTTGTTCATTCTGTTTTCTGGTACTGGAATTAAGGGGCAACTGGTGATAATGACAGGCGTCAAATTTAGAACTGATAAAACAAATATATAAATGAATTTATCCCACAATTTGTGTGCAGAAGACATTGTCACAGTATACAATGCAAACCCAAATGAGAGTGAGAGATGATTTCATCTAGCTTCCTTCCTAATAGCCAGTCCTTCCAGATGCTTCCTTTTCACTCATACCAGAATTTCTGCAGTGCAGGTACTGAAGAAGTTATCCTTGTTTTGGGGGGTGGGGCAGGGAGATGGTGAAGAGGAAGGAGTAGGAAAGAAAAATAAGCCACTTGCCCAGCACCAAGAAGACCGATAATCTGTGAAATCCAAAACAAACAAGAAGTTTCACCTTAGAAATCGTGGTACTATGTGCTCTTTTACAGTCCTTGAGTTCTTTCTAACATTTCTCTAACTGCGCCCACACACCAACCAAGAAATTTCCAAACCATTGTGTCACTCTTTGTCCAGCCTCTGTCATACATTTAGAAACAGCAGGAGGCAAAATGTTTTGAGAAAACCTGTGTAACCCTATTTGAATTCTTCAGAACAGTGGTCAAATTGCTGTTGTCAGTGGAGCTCCAGTTTTCATCTGCAGCCAAAAGAAGGCATCATCCATCTTTCTCTTGACTAGTTTTTTGTCTCTAAATGCATTAGGTAGCTGTTGGCTGGACTCTACCAGAGAAAATGTGGTTTTGGTGTTGGCTGGGGTTTTTTTTGGCCTTGCATCCAGTGAAGGCCATGAGAATTGGTACAGTGGACTGATAACGTTCTTACTCGGTGTCATGCTTGCTCTTGTGATGATTTTTTTCATGGATGTTTTTAGGGTTCATAGGGTTTTAGGACAAGAGCAACAGTTTTGCCGGTCTCCTTTTCTACAGTTGAAGTGTGCTACAGAACCATACTTCAGGCCAAGGGGTCCTTTGCGATCTTCTGTTCTCACCCAGACACCTCCAGGTCTCTTGAACCTGCATTACATTGTGAAGGGAAGCAATGACTCATAGCTGTGGATTCCCATGGTCTCGATGCTTCTTCAGGTGCTTCTTACCCTCTTGGAACCTTTTATGGCCTCTCCTGAAACACAGCTTTTACACTCTAATATAAAATTCTAGGTAAATTTTATTTAATTTTCCATTTTTTAAAAAACATTTTTCCTTCCATCACTTCCGTATTCTACATGTTAGTCAAAAGATTCACAGGAAAAGGGAATGGTATAACCTCGTATCTAATAATTAATAAACCCCAACCTACAACATTTTCCATGTACAGTGCATTGAGACAGATTCTCCAAATTAGAAATAGAGGTCTGGAAGAATACAATACAAGGAATATCAAAGTTTCAACTTCAGTTTCACGGGGAAGGAGTCATGATGTTACATGATGAAGTGGAAGGTTTCTTGTACAAATTTTCTTGCATATTTAGAAATGTGAATGTGTAGAGATTTCATATAAAATAAAAGAAAAAAATCAGACTACTTTTTTCACTTCAAAAGCAGTGTTCAAAATCCGTGTTCAAACTGGCTGAAATGGAAAATTTATCTGATAGTTTCTTTTTGTTTGTTTTTTTTGTTTTTTGTTTTGAACTCGACCTCTTATTCTTCCATTGGAAAAAAAGATGTTTTAAAAAGAGCTACTTGATTTTGTTTAACTTTCCTTGGGGAAAATTCTTTCTTTTTCAATCATACCTACTCAATTACAACAATGCTCCCATGTTTCTCAGAGGATTTGAAAAAGTCCCACTATTTTAAAAGCGTGGAATACATATTAATGAGCCTGAATCTTATTTATGGCTACGTGTAAGAAAGAGACAAGGTAGCTTCCTACTATCACTTAATTTTAGCTAAGGGCACATCACTTTTAAGAACAGTCAGAACCTGGACTGCAGGGGCTACAGAGGAAGAGACTGTTCCTCTGAAAGGTGTGGAGCTACCTGAACTGAGGGAAGGATTTTATCCATATGAAGCTACTAATAACATATTAGCACTTCAGAGGTTCTCTGAGACACACAGAGGCAACACTGGAAAATACAGGACTCTTCTATTATCTCTGCAGTGGAAAGCAGAGCTTTAACTCCACTTTAGTTATGACAAACAGACTAACATCAACATTGTAGAGAAAGGTGTACTAATGTAGGGTCTTCAGTTTGTGGATGTTCCACTTACTGTGTTTAAGGCAGCATGCTTAAAGAGCTGTTGATTATAGATCCTATTGTCTCGATGTCTTGCTCTAAGAAGAAGGAAATCCCTTGAGCTGTACCTAAAATCAGACAGCAGAAGTTAGAGGAAATTACTGAGGTTCAGGGAAAGGCACAAACATATGCACAAGGTACTAACATAACTCTACTCCCATGGCTTTGGAACAGAATTTTGAAAGGAGAAAGGCTGAGCTGTTGTAAGCAAAGAAACTTCCATGGAGTTTGGGAAGAAAAAGATTCTTTGATATCTCTGGGAGCCAAGAAATACTGTTTTTCTAGTACACTTATAATGCAAATTTTTAATATTTTTGAAGGCCTCTTACATTCCATGAGTTTTACTTGCACCTGTCAGCTATTACCTGCCTTCAGCTTGGGATGAGTACCAGCTTTCCTACCTGACCAGGTACCTTGAACATACCTTTCCTTGGAGTGCTGGTAGTCCTCCTACTGGCAGTGGAGTGAACACATTAGATCTGCTCCTCGCAAATGGGTTTCTCCCTGAGGTGCTGTGCAGCTGCCATACGTGTGAACACCTGCAGCTGTGCATCAGGAGCAGGATTTTTCCTCATGACTTCAAGTCCTTTTGGATTTGTCGCAGAAGAATTGTGAGCTCTCTTCTTTCACGGTGCCTCAAAGCTGGATTTCTTTTCAGTGGCTTTATTTCCTTTCTTTACAAAATAGTTTGGATTTTAAAAGTAATTTTTAAGGATCGTTTTAATCTACAATGTTGTTCTGGGGGAGACTAATAAAATGACAGGCCAAAAAATAAGGGAAAACAGCATGCTTTACCTCTTCCATGCTGTACAAACAGATCTGGGATCAGACCT
Organism: Leptosomus discolor; assembly: GCF_034619465.1. Classification (NCBI taxonomy): domain Eukaryota; kingdom Metazoa; phylum Chordata; class Aves; order Leptosomiformes; family Leptosomidae; genus Leptosomus; species Leptosomus discolor. Next base: position 158,868,270 of record NC_141391.1, read on the forward strand.
GAGTCAACAGTTACACAAAGCATTCCCTGCACAATAGGGAAGCCATTAAGTGCCCTGCTACCAACTAAAATACAAGGAATAGGGGCACTTACTATTTTCTGCTAGTCAATTTTCTGATGAGATTATATTGTTAAACTATACAACGTAGAATAAAGTGCTTGTATATGTAATACTGAAAGTTAGCATTTCTAGGTCCCTTCCATTCCTATGCCATGTGCATTTCTTTCCATCTATTTAATAAAAAAGTGAAAATTTTCTGAAAATAAATATTTTAGCCAACACCTGGTGAAAATGACAGCTGGTCCATTGGCAGAAACCCCCCCAAAAAGTTCTGTTTTCTTGTACAGAGACTTGATTTTGGGGGAGACAAGCACTAATTCTGTGAAAAATTTATTTTTGTTGAAAGTCCAGTTGTTCAATGGGTAATATTTTGATGGAAAATGGTGCTTAAAGAATTTTTTTTAATAAGTTCAAAGTCTTTCTCTCAACAATCTCCTTCTTGGTTTTAAGGGGCAGTTAGTGGAGGGTGCTGAAGAGTTTTGAAGAAGGATCCCCAAGAAGCAGGTGTACCTGAGGAGGGAGATTTTAACTGCAGTTTATGATCTTATTGTTAGTTTGTGTTGTTAAAACAAATCCTTACATGGGAAGCGCTGAGTATGGCTGGCTTGTAGTGTGTCTGAGGGCAGGTTGGGTAAAGCACCTGCTTACAGGTGCTCACTCTTAATGCAAGTGAAAAATATCTGGGGGAGTGATGTAAGGGATGTAGAGACTCTAATGGTGTATAACTTAGATATTGCCTTGATATCTGCTAGAGTTCCACATATCCAGGGGAAAATTAGTTCTAGTTAGCACAGGTGAAAACCATCTAATGACAGACCTTGGAATACTAGCGCAGTTAAATCAAGAAAGATAATCGAAAGTCTCCATCCCCACAACAGCAAAGGCCCGAATCCCCGTGGTAGGTAGAAAGGCACCGCAGTGCCCAGGACACGGCTCTGGTCAGGCCACCCGCCTCTCGCCCCTCCGTGGGGCCTTCCACGCCAGGGCTCACTTGCCCTCCCAGCAGGTGCTCTTGCACATCCAAGCCAGGCTCCCTCGTCCCCTGTCACCTGGAAAACTGTGAAACTCAACCCAAAAGGCTCTCCCACCGTGGAGCACAGCAGACATGCCTGCCATCCTCCCCAAGCCTCTCCTCAGGGAAGGCTGGGGCCAGGCGAGCTCTCTGTAGGGTGTCTGTGCTACCAGTTGAGGGTAAGAAGGGAAAAATGGTCGATGACAGCCCTGACTGTTTGATCCACCCAGTGGTTTAAGCCCGTGCTGCACGGCTCTGCCCCCGCCATGGCGAAGGCGTTTGTCCTGCTGCCGGCGGGGCCAGGGGCTGCCGCGGAGCGTCGTCGGCCTGCGGCAGCCACCACCGCTCGGCATTCAGGCCCCGTGTGCCGAAGGTTTGTTGGGTGCCGACCGTTTGTTTAGGAAAAACAAATGAAAAACACAATTTAGAAGTGATTTGAAATGTGTATGTTGGTCCTATGCGCTGAATAAAAGCGGGCCCCTGAAAGGCAGGGAAGGAGTGTGCAGCCCAATAATGAGAGGCCTATTGTCATGCAGATGCAGAAGAGGGGCTGAGGCAGTGTCTGCGGGTGTGACTGTAAATCTGGATTGCCCTGACGTCCAGGGGACCAGCCTCGCAGGCTAAAGGGTGTTCCGTTAGCGCAACTTGCCCCGTACGCAATGGAAAAACTATGGCGGCGCGAGGGCCGAGGACAGCGTTTTCCATGGTGGGGTTTTGTTTGTGTGCGTCGGTTCCTGTGACTGCACAAAAGGCCTCCCAACGGGGTCTGATGTTCGGAGGAGACAGCCCGACTCCCTTAAGATTCAGCATCCTAACTTAAATAACTTCTGAAAGTTAATTGCATGAAGAAATGAAACTTGCAGCACAGTGTACAGGCGCAGTGGTTTACCTTGTTGTTTAGGTATCAGAGCACTTAATGCTTTCATCAGGGACGAAGTTGTTAAAATACCAAACTGTGTTTGATACAACAGCATTTCCCAAAGAATACCTTTCTGGGAATGCTGATGGTGCTTCGCTCCAGCTAGGAATGTTTTATATGCTTCGCAAATCACAATTTAATAGGAATTATTCTATACATGCTTTTAAAGTGTTTCAAAAGAACTGATGTGAACTAGGAAGAATCCAATATTTTAAGAGGTTTATTTTCATTATCTTTTTCTTTATTAATCTTTCATTCAAATTTTTGGAAAGTCAGCAAATCAGAGTTACCTTGGAAAAAGTTAATGAGGAATACTGTCCAAAAAATTATCTGAAAAGGAATAAAGTATATTATGGAACTTTTTTAACTTCAATTTTTGTTGTTCAGAATGAATCTTTGTAAATTTATAAACATCTAGTATATATTATGTGTTAGGGTCAACAACATCCAACAGTGGATGAATGCCATTAGGTTAAATGCCTCATCTAATATAAAACTTGGGTAAAGCAACTGTTCTCTTAAAGCAGGTAAAAGTGTTTTCATGTTCTGACATGCTGCTAAAGGTCTAAAAGTGGCGCTTTTTTTTTCATATAAAGTTATCCTTTCCGATGCCGTTATTCCTATGCACCGCTCTGCTCCTGCTGTCAGTGATGTTTTCAAGGTTTATTGCCTTAAGCAGTATCTACAGATGCTAGCTTAGGGAACATCACTATTTACTTTTCCACAGTTTAGCCAATATTTTGAGAAAGCTTTGGCACTTGAGAACTTTTTTTTTTTTTTTTTAATCAGGTAATTCCTTCCCAGTTCATAAGTGCCTGAGCAATTCCCACTGAATTTACATAGCATTTTTGTGTTTCTTAACAGATGAGGAAAAAGAAAATAATAGAGCATCGAAACCACACTCAACTCCAGCTACACTGCAATGGTAAGATGCCTTTCTAAAAAAATCAAGAAAATCTGTCAGTGTTTTTCTTATACTTTTTCCAGCTGAAGTGAATAGAGGTCTTGGACATTTACACAGTTCTAAAGATACTTTCACTGTATGTGTTTAATCTGCTCATTAGTATCCTGTACAGCATTTCTCAATGAATGTCTTACTCTTACGGGATTTGTTTGAACATAGGAAACCTTTGATATAGTTTAGAAGATCTACTTGGCATATTTGTTTGCCACCTTGCCAGCTGGTGATTTGTGGTTTGTCATCATTGTTGTATTTATTACGAAAAGAAAACTAGTACTGAGAATTTTTTTCAAGACACACATTTGTTTCAGTGTGTGATGAAGCCCAGCTTTACTGACTGTTTTACTGAAATGAGATCTCTGTAATTTAACACAGAAGATAACAAAAGAAGAGAATGAGTTTGAGGTTTGATTCATTTGTCAAAATCCCCTTGTAAATTTAGTGAGGGGAAAAAAGGAAGGATAATTAGGAAGAGAGAAAGAGAGGATGGGGAGAGGAAAGTTTGTGACTTAGTCTGCTGTGCTATGAAAAATGAGTAAGTGCAGTTCACTGTGATTTACAGCAGTATTCTAGGCTGCATGTTCTGTAATGTAATTATACTTCTGACATCCCTTTCTATAGGTTATCTCTTAGACCATTGCTGACTTTTCTCTTAATTTAGGTTTCTAATTCTGGTTTAGCTTTCTTAATATTGTAAGTTATCAAGCATCTTTCAGGAGGTTCCTTCTGTCTGGCAGAACAGAGCTCTGTTATAGAGAAGCCTCAGAGCATGCTTATTTGAAAACTCATACTCCTTAGCTTGTTTTAAGTCTTTTAAAGAAAGACCTTTACTTCACCTGTAAGTATTTATCTCAGTTTTCTGGATGAAAATATAAGATTACAGGCCAAAAATATGGGGGTTTTAGTAAAATGTTAACAAAATTATTTTTCTTCTTCTGTCCATCTCGTGGGAGATCTAATTGAACAAACAGCAAAGAATAAATCGTTCAGTGAATTTTACTCTTTTTCTCTGCCTGTGAAATTCTGTGATTCTGTGAAATAGGAATAAAGAGATTTGGATTATTTAATCTATATTTGCTTTCTAAAGTTGAACAGTTGAATTTTAGATTTAAAAAAACCCAAGACCTGAGGGTTGATTTAGAATGGGTTGCTGCAAATATTCAGTGTTCTGCCTTGCAGAAACTTGCAAATGATGAGGTGTACAAACATAAAAGCATTTAGCTGTGAACTATTGCTGCTTTGTGCCTATTTATATCACAAAAGTGTTGTTTTTCAGAAGTTCAAGAAAAGTAAATAAAGAAAAGGAGTGACTACAGACAGAGAGAAAATTATTAAAATAATAGTGAAATGATATAGAGGCATTTTGTTATTTACCATTATTCACCCATGCAACTTCAATACACTTCAAACAGGATAACAAAGAACTATCTAGCTACAATGAAAGAGCAGGCAGAGCTTACCAGTCCCAAATTCAGAAGTGTTTATTTTGCAGTAGAGTCAGTTAAGAGTCTTTTCCACAGGAGCAAATAACGTAGTAGCCAAGAAGTCAGGGTTAATTAGAACATGCCAGCAATACTGTTCCCAACAGAAAACATGCAAATACTGTAAACAATCTTTTGCCAAATACTTTCAAGTTTCCTCGGTCATAAAGGTTAGTAAATCCCTAAACTCCTGGGATATTGAGCCCTGCTGGAATGCAGTGTGCACACTAATGCTCATTCAGCAGTGTTTGCAATAGAGTCCTAGAATTTTGATTGTGAAAAGGCTGCTTACATCATCTTCCCTTCCCCTTCCTAGTGTACTGGCTTACTACCTGTCTGTTGTGTTATTTTTCTTACACATTTAGGTAGGTCAGACATTCTCCCTTATGAGTCTTTTGGAGCATCTGCAATTTCCTCCATTCAGTTTTCCTCCCCAAAATGCATGAGGGAACAGAAAGCAATCAAGTTTTCAAATTTAATTTCTGTAGCTGGCGACAAACTAAATTATATGGTTGGCTCATTTATTAATAGACCTGTAAGTATGTTGCAGGTAAAACTTTCCCAGCTTAGTAGCCATACCATATTAAAGTGTTCTGGTGTTTTCTGTATGCTTTTCTGTATGCAGCCTACGTACTGCAGCTTTGAATTGGTATTTTGTGGAGAAACTGTGCTGCTGGATTTGATACACTAACTAAAATTACGAGCTCAAAATTTGTGGTCAAAGTGCTAAAGTAGTAAGCTTGCTTTATGTGAAGATGTTGAATTTCCACTGCTCTGGAAAGCCAGATCCATTAGCATCAGGTTATTTGTGCTGTGGTAGCACCTAGCAACCCACGGGTCTGTAAACTATTATGGTCAGCACTGTACAAATGCGGCACTGAGCACTTCCTCTAGGTTTAGCTTTACATGTTTGATAGTTTTGCCTGCTCAGGCCTCAGACCAAGTTTTTGCAGAGGCAGAAGACTAAATTTACCTGAATATGCCTTGGGTAAGCATGTGTACTACCCTCTTATGGGAATCTCTTGTCCAGATTCAAGTCATGGAAGTGGTGGGGTAAATTATTGACCAGATTTCAGGGTAAAGTACCGAACTTCTGGCAAGCGGAAGCACCACGATTGTCTGCAGCATTTGGTGTCTGCCGAGTTAAAGCTGGTCACATTTTTACTGTTAGATGTTACCATCATTAACAGCTACTGAAGGTAAGGGAGTGTTGGAGAACAGAGACAGAGGAAACGTCAATAACAAGGAAAAAGAAGAGGAGGAAAGTAGTAGGGAAAGTGAAGCGAGACTTAAGGGGACTACATAAATTTTATCACATGGTTCATATTGCCACCACCTTTATTAGTTATTTCTTGTCTGGCATCTTGTTGAAAAGAGCGAACAACATCGGTCCCACAGGGATATATCCTTAATGCTTGTGCCTCTCCAAAGGCAAAGTACCTTGAATGCTACAAATGAGGAGAAGGAAGAAGTAGCTGAAGATGCCAAGAAGCATGTCTGCATGACTGTCAGCCTGACTAGATATCCTTTTCCTGGAAACAGGAATGATGTTTTCGTTTTGTTTTGTTGATGACACAAAATGAAGTGAAAGGCCTGGTATATGTAGCATTACTGCCAAATCCATCATAATTGGGGAAACTATGTGAGCTTGAATTCAACTGTTAAGGCATGAATATAGCAATACCTAGTATCCTGCATTTAGCCTGTGTTCCTGTGTTCATTATTGCCTGTAAAGGTATAGCTCTTGGCACTGAAATGGTCATGATTATTTCATCGGTGAACTGGTTGAACAAATTGTTAAGTGTGAAACTTTATTTTACCTCAGTTTGGGGGGTGTGTGTGTGTCTACTTCTCCAAACACAGAATTATTCAAAGCACGGACAGCCTAATTCCACGCAGTTTTCTGGCTTACAGTGTAGGTGCTCCGAATAATAACAGTATTGTGAAGCTAAAGTCAACAAAACTACTCTATTTTCTGCAATATTTGTAAAAAGAAGTAAAAAAGAGGAAGGTAAAGCATTTCTAGGTAATGGATTCTCCCCAGATTAGTAGTTTCCCAGGAATTGTTACAATGCATCAAAATTCATCTGCTCTACAGTCCTTTATGTGATTAACAATGGTTAACATCACAGTTGTTCTATTGCCTTCATCTCTAAAAACAAGTCTGTAAGACCACTACAGACCTGACTCTGCTATAGAATAATGTCATTTAATCCAGAAGTATATAAGTGTATAAAGAGGGAAACAGTAATAGGACAGATAAAATTGTCATTCCTGTGGAAGGATTAGGGGGTTTATTGCTAATACTGGTACAAAAGGTCTTATTGTGAACTACTGGATTTCACATGGCTTTATTAGGCATTTAAAATGTTTTTATATATATATATATATATTATTTCTTGTAATGATTTGTTAGATAGAAGATTGAGTTCATTATCTTTCTACAATACTGTAGAATGAAGCTGAATTCAAAATATGATAAAGTTGTTAAATAAAGGACAGGAAAATAAAAGAAGTGGAGCAAGATGGGTTTTTGATCATTAAAAAAAAAGTTCAGGTATAATGGAGCATTGTTCAGCGTCAGACTAATGACTCTCTGTGAAAGAGAGGAGAAAAAGAGAAAAATTCATCAGATATGAACAGAAATAATTAACTGCTTTTCTTTCTGTCCTGTCTTGGTCACGGAAGCTGACATTCCAATTAGCAGCTATAGTATACAAACGAACTCTCCAGGTTTTGAAAGGAGGTTTTGTTAAAGCGCTATGAATTTGAGGAAAGATGCCACGATGATATTTCTGTAGAAACCAAGGAAGAATAGATGTTGCCCATACAAACTGATTCCATTCATCTAGCCGGATATCTTATTAAAATAGTTTGCAGTCACAAATGATCACGATAACTGAAATGGAAGGCAGATACGTCCTGAAAAAGGCGATGAAGGAGAGAAACTAGATATTTGGAAGGTATTCTACAGCTATCAAATGACAGGAGATTATTTACTGTAAAATTGGAGGATTTTGAGAATATGTATTCATTTTCTAATACATTTAAGAGGAAGTTGCCGCCTTCTCCTAGCCAGCAAGGTATAGACAGGTACACATATAACTACATATGCATATGAGTGAACCCATGGATGACAAAATTAATTATGGTTTAGAGTTAAGTGCGTATGTAAATACCTCTTGAACTTTGTTGAATTAGCCATCATAACAAATGTCATTTCAAAGGAATGTTTCCTCTAATCTATAGATTTATAATAAGCCCAGGTTCAGCTTTTAAAGGTGAAGCATTTGCCTGTTCATATATTTGATACATAATTTAAAATCTTATAGTTGTGTTTTTGCATGTGTAAAGGAATACTAACAGTTTCTACAAGGCAGAGGAGGATGTTGTTTCACAATGTTATTCAGCATTGTATTCAGGTCATGGGCTCTTTTTTCGCTTTGTCCATAAGGGATAGCAAGAAAGCATTATACAGATATGATTTTGTGCACGCTCTTGACTATTTGCAGATAACTTGCTTTAGCCACATCTGCTTCCACAAGGTAAGGAATTTTGCAGCTGGACAGGATTGAAAAGTGTCATGAACCAAAGGTGACCTGTCCTGTAAAGAATGAGAGGATGCTTCCCCTCAGTGAATGTTGTTTTGTAGTTGTACATATATTGGTTTACTTCAGGATGCTTTTAGGGTATGACAGATTACTAATATATTTTTTCCTAAAAATAGCACTCTGGAGCCTGGTCAAAACCCAATATCCCTTTGTGCTAATCTCTACTTGCCTGAGAACTCACAGCCGATGTTTTTGGTAGCAAGTATGAATCAAATGAAGCAAGTGTTATGGAAGTGAATTGGAAGGAGCACTTAGGAACAAAGCAGAGAAAAATTACTAGACAAGCAGAAGCCAGAATTTTTGGTCTTAAAGATGCAACTTTGCATACTGTTTACCATACAGGACATCCAACATACTTGCAGTTCTCTCTGTTTGATATTTGCTTTTTAAGGCTGGAGGAGAACTATGAGATTGCAGAAGGTGTTTGCATTCCTCGAAGTGCTCTCTACATGCATTACTTGGACTTCTGTGAGAAAAATGACACGCAACCTGTTAATGCTGCCAGCTTTGGGAAGGTGAGTCTAAACAGCAGTATGATGCCTTGAGCTCTCACCTGTTTCAGGTGAATTTGGATTATTGAACAGAATTAAATCATCATTTACCATTAGGGAGAGAGATATATGAATGGAATATCTTATGTATTAGAGTTATCGGACAAAGGCTAAGATTTTAAGTATTATGGTGGTTGGAATAATTTCTAACAATGACTAAGCTCCAGAACACACTGAATTTTTTGATAACTTCAGTCCCCAGCCTAGCTGACAGTGACATGGTATACAATATTGGCAGCTTGGAAGTCAAATACAGGCCAGTGTAAACATGTCTGCATTGTGACTTGCACTGCTTTAATAGATACATACGTTTTAAAAATAGAAGGCCAAAATATCAGTCATTGAATTTTAGAGCCTGTCTATGCCGTTCTTGTAAGCATGATATGGAGATCCCTGAATTAACGATATCGGCCCACACTGGCAAATTCACACAGCCGAGTACGCCTCCAGATGTCAAAGCCCAGAAAGCGTGTAACGGCGTTTGCGTGGGTCTGCAGGTACAGGGTGACAAGTTGTCTTTGTACTGTGATTCCTTGTGCTTCCACTTCCTAGTCCAGCTCTAGGAAGAGCCACTGCAGTTACCTCCAGACTCACAGTGGAGATGCACCTTAGCACAGACCCAGCTGTGCATTGGTGTGAGCAGTGAAGCTCTTTCCTGTGCTATAGACCACTAGCAGACATCAATGGCCAGCTAGGATGTCACATAAAGTTTGTATTTTGGGTTTGCTGGTCAAGTGGTGTTTTTCTCCCAGTGAAAAATAAGATGGTATTTTTATATTCTGTTTTTTTAATTTAAAAATGAATTTTTACTATAGAATTTGTCACAGGCCTTTAAATCTTGTAGGCTGTGAAAAAAACCGAAGTGTGGAGTTTGCCACTGTTTTTGAAATACTTGCAAGCGTGAGACTGAAGCTGATTGTCCTGCAGGCTGTTCTCTTCTAGTGTTTGCGACATTTGTTCTGTAGAAGTGCTGGGTATTCAAAGAAGGAAAAATGTTCCAAGGGTTAGTGCCAGTGTAAAGAGTAGGTGAAGGAGAAGAATTTATTTAATGAGATGTCATTTGCTATAGCTCATCTTTATGTAGGCAGGTTAGCAAGGCAAGTAAAATCTACCATGTTGTAACATTACTATGTTTGTTTGTGTCTTAAAGACCTGAATAGCTCAGCTGATTCTGCATTAGGTTTGTGTTTAAATACACTGAGTAAGTGTGAATGAAATTGTTCATTGTACATATTATTGCTACCAACTGGTGAGTATAGTGGCAACATGTAATTTAGGAATAGTGAGAACAAGAAAGAGATTTCATGCAGGCTAGCACATTTGGATTGTGGGTAAAATTTACACGAGATTACATTTGCGGCTGCTAAAAACTTCAGTAAATTGTAAGGTGTAAATATTCTGAAATTATTTCATCAGAACATAAATTTATCAGGGACTTCACCAATTTTCTGTATGCAGCAATCTTGTAACACTGTATATTACTCCATCCTCCTTCTCCACGCGCCTGTTCATTGGTAGGTGCACCTTGACCTAGCAACACAGCTACAGTGTCTTCCGTCGAAAAATCATGGCATTCCAATGTGTTTTTCATGAGCTGTGGTCCAAGTGTTTTCCACTTGGTTACAATAAAGTTCTGAAGCAGTGATGCAAGAAATGAATTTTCCTTTTTTTTTGTGGAGAGGAAGCCGTACAGAAGCATCCTAGTACTGTCTCAAACCCGTGCTTCGTGTAGCCATTACTTTTGGATCTGGGAACCGAGGCTTCTGCACAGATGTGTCTAGGAACCTTGGACAACACTGGCATGAATATTGAAGTGAAACAGGCTTCTGCAACTGCAGAACCCAGAGCAGATCCCAATGATTCTTTCCAACCTAGTTTTGCTAAGAAAATGTACCGCACAGTCATGAAATTCTGTCTCCAAGGCAGACACCCACTTCATTCCATCAGTAGTGAGCTTCTCCTTAGGACCAGTTATGCGGATGAATTTTTAGCCACCAAAGTTGCTATCCTGTGACAAATACTATATTGGCAATGTGTGTTGCATAGATGTCTTGGAGGCAGTGCAGTGAAACAGGTGTTATTTGAGGGGTTCTGCACTTAGCTGCTGAAACACAGACCCCAGGCATGTTTGTCCTCATTGGGAATCATCACGAGCTCTGCAGCTGTCATCCCCTCCAGAGAAAGGAGTTAGTTGTTCTGTGAAACAGTAGACAGTTCGCCTTTCAGTAGACCACACTGAATTTATGATTCATCTTTGAACTTTAGCTCTGTGGGCAATATTAAACATTTAGACTTTTTCCTTAACAGACTGGTAGTTTTTAGAAAGAGACATGGAGTTCAGCGCATTAAAACAATCTGTAATAAGTAACATCCTAATGTACTGTTACATACTCAGTTGCATCTCAATTAACAGAACAGTGTTGATTTCACTTTTAAAGATAGCACTGGAGACATACAAAACTTGCCTGGAAGGGATGTCTCCAGATTAAGGTTTTGTAGACAACACTTCAGCCCACGTGTACTTCTTAAGCCTGATATAAGTCAAATATATCCACAACAGAGCACGGCAGGGAGAACAGACAAGTTGTTCATGAACAGTTGAACGTTTCTGACCATCTCCTATGTTCCCTAAATCCATTGCCTTACCTAAATCTCGTGTAATATCTCCATGTTTCCCTGAAGTATGTTCAATTATTTCCAGGTCCCAGTTACTACATCAAGGTCTTAGTTCTTTTAGTTTTCTCACACATCTGCTGCAGCTTCTTTCTACATTTTTTTTTTAGATTCCCTCATGCCTGTCTGTCTATTTGCCTGTCTCTTTTCCTCTCCTCCGCCCATGCCAACAGCCAGGCAAGCAGCAGCACATGGGGTGGCTGGTTCAGCGCAATTCAAGTGTTGACTGGTTGGCTCATACTCATAGTTGTCCGGTCAGGCAGAGCCGAATGGCTCAGCTAAAGCCTGAGCTTTCTTCCCTGTCTTGTCCTCAGCATTCACATCAGTGTGCTCTCCCCACTACCCAGCCTGTGTTTTCTGTTAAACCTCTAGGACATGGACTGGACTTCAGGCATTTGGTAATGTCGGACTAGTGAAACAAAAATTGGTTTGTGGGGTGGAGGGATTAACAGAGAGACAGTAATATCTCATAGACTGTTTCCTGAGGAAACCAGCCTAATAGCAACAAAAGTAACAAGAAGAGGAAAGAGCAGAATTACCGTATAAACAAGCACCTTTAAAAAAGCAACCTATACTCCTAAGCCACTTAAAGTACATATAAAATAAGGAAGACTCTAATATGGTTATTAATGTGATATATTCTTATATGGCAAAGGGAGCTGTAGCTTTAGTATGTTGGCCAAGATTTTAGTGCTTGTGTCGCCTGATTAATATTTGAAAATTACAGGCAGTTTTGTCTATATTAGCATTTGCTGATCTACTACTAGCTATGCTGTCTATTACAGAACTTTTTCTTGCATGCGAAAGACAGGACCAAGCACTCTTTTACCCATACGCTTTAACTGAACAGTTATTAGGGAGGGCCCTGTATTTGCTGGTTACAGCTCAGCATCAGCAAGTGGAGGCTCCGGTATCAAACTTCTGCACTTACTGTAGGCAGCAAAGCGTATTGTGTTCAATGGAGTCACGATTTCACCCAGAAGTGAAGCAGAATAAGCAAAAATGTTTCATGCAACCAGTGAGAAGACAGGGAGGCACAGTGAGGAAGGGCAAGTATGTCCCTGAGTTTATTATTAATAAAACACTGCGTATGAGAAAAAGCTTTCTCACAGTGAACATGTTCAGACTGTGAATTAGTCTGCAGGCAGAAGGAGTGAAAGCCCTGTTGCTGAGGTCACTTCGAAAAGACGGCAACCTCAGCCCTGTGCTGCAAATGCCTTGAGCTCAGCTCCGGGACCCTGTGGACTCAAAGAGCAGTTTCCAACTGGAAGTTCTGCTGCTGCCTGCAGCAGTGAGGGCTGAGCAGGTGTATGCGGGGTTTTTTGAGCAACATATGTACATAAAATGCCAGTGATAATTAATACACTGAGCTAGGAATTATGGTAGGTGAAGGCTCTGACTCATTATTTTCACTGAGTTTAGCTGCAAAAGCTAAACCATTCTGAATTGCGGCCTTCCCTGAATCAAGTAAAAAGCAGAAATGCTTTGAGCGTTTCCAAACCCCTCAGTAGCTATTCCGTATGGATGGGTGCTGGAAGGCTTGTTGGTTCTCTCCTAGCTGTAGCAGCTGGTTTGGCAGGTCTTTGAGCTTCTCTTTCACTTTTATTTCCAACAGTGATTTTTGTTCGTATTTCTTTTGTGACCCTGTATGTACCTTATGTTCTTAATCAAGTGCCTTAAAGATGTAATCTTCCTCTTCTGCACTGGTTTCCCCTATCCTCCATGTCCTCAGTTCACTGCTTTAAATTTACTGTGCAGTGCTAAGTCACCTGGACCCTGACCTACCTCTCATACAGAACACTTAATTTTTCGTAGAGCAACCTCTTTTGCATCCTCATGAAGTGTTCTTCCCACAACTCCCATATGCCCCCTGGAGGTTAAATACTTTCCTCTTGTTTTTCTCTTATTCTTTTGGTGCTTTCCTGCCATGTCTTTTGGCAAGCAATAATAAATTCATATTTGAAAAGGAAAACGAAGGATGCTGACGCTTTGCAGGGTGATTCTCCCCCAGCCTGAGGTCCCTTTACATCACTCTGGCAGCACAAAGAGGTTTAACAATGGATGCACGCTCATACAAACTTTAGAGCTCCTTTGTTGCTCCCTGGCTGGCTTTGCTGTAAGTGAAAATTGGATTCCAATAAATTTATATCGCTAAATAAAGAAGGGTGAAATCCACAACAGATTTGTAATATTGGTGGAAAGACACCTTTTATATTTTTGACCAGTATTTCCACTGCATTTCCAAAAAATGGGCTGAGGCACAGTTATACCAGCAGAAAAGTGCTTTTTTTTTTTTTTTTTTTCCAATAGCTTGCTTTGCTCCAGGGAGGTACAAGCTGTACCAGCCAGAGTCCTCTTTTATCACTATGCACTGTCTCTATGCCCAGAAGTTTTTCCAGCAGGACTGCTCCTCCAAGCATGATGAGCATAAATAGGGTTCACAGGTTCACACTATGAAACTATATATATTTAATATTTAAAAATGACAGACAAGTGTCCTTATTGAAATCTTTTTGATAATGACACTGTGATGTGATTGCATTCTGATTTGTCTTTGTACTGAAATGCATACATCTGGAAATTGCCTGCTGTGCATAAGGAGATACTTCTCCTGAAGGTGTATTATTTTTCCTTTATTCTGGATTTGCTCCTAAGTAGCCTCAATAGTCACTAGCATAGCAAAGCCAAACTTAGTCTTAGTCCTCTCTTCCGATAGACTAAAACAGCGCCTGCTTTATTATGAACAATTACTACATATGGAATGGGGGTTTTTTAAACTACTTTTTTTCTACTCAATATATAAAAGAAAAATAGAACTGGGGAAAAAACAATATAAAGCTGAGGATGTGGTTTCTGTTACTGCATCAAAGGACCGTATCAGTCCGTCAGCACTATCTGAGCAGTCCCTGCTTTTCCTTCATCCCTTTTTAACAGCTAAGGTTCCTGACTGAAGGACAGTTACCACCAGCATGACTTTTCTTCCCGATTCAGAATCTTCTAGGCCAAGATCCTCTGAGGAGGCCGTAATAACACAAGCACCGCGGAAGCAAGCAGTCATGCTGGTGTGGGGAGCGGGGGTCCTACAGTGTAGTTGGGAAGGTCTTTGCCCCCTTGGCTCTGCTTCACTGATCCCCTGTATTACTGCAGGTTGCTGACTACTGACTTTTTCTCCTTGAGCTTGAGAAGTAAGACAACCAGCAAGGACACGTCAGTTTCTTTGGAGTGACTTTTGCTTTCCCAAAGATCTGCCCTCTAGCAAAGGGATTTTTGCTGGCTTTGCCACTTCAAGCATCTGGCTACTAGTTAGGTCTTCAGCATGAAGTAGAGCAGCCTCTGGGCTGCTTTACCTCATGCCTTGTCAACACGTCTCAGAGGCCATTCTTAGAGCACAGGGTCTGCCAGAGTGCAGAGATCCTGGCGCTCAGCCTTTTCCCACAGATATGCTGGGTGATGGCAGTAAGCGTGCTGGCACCAGTACAGAGCAGGGCGAGTTGTGCAGGGTTTTAGATCTGCTGCTTGGCTTCAGCAAGTCAGCACTGAAAGTGGCTACAGCTCAGCTAAGCAACTGAGTCAGAGCATTTGATATTTGCAGCTTTGTTGGCATGCAGTAACCTGTTTGATCATGCCTTAGGCTGAATTCCCTTTGGCCAGAGGAGCTGCTGAAGGAGGATATTGTTGTACATGGATGAATTTGAGGAGAGGTCTCACAAGCTTCACTAAAGGGTCCAGTTCAGTTGGAGTTCCTCATGGAGTCTAATCTCCGTAGCAGGCAGAATTGGGCACAAGCGTTAGAAAAAGTGCCAGCTGGCTTTTCTGACTTGCTTTGCAGTATCAGTTGAGGTGTATCAGTGCCAGAAATAAGATCTTATCCTACAACTAGACCATGGCCTGTTCCACAAAATGGTGAAAGTGAGTGGAGAAAAATGTGAAGGTTATCAAATCTAACCAGACAACGGATCTGAGGTCAAGAATACTGGACCTGTACACTACAGTCTTCTCTCCTGGGCCATGCAAGTAAGCGAGCAAGGGGTAGAGAGGGTATAGACACAGTCACACCTCTTCTTTTCTTTGCATGGTTTGGTGGATTTAAGGGACAAGAACGTTATTTTGTAATGGACTATCAGTGGATGTTTCTTGGGGCAAAGCTTTCTTGACCTTTTCCTCAAGGTAATGTGATGTTAAGCCAGCTCCAAGCCACCTTTGAGCCAAAAGGTACCTGTTAAGACAAGTATTAATAATAACAAACTGTCTCAGGGCAGGATTTCCAAAAGCACTGAAGTAGATGGGGAAACCCCAGAGTGATTCAGCTGGAGCAATACCAGGCCAAAGATGAATGAGCCTAAAAATCCTACACTTACCATATAAGATTAAGGATATCAGAGTTGTTTGTGTTCCACAGCAGTGAGAATAAGGAAAGCATAGCTGTGTGGGAGTATAGTTGTATTTGGCATCACTGGTTTCTTTCCTGCTGCCATGACAAAGAAGTTTAAGACTAAAACACTACAATACTCTTGCCCGGAGAAGCTGTGGATACCCCTTGCCTGGCAGTGTCCAAGGCCAGGTTGGATGGGGCTTTGAGCAACCTGGTCTACTGGGAGGTGTCCCAGCCCATGGCAGGAGGGTTGGGTCTAGAAGGTCTTTAAGGTCCCTTCCAACCCAAACCATTCTGTGGTTCTATGAACAGAATTTGGTAAATAAACACAGATCTTCTGTACCTGGCTTCGTAAAAGAAAAGCACTCCCTCTAGATATGGGACTTGAAACTTGAGTTGAGATAATAGAGCCAGGCCCTGTTACAAGTAATCTTTATCAGAGGAAAGACAATTTATTCCACTGTATTTAGAAATTCTCTAGAACCTCCCAGAGCTACAGAGCCTGGAGTCTGAAATACATTTCTCGTTCTGGCAGAGGGCAAATGCTGGGTTGCAACTTAATTTGATTTTATTTCATTACTCTGGGAAGTTCTAGAAGGACAGCTATAATTATTTCAAATAGAAAGGAACAACAGTCATGAAGAATAACATCCCTCTAGATCAGATGCGCTAACAAAATAAACATGCCTTTTGAAAAGTAGCAATTTAAATTATTCCAGGGAAAAGGCTTCTAAAAGTCATCCTCTGCCTATTGCCCCTAGAGCAAAATTTAATATGTTGACACAGGGAGGGGGGAAAAAATTACTTCAGAAGTTTCCAGACATCTCTGGTTTCTTCCATCCTTACTTGTTTGTATGAAGACAGACATGTAAGATGCTTTATAAGATGGTTGAGGTTTTTTTCCTGATTTGTTTTGGCATTTCATAGAAGAATTTAGATGGAATAATTGGGAAACATAAAGTTCGCAGTTTGGTAGCGAATGCAGTGAGGAGTGATGGGTCACGGTGTAGGGCTGAAGGCAGAATAGACAATACATTCCTCATTTTAAAGCTGGGCTGGCTCTGCTTGTGTTGGAATGTCACACATTGTGTGTGTGGAGATGTGAGGAGAGATGCAGTTGCAGAAATTATAGCTGGCAGTAATCAGGGCGAAGGAATGTACCTTTGCAGCCATTTGTGGATAACAGAACAGCTCCTGCAGTTAGCCGTGTCTGAGGTTAATAGGTTGTGCAGACTACAAAACAGACCTTTACAGAGGAAGTGCATTTTTCTAGTTGTGGCTCATAAAGTCTTCTGTGTTTTGGATGGATGCTCAAGTAACTTACTTAATTTTTATTGCATTAAGAACGACCAAAAATACAAGTAACTAGATATTTAACTCAAGTTTATTCAGACACCTCTATTAGGTTTAAAAAGCTAAAATGGGATAAAAATCCTGTTAGCTCCAAGATCTGTGCAGTGTATGTTGAATGCTCTATTAACAGTGTTGTAATCTCAGTGTGAGAGAATGGTATGAGGAGACTTTTCTTTCCTGCATTCACTTTGGCTGCCCCATACATTCAGAGTGGAAAGATTACTGCCTGTCAGAAGGAAAAAGGTCCCCTTATGTTCTATCTGCAATCACCAAAAGAACTATGGAGTTGCAAAAAATTGAGGCAGTTCTTAATGTTTTGGGTTTTTTTTTTAATCAGGAAAGGCATACAAGATCTTCTATAGGCAGAAGGAAAGATCAGATCTTGAGCAGGGCACAGAGAAAAGAGAGGGAGAACACAGCTAAAGTTGAGTAACTGCGAGAGAAATTGAAGGAGCATTGGTTTCTGAGACTAATGTAGTAGGGATAGAAGTTATTTGCATGTGAAACTCCTGGTCTACATCTATCTCAACCAAAAAGCTACGTAGCATAAAATAATGCCTAACAGTCAAAACTGTCACGTAATTTAGGTGGAATTTTACATTAGAAAATGTAAAAACTGTACCCTTTTACTCAGCAGATCTCATAGGTCAGCTGGATTTGTGGTCACTTTGGAGAAGTATGAGATGAAATTTCAGTTCCATTGAAGGACAATGGTAAAAGGCCCGTTCACTCCAGAATTCTCTTGGATACCACCCATGAGATGTTTTTACTGCTTCTGTTGAGAAGCCAGCACCGCTGTGAGAGCGGGGACTGGGCTCCATTCAGAAAGCAGCTCAGACTGCGTGGTCTGGGCTTGATTCGTTTGCTTTCACAACCCCACTGCAGTGATGAAAGCAAAATGATCCAACTTGGTTTTCAGATCCGAACTTGAATTTTCATGTCCGACAATTAGGAATCCCATTCCCTCCCCATCCAGCTGTAAAATTAACTCATTTTCTCTGTACATCTTTAAAAGTTAATGAACATGAAACACAATGATGATGTATTTTATAGGCTGACTTTTCAGGCTGAAAGTATGATTTTAAAATCAATATTTTGGACCCTCTGCTTTTTCCCTTGATT
Organism: Leptosomus discolor; assembly: GCF_034619465.1. Classification (NCBI taxonomy): domain Eukaryota; kingdom Metazoa; phylum Chordata; class Aves; order Leptosomiformes; family Leptosomidae; genus Leptosomus; species Leptosomus discolor. The sequence goes on from NC_141391.1 coordinate 158,886,385, forward strand.
GCAGCACACAGCTAACTCCACTTTGTCCTGCCGGATCTGGCTTCCTCTCTCCTTTCAGGGAAATCTCACTGCCTTTGGCAATATCATTGCACAGGGATTCGCATAAATGTTGCTGAACATTTATATGAACAGCTAGTTAATTCGATACATGATTTGTTTTATTCCAAACACAAACATAAATAGCCCAAGCATGAGTATGCCATGTTATACATATTTTACATATGCGGCATTAGATCAACAAGTCCTGACTTCTTTTTTTTCCAAAGGTTTGCTAGATTATTCTTTTTTTCTTTTTTTTTTGTAAATTATTGGTAAAGAATATTTTAAGTGATGCATACTTTTCAGCTGTATTCTTGAAGGTTTATCTCATTGTTTAAAAAAGAAACAAACAAAGAGAAGAAAAAGGGATCATCTGATCAACTGCTCCATTATTCTTCTCTTTTCCTGATCACCTCTGCCCTGGTATGTAGAAATTGGCTGATTTATTTAAATCCCAGGAACTCCCACGGCATATGGTTCATAAAGTAGCATTTACAGTGGGCATTGTAACACTTCATCACTACTAGAAAGACTTGAAAGTAATGTGGGTTCATATTGTTCCAAAAGAAAAAATAGTGTATAAGTGTCTCTAATATCAAAATTTACTTTTGAGTCTACTGCTGTAAAATCAGCTTTTGGAGAGGAACGGTATTTTCTGAATGACAACTATCACCAAAAAAAAAAAAAAAAATTAAAAATCCCCTAGCCCAAAAAAGCCATCCTCAAAAAGTGGTTCTTCAACACTGCCTTTTTTCCCACAGCCTTGTGGAGCCCCCAACCCTGTCTGCAGAAAATGAAAGAGAGAGGGGTGGGATTAATGTGTAATTAAAGGGAATTTGGAAGGCTGAGATGTTGCGGAATGTTAGATCAGTAGCTGGAACAGCATGTGGTGTTCTTTAGGCAGGCTTCATTGAATCCATACAAAAAAAGAAAGAAGGGCTGCTTGCCTGTCTGCTCATTTATCAAACAGCTAGGCTGAACTTTCACAGCTCCACAAAAGTGTTTTACTGTTTGCTGAAGTTTTGCTCCAGAAATTAAAGCTGAACAACCTAGCGACTCTGAGTCTATGCTGTGTTTTTGACATCAGCCACATTGTGCAAAGCTCTTGGAAACCAACACAGGTCAATTTTTACATGACACAAAGGGAAGATGATTGTACTTTTGCTAAATAATAGTAATTAAAAAATTACTGAAGAAATAGTCAAATATGTGACATTGTAATGTCTTTATTTATATAGCACCTTTTGATCCAAATATGTGTTCCAAAGCTTTCAGTCATCAATCAGGATTAAATATTTATCACGGTGCCAAAATGGCTAATGGAGAAAAAAAAATCTATATTATTTAATCAATTTTAATTGACATTTTCTTCTAGTTGAGCAGTTATATTCCGTCTTGTATGCCCATTTTCCTTTAATATTAGTTGGTGTTCTGCCCAAAGAGGAATCATTTAGCAGTTCATATAATGGAAACACAATGAAAATAGATTATAAATTTAAAAAAAGAAGAAATTCCTTTTGCAAGTGAATCTTCAAGGCTTACTGCAGTCTTTCTTGCATGACACTTCTGCCACAACAATTTTCCTCCTACTGCAGACTGCACTGAGAATCAGGCTCAATCCTGTGAGGTGCTGAGGACTGCCTTTCTAACAACTACAGCAGAGCTTTTTGATTGGGACTAGTCTGGTTGACAGATGCTCTGATTACTGAAGGCACAATCTACATTGGTTAATCCATTTCCCTAAATGCATCTGGCATTAAAGAAGTTTTGTTTTACAGTAGCAATGTTCTTTTAATCTCTGCTGACAGACTAGGGTCCAGGTTCTTGATGATACCCTGCTGTTTCTAAGATGCACTTGTTTTCCATAGAGGATAAATTGATTATGAGCTATCTTTACAAATGCAGCTGTGAGCCTTCCCTGGTAGAAGTGGTGCCCATGTCAAACACCAGAATCTTTTCAGTGAATCATCTTTTAGAAAACAGAGTGTTTAATTGCAAGATTGTGAAGGTCTTTAAAGAGCTGTGGCCTCCAAAACTTTCAAAAGGCAAGTGTCCTCTATTTGCAGTAAAACCAAGTTTGTTGATCCTGCAAACTGGCATAGATAAATAGTAAGTCAGTTCTAAGTACAGTCCTCCTTGGTTTAGAGGCAGAACTGATCTTAGATTTTTAAGGAAATGTGTTCTACTCCAGTAACTTCTGAAAGTATTTCCTTAGATTAATGGTAGTTAATGGAATTATACTGAATTTTAAAATGTCTTTCCCCTCTATCAGTAATAGAAACAATCAAAAGCTTTATTTCTGACTTCTCCTGCCATGTGTTTTCTTGACATTGCAGTACAATTTATCTGCTTTTCTGTCTTAACAGTCTGTATTAAATTAAGTATTAGTGAATGTGCTTTTCAGTTTTTTTCTAATATCGGTTCTATTTATTTGCAGATAATAAGGCAACAGTTTCCACAGCTAACGACAAGAAGACTTGGAACCAGAGGCCAATCAAAGTAAGCAGTGTATGGTATTATTGTCATCTGACACGGGGCTCCATCTGGCTCTGGCTTTACTGAATAAAACAGTTTAAGATCAGGGAATAATTTGTCCAGTTGGCAACTTAAAACTCAATTTTGATGGAGGTTCCATGTAATCTTTACATTGTCTTATTGATTCAGCGGTGATCCTGCAAAGGTAGTCTAATGGAGGCCTTTTACTGATTTCATCAGCAATATTTTCCACGTTGTTCCTGTAATGTTTTTCACCCCAACTCACTTTACACAATGTAAAGGACATTCACACCCAGGAGTAATGGAGCTACTGCTGGAGGCTGGTTAATGTTGTGCTTCAGTTTAGAGGACAAGTGACAGAATGCTATCTGGAATTTGGGTAGGAACATGCATTGGCCTAAACTGAAATTGTCCACAAACCTGGATTTAACCACCATCTTTCTTGTGAGAGAAAATCCAACAAATCTTTAAGTGATCAAGGAATTAGTTTATTGCCTTACCCAAAAGATGGTACTTAAAACAGTTCATCCTGATTCCAGAATAAGAAATTGATTCAGAAAGAATGCACTTCCTGGGGTATTTGACTTTTCCCAATTGTTGGCAAGATGTTCTACCAATTTATGAAGAGGATACAGTGCTGGTTTTACACATTTTTTCTGCTTGTGGACTCCATTAAATTTTTTCAGTGGAGCTTTGGATCTTCTTATGGCAAAGATAAACTCCTCCCCCAAATAAAAAAATCTCATTTTCTTGATTAGCTTTCACAGAATCTTGCATGGTAGTCTAAGGGTGGTCTCTGTAGATCACAAGTGGAAAACTGTGGAGGAGGAAATGAAAACCTGGGACGGTGTGTTTGCAAAATTTTGCTGGTAAAGCTGCTTTTTCAAAACAAACCCTAGAAACACAATATTGCTAAATGCTGAGAAACAAATATGCTAGAAGGACTGAACTTCACAGTAAAGCTAGAATGACCAAGTCTTTAAAGGAAGAAAGAAATTAAGATGCTAAAAGAAATGCCATTAAGATTAACTTTACTGTAGGCTTCTAACAAGCGGTCCAAGCCAAGCAATACCTCTTTGATGGGACCTTTCCCCCATCTTGATATTCTCTGATTTTTTACAACTAACCCTTCTTTTTCTAGAGCACCCATATTTAAGCAGCTAATTGAAGATTTGAAATCTCTTCCCAAATGCAAATTCAGAGCTACCATAACATCACTCATAAGCTACCAGAAATCTCTCAGGTGCAAATTCTGGGCTAGTCCAAGAGCATATTAGGATGGCATGACGGGTCTGGACTCAGAATTAGGATTTAGCACTGAACAGAAGTTCTGTGGTGGTTCATACAGACAGAGTGAAAGTGCACACAAGTCGCTTTATGGAAGCGTTCGTATGAGAGTACCTGCTGTCAGCCATCAAATCACTCTGCCATTGGCTACAACAATGCACAACTGTAGCCCAGAAAGCCAGTCGCATCCTGGGCTGCATCAAGAGAAGTGCGGCCAGCAGGTCGAGGGAGGGGATTCTCCCCCTGTACTCTGCCCTGGTGAGACCCCACCTGCAGTGCTGCGTCCAGCTCTGGGGCCCCCAGCACAAGAAAAACATGGACCTGCTTGAGTGAGTCCAGAGGAGGGCTGCAAAGATGCTCAGGGGGCTGGAGCCCCTCCCCTGTGAGGACAGGCTGAGAGACTTGGGGTTGTTCAGCCTGGAGAAGGCTCTGGGAAGACCTTATAGCGGCCTTCCAGTGCTTAAAGGGGCCTATAAGAAGGCAGGGGAAGAACTGTTCACAAGGGTTTGTAGCGATTGGATGAGGGGTAGTAGTTTTAAGCTAGAAAAGGGTAGATTTAGGTTGGACATTAGGAAAAAGTTCTTTAATATGAAGGAGGTGGATCACTGGAACAGGTTGCCCGGAGACATAGTGGAAGCCCCGTCCCTGGAGACATTCGAGGTTCAGGCTTGATGGGGCTCTGAGCAATCTGACCTAGTTAGAGATGTCCTTGCTTGTTGCAGGGGGGTTGGACTAAATGAGCTTTAGAGGTTCCTTCCAACCCAATACATTCTATGATTCTATGTTTTCCAAACTGGAGCTCCTCCCACCGCTCCAGGAGTCTCTCTAAGGGGCAAGATGCTCTTGATCTGCTGACTGAAGGTGTCTTGTGTCTCCAAAAGCTATGTCTCTTTACTGTCAATGAGGCTAAAAATCAACGAGATGTAGTATTTCTTGCATATTTTCCCCCTAATCTGGATGCCTGTCGTAAGGGCTTTCAAGTCATTTACTCCTGTCGTGCCACCTATGCAATGGTTCTGCTCCATATCTAGCAAATAAGAAGGGGTTTCTGTAAAGTATGTTGTCTGTGCTCTGCAAAATTCTTGGCCCCTGCGAGTCCCTGGTCACCGCTGTGAGGGAGCTCATAGTCACTCAAATTTCACAGCCTGAGTAGCTGTGAAACTGAATTCTTCTGCCCCAAAAGAGGATGCCTACATCTTCATCAGTGGTTAACACCCCAAGGATTATAGCATACAGAGGAGTTGTTCTCATTTGATCCAGTGGAGAGGTATAAACACAAAAACACACACACATGCACACTCTACATGCATGCTGCACTTCTTTACGATAAATACACTCCTTGCTAGACCAGCACAGCTGTAACTGAGCTCTGGTTTTGTTTTCAGAAGCATCTGACTGCATTCCAATTAAATGTTATGTAAAGAAATTACTTTAGGCATTAACACTTCAGTCCCTTTATCACCAACTGTACTGACCGATTGCTGCCAATATGATTTTTCATTCCACTTCCCTGCTACTGGCAAAGGAAATTCGGCCACAGAAATGGTTAGGATTATCTGACTTCACACTGTTCTGCCTTCAGTCTTTTTATAGCATGGCTGCCTTGTGTCATTGCAAAGTTCAGAGCTACAATGGTGCTATACTCTCAGTCATCAGTTATAAGGCTTTCTTTTTTGCAGCTGGGTTTATGGCTGTAAGCATGCAGCTGTTCTCTGTCGCACTGATCTTAAAAACATTTTTGCCACAGGTGAGCCACGAGAAGGCAGCTAAGCATAAAAGCCAATTTCATTCTGTACTGTAGTTTGTAACTCTTCAATTATGTACATAAGAGGTTAGTTAAACTGATGGAAACTACATGGTGTGAAGGGAATTTTGCTTGTTCCTTTAAAGGAGTGCTGCAGATACTGGATCCATGAAAGTAAAAAGCATTCCACTATTTACCACAAAAATTATTGTCTTGTCTGCATGTGATTCTTCTTACAGATCAAACTCTCAGTCCCTGTTTGTTGAATTAAGCTGTGGGTTTTTTTTTTCTGATAGAAATACAGAAAAGTGCTTGGAAAAATAATCTTTCTATTCTGCACCAGTGAATTTTTGCCATTTGGGATGGTAAAATTACTGAAGGAGGAAGTTACCTGGAAAAATTTTGGAGTGAATTTGGCTATTGCTGTCTGAATGATTTTCAAACTATCTGGAAAACTCTTCTGTGTAGTTTACTGCCAAGTGCAATATACTAGAAATTAAATAATGCACAGTGAAATTCTGCTATATTTTCCAGACTTCCATTCATTTTTTTCTTAAACTGATTTAAGAGGAAACTTGATAAGAGACTGACCCCTGTTTAAATTATATGAACCTCTCAGTCCATCTAGAACTTTTGCAGTCCTGCTTGCTGTGACCTTTTCCCTTTCCCCCCGCTTCCCTCAGCAGTCGGTGGTGCTAGCTCCTTGTCGTGTTTCCTTTTGGTTTCCCCAGCCCAGACATACCGTACAGGATGTATGTGAGCTTTATGGCTCTTACATGCAGTGAATGCATGACAGCTGCTAGAGACCAAGCTGGGGACTTGAACTGCAAGCTGGAGTTGTTACCATTCGAGCTAAAAAGCCAGACTTCTACAGCTGGTGTTATAACCCCCGTGTTAGCACAAACTTGCCATTAGCTATCTGTAACAGGTTAGGACCAATCTGGAGCCTGGTTTCTGGTGTGGAAGGCATGTTTTGGCCTGAGCCCTGATGGGCAGATTTTGGAGCTGGTAGTATGGCTTTCTAAGGTGCTGAAGCTAGGAAATCCCATTCATACCATGTCAGCTTAATGACTGAATAAATCTCACTCAGATTATTCAATATCGAGTTCAAGACAGCTTTTATTTTTAATGGACAGTGTGCAACATCCTCAGTGGGCATGGCAAAGGAGCCCTATAGTAGAAGTTTGCTACAACTCCCCAGGCCTTCTCTCAGCCCATCTGTGCTGATAGACAAGATTAGGGCCTCCAGCTCTTTGCCACCACTTTCTGCTGGAGATTATGACATGCACTGATCTGTGGATGAATGACTGTGAGTGAGAAAAGGAAAAAAAGTCACTTGAGTTAATTTAAACTGCCATCACTTAGATGTTGCTTTTTCACTCGTTTAACTGACGACCTTTGTAAAACCAGCTGGTTTTGCCTAAAGCAAACTCGGGTCCGTTCAAATGGACAGATCTGCTGGCAGCCCTCTGAAATCACTAACTGTCTGGGGAGCACAGTAAACATCTGGAGATTGTAACTTCTCCTGCCACCGTAGTGGGATCCAGAAGACAGTGTCTCATCATGGTCTGATAGACTTTTGATAGGGTGCGGGAAGATCGTTGAAAATTCCCTGTAGGAAAGTAGGGTGAATCAAAAGTATGCGAGCGATACCATCTTGTGATGCCCTTTGTAATAATTCAAAATTTAACTGATGGTTTGGTGGTGCCTGCTGCTGAGAAACTGAAAAACAAGTTAGCAAATTATGGAAGGAATAAGATTACCTTTGCTGCTTTGATGTAAGAGTTAGACTGGATAATCAGTGCTTCCATTAACACCTGTAATGAAGCTAAGTTACAGCACAAACTTTGCCGTAAGGCCACCGATCCATTTTTATAGCACAGCCACACTGTGGTCGGTACAGGCAGAGTTCCAATGTTGTGTAGTATCCCTTACTGATCTAAGCCCAGTGCAGACCCTAAGTTGTGAAGCAAATGATTTTGAACTGTACATTTCCTACTGTTCGTTGCTTCCCAGCACAAGCCTTTTTTCCCCCTCTCTTTTCATTGAAGTGTTTTCAATTTTTGAAACATTTCTGATCAACTCATTTGCAATAAAGGCTCACGCTTTTCAGGGATCAAACCAGCCCTCAACAATCTGAGAATCAGGGAGCTGAAATAACAACAGAAGGGCCAGTCCAGAAGGTCTGTACCTCTGCTTATTGCTAAACTAAAGGAGCAGCTGCACAGCAGAGCTCTGCCAACAAGTAGCTTTAGGATGGTCTTTTTTTTTTTTTTTTTTAATAATTATTTTCCTGCCCTGCAACAGTCAGCTTTATTAACTCTGAAGAGAGCTGCTTTTACCAAAAGGAATGAAAATTGAAAGCCCAATATATTACCACAATGTTCTGCTACTGAATCAATGCTTGTTAATAATATATAAACTATTACACAGTCTGTTTTGCTGTAGAAATCATTAGCGTTATCAGTTTCTCTTACCCCCATACCTTCTCTTTTTTTATTTTAATTTTCAAACAATCTGCTTTATAAAACATACATCTCTATGTATCAGGTACCATTATTATGGAATTGCAGTGAAAGAAAACTCCCAGTATTATGATGTGATGTATTCTAAAAAAGGAGCAGCCTGGGTCAACGAAACAGGAAAAAAAGAAGTAACCAAACAGACAGTGGCGTATTCACCACGATCCAAACTGGGAACATTACTGCCAGAGTTTCCAAATGTCAAAGATCTAAATCTGCCAGCCAGCCTGCCAGAGGAGAAGGTAACACTTTGGAAATCTTTTCTCAGCTTGTTTTTTTTTTTTTTTTTTTCCCTGCTCTGGGTGAAAGCTTTATCTAAAATATAAGAACTTTAAATTACAGCAAGTTTAATAATGCTTCGACTTTATTTATGGGGGACTTAATTACTACATATAACAGGAAGAAATATCTTCCCTTAAAATAGGCAGCTGACTGTCAGCTGTACAGCTATTTCTAATGCCTATGCACACTTTTTAAAAAAGTTACGTTACATACAGCAGGTGAGGTTTGAGAGTAACTGTTTTAAAATATGTTGTAGCTCTTTAATCTGCGAGGACATTTGTTGACGAACTGAAAAGCAGTTCTGATGCTTTCTTGAGCAGAGAGGGACTTAGTGCATTTCTTATCCTTCTAGACTAGAAATTACGAGAATCCTATCTGCACATATGACAAAAGTGCTGTGGCTGCTCTTGGCTGAGTTTGCTGGTTTTCTGATGCTATTCACATGTGTAGTATCAATGTAAAGTGGACAAAGGAATAGGATTTTATAGTTCTTTATGTCCTAATTAGGGCCACATTCTCTTCTTTGATCTCATGGAGGCTTTTTGCTCCTCGTACATTTGAAGAATCCCCATTGACACAGAAAAATCCATGAATTCAAAGGGATAATTTAGTTTTAAGAAGAAAACTCATCTTAAAGCTAATCTAACTAACCTAACTAGACTCTAACCAATTTCATTATTTTTGCAATTGTGCATAGGTAAGATAAGAAAAAACTTACTTTTTGTGCTCTGTGTTCTGACAGTGTTAAAAGAGGATTTCTTAAAGTAGAGTGATCTTTTGTGTGTCTCCCTCATTCTTTTTCAGGTTTCTACCTTCATTATGATGTATAGAACTCACTGTCAGAGGATACTAGACACTGTAATAAGAGCAAACTTTGATGAGGTATGGTTAGAAACTACGGTTGTAGTTTAATGATACATAAAGTATTAATGGATCTGAGAGCTTATTTTGAATGTGATGTTACAAACTATGGTTTTGTGATGGCCTAACCTTTTAATGAGTAATGAACAATAGCTATACTTGAGTATATAATAGGCGACCGATAACGTTAAATCTCACATATAACAGTGTGCGAGTTAGAGGAATGAAAGCAATGGGAATGTTTTTGTCTGTCCATTCTCCAGCAGGATTAAGGTGGCAATATCCCCTTACAAGATGTGGGACAATCCAGTTCTTACAACTCAAGAAGTGTGTCCGCCACCACTTTTCTAAGCTTTGAGTTGGGACTGAGCTGTTTGAAGGAATTGTTCTGAGTGTTCAGCACAAACCCAGGGCAGATGCCACAGCCAAAATGGTCTATTAACAATGACACGGTGTGGTGGTGGGGCCTACAGCCTCTCAGATATCCCACAAAGCTGTAGCTGAAGTCTCCAGTTGCTCAGTTGTACTGCCGTGCAGCTAGGAACACACACAGACTGATCAGCAGTTGCTATGATCCATTAGAGATGGTTAAGGTTTGTACCTGCTGCATATCTGACTGAATCTGAGGGTTTTCTGGCAGTGCGTGCAGATGGGTCTACAATTAGAGCTGAAAAATAAAATGTTACTGGAATGCAAGCAGTTTTGTGTTACATGGGGAGGAGGCTTCTAGCCCAGGAAAACAAATCTGACTATAGAGATGCTGAGGGCCTGATTCAAATACGATGTCCAGGTCCTGGAAAAAAATCAAAGGAAACAGATCTTTTGACTCTGCCTTCTAAACAATAGCAAGAAATTCCATGCTTTTCTTCCTCTCACTGTTTAATTCACACACTCTTCTGGTTTAACGCCGAGGCTCTTTTAAGTCATTGTACCCAGTCTAGGTATTTCCATGGGAGAGAAATGTGTGACACATATGCAGGAAGTTTTGCTGGATGAGTGTCAGAACGCTTTCTTAAGAGCAGGTTGTTATATTTTGTTAGGGAATCTGTTTGTCAGGATCAATGGTGGGGAAGGGGCTGAGCAGCAGCAATATATAAATGGCAACTATTCTTTACTGCACCTGGTGGTGTTACTTATTTCAGTACAGATTGTCTGCGAAAGGTTATCACTTACGAATGCTGGCATTCTGACATGTGTAGAACCGATCATACTGTTCACTGCATAACACTTTTATTTCCTAATACGTTTTGCTGTGTCTGAAATCTCCTCCCCATTTTCTTTTTTTGTCTTTCTCCATTCTTTCTCCTTTCCTTCATCATGGGGGTAAGGAGAAATTCAAAAGTGTAGTGTTTCTTTCCCAAATGAAGGCAGAAAATGGCACATTGACCCCTGTAAGCCGTGTGCTATCCTCCTCTTCCTCCCTACACCAAGCCCTAGGTTGCATTCCTTTGTGTACAGGGACAGAGAGCAAAGAGAGAGGAAAAGGCTTGACATGTGGAGGCCAAAGAGTTACACTCAGCATCCACTGATGGAAGGTAAAAATATGGTGGTTCTCGTGGGTCTCTCTGCCATCTTAACACAAAGACACCCTGTCACCAGCTCCGTGTCTCCTTGCCCTTTGGTTGATTATCCATGGTGCGCTGCATTACAGTATAAGCATAGAATATGCCTTGCCTGCGTTGTACACTGTCAGCCCAGCTCTGGGGCTGAAACAAATGCTATGTAAGCAGGATCCTTTAAAGAAAATGGTTGTTTGTGGCCTTTGATTATTTTAATTTAAACATCCCCGCTTCTTCTCGTGATTGCAGGTTCAAAGTTTTCTTCTGCACTTTTGGCAAGGGATGCCTCCTCATATGCTGCCTGTATTGGGTTCTTCGACTGTAGTGAATATAGTGGGAGTTTGTGATTCAATTCTGTACAAAGCAATTTCTGGAGTTTTGATGCCAACGGTACTACAAGCATTACCTGACAGGTCAGTATAGCTAGCAGCACGGACCATTTTTAGCTCAGCTGTCTTTGTTAGATGTCTTTTCTTCAAGAGTGGCACCAGTTCTCAGAAAGCTGCTTGCTGCCACCCGATTCCTGAGTTTAAATTGCAGTGTCAATTCAAAGGAGCTGAAGTGCTGACATGTTCCTGAAGAAATGTCCAGATTTTAACAAGACTTGCATTGTGGAAAAACTAGTTATTTTTTGTGTGATAAAGGATACTACCTTCTTCTTGGTTTATTAACATCAAGCTGATAGTCATGTCCCAACTTTCAGGGAATGTCAGGGAAGTCTGCAGGCTGCAGGGTGCCACGCTGCTGCTGAAGATTTCAGACACTTTTCTGCTAGTGGGGGATAACAACATATCAGTATTCTGAATTATAGTGACAAGGGAAGCTGACCTGGCCGGTTTGTAAATACTCACATGCATATTCAGGCGCTGCAACCTAAGCATTTGTCTCTGTATACAGTCTTGGAACCCAATTGTTATTCTGCTTGCCAGGAGTATAAAACGTGAAGATTGTACTTGTGAAGTCTTGGACGAGCCAGTTTAATTTAAATACTATCTTGTGAAGAACAGATGGGTGTTTATTTTAGGATCACTTTATTAATATTAAGAGGTATTTGCTTTTTTGTTTCAAAGCTAAATTCACTTTTCCAATCCATGTGGTAGATCTCAGCTGTTCTCTTCCTACCTGGAGCTCATGTGAGTCCAAGAAGCCATGTTTATAAAGGTAAAGCAGGACAGAGATCAACACTTCACAGCAAAAAATGTAATCACTGAGTGCAGTCAACCTTCTTTCCCCCTTTGCTTTTCCTAATATGAGCATCAGGAAACTCTCTTTTTCTAAATAAATGTGTACACCTTTAGTATTATTTGACCAATACGTTCCTGAGGTTGGGTAATTTGTTAAGAATATTGCTCTAGGAGTTACTTATTGGTGCTTTATATTTGGCCCTCAAGATTTTAAAGTGTCTCTAATCATGGCAAATGTTTTCAGGTTGTTCTGCTCTGCTATGCACGCTGCATGACTGCTAAGGTACAGTCAAAGTGTTTTTTCCACAAGAAACCTGTTATTAGCATGGGTTTTCCTTGATAAGACATGTACATTTTTACAGGCTTTGCCCCTGACCCCCCCCCCAATCTATTTCATTGGAAGGATTAAACAGAACAGCAGTCCTTTTCTCAAGCTGCTTAGTTCTTTCATAGCAAATAAGGAGAGACTTGAGTGTGAATATAGACTTTTGTAATGCATATAAAGGGCCAGATTGTGGCTATTAAGCCATAGCCTGCACTGGAGGGGGTGAAGAAGGGTCTCACTGCAATGGAAGCTCCTGAAGGAAATCTTGCTGACTCAGCCAGAATCTTCTGAGAGACTTCCTGGGAACAAATATTGGCTGTCTAGAAGAGCCACTTTTTAGTGGGTGCAGCAGTTGTCATCCATCCCCTGTCCTGTTAAGGTGTCTTTGTGGAGCAGAGCAGGCCTATGGCCATGTTTATTTTACCAGCTCTGTTCTCAGCGCAGTATGTTAGGAGTGCAAACAGAAAGAGCTGCTGGGCTGAAAGAGGGAAAGTTCCTTGCACCTTTCCTCTGTCTCTCATTTGTGTATGTCGAGTATTGCTGCAGGCAGTGCCGCTCAGTCTGACAGAACCAACTGTTAGGGTCCTCTGCACAACCCCTGCAACTTTTCCTGGAAGCGATCATTTTATACTGAGCAATTCCAAGAAGCAGAGCAGAACGAGCTGCCTACCAAGTTTAGCAGGAAATGATGGAGCCGTCAGGAAAGCGTAGCAAGGGAGAAGAGAGAAATCTCACTTGTCTGGGAAAGTTCCTGTCCTGTGCAGAGCTAAGCAGGCAGGTCCTGCTCCACCCCCACTTGCCCCACCTGTGTGGGCTTGGCCTGGAAGTTCCTCCCCACCATCATCACCCACTCACTGGCTCCAGCCTGCAGCATGGTTGGTTGTTGCTTCACTTGCACATCCCTGTGTACATCTGTTTAAATGTGGGCACGGCTGAGATGAAATCCAAAGCTTGATCTGTTGTCTTCTTTAAGCAGTTGTGATTTTATGTTTTTATGTTTGTACAGAGTGAGAATGATTTTATTTCAAGCTAAGATTACTGTTTGTAAGTATCAAAGCAGTGCAGTACAGAGACTTTCATTCTTTATGAGGTTTTGAACATGGCAATATGTTTTCCTTTTCCTGCAAACTTTTTCAGAAGTTTTTCTTCATGCCTACAAACCAAAATATGTCAGCAAATCTGCGTAGTAGTCAGTTGTACGTAACTGACTCATAGTTTTCACGTCTTCACAGATTTTATAGCATCAAACACAGAGTAAACGTGTTCTGATGTAATGATTTCTCTTTTCAGTTTGACGCAGGTGATCCGAAAGTTTGCAAAGCAACTGGATGAGTGGCTGAAAGTAGCTCTCCATGATTTACCAGAAAATCTACGAAACATCAAATTTGAATGTATGTTTTGCCCAATCTCTCTCCTATCAACCTGGGATGTATGTAGCGTTTATTGATTACAAATTAATTGGAAGTGAGACTAGGAATTAAAACTCGTCAGCATTATAAATCTTGCATTCACTTACAATCTCCACTTGTTCATGAGAGCCAATTTCATCTAGTGAATGAAGCACTGCTTAAAATGAGAAGAATTGCTTTTCCTTTCTTGTGGATTCTGATAAGAAATTAGTTTTGTTGATAGTAAGCAAACATTAGGGATGATATTAAGCAAAGGAAATTATTAAACAAACCTTTAGGCTAGCACAATTTGAATACAGCTTGAGGCCCTTACTCAAAAAAGTGCCAGAGTTAAAAATGAAGGAGATCAAATTACCCTGTCACCACAGGAAAGGGCACTAGTCCTTTTCAGATGTGCTTTGTAGATGCCTGCAGTGCACATCACCTATTGATAAAGCCTGCTTTATTTCACGGCTCTCAATTCTTTCCCTTTCATGAGCACTAAATTCCACACCACAAAGTTAAAGGAAAAAAAAAAACCTAATTTAGGAGAAGGATTAACTATTTTGATCAGCATGGAAAATTAGGTGTATATTTTACTGAGAACAGTCAGGATGTGAGTTAGAACAACTAATTTTAGGAGGTTTTGTATTGTTTACTAATTTATTTTTAAAGATACACGAAGTCATAATGACAATATATTTTATCACATCTTTGTTAGTTCAAAAATACCAAGAATCTTCAACGGCAAATCTTTTCCCATCTTACAGGGAGAGAGACAGACGGACAATGCACTTTCTAGTCATTCTCAATCGATACTCTTTAACTGCCTCTATGTATACTACAGAGGGAAAAGCTATTTTGTGGCCATGTCTAAGTCCTGTTTGGATAGATCTGCAAGTCTTTGATGATTTTAGTACAAGGAAAAACTTGAGTGCATCCTACCTTTTACATGAGCCTTTGTCACTTCTGCAATTGTTTCCTCCTTATTAGAATTTGTGATAGTGTACACAGACAACGGAGGTACTGATAGGAGTAACTGCAAGCCTTGGCCGTGTTTGCAGTTCCTGACTGCAGAAAAAAGATGCCCAATACAACATTTTTAAAGTTCGTTTTTCCAAGTATAGGATATATCTTAATACAAGGTCCATATCACTTGGAAAGGGCTAGAATAGGAGCAGAGGACTGGCAAGTACCTCCTGGGCCATCTTACCCCATAGCATATTAGTACATCATTTAATCTCTTTCAGAAACTTCATCAAATTCTACCTGAAACTGTATCAGATTTTATAAAGCTCCTACTAGTCCAATCAAAAGACTCATTCAAAACTTGTTTGCATTAAGACTTAGCAACCTTTTCTAATTTCCACACAAAATGCAGCTATTATTATTTTATGCCCACTTGCTCCTGCACCAACATTTTTCTTCCTATTAAATAGTTCTTTCAGGTCTTCAGTTCCTTTGTGTATCAAAAGAAAATTTGCTGTGCTGAACAAGCAAAGCTCTTCCATTGTCCTCTACATTTCTCTTGTCACCTCATTATTCACAGCATCTATAAATCATTGCTTGTAATATGCTTCTGTAAAACTGATTGAGCATCCAGATTTAAGGTTTTAGGTCAAGGTTTAATCTAAGTTAAAACTGAGCTATTTGAATGAACTTTATGTAGCCACAATTGTGTATAGGAATCTGGATATTATTTTTTTTGTTCTTTTTTTAATTTAGTATTTTCAGAAGTAATTATTTTCTTTGTTTATCACAGTATGCAAATATGTATCTCTTCTTTCCTGCAGTGTCCAGAAGATTCTCACAAATACTCCGACGACAAACATCGCTAAATCATCTCTGCCAAGTAAATATTTCAGTTACCCAAATTTGTCGAATGCCATTTTTACTGACTTTTCAAATAATTTTATGAATTGGCAGGCTGGACTTTACTCAAAGAGGAAAAGATCATATTAGCAGTTGTCTCCAATATTTATTGTGACCATCGTTACAAAATAAAAAAGTAAATGGCAGAAAATGCTTTTCTAGACAACTGGCAATGCCTGATCATTAAACTCATCAGGGTACTTTTATGAAACAAAGTTATTATTTGATTTGAAGAGATGGTTCATTTCCAGGAAATAAATGAGAGGCATTCCATTGATTTCAGAGCAGTTTGTGTTCAGCCTATTGCAAAGCAAGAAACATTTCTATACACCTGACAATAAATTCCAAGTCTGATTGTATATTATAAATGAAATGCAAATTAGTGAAAAATTAAACAGTTGAACCACTGAGGTTTTAACCAGAAATATTCTTGCAACCATAGCAAGTGAATATAAAAACTACTCTGAAGTGTTTGGTTTTCACCAGTTAGTTTAGATCACAATTAGCTATCAAAAAGTCAAGAGGCTGAATTCTGTGAAGTATAAAAAGGGGGAGAATGCACTGAATTCATTAACATTTCGCCCATGTGTTGGAGCAGACTGTTTTCCCTGTCACACTGAAAGCTCCACTTTTGGGAGGTGTGTGCAACACCCCAGGTTAACCCTGTAGATGGTGAAGCCCACAGGAAGAAGCTCTGAAGAAAAAAATCCACTCCTGCAAGGTTGCCTTTGTAGATTTCTCCCTCCATTATTTTGGCGGTGGAGGCAGAGGTACCAGTGCTACCTTTTCCCAAACATGGTGGATCATCACTGAACTTCAGGGATCCATAGGGATTCAGAGGAAATCAAGATACAGAGACCACAATTTTCTGCATCAGACTTAGGATCAAACAGTTTACTTACATGAAGGACTCTCCAAATGCATCATTTCCTTGGGGAACTTGATAACTTTATTGTGGGTTATCATCTCTGCTTAACTTACAGAGATCTGGTGTATGTTATATGACCATGACCTCGTGTCACTTCCTTTCCTCTCAGCCCATTCTCCCCATTATCAACAGCAGACCCCTGTTTCAACCAGCCAAGAAGCAGATCTGATGCAGAGGCAGATGAGCTTTAACCTTTTCATGTGGCTGAGGGAAGAATGGGTCTTCATAGTTTGGGAGAGGAGAAGGTGCAAACCTGTTGGGTTTTGGCCTGATTTTTCTTGTTGCTTTTTGATTTTGAACTGAAGCTGGTCAAGAAAACCAACAGAGCTATTAGAAATTGAGGAGACTAGCAACATCACACCAGATTAGGGTTGCTCATCAGGGTTTGTGGTGGATGCAGTCAAAATACTTATAGTTGATTGAAGCAGGCAAAATTACTTGGGAGTTCTCTGTGATTAGAGGGCCCTGTAATCTTTATAAGACATCAAGGTGGTGGGTGGGGGATCATGAGGAGAATCAACTTAGTGAGCCTGGCTAAGGAAGCGTAAAAGGGGATAAAGCCTATTTTTTAACCTAATAAACCATGAACTAATGAATAGATTGGCTTGGATTACAGGCATCAAGAACAGTGATCCACAGTGCAGACATCACATTTCAAATGCTGGAGGACTGGAGGAATGTGGATCTGAATAGCATTACCAAACAAACCCTCTATACTATGGAGGACTCACGGGAGGAACACAGAAAACTCATCATACAGTGTAAGAGCAGAACCCTCAAATAAAGCCAGGTGAACTTGATTTCCTGCTGGAAACAAAGCTTGATGAAAGCAACACTGGTTTTGCAGCCATTGGTTTACTTGGAGGCTTAAGATAAATATAGAGTCATTTATAAAAATGTAAGGCAAAGCTGTGTCAAAGTCTTATGTTTTGAGGCATAGGTCTGGGCGCTCTTCCATTAAGGAGTTTCTTTCTAGTATCCAGAACAGCCAATGGCACAAAACTTGCACCCAAATTCAGGAGGATTGTTTTGCATGAGCTTGAGCAAATTAAATCTATGAGTTAACCACTGAATCTGCTAAAGTCCAATCTCTCCTGTTGCAGAATTGCAGGAGAGTTGTCTTTTGAATGGCTTTGACACTAAAGTGACTGCTTATTTGAGTCCCTTGTAAACTTTTATTTATGAAAAACTCCATTTTACACAGTGCTTTTATGAACAAGATCATTTGATGGGTTAAGCTTTCACCCTGAACTTTTATGAGTAAGTAGAAGTCCCATATCGAGCAAGCTCACTGACTAATTTAGATTCTGCTAGTATGGTGAAGGACATGAACTGAAAAGTGACTTCAGAGACATTGGTAAATTTGTTTTAGGGTCAAAGATCTTTCACAAATATAAAATTTAACTTGCATTGTCCAGCAAGTGTGCATGGTTGAAAGCTTCGCTGTAACCCTAAGCACACTGAGTTTGTCCCTCTAAGGCACCAGAGGTGACCAGCTTTGTCTTTAGTGTCATTCATAACCTCACTTCCCTGTGAACCCACCTGTTGTATTGCCATCTCTCTCCTGAGGAGGACCAGTCATCTTTTATCCAGAACCAGCCTTAATGGAAAGCAACCCGGGCAACCACTTGTGGGAGCCCTGCAAGGGTAGGTTTGCTAGTGGGGTAACTCTTTTAGTGAGTGGCTGGGAAGAGGAGGGGCGATACCTTCACATGTACGCTGGAGCCTACAAGGCTGGCTTTGGCACTTGTCCCACCATGGTAATACTAGAAGTCTCCTTCCCTGTTTACGGACTGGCCTTGCATTCTCTGTTAGCTCTGTCTTCCAGCAAGAGGTGCTGCTTGGTACTCTTTCCTCTCATTCTTAACTCTTGATTCATTTCCTGACATGGCCCTCTGCTCTTTTGAAAAGATAGAAACTTGGTGTGGCAGCAGGGGAGGTGGCGTATAGTGAGACTTCTGTCCAGAAGCTGGCTGCATCTTTCTGTCATCTGTTATGTTTTCAATATCATAGAATCACAGAATGGTTTGAGTTGGAAGGGACCTCAAAGACCATCTTGTTCCAACCCCCCTGCCCTGGGCAGGGACATCTCCCACTAGACCAGGTTGCTCAAAGCCCCATCCAGCCTGGCCTTGGTCACTGCCAGGGAGGGGGCAGCCACAGCTGCTCTGGGCAACTTGTGCCAGTGTCTCACCACCCTCACAGTGAAGAATTTCTTCCCAACATCCCAACAATATCTACCCATATCTTCCCACTGGCCGAAAAAGAGAGTTCTCAAAGTCATAAACACTAGTAGCAGCAACAGTTTTGGCTCTGATTCAGAAAATTCTTACTGTTTAGGCAAGCTTTTTGTTTATATGCTAACTATTAAATACAAACTGAAGTGTAATGAAACCAAATGGGATTTTCCTGAATGCTGATGGATTTGAACACTTTTTTCCATATTTTAGGCCCATGTAGTCCAATAAGCAATTACTCAGAAATGATAACCTAATATGAATGTTCATCGTGAGATGGGATTCCATTGAGATTCACAAACAAGTATAGAGATTAGTTTAGAACTTAGATATTTTTCCCCCTTCTTTGATGTTTATTCTGCTTGGCCAAAGATCTTTTCTAAGGTCATGCTCTGTATGACTCATATGAAATGGAGTAAAGGCCTGCTTTCACATTCTTGGTATTAATAATCAATAAAGTACAATTTCTAGATACTGTAACTGGAAAAATGTGTTTATAAGCCTATAAGCAAGCTTAGAGAGAATCGGAGAAAAATCACTGGGTATAAGAGAACCTCTTTCCTGCTCTGCTATGGTAGCTGTCTCTGACATGGTTTCTTCTTTATTCCATCTTTCTCAGGTCTTGTCGAGGTATTTTTAACAGTCACTAAAGGCTAAACAGTTACTTTTCTCAAATAGATCATTGTACACAGTTGCATTGCTCCAGCAGCAAAGCAGGCAACTGATTTGTTTTTCCACTCTTGCTCCCCTCTTTGCACAGCAAATGAATTACTTCATCTGTCTATCAGGCAGTTTTTGTCCAGCCAAATACTCAGGTAAGGATACAACATTTAGATTTCTCTGTGATCCTGTTCTGAATAAAGTGAGGTTGCCCATTCAATAAAATAATGAAACGAGATAAGGGTGGCTCAAAGCACCCTTCTTCTCCAACTAGTTTTTCTGACCATCCAGCCTTTGCAAGTCTAAATTAAAGAAAGTTATAGTCGGGTGTGAAGCAAATGCATTCCTGCTCGTGTTGCTGATCCAACGTAGAGACCAGGGAGCTTGTTCTTTGCATTGCTGTCGGATAGCCTCTCTGGCTCACTCCTCTAGCTATCATCTCTAAGCTTTGCCTCCTCCACCTCCCTCACTATCTTTCCTATGGTGGGAAATTCCTTCCTCTTGTTATTTATAATTAAGTGTAAATGGAGATGCATAGCACATTGAGATCATCCTGTAACACAGCAGGTAGAAAGTATCTTTCTTCTTGACTTACTGGGCCTTTTCTTTTAGCTGAGTTGAAGAATAGTTTCTTAAGGTGTCAAAGCACATGATTCTTTGTCTTCCAGCCGTTGATTCTCCTAAAGAGAGACTTGCCATTTTAGGAGGTGCAGCTGAATGACTTGATTGTTTTTACTTTCTGTATTAAAATATGAATATGTTTGCTTGGGAGAGGTTAAAAAGTACACAAGTTGCTTTTTAAAAACTCTTCTTGATAGATTAAGTACAGCATTTGTGCATTGGTAGCAATTTGTTTTGAAGAAGTAGAAGTTTATGGAAATATTGTGTGTGTGTCTAGCATTGCAAATAGATGATTTGCAGTAGTTGAATCATGTTTTTGCAACTAAAGCATTATATAGATGAGAGCCCTATCAACAATACTCATCTACTTGGTACTTAGAAGATTCTTTATGCATTTCTATATCAATTTCATGCATGACCTTTTTTCATCACCAGGGTCAAGGCCTAGCTTTGCACTCTTCGTAGAGAACACCATAAATGTTTCACTTCTGGGCACATCAGATAGCTGAAACTTAAATCAAAAGATTAATTTTAAACACTAGGTCCTGATTTGCTCATGTTAAATACCACTTTCAATGACTCCATCACTTTCAGTAGAAACAGGATAAGAGACCAAGCAAACTTATTGGGTCAGCACCAAGAAAGATGCATTTGTGTTACATATATATGCAATCTATTACAAAAACACAGCAAACTTGTGATGCTATTGGCAGCTTTGTGCGATTTGTTTCTCTTTTGTTCAAATTGGAACCCAAGCACTGAGGTGGGCTATTTTTTTCTTTGTCTGCCAGTGTATCAGGAGTTTGACCACCTTCTGGAGGAGCAGTCCCCCATTGAGTCGTACATCGAGTGGCTGGATTCCATGGTGGACAGATGTGTTGTAAAGGTTGGTAAGCAGGAGTAAGGACCTGAGTCACTGATATGTATATTATAAGCTCTATTTAGGTCATAGATTTTTAGCAAAAATAGGAAAAAAAAAAAAAAAAGAAAAAAAAAGAAGGGGAAAAAAAAGAAGAGCCAGGTATTTGTAATAAGCAGGAGTAGAACAGTGGTGGGCAAAATTTCACCAGTTTTTATGGAGGTCTGCTCACATTCAGGATTCTGCTTTATTCTGCTCTTGTCTATTCTATCCCAAAAGATGATATTCAGGAGTGGAACAGGGTTGAGATTTCCACTCAAATCAACATTTCAGGGGTATGGAGAGATGAGTTCAGAGTCGTCCTAACGACGTGCAAATAAAAGCATAATGTAGTCTGGCCTTTTAAGATTTTAATGAACAGGATACTTAGGCTAGTTAATTCATTAATGTACACTCAAATGTAAGGATAAACGTGTAGATTACCATTCAGTTAAGGACACATTTGTGTTGCTTTTTGAGCGATTTGGACTTGTATTTTAATTTAAATGTATGCAGAAACGTGCTAACAAATCTTTAAAAAATATTTTCAAAAGTGATCAAGAATCAGCATAATTTTACACAGAGTATGAGACTGTATGACTGACTGTTTTAACTTCTGTCACTAACTATACCTTGTATTAGAATGTTCTATTAGAACTCTTCATTCCAGTTGTTAGAGCTAAGAAGTAAAAAAAAAAAAAAAAAAGGTTCCTCTTTCTCTCTTTCTCTGCTGCAAAAGATCCATGCAGAAAACATCGCACAGAATCACAGAATCACAGAATGGTAGGAGTTGGAAGGGACCTCTGGAGATCATCTAGTCTGACTTCCTTCCGCAGATTACTTGAAATACTGTGACTATTTTGGGGAACTTTTAGTCAGTGGAATGCAATTTGAAATTCAGACCGTAACTGTTATTTTTGTGAAGAACTTGGCATGAATTTTACTAGCTGATTGGATGAACCTAATTCTTTAACTCACATATGGCTATAGTATATAATTTTTTGAAGAGTTGATGCCTAAAGTCTGCTTTCTGGAAAGTGTTTTTCCTAGTAAAATGACAATGTGAATTCACAAAAATAAACACATGAAGGAACAAAAAAAAATATATTCAATAATAAACTTTAATTAAAATATTAATATAAATTTTCAGTGTAGATTAAGCATTCTTGATTATAAATTGCTTCCTTGACTAAGAAGCAAGAATTAACATGTAAGTAATTAGGTTAAGATGAAAATCAGAGCAATTTTTTGGAAGTCCTTTCACCATTTATAAAGGAGATTCAGTCTTGGTGTTGAATAACACTTCATGATTTCCTCTTTCTGAAGGCTGTATATGGTTACAAGATGGTTTTCTGTGTAAGATTGTTTTGTTGGGTTTTTTATTTGTTTGGTTTTTAATTTTTAATGTATATTTTAATGTTAAGATAAGGGCAAGTAGCTTTTCACTATTAAAAAAAGAAGTCGGATATGTGCATCATTCAGCTGTATCAGGCAGTAGAAATAAAAGTTTCTCCATGTCAGATATATCTATTTTCTTGCAGGTAGCTGCCAAGAGACAAGGCTCTTTGAAGAAAGTAGCTCAGCAGTTCCTCCTGATGTGGTCCTGTTTCGGCACTCGAGTGATTCGGGACATGACTTTGCACAGTGCACCCAGCTTTGGTACTTCCGTTTTGTTGCAATTACTGCATGCCACAGTAAAAAAAAAATCTGTATCCTGGCTTGTAACGTACAGTTTGAATGAAAACATAACCAGTTTTTGCATGTCTAGGGCTCTGTTAAGAAAAGACTTGGGGCTAGTGACATTTGGAAATAGTGCTCAGCCAGATGTCTGTCTTCAAGATCTAGCCAGGGGAGGTGAAAGCATTACCCCTTCCTTCTGTTTGTTGTTAGCCAGTAGCTGGAGTTACCAGTCACAGGTCAGCTGGAGTCGTCGGTTACAGGAGCATTCCCTAATGCACTTCAGTGCAAAGTGACCCCACTTACCCAAACCACTCTGACCATGCGTGATGCTAAAAGAGATGACTTTGCACTGAAGTGGATGAAAAGCTCCCCAGTGAACCACTTTGCCAGCTCTGCTTTTAAAGGACATAGCATTTTAAACTAGTCTGTGTAAAATTAGCGTGTTTCTATACCCTGGACAGATACTCTTCTGTTCTCTTAGAATTCAGTCAGGGTGGAAAAATAGACTTTTACTTTTTAAATAAAAAACATATATCTTTTCTACGCAGTTTCAGAAGGGGTTTTGTCTTGAATCCTGGAATACAAACAGTTCAGATTAAAATCAGTTAAAAGCAGGAATGATTGAAAGAGGACTGCTGTGTCATGAGTGTGAACATTCACAGTCACTCAGGACCAGGTTTTGCATGAGGGATGGTTTTTATAAATGCACATTTGTCTGAACATTTTAGAAGAAGATTAATAATGAATGAATTTATGAAGGCACTGCATTGAACAACTGCAAGGTTTTCTGCCAGCTGAGCTTTGATGTCGTTTATGCTATTAGAACTGTCTAATAGCATGAATTCAAATACCATCAGAGATAGGCACAATATGATCTATATTTATATTTGAATCTGAAACTACTTTTGCTGGTCTTCCCTTGTAAAGAGTTTTTCAAACAGGTATTAGTGATTCACCATTAGACATCAGAATAGTGAGCATCTCCAGGTTGATCACAATTTCAGTCTGCTAGCTTGTGTTTTCAGCACCAGCATCCTGGGCACATCTATTTTCCACCTCCTCTAGGACTCATTTTCTCCTTGAGTGACTGCAGCTTTTCTTTCGTTGTGGGAATAAAAGTAGCTGATACTGCTTAACAGTATACATTCCCACAGCATTCAAAAATCTCTGCTTGAGTGTTGAATAAATGCTGAATTTTGTTTTCTAGCACTTTGGTTTGCTACACTTCTCTCTGCAGACATAATCCCAACCTGTGAAACACACCGGTACTCAACAAATAAAAAAACTTCCTGCATTAGTGCAATGTTGAGGTTACACTGATACAAGTCATGAAATGCTGAGATTAAACTGCCTCTAAGGATACGTTATTGCTACTGAATTGCACGCTACAACATTATTTTTATTCCTGTTCAGCGTATGCTTGTGACCTAATTAAGCATTCTCTGTTTCAGAGCATCGATCACCAAAACATCTTTAATGAAACGGGGATTCCCCAAATAGCTACTAGACCACCAGTTGTCTGGGCAGTCTGTACAGTGATCCTCAGCTGTGATTTCTTACTTATTAACAGAAACATTTACGAACTTGCCATGTAGTGAGTAAACGAGAAGACTGAGGATTATTCATTGGTTTGAATGAATCACTACAATATAATATATCAGATCTATCAGAATAATTTACCTGAACGTCTCATTTTTGAGAAGTTTAACTGTTCAGATGTGTTTGTAGGGTTTGGGGTTTTTTCTGCCTTTTTACTTCACTGAGTATATCTGCGTGTATGAATGCATGATTCTCCTTCTTACATGGATGCAAACCTTTGAACATGCATTTAATATGTTTATATGTAACCACAGTCAGGAGAAGAATGTACTGGTCATAGCTGATGTGGGTATGCGGTGTTATAGTTCGAACTGGATCAATAACTCCTTTTCAATTTGTTGTCCAAAGCAAGAGTTTTAAAAATATAAAATCATTGTGTTCAGCGTGAAGCTGAGATAGGTTGGGATTTTGATGAAATTCAGATATCTTTATTTTTTAAAAAGTAAAATCAAGCGAATTCTTTTGCATCTGCCACATTTTGGTGCTTAGACCACAGTTGCTTGCCTCAGCAGTCTTGGAAGCAGTGTTAATCACGGTCGGAACAAGATCTGTAACCAAAGGGCTAGAGGATTTGTCCTGTGGGAGGGTTTTCTCACCTTTTCTGTTGAAACTCTTTCACTTCGTACAAACCACACAATGATTTGTTGAGCCGCAGAGGTCTGCAGCCTGCTAGGTGAGTTCTCTTCTGAGAGGTGATGTGGCAAGAGTTGGGTCAGTCCCTATTCTAACCCTTATTTATACAGGGTGGAGTTTTCCTGGCTCAGGTGCAACTCCAGTGGACGCAGGAGAAGATCTGAGCCTTCAGGTTTTCAAAGGGGAGAACTGGAGGAAGTTGGAATACCTGGCACTGGACTGACTAGCGCAGAGACTTGATTCTGCAAAGCTTTTAAGCATGGTAGCATGGGCAGGTTGAAACAATCCCTGGCAGAAAAAAAGCTCCTCTCTCTCATTCTCTCTCTCTCTCCCCCAGCGCTTCCCTCTCCCTTTTTCTCTCTGCCTCCCTCCCTCCCTCCTTCCTGTCTTATGCATATCAAAGGCACAGTTGGTGGCAGTGTTTGGGTAATGCATCTAGTGTATAAAGTAACTAATTAGTAATAGAAGCCTCAAGATTTTCTCCAGTTCTGGAAATCTCACTGTTGTTTTGCTACTTGCATATAATTGCTGTATCTGTTAATAGCTGCTGATAGTTACTGTGCATTAGCTGGGTAATCATTGCCATGATTTCTGTTAACTCCTGGAAATTAGAGCCAAATACTACTTATTATTGTAACTACAGTCTCTTGAATGACTTCTTACCTCTTCCTAAAGAAGCGTATGGTTTGCCAGCCACACTGGATCCATTTCAGTACTTAAAGATATACTTGAGAGAACCAAATACAGAAAAACAGTAGCTTGCAAACACAATAAATTATGGTACATCATGCTGAATAGCTATTCACTGTGTAGCTGAAATGCATGCCCCAGTAATGGTTTCACTCTATAGCTTACATTTCATTTGACTCTTTTAAAAATTTAAAAATATTGCATTCATTCTGTACCAACAACTTGTTTGTCTAGTGTCTTTCACGCAAATTCTGGGCTCAAAAACTCTGTATAGAGTTTAAAAATACACAGTGGGAGAAATAATAGGAGAGGAAGAGAGAAATTCAAAAGAGTGACAAGGGCACTGGAGTGTTTTTAAATGCTGCATTCAGTACTGCCAACCCCAAGTCTTCAAAATAAAACATTAGACCCCCCAAACCCCACAGTCATTTAAAAAAAATAGCGAATCTTGGGGTTTTGTCATTTGCTTGCTAGCATGTTAGTGTTTATGGATTGCACTTCTAAACATTTTATGAAGCTACAAGCAACTTTCCTTAAATTTATTTATTTTTAAATTAAAGCTGAGCAGGGAGGTTGATGTGAAGCAGTAAATACCCTGAGCTTTATACCACCACATGAAGTTTGCCAGCATTTAGGCCTGTTTTTCTTACCTTGGAAATACTTATCAGTAGTAACTGCACTAAAGTCAATGGACACTTTCCGCTGAAAAACTGTAGTTAGAACAAGAGCGAGCATTTCGTGGAGATTCTTGATAATCTCGTTTCCCACTGGGGAAAGCCTAGGTCAGTTACAAAGTGATCAGCCAGGTCTGCTGTCTTTATTGTACTGCTAAATTGAATAGGATTTTATTTAACAAGACTTTGAGCCCAAAAGTTTTCTAAAAACAAATTACCTGCAGTAGTTAAGTGAAGATCTCCACTATTTACCCTTGCAATGCTGGGCAAACTTGTTACCATTTTGATTTTCATAGACATGTGAAACAAAAGAAAAACTGAATGCTTCAGGTTCACCGACAGCCAAAGATTTCCTCCCCGTAGCAAAGGTGTTGCAATCACATGTGTCCTTTCTCTGCACTGCCATGCCCAAGAACACAAAGGCACATGTTCACCTCCCAGTGTGTGTGCTCAGCTCATATCAATGACGACAGAAGCCATGCAGGCGTGGAGTGAGAGAATGAAACACAAAGACCATCCAGGTCACAAAGAAAAAGAATGTGCTCAGAGTCGCTTTGAAAGCTGAATTGCCAGCTAGAATTGTATAAGGATATTGGGTCTTTCAAACCACTTCTTCTGCCCTTCAACAGTATGTTTGAGTAGAGGAGTTGGAGTAGGGGTAGTTATGCCTTGTTGTGGTAAAAGCTAGTGTCCCAAGATAAACCTAACTTCCCTGTGAAGAAACCAATCATTATGAAATTTGATTGAATTTGAAACTTGTTGCATCTTTTTCCCAAGGAAGTGTTTTTCCTCAAAATGGAGTAATGGAATTTCGAAAGGAACACATCTAGATAGGGTTGTTGGTTTTTTTTTTTGGTCTGGCAGTAGTTGATCTCTGTTTCCCTCTCTGCTGGTGATCTTTCTCTGGTTTAAGACGGTTGCTGGACTAGCTATTATTTTAACCTGATTGCATTTGCTGTTGCCAGAGTTATTTAATGACTTACATGAATGTTTTAAATATTCCATTCAAGTCTAAGTCAATGTAGGAGCTTTAAAAAAAACAACCATTGTACAATGAAATCATGTCTGGAGCTATTACAGGTACTCTGTGACATGGAATCTGTTGGAGTAAACTGACGAAACTCCATCTTGATACTTATCAGTGTTGCCCTGCCAATGAATGTTACTCCTTTCAGGAGGACACTATACAGTGTCTTGGCTCTGATGCTTTACTCTTCTAATTTTCCCCTGAAATGCATCTATGGTCTATTCTTACACATCTATTTTTGTGGCTATGTGTGCTCTAGGGCAAACATTCTTCACCATCCCTGACATGTATCCTTCTTTATAAATTATGGGAAGCAACTCACTTCCTTTCTGCAAAATGAAGCCAGCCGTTCATTTTTAGTCATTTAAAATCTATTATTCATTCCCTTCATTCTCCTGGTAACCTTCTCCATACCAGTTCCAACTTGTACTAATTTTTCTTGAACATGGGTGGCTAGAGTTATATGCAATATTCTAAGTGAGGTTTCATCAGTGCCTTGTGCAATAGTATTAATACTTCTGTTGCTACAGAGGATGATATAAGTCGCTAAGGGCAGAACTTCTTACAGCATGCTATTAAATTTCATTTCCCTTACTCTAGTCCATAGCATCACCCAGCCCTTCCTCCTAACATTAGCAAATTCTGCATCTGCACTCAAATCTTACTTGAGGATTTGTGGCAGATAGCTATCCATATAATCTCCTTTTACTATTAATTTTCAAAGTGTTTTTTGACTCCACCTGCCTCATTTTCTTTTGTCCATACTCTTCCCTTTAGCCTTTTTTCACATTCCTGTCATGGTAGTTAAGAGAGAATATCCATGGCATGTTCAGAGGTAAGCACAGAAACAGGCCAAATGTTATGCTGCTGATATGATTCTCACTGATCATTAGGAAAAGATAATGTAGGAGAAGTATGACGGAGCAAAGCTTTGGCACACGTCTTGCTATTTAAGACATCCACCATTGCTGCTAATGCCTCTGTGTTTGGCAGTTAATGGATGTCCAGGCAATGCACTGGAGATATACCTTCAGAAGATTTGGAAGATTGTTTCTACCTTCTTATCGATTAGCCTTTCATTTCTTTGCCCAATGATACAGGTAATTCAGAAAATTCGCAGCAGGACATGTCACTAAGGCGGCCGATTCAGGATTCTATTTCTGACAGAAACTTATACCTGGTCCTTTAGATAAAAGGAATCAATTCCACTGTTGTGTAATTGTCTAAATGGTTCAATGCTAATGTAGGAGAAGAAACCTCCATCAAGTCCCAGCTCTCAGCTAGGCAGCCTCCTTGCACCCTAAACCACAATAATTGGTTGTATAAGTCTGTATAAATCCAGGAGTGAACAGAGTTTGCTAGTGCCCAGTTTTACTTTGACCTCTCTTACCCTGAGTAAGAGAGGTACTTCAGCGACAGTAGTATATGGAGACAGTCCTACTCAGTGCTCTTTTATGTTGAATACCGTAATCATTGGTTTAATGAGTGTATTGAGACAGTCAATGGCTTTTTTGTTTGTTCACTTTATTACCAGGGTCTTTTCACCTTATTCACTTGATGTTCGACGACTACGTATTGTACTTACTAGAATCACTCCATTGTCAGGAGAGAGCTAATGAGCTAATGAGGGCAATGAAAGGAGAAGGAAGCACAGGTGAGTCTGTTCTTTTATTCATCTTTTGTTGGTTGTTTCCCACTGGATTCACTGTTTTCCATGTTAGGACATTTCTTTATCCTCCTCTAACCCAGTGAGGCTTCCCTAGGAGCTAAGTGCTTTTCAGTTCCACCATGATTTCATATAAGTCATGTGAGGGGCACGTCCCTGGTTAATGCATTCTGAAAAAGGCCTGCCTGGTTCATGATGTAACCCTGGGTGTCTGAACCCCACTCCTAAGCACACACTTGATGTTTCAGTAAGAGATTTCTGTACTGAGCCTTTCACCTCAGTTAGTCTGTCTAAGCCACTGTTGTATTTCAGTGAACCCAGTCTTGATTCTCTCACGCTGGTTTAACACTAAGTAAGTTCACTGATCTTAATGGATTTTACCAGTCTAAATAAAAGGGAGAGATAAGAGAAGTGAGCAAAGACAAAACCCAAATCTATTGTTTCTAGTCTGCTTATGTTCTAAGTGCCTGTACAGAAGCAGATTCAGAGTCCTGCTCCCCTCACTTTGCTCTGACTGGCCAGAACAGAAGAGAACAGAGATTGCCTTTAGTCTCTCTGCTCCAGGCAGCCCCTTCTAGTGAGGGATCCTCAGTGATTTACCTTCCTTGCATCTCCCATTAATTTTGGCAAGTTAAACCCCTCTGTCACCTTTGGAAAGTTCCACTCTTCATTTTAGCTGTGGCTTAATTTGTCACCCTGTAGATTTATGGGAAGAAGAACATTTCAGTGATTAGGGTAATATGTTCTATGTGTTGAAAGACCTGGATTTAATTCATTGTCCTGCCGTAGCGTCTTGGTTTTTTAACAAACAAGTTGCTTATCGCTGTGCACTTTCCACATAGCTTTAACAGCTAAAACTATCCAAAGTCACCCTCTTTAGTCAATGAAGAGAGAAGGTCATGGCCAAAAGCCACTGGAATCCCCTGGAGATTCCTGTTTCTTTCCAATGTGTCTAGAAGGAGTAGGAGCGCCTGATGCAGACTGGACTCCTAATTTTAGGTATCTAACACTATGTTACAGGAATATAAATCTTAAGCTGTCTATGCATGAATTTCTATAGAACAGGAAACTCTTACACTGTACATAAGTATCTATACAACAGAAAAAACACCACTTCCCTTGAAGAGGTCTTATGAAGGTACACTGAAAGTTGTAATGCTGAATGTTATGGAAGTACTCATTCAAAGATTTGTGATTCCTGCCATGCATTTCTTGAAATAGAGCCTACAGAACTTAACTGCTTGCATTGATTTTTTTTGTTTCTCAGTGTTCCTTGACTCTACCTTTAACCATATTTGATGATTTTTCTCTCATCCTGCAGCAGAACTACGAGAAGAAATTATTCTGAGTGAAGCAGCTCCTCCAACTCCCTCCCCAGTACCGTTCTCCCCAGCTAAATCTGCCACCTCAGTGGAAGTGCCCTCTGCCCCCTCGCCTGTCAGCAATCAGTCCCCAGAGTATGGTGTCATGGCAGCTACAACAGGTATGTAGGCTTATGGCAGTTGGATCTACTTGAAGATGCCTTTTGTACTTGGTCATCTGAAATTGAGCCTGAGAACATGATGTGCCGGCTTTCAAGAGATGAGAAACCTTTCCAAACAAAAATCTGTTTAAAGTATCAGTTCTGCCTTCTCACTGTACCCAAACATGATGTGCAATCTCACAGGAAAAAGATCTGGTGTTTGGAGTCCAAAGGCCTGACAGGAGATCCCAGACCTCAGCATATCAGAATCTCTTCAGTAGCTTAGGCCTTCAGAAGAGCAGACCTTTCACTTTATTTCTAAACGGTTTTAAAAATCAGTCCCGTTTTTCATATTTCTAGCAATGCCCCAAAAGAATTATTTCTGAATATAGCACTTTTGAGCATCTTCAATGACTTTAAGGGCAATCGGTGTCTCCGAAAAATTTTACATACTTCAAGGAAATGTGCCAGATATTTTAAGGTTTAGTGAGGTTTTCAAAATCCTGAACCACTAGTGGTTCAGGAATTCCTAGTGGGTAAAATGGGAATTGGATATCTTTCAGCATATTTGTGACCCAAATATATTTAAACAGCTGCACAAGTTTCTCTTGGGAATGTTTTACACATCATTGATAACTTTCAATGTTAGAGACTAGGAATTACATGTCTGAAGCCTGTTTTCAGTTACATACTCTATTGTGGCAACTGATGAGGTAGTTACATTTTGGTGGGACCACAGATTAAAAAATCTGTGCTTAAAGGTATTCAACTGGTGGGCAGGATTGTCAGAAAACAATATGCACAAAACTGGCTGCTTCTTTGTTCTGTATAAATGGGCAACCATCCTCTGTACTCTAATGTAAAACTCACTCATTACCTTTTGGATGTGGGCAGGACAGTCTGTATGATCAAAAGACAGTGTTTTCTTAAGTCATGGGAAAAAAATAAAAGCAGAAATGTGAATGACTTTCAGAAGGCAGTGAAATTCCAGCTTCTCTGCTCCTCAGTGAAATGGGTGTATAATCAGAATGTGGAAACTATCACTTTTGTGACATACTAGAAAAGTTATAAAACTTTCTTGAAGGAATGTCAGAAAGTGATGATTTACCACACTGGAGAATTTGGCAGCGGCTAAAGGACTAATAAATCTTTCTGACAAATGTTTTTCATGTTTTCAAAGGCGCCACAGGGAAGCACAGTGCATAGTTGTGGTGGGAGGAGATTTAAGAACATTTGTCCCTCCATCGAAACATAAGGCTTTCTCACTGTTGAAAAGGGAATATTTAAGAGGGAAATACGATGGTACTGCCCCCAGAACAGTTAGACAAGAGACACATGATTCCTAGACATGGCAGGTGAGCAGACTGATTTGGATCAGGCAACGCCGGAGGTGGTGTATATGTTTGAGCCTGGAAACACTGATTTTTGTGGATAGCTTGCTCTATAGAAATCATGGCCCAATGGGATCGTTGTGATGTTATAACCAGAACTTAGTCTGGTGCAGAACTGTACCCAGAAGTAAAAGACTGAAAAGTGGGGAACTGTGCGCTCTCCAGCGGCATTGATTGAGGGATTTGTGTTTAGGCTACAAAGACTGTAACTCTTATCTGACTATCATAACTATTAACCCAAAGCTTATTCCATATCTATTTAACAGCCTATTTGCCAGCTATCTGGGCTTCCACCTTCAGCTGACTTGACTTAGGTACCTAGGTACTTGACTTAGGTGCAGATCTGGACAGGCCTGGGAACTGCACAGACCTTACATATCCCTCCTGAATCACACCAGTAATGCAAGGGAATGGACTCATACAAACATTACAAATGCAATTCCTTTGTGTTTTCATTGTTGTTTTATTTTATTACAGTCTGGTTTAGTTTCTCACTCTCTCTAATTTTTTAAGTCCTGGTAAGGGCCATGGTCAGCTAGTTTGAAGTCTCAGGCCAGAAGTAGGATCATTTGGGAACAGTGGTTGAAGAACCTACTCCCACAGTACATGCAGTAGAACTTGACACAGTTGTTCCCGCAGCAGAACTTCTCAGGCAAAAGCTATTTATGATTATTTTAGCTCTCTGTTTGTTCCAGCTTTTCATTTTTGGGTTGTTTTAAAAACTTGTTTGGTTGAATTGGATTTTATTCTTATGATCTGGTGCAGTCTCACTTTTGCAAGTGTGAAAATCATTTTTGCCTAGTACAAGCCAAATTCATCAGTGCAAGTAGTGGTCTGGTTAAGATTAAATATAAGTATTGTGGCTATTTCCTGGTCTTCATTTGGGTGACTAGTAATACCTCCATTTCCCATATTCATCATGTAGATGAACTGATCACCTTTTTAGTTTGCTAACCATTACACCATGGAATGCAGGGTTCATTCACATAAAGTAATATAAAATAACAACCGTGTTTCAGCTATAGGAAATTGCTATACTTTAAAATAGGAGTGCTGAAGATGTATTACATATAATCAGACTATTCCATACACAGATACGTGGCATTAATATACAGAATATTTTGGAACAGGAACCTCTGTTCTGGAGTGATATGTAAAGTACACTCTCTTGATGTTCTTACGTGTCTTTTATGAGGTAAACGTGGAACTCTGCAAATGTTTTGCAAATCTTGAGAACTAGTTCCATTGGTTACTGCTAGCTCACAGTTCCCCAGTTTAAGGCATCATTAACTCTTTCTTGCTTGTGGCATTAGCAGTAAAAGTTAACTATTAAACTTGCATTTTAACCTTTTTGCCTTCAGTCAGTGGTCAGCACAAAACCAGCAAATTAAACTGTTGGAATTACATGATACCGAGCAAAAGAAAGGTAAATCCTATATATAGCATTCTGTGGTAGAACATCTGGCATGGCTCAGCTAACGTTTTCTTTAAAACTTCTTGTTAAGTTACTAGACATTTAAAAGGATAATTAGTCTCCATCCTCTAGATCACAAAGGCCAGATTAATGATTGTTCAAACTGCAACAATATTGTAATAAAAGTGATAGCTATATGGCTGACTATGCTATTCTCTCTTAAAGCCCTTCTTAAAGCTGTGATTACTCATTTGCCAATGCAATGGTTTTTAGACAACCCAAAATGAACTCTGAATTGTAAGCAGTTCCTAATATGTTAGTAAACTAATCTATGCAGTTTACTGTTCAGTTTCAAGAAATGTATGTGTGAAATAATTCTTCAAGGTTGGCAATGGTCATTTAAGGACACTGTTCTTCCACATCATGGCTAGGTGTTAAAGTTCTGGGTATCTGGCACAGGAGGTACTTGTACAGAGCTACCATCATTTGTGTGTGTGTGCATACAACAAATTTCTGTTTTTTTCCTAAAGCTTCAACTGCTGGACCCATATGAATATATGAGAACACCAGCTCTTGTTCAACAATCAGAGGTTAATTCTCATAGCTGCAGAGTGTAAAAGTCAAAGATTCCAGTTTCACAAGGAGATTCTCCCCTTCCAAACGAGGAGATTTAGAAAACAATTTTTTTCTAAAAGTTTTTTCTAAAGCTGATAGTTAAAATAATATCTTCGTTGTGTGGGGGCAGAATGGGGGTCTGACCACAGATTTCTTACTGCTTGAGGTTGACAGTACTGCTTGCTATCAGACATAATACACAGTGCTGGGAGTGTCTTGCTTGTACCTGGGTGGTCATTTACTCCAGCATAAAGGAAATATAAGTGCTGTACCGTGAAGCAACTTTTGTTTCTTTCTGCACTGGTGTACATGATGGCATCAATGACAACAGGGTCATTGTTGGACTGATAGCAATTCCATTTATATTTGGCTCTCCTACAGGTCAGATGGCCTCGTGGTTAGTATCCTCAAAATCAAATTTTTTGATAAAAGAGAAAAGAAAAAGGAGTGATAATAAATGAACTTCCCTATTTTAATCAAACCCTGCATGTTCAGAACACAAAGCAGAGCAAAACGTTGCTCAATCACTATTGTTTTTGCTCGTTTCGGAAAGCAGTTCGGTTGGGTTCAGTCATAGCTAAGTGAGACTTCATCTCACGGAGTTCAATTCTGCAGCCAGCTGAGGAAATTAATCATATAGGGCTGGGGCATAAGAGGGTATTAAAAAGCTAACTATGAAAAACTTTCAGGTTTACCTCATTTCTCCTCCTCCACCCACCACTATGTTGGCTGTATCTTGGCTGACCCTGTATATGCATACATACATCTGCAAATCTGTGTCTTCCTCTATCCTTCCTCCCTGTCTTTGTGACTAGGTCACTGAAAATAATGGCATCCCTTCCCCAAAGGCAAAGAGAAGTGAGGCAACTGTAGATTCCCAAGAACATTATGAAAACAAATATTTGAACGGCTTTCTGTCACTCTGTAAATCCAGAGTAAAACCCAATATACCTTTGTTTCTAAACCACAACCTCCAAAACAAACTGAGTATTTCCTAGAGCAGCTGTGTGAAGTACTATCCTGTAGTACTGGGGATGATTCTTGGTTAGGAAAATTAAACAAAGATATTCACAATTCTTCCAGGGCAAGACCTATTCTCTGTATTTGTTTCTGTGATATCTAGACAGGCACAAAGCATGTTACACCCTTATTTATTTGAAATATTTATTTTAAAATTGAATGGAGGTAGCTGCCAGTTAGACTTGAATGCCAGGAGTAGCCAAGTCCTCTCATCCAAGGAGTATGACTTCCCACAGGGAGCACGTGAAACAACTCGCTGTCCTGGACTGGTTAATTTTCCTCAGACTGAGATAAGATCCCTACTAGTTTTCAGAAAAGAAGAAGAGGCTGTCGTAATGGCTGGGGCTACTCAAATTAACCATATTTGATCATATGCAAAAGATCTTTTGGCCCTGTTATTGCCGCTTCTTGTTAGAGCTAGGAAAGTCATGAAATTTTTGGCTCAATGGCCAAATTTTTTCTTGGAAAAAATAAAATCAGGTTAAAGTAAAACTTTTGGTTTATGGTTAATTTAAAAAGCGAGCAAGTGAAAAAAACCCAGCAATGTTACCTAAAAATAAGCATTGGAGTTTTTTCGTCATCTTTGTTGTCCTTCTTTCTTTTCTCTTTGTTTTTGCCTTTTGCATTTAGGCCTGTTTTTAAAAAAAAGTTCAGATTTTCTTTTGGAAAGTAACACTAGAAGAATATGTTAACCTTTTGAAATTGAAATGTTTCACCAAAATATTCTGCAGACAAGTTGTCCATATTTTCAAGACAGTTTTTCTCTTGTTTTCAAATGAAGCTATTTGATGACCACATAAGTAGTGTTGGCTCTGTCCATATAAACTGTATTTTCTAGTGAAGGCAGGCTTCCTTAAACACTTTTCCTCAACTCGAGGAACCATGACTGCTCATAGCCACAGCAGCACTGATGCGCTGGCTCAAATGTGTATGCCTCCTCCTTGGACCCAGGGACAGGGATCTCAACGTTGTTTTTCAATGGGAGGACACGAAAGACTGACAATTCAAGGGTCAGTGACAGAAAATGCAGGCATGTGAAAATAGGCCTAGCACAAATATCCTTGATTGTAACACATCTGAGGATGTCTCTGCTGTAAGAGCACCAAATCACACCCTGCTGGAGTATTTCAAGCTGGATTACCTTGTGAAGCTCAGGATGCCTTCATTCACACCCAGAATTAAGCATTTCCTATTTCAAAAACTGATTTGTCGGATTTTGCCAAATAAAGTCACACACACCTGAAGAAAATTATGCACATCTGAGATAGGCTTTTCATTCCCCAAAGCTGTGGAGTGGACACAGACCTGGTAATACAATCACTTCCCCCTCTGAATTAGGCCCTTTCATACTACAGGAAGTCCTAGAATCCACACTGAAAAAAACGAATCACCTCCTGCAATTCCTTTTAGCTGCTGAAAAAGAGTCAAGAGTGCCCAGAGACCCCCAAACTAGTGTTCGCATTGGGTTAAATTCAGTGTTCTGGTCCTCATTTGCAGGGTAATCTCAGCCAGTATGGTCATGACCTCCAGCAAGAGCTATGTTATACTGGAACAATGGATCTGTCAGCCTCCTGAGTGAAAGGGGTGTGTGCAATGGACAAAGGTTTCTCAGCAGCTGGCTCATGAATCTGGAGTTCCTGCCTGGAAGGGATCAGGATGATTAAAAAACTCAGCACCTTCCAAGCGAAATGGAAAACCCACTTCTTTGCTTTGCTCTTCCCACAAATGCTCTACATGAAAAAAAAAATTAAGTCCAGTCCCTGCCGCCTCGAAAGAAGAAAGAAACATTATTTGCAGGAAGAAAATGGCTAGGCTATTTCTGTCCATGTATTTGTTACAGTCTGGAGATCTACCACTGTGTTGCCGCTACAAAGGCTCGTATCTAGTTGGGTGGAACAGATACAAACTGCAAAAGGATTCAAGAAATTTATTTGCATAACACCCATCTTTTTCTAATCCTTCATTGTTCTGATCATACTTCCTGCCTCAGACTAGGCCTGATCAGCCTCAGAGCTAAACAAGCCAGCAGCCCGCTCCGTGTGAGAGAGACCTCAGGGTTTGGTGCATCGTGCCTGAGAAATATTACCGCTGGCGTTCCTCCATTTCTAAGTCCTATCCCAGATTTTCCTGAAAAATGATAGCCTCAAATTACAATACCACACTGAAAGTTTACAGTCTGAGCTATGCCACATATGTCTTTTACCTCTGGATCTTGGCACACTCCGACTGATATATTTGTACATTTATTTATGTCTCGGACATGACTGTTCTGTTCACTTTGATTGATGCTGTTTCCATTACAGTGCCTGTTCGGTTGCTTCCCTGTTACCATCTCAAAGCAAAACACCTGTACGAACGACAGCCCATGTTAGCTCTAATCTTTTCACGCTTGTTTGTTTGCAGGAGCTATGCAATCCTATACGTGGTCACTCACCTACACTGTGACAACAGCTGCTGGGTCACCTGCTGAGAATTCCCAACAGCTGCCCTGCATGAGAAGTCCACATGTACCATCATCATCTGTCACACATCGGATACCTGTTTATCCCCACAGAGAAGAACACGGGTAAGTCACTTCCCAGTGTCTTGGGGCTTTTTTATAATTTTGTATTAACTTATACTTAGAGTTTGGGGTTTTTTTTTGGAAATGCAGTGAAATCTGTTTCTTGACATAGTAAGTTTGTATTGCAAAGATGCTGGTATCATTATTATTTGGTTGTTGTTGTTGTACGATTGTATTATGTCTCGGGTTTATAATCTCATTTAATTCTATTCAAAAACACAGTAGGCTTGGAAAATATTTTATAAAAGTGAAGGCTTCAGTAGATTTCTTCTCTGATTCCTGTTTTCTTGTGCCATGTTCTATCCCAAAGGGTAGATGTGCCCAAAGAACGACCCTACTATACTATGTCTCAGGAGAGGTGATCCTTCTCCTCTGCTCAGCACTGCTGAGACCACATCTGGAGCACTGGACCCAATTCTGTGCTCCCCAGTACAAGACAGACACAGAGATACTGGAGTAAGTCCAGAAAAGGGCTACTTAGATGATTACAGGACTGTAACGTTTGTCATACAAAGAGAGGCTGAGAGTGCTGGGATTGTTTAGCATCAGGCAGAGAAGGTTCAGGGCTCAATGTGTGTAAATACCTGGTGGAGGGTGTAAAGAAGATGGAGAAAGATTCTTCTCGGTGGTATTTAGTGACAGGACAAGAGGCAATGGGCACAAATACAAATACAAGAAATTCTGTTTAAACATAAACAGAAGACTTGTTTTACTGTAAGTGTGATCAAACACTGGAACAGGTTGCCCAGAAGGTCTATGAAGTCTCCATCCTTGCTGATATACAAACCCCATCTGGACACAATCCTGGGCAGCCAGCTCTAGTGGGCCTTGCTTTGAGCAGGAGGGTTAGACTAGACAACCTCCACAGGTCCTTTCCAACTTCAATGATTCGATGATTCTATGATTACTGTTAGACTTGCAAATAAAAAAATTCAAAGTTTGGAGAAATAGCCACATTTTCACCATAATGTTCTAATTCCATCTCCATCACTAAAATTTGCTCAAGTCTCTCAATTAAAATAATTACAGTAGAAATTTATGTAACATTATTTGATCTTTGAAAACTTCAGAACCTCAAACTAAGTCTCTCGCTGCTCTTTTCATCAAGCAACACTTCTGTGCTATCGTCACTTGAGTGCGCGTATAATTCATAGCTATCCATAACTAGAAAGAAACAATCACAAAATAATTGATGGAGAAGGGCCAGGCACAGCAAGATTAGCGAATACTCAGATGCTGACATGATGCAACAGGTTCGAAAGACTTTACTGAATTCCTCAGTCTCGCTGCATACTCATTAACCTTGCAGAAATGCTTTCCCAGTGTGGAAGTGGTTTGGAAGGGTAACAGCAGATTACTTTGAACCCTCCATCTCCTTCCCTCTTGGATGTGGTTAGGTTTGGATTTCTGTCTGAATGTCACTGCTAAGCCCTTACTGGAAACACTTGGTTACAGAGATAGGGAACATCTCTCCTGTGCTGCAGTATGATTGCTTGGTGGAGGCAGAAATAGGGCGGCAGGGATGTTCAAGAGCTAAAGGGATGCAAGAATTGGAACAGACGACAGTAAGCCACTGTATATGTAGTATATATGTGTGTGTATATATATATATATATGTGAGAATTCATTGTTCCTAAAGGAATCTCTTGGCTCTGGTGAGTGATTTGATGAAACTTCTTAATCTAGGTGAATCAACTTTTCTGAAAAGCGACAAAGAATTATATAACTGACTTCTTTTGCCATTTGCTTTTATGTGTGACACATGGATAGAAACATTTTGGTGATGCTTCTAAACATTTCAGTGACATCTGCCTTCCTGTCTGGAATTGACTTTGTAAGCTCATAGGCATAGGGCCTCTGTTAATCTGCATTTACGTGGCTTCTATCACAAAGATTTCCTGATCTCATTTCCCCTCTATATAGTACTATTAAATTTTTTTGACTCATTACAATTTGTATTTATTTTGGATCTACAGCAAAATCAACATATTGGTATTTCAGGTTTTATATGATTTGAGTCTAATGTGACAGGCTATAGAGACATGTTCCTAAAGAAATGTCTGCAGGGAAATCCAGTGACCTCATCCATGATGTTTTGAAGCACAAGACTCATTATATATTTCTTGTGGAAGTTACAGTCACAGATTCAAGACAGAGTTTGTTTAAAAGGATAAAAGAACCATATCTTCAGAGAGGAAAAGAAAAAATAAGAGACCTCGTATGCAAGATTCAAACAGATGGTTGCCCTGGAATGAAAGAAAGAGTGAAGATCAAAGTCTGCACTAAGATTTCCGGGCTTCTCAAGAAGCAAGAAATGGAGTGAGCAGCTGCTGTAGCTGGGAAGACTGAGCCTCACTCCCATGCAGAGGGGCCAGCAGAGAGCAAAAGCAGTATGGAGGCCACGAGCCATTCCTCTGCTGCATTTCCCACCAGATGCATACCTGAAAGTTTCCTAACGGCAGTTCTGCTGGGGTTCCTACCAGTCTTGCACACTAAAGATGATTCTCTGTGAAATATAAAGGCTCCAAACCATCTTGAGGTAGAAAAAGAATGCCTAAAAGATTAGAGCACTTTATACCACAGTATTCCACAATGTAAAGACATTTAAGAACTGAAGCCTTGGAACAATGTAAAGCCCTCGTAGTTACCAAGAGAGGACTGGATATAGGCTGTTATAGACTGAAATACAGAGTGTTAGATTGATTTGTACAAATGCTTTATTTGTGCTTCTGGCCAGTTATAGAAAATGAAATGTAAGTTCAATGATAAAAACTGCTCCTTGTACAATAAAAATTGCTTAAGGCCAAATGTGTGTTACCAGAAATGAAGAGAGGGCTACATGTTCTGTTCCCCATTATTAAAACAAGCCTTATAGCAAACAATTCTAGAGTAGATTTCTGAAACTGGAGAATCATAGAATCACAGAATCATTAGTCTGGAATGGACCTCTAAGATCATCAAGTCCAACTATGAAGAGCACAAGGTCCATAATCTACTCTAGCCTACTCCAGTAAATCTTCTAAATCCACAGTGGTACTCTCCACATCTGTGGGGTCTCAGGACTCTAAATGGAAGATCTGTGGTATTAATAGAAGAAAATATCCTTATATATAATTGGAATTTCCCTTGTTCCAACTTCTGTCTGTTGCCTCTCACCCTGTCACTGTACACCTCTGAGAAGAGTTTGGCTCTAGCTGGTATGTATCCTCCTGTTAGACAGATTATCCCTTTGCCTCTCTTCTTAAGGCTGGACAAACCCAGTTCTCTTCCTGTAAGTCACATGCTTCAGTCCCCTATCTGTCTTAATGGCCCTCCACTAGACTCGCTCCAGTATGTCAATGTCCTCTGTACAGTGGAGAGCCACAACCAGGACAAAATACTCCAGATGGGGTCTCTCAAGTGCCAAACAGAGAAGAATAATCAGTTCTTTAGGCCTGCTGTCCTCAATCTGCTAATACAGCCCAGTCTGTAGCTGGTCTTCTTCATTGCAAGGGCATGCTGGCGACTCAAGTTCAACTTTTTGTTCACCAGAACTTGCAGGCAATTTTCAGCAAAGCTGCTTTCTCTCCAAATGGCCCCAACCAGTACCACTGCAGGAATTATGACATTGCAGATGCAGGACTTTGCCTTTTTCTCAATACTGTCAACTGACCATTCTTTCTGAATCATAGCTGCTAGGCTCCAGAGTAACTGCCAGTTCCCAGGTGGACTTTTGCAAAGGCATGCCATCTGTGTATTGTCCCCACTACTCAATGACTGTAGATGTGGTTCAGCAGTCACTGTAAGACGTGGTACTTGGCAGAAAACATTTTTGTTGGATTTTTCAGGTACACTTTCTTCTTAGAGGGATGTAAGGTTCCTCAGCCAAGTAGACAGGCAGGAAAATACTAGCCTTGAAGGAGTATGGTCATCTCCTTCTCATGTTCTCAGTGCTCTCTCTCCTGAAGTTGAAGAGAGACACAGAAAGCTTCCTGGACCAAAAGTACACAATAGAGATTAGGACAAGAAACTCCATGCTCAAGTGAATTAAAGTGCTATATTTTAGCCAAAAGTGGTGAGTGTTTGAATGAAGG
This sequence comes from Leptosomus discolor, assembly GCF_034619465.1. Lineage (NCBI taxonomy): Eukaryota > Metazoa > Chordata > Aves > Leptosomiformes > Leptosomidae > Leptosomus > Leptosomus discolor. The sequence goes on from NC_141391.1 coordinate 158,927,795, forward strand.
AGACAACATCAATAGCTTCCAGACTAGGACATAGCATCCTTAATGACCAGACAAAACATAAAGTGCAAACAGGACTTGGCTTTGTGTGGGAGTCCAGGGGCACTCTGGGCTACAGGAGGGACTAGATAGGCAAGCATCTTCTTCAAGCAGAGAAGGCTGCACCGTGAAATGCCAGGCTTACACAGATCTTGCAGAGCTTGCTTACCAGTCTATTGTGTTGAAGGAATTAAAACACAAGATCACAAAATGTCTGCCTACCACAGTTTGAAAGAGCTCCGTGACATAGCCATTCCTTTCTCCCCTACTCTCCACAGAGAGACTATCAAAGTTGTATCGTGTGAACAGCAGCTTGTCTGAGGTAGATTATGAAAACCACTCATATTTACAGCTAAGCACAAATGAATATAGGAATGAGAGCTCAATGTTGGACCATGAGGATGGACATAAGGCCTTATGTCCTGGAAATGTTTTTGGAGAGGGTTCTCTGCTCTCATGTTGAAGCTGCAGGTTTGGCTGGTGTAAGGCATGACATGGCGTCTCTAGAATACCACCATAAAATCAAAAGCGTAGTAGAAGTTTAAACTCTACCCAGTGTAAAAATGGCATTGAACTTCCTAGAAAAATTCTTTACAAATAACTGTCTTCCCTTTTTCACAATGAATTGTTTACCCTGTTTGTTTATTTATCATGGTTTGTGTTGCGTTTCAGTAGCATATAAATTAAGAGCCTTTAAACTTCTGTTCTGAATTGGCATCAACTCTTTGCATGGCTACACAAAGATGGGGAGGTTGCAGAAAGTGTCCCTGCATCTTCTGCTAATGAATGGCCCAAATAATGGTGGCCAACAAACACTGACCCTGCGGTTTCTTATAGCGAAGGAAACTGCTCCCTTCTTTACCACTGGCTGTCCCTAGACAAGAGGTTGGGGTAAAAAAAGAAAGTAGGCAGGTTCTCCAACCTCAGATCCCACTCTGTTCTTAAGTCAGCTGGGCTAAAGCTGTCCATTGTATGCTTCAGGTGCAAATTAACATGTCTCTCTTCCTTCTAGAAAAGGAACATCTGACCTCAGCGCAAGGAGGCAGCTGAACTCTACAGTGTAGTTCTTTAAGTCAAATCTTAACCGTACTTCCTCAGCCTGGACAGCAATTTACTAGGAACATGGCAGTAAAATAGTAATAAAAGGGAAAGACACTTTCTCCTTAGAAAGTGCACAAATGAGTCTGCAATTTGAAACTAGTCAGAGAACCACGCTGAGCCTCTGTATTTGTTATTGTGCTGCACACATCATTTCATTAAGTGGCATATGCTTCCCAGCTGAGCTGGGAAATACCGTTTTTTAAAAGGTTAATTTAAAATACCATTCTCTTATGCAAAAAAGTTGTCTCAAAAGTTATAGAATTATCAGTGCAATGCAATTGTAATGCATACTAAATACTGTTTTTAAATGGATTTTAGATACACAGGAAGTTACAACTATGGTAGCTATAGCAACCAGCATCCCCATCCAATGCAGAGTCAGTATCCATCCTTACCACATGACACTGCTATTTCTGGACCACTTCACTACTCAGCTTACCACAGAAGCTCTTCGCAGGTAAGTGGGATTTATTACTTGACAATGCTTGCTCTGAGAGTTTAAGTGAAGTTGTGCATGTAAGCTTCTTATCACCATATTAGCTGTCCAAATCAATAGGCTGTCATCAGTGCAGTCGTTGATGGTCCCTAATTTTTTTCTTTTCTAATGTTACCTAGATATTTTTTATTCTGGTGGAGATTCTTTTATCAGGAGTAGCTTTAGATTGTACTAAACTCTAAAATCCATCAGTCTGGATCATAGAAAGTGTTTCTGTGTTAAGGAGTAGCTGAAACAAAAATTAATTTGATTAGTTGTACGTTTCTTATGTGTTGGGAACAGGAAGAGATACCTAACAAGAAATAAAAATGTTTTCATACAGTTGAAAGAAGATGTAGAGACCATAGTGAATTCTTCTGGGGCCTCTGCTTTTGAGAATACATATGTTCAGAAATTTACCAAAAACACGAGTTCTGAATGGAGTTTGAATAGCTTCGGGACAGCATTGCAAAGAGGTTCTGTTTAATCTGTGTGCCACGGTCTCCTACCATAATGCTGAGAAATTATGTCAGTAACTATTTCAGGACTATTTCAGTTCACAAAACTCAGCCGGTAGAAACCAGCACAGATTAAGTGGGAAGATGATATTTGGGAACAGTTCGAAAGTAGTGCTACTGTAGGAGGGCTTTCGTATATCTTGCAGCTGGTGCTTCCCCAGTGTAGGAAGCTGCTCTCTGGGCTTTCTGCTGGAGGAATTGCAAAAGGCGGATACAGGCGGGATGGGATGGCACTGAGATATTCCATGCACATGGCACCTTCTATGCTTTATCTACTGGAAACTTATACAAGTATATTGGGGACCACCATGCTTCGCTGTCGTCACTGGACTGGAACAGTTTCATACCAGCTGAAAGACATGAATATGATAGTGCTTTGGACTAGAACACATGAAACCTGCATCTCATTCTGATCTTTGGCGTTAGTCTGCCAGGTGATCTCAGAGTAGTAATTTCACTTTTTTATGCCTAATTTTCCCTAGCTGTAAGATAAGAGTAATGGTATTGATCTCCTGAAAGCTTTTTGAAATCTACTGGGAAGATTGTCCTATACAACCCCAATAGGCTTGTTTAGACCAGCTCAACAATGGCTCCCTGGCTTATGGAAAGAACAAGTCTACAATTCTCACCCATTTGTGTAGCACCTGGTCCATCAGACAGACCACACAAGGTGTGAGGATTTGTTTGAGGGTTGTTGCAGCTGCTGTGTCTTCAATAGGAACAGTGAGTGAACATTTAAGTAGAGTGTCCCGTGATAGGTTTGTATACATTGGTTTTTCAGTACAGGCCTTACCCTGTTGTCTCAAGATTTTTTCCAGAATGCATCACTTTCTGACTTAAAATTGGCTCACCGATATTCTGTACTCTCTCTTATCCTTTACTGCAGAAAACGCACATGAGTATTGATTCTGAAATGGTCTGGAAGGTCATGAATCTGTATGTAAAATAGAGAATTATGCTTTTACTGTTCAGAAATGCTATCACCTGCACAAGGAGTTTCTTTCTACCCTCTGACTACTGTCTTTGTCACACTGACATAGACAGCGTAAGTTAAGCAAGAAATAAATAAAGCAAAGCAAGATCAATGCATTTGTAGTTTACTCATGTCCTAGTTAACATGTTATGTGGAAATAGTAATATACATTAAAGTTATGCAAATGTTTTTCATATTGTAGTAGGCTGTCTCTACAAGTGCAGATGTCAGATCATTTCTTCCCCTCTTGCTAGCCCTTGAGCTGCTCCGGACACACATGAAGGAAAGCTACGCTGTAACAATCACTCTTCAGAGCAAAATTATTTCAACTGGTATTTAGTTGAATAAACTAAATACAAGAAATAAATAAATAAACTTTATTTATTCAACTTTATTCTTTCTCATGCTGCTTGTAAACTGAGATGGAATCTCACAGCGGGACGCAGCTAGGAAAACCCTATCGATGTGCTCATTCTGTATTGAAAGGAGCTACAAATTGAAACACTACTTTCAAAAATGATCTGAAAGTCTTGAATGATTTTAGTATGGAATTTTCTGACATTCCATTTAAAGCTAAGTGAGCTTCTGTAAAATGGCTGCCCTGATGACAAGCCTTATCTTAGTTACTTTTAACCAACCTAAGTTCATCATGTACTGTTGCGTGCAAAGCCTAATAAGATGTTAGAGATCTACTGGTTTTCTGCTAAGGGGAACGGGGTGCAAGGAATTGCAGTAGGACTCAATGACATTGCAAAATCAAAATACAGGAAGCCAAATTTGCAATGAATATATAAACATCTGCCACTATACTGAAACTGGAGGAGATGCAAAGCGTATGGCTCTGGTATTATAGTCAGTCCAGAAGAGGACGCATTGACCATAACTCTTCAAAAGAACTCTTTGTCATAATCTACATTCAGTCCAAATATAGAACTCTGGCTCAGCTTTGGCTAATATTCTATCATGCTCTTTGGGATTGTGTCTAGGGATTAACTCCTGAGAAAAAAATCTGGGTGGGGGTAAATTCTCCTCTACAGACATGGGATCAGAGAGAGTCAAAACAGGTGACATGTAATAGAGGTGGGTTTTAGGCTGCAGCTATAAATTACTTTTTTGGTCTCAAAGAATACCATGTCCAATCTCTTCATATGGAATAGAGCAACACACTCCAGATTTTGTCAGGTCTGTTATTTTGAGGCTATTTTCCATCCCAGATCAAGGTACCTAAAGAAAAGCAGTTTGTTTGTTTAATAGAACTTTAAGATGGATTGTTTCACAGATGTGATTTATAGACCATCAACAAAAAAAAAAAGGGAACTGGAGCGAAGGGGATAGAGGGAAAAATTTATTTGGTGGAAGTGGGGAACTCAACAGCTGGAAAAGGGGAAGGGAATGAGTCACTCTTTAAATTGTATTTGCCAACATATAACGTGTTGATCCCAACCTGACAATATAACGGTGGTTGCATTGCATGAATTTTAGGATGGCTGCTCTGGTTTTGACACTGGAATCCTTACAGTGGGGCTGTGCTGGGGAAGAAGTCACACAGCTGTAGATCTTGTACTATGTACAGCTCTTGAAAAGTGCAGGTGGGGGGCCCAAGCTGAGCCTATCTCACCTGACCAGTGGCAAATGCATGTTAGTGAGAGGCTCCTAGATAGCTTGAATCCCCCAGTGTTAAAGGAAATGAGACAGCAGTAGTTGCTAAGGCTGATATGCTGAAGCACCATGTGTCACAGCTGCATGCTCACTCATACCCCATCCCATACCAGACTGGTGAGAGCCCTTGAGGTTATTGTTAGCTCCCATCTCTGAGACAGCAATGGAGCTTACCTTGGCCCACAGAGGAACGTGGTGTCTTGTGACTTTGGGCTAAATAGAAATTTTGATAAGTAACTCATCGTTTCAGAAAGATCACTGATTCTCAGATGGTCAAGAAGGAAAAAAAAATGGAGGAGATGGCTTGTAAAAAACTTTCTAGGGGAGTAAATGTTCTGCTGAAGTAATGTCTGCAGTTACTAACCCAGCATAAGCCTAAAACTGGCTCCTTCTGGCAGTATAGGCTGACTAATTCCCACTGATGGCTAAGAGTCTTTTTGTTGACAGGCACAGTCTGTTCAAACCTTGGTCTTAATCCGATTTTTTTTTCTTTCACCAGAATCTGTGAATAGTTCTCAGAACAGTTGCTTCCTTGTAACTCCAGGCCTGATTGCTCATTTCTTGACTTGGCTTGCTGGCCAGGAGCCTGGCACACAAGTAAAGAAAAATGATCTACAGATTGACTTGTTACTACCTAATTCTCTAAGCCGTAGTGCAAAAGTGCATACAATCCTATGATGCTACTCTGTCATCATTCAGAAGGGGACTGTGTAATGTGTGTACACAAACACATCTATACTGACTTTATGTTCCATCAGTTCTCTGCCTCTGCAGTTTTAGGTACCAGGTGCCAAGGTAGAAAATAGACAACAACTCTGTCTAAAAGCCTCTGAGCATTCCCATCAACCTATGTCAAGTTTAGCAGAGAGGTACCCCCTTCGAAGGTAACCCCTTCACAATGTCACCACCTAATCCAGCTCCACAATGTACGCTTGACTGGCTTTTGATCACAGCTTTTGTCTGCAAGTTTCACTCTGCTTGGACAGGTCTTGATCCTCTTTCAGGCTATCCATAAACATTTCAATTCACATCATTCCATCTATTCCTTAAACTCAAAGTAATTCATGCTGCAGTAATTTTTCTGTGTAAATCACAAGGATAACGCTTTTTGTAGGAAGAGTAATTGGAGAAATCTGCAGCAGTATATATATTTATATTTTAATATATCTGGTAACTTATAAAGATGTACATCACATGAAGGTGCATCACTGTATATGCAGTATGAAAAATGGCAAACATACAATATATGTGTAAGTACACTAACGTATGGCTGTAGTGAATCATATTGCAGGTCCATTTATCCAGATCTAATCTCCAGCAATGTCCAGAAAAGAATGTATGGAAGAAAAGTCTTAGAAATAGGGTAGGTAGAGAGTGGTCCTTTCACCAGCGTAGCTATGCTGTGTTTGGCAAGAGCTGACCTAGGGACATCCTCAATAGGAAGCAGCAGCTGGACTTTTGTATTTTGTAGCAAACTGCTCTCCATTACTCTCTCTTTGAACATTTTTGTTCTTCGAGCTTTTTTGTACTTATAGACTTCTTAAGGATGGGTTGTATGAAGCATATATCCTCTTGTTAATTTTAAGCCTACTATCGCGTAATTGCATTGGGTGCCCTATGTTTTTTGGGTGATGAGGAATAGGGAATATTCATTCCCTGTTTATGTACTCTTGCCATTTGAGACATAGATCCCCATCATTCCTCCCACCTCCTTCCTGTCATCTCTTTTACAGACTTAAGAGATATCATCTGTTTAGTTTCTCCTGTGATGGATGCTCTACACACAGGAGTTATCTAAAGACTGCAGGTGCACGGCAGGGCAGGTGTGGTCTGGTGGGCGCATGGCTGTCCTGTTCTCTCAACTGCGCTGAGCAGGGAACCTGCTGGAGCTGCAGCTCCTTCTAGCCTTTCTGTGCAAACCTGATCTCGGAGTAGGTAGGAGGGTTTCAGTCAAGAAGCTGCCGGATCAGCCACTTAGATCTGGGAAGCCCTCCTAGATCCCATGCTCCATACAGCCTTAGTTTACCTTTTCTTCCTTTGCACTTCCAAGATGGAATAACCACCTCCAAATGGTGTATCTCAGGTCAAGGTACTTAACAGAGAGCCACAGAAGTGGCATAGCCGTATTTCTCTTTTTATTCCTTGAGATGCAGTTCCCACCTTAAAGACAAGCAATTTTTTTTTGCTGTTTTTAAGCTATCTCCCATTGTGCTCAAGAGCACAGTCAGGGTTGGCTGTTCCTGAACTGGGGCTTTGTCCTCTTCCGGGACTGGGAGGAGCACATTTGTATCAGCAAGTGCTTGCGCTGCTGTTTTGTTGACATCAGATTCAGTTTATGAAGAGCACAGTTGACTTCCATGGTCCGGACAGAACAAACCAGCCTGGAAAACACTGGAGGAGTACAATCTGCTGTTAAGTGGTAGGTTGGGTCTGCACCTCTCAGAGGCGTGGAGCACAGCATTGGGGCCATAGTTAGAGGAGCTTTAAGCTGTGTTTGTGCTCTGACTCTCCTAAACTGCTCTGAGGACTGTGGTAGTCTCCCATAACTTCCCAGCAATTCCCTATGGGTTGCAGCACCACTTAGTTTCTCTGTGCAATGTTGCATGCCACAATTCTACCCAACCACATCTTCACTTCCCTTCATAGGCCTCTACAGCAGGATTGACACTGGGGCAGTACTGGAAGTAGCTGGTTTTTACCGTGCGGGAGCTAAAGAAATCCTTTTCCAGGCAGAACTCGTGCTTTAGTGTCCATTCATGTTATTTTGACCCATCTAGGTCACAGAAAAAAAGAAGGTGAAAAGTTCTTGTCCCCCCAGCCAGTACACAGTATAAGCTTATGACTATACCAATGCAGTAAGAATAATACACCCTTCCCAAACGCCACTCTGTCATCAAGCAGCTAGTAATGACAGAAAGAAAAAAGTACTGTCCAAATGCCACCCATGCAACAGGAATCATTGTTCCTAACTGTATGGCTTCATAAGGGACTTGAGATTGTTAGAATGTAATTGGAGTAATTATGTATTGAATGCAACAGGAAACAGATGTCAGCTTCTTTTTAAATGATTACAAATTGCATTTTCATGAGACTCCAAATGCCACTCCCGAAAGTACCAAAAGCACTTAGACTGATGTGAAAGTTTCACCCAACCTATTTGACAGACTAATATTCAGTCAGCTTCAATTTGGGGAGAAAAGGGTCAAATTAAGGGTTTAAAAGATGCAATCAATCAATAGTTTTGATTATGTCATTTTTTGAGATTTTAAGCATATTTTTATGAGGTTAATTTATAGCAGTTCTTCACAATTGTTACAATTTCTGGTACGACTTATTTGCAACCCCTAAAGAAGTGGCCTAACGTACAACAGTAACTTACAGCACTCTGCAAAAGCGTGAGCTAATGCGATGTAAAGTCAGAGCCACATTCATAAGGAAAATATTTTGCTGTTTGGACAGAGACACCTTTCACCTCCATGCATACTCAGTCAGTGAGCTGAGGATAAGAACGAAGAGATTATTCTCCACCCTCACCCTGCAGGAACTCAGTCTTCACTTCATGGGAGGACACATTTAACGTTGTATTTTCTAAAATAATACTAAAAGAAACTGAATTAATTTTACATTTTTGGGCAAGGCCTTAACAATAATCTGCTCAAAGTCTCCCAGACTTAAAGGGCTTCTTGTCTAGGTCTAATGGCAGCAGTAGCAACAAGTGTGAGTTAACCCAGAAAATGGTAATTTCCTGTCAAGAGCCCTCCAACAAATGTCGCTTTATATCTGGCAAAGATCACTAGGCCCCAGTGTTTTGAGTTCAGCATGCTTAAGCACTCTTCATTAAACCGGATGTAGAGTGTGAAAGGTGATTCAGGCAGCATGGGCAGGCATCCGCCCAGATGGCTATGCTTTGGACACTCCAACAAGGCTGAATAGATGCTTCATTGGGTGAGTTAATAGTCAGGCAGGGGCCAACGAGTACTTTAAAAATATTGTCTTTCAATAGTCTCTTCACTGTAGGGAAAAAGAAGTCACTGACTCATTTGCGATTAGCTGACCTACCATTACAAAACTTTCCATCTTGCATTCAGTCATAACAGAATTTATTGTAAAATACTAGATATTTAGAGTCCATGTTATTTTCAAGCAATTATTCTTTTTACATTCATGACACATTCGTAAACACAGCTGCATGGGGTGCACTTGATGAAAAGGAAAAGCAGCGCACTGTATCCTGTCCCCTCACGCACAGCCATCAGCCCTGCCTTCTTAGTAAGCCTTAGTGTGGCCTCTTGACTGCAGATAGGAGGAGGATTATCTTTCCTTTTCCGTGCATCCTGAAGTTCATTCTGGGAGCCAAGGGTTCATTCCCCCAATGGCACAGGTTTTGTGGTTCGAAACTACCTACAAGACATTACGTGGCCTCCGCACATAATGCCATGTACAACCAGGAGACCCACCGCAATATTTCCGGAGTTCATACTGTCTCTCTTGCTCCCAGATGAAAGCTTTGCAGTCTACAGATTATCAAGTAGCAAATTATCCCAGCTGAAGCCGGGCCTTTCTCTTGGCATTTGTAAGGGGTATGAAAGCCAGTAATTCCCCTGTTAGAAGTCACAACCTCAGTTTCACCACCTTAAAGGAAAGTTGCATTGAGCCAGGATGGCAAAGGATTCTGTTATAGTTAACAACAGATTAGATAAATTATCGCATTGGGAAGACAAGGGATAATCATTGGTGTATTATGGGAAAAGTCTAGATTAATCTTGTTGTGAGTATATTTCTTAATACAAGAATCTACAGTGACTTCAGGTATAGATCAATGCGTAATAAAGGCAAAGACCACGATAACTGGTATCAAGTAAAACACTACTGAAGACAAAGAAGAATGTTTCCAGCTTGGCCCACATCTTGCGGCTCCACAGGTGACATACAGAAAACAGAAAGTTAAAAATGTGTTATTTGTGTGGTGTGGTTTTTTCCCAATAATCCATGCTGGTCCTGACTCCTGCCATCTCAAAGCATCTTGTACACAGGCATTAGTGGGACATTGGAGATCAGCCAGGAGAAACAACTTACAGATTTGACAACTATGGAGAAGGGACTTTTATTTAACTTGAGCCAACCAAACTAATGGATTCCATCATGTAGCAGGAGGAAGAAAAGAGCCATCTTCTGAGGGCTGATCATCTTCTGTCTTAAATGTTTATCTCAAGGTTTGATAAATTCTTCTGGTGGCTGTAGACAGAGCACAGATGACTCACTTTTATTAGATGCCTGACTTTTTGGTGACTAAAGTTAGGTGAGACGAAGTCAACTCTGAAGTTATAGCGAATCACAAGACAACTTGTTTCCTCTATATTCATTATGGCAAGAGCTTTGTTCATGAAGGTGTTCAGGCGAAGGCAGTCAGCCAGCACTAGCATGAAAATGACTTTTGTATATTGCCAGTGCAGACCAGGAAAGCAGCATCCTAAATCTGTTAGCCAGTCTTCTAAACATCAAAAATATGAAAATTGTTCAACTTTTTCTGCAACCTCTTACGTTTACTTAGAATACTTGCAGGTTGGTTGTCTTTTGACAGAGTGCCCTGTCCTTAATTAATGAGTTAAAGGAGAGAACCATGACCCTAAATTCAAATCACCTCATTTAAAACTTCGAAGCTTGTGTTTCATTGTTGCTGGGCACTGGCAGCTCTTATCTTCAGTGAAAGCTTCAGGAAAGCCAACAAGTCTGAAAACCTGATTCTTCTGCACAGGAATATGAGGCTTTCTGTGGTCAGTGCCTAAGCTCTGCTGAATTTTCCTACTGAAAAGCCTTTCTCTGGGATGAAATTTAGAGGGTCTCGTATAGGCTTATTGCCGTTGTTGCCAATACAGCTTATTCTGATAGCTCTATTAGCAGCACCAGTTGAAGTGTTGACATTCCAGTCTGGGGCTGCCATTTACCAGCCTGTTTCAGCAGCTGGTTGCGCAGGTAAATGCAGTCTCTGTGGCGATGAGAAGTATATGTTAAATATCTGAAATACATTAAATAGCGCGTCCTACAGCTTCCATGTCTTCCCTTTCATCTGCTAACTGGCCTGTCTCCCCAGGACACAGTGGAATATGCTAAATCCCTAACTACAGCACATTGGTCAAAAGTAGTCTCCTCTTTCTCCTCTCTAATTAGGAGTGGCCAGCGTGTGGCTTTTTGAGCTGCCTGAGGCTTGTGAACTGTTCAAATAACGTTTGCCAAGGCAGGGCTGCCTTCCTGGCTGCAGTCTGAAGGGAATCAGCAGAAACTCCTCATGGAGACACTGCTGTACTTGCCTTGGGCTTACGCAAGAGTTGCTTATGTAACTGATTAACCCCAGCCCCATCCAGCAATGGAGTGATGTAATGAGACCCTTTGGGAATCACTGCCATCTCCCTCCTAGGAACAACTACGGCAACTTTTCTTTCCATGACTCTCCAAAATATGGGGAAGGGGTTTTACAGTCCTCGGCCATATAAAGTTTTGGCATGCAGCTTGCAAGGTTTGTAACATCAGAAGAGGTGATAGTCCTGTTTTGGTGACAGCTGTCTGGTTAAGGAGATATCACGGTGTCAAACAACCCGAGACAAGGAAATTTTAAATTGTGACACTTTTTGTAGAAAAGGTATGAAGGCATCAAGTGCAGAAGCTCTGAAGATACGTGGCTGGTCAAGGGGAACAGGGATCCTGACCATCTCTGCGGCGCAGATGGATAGTAGGAGGGCAAAACTGGGAGAGCCATTTCTTAGGCACAGCACACAGATGATCTGCTCCTGTATGACAGGCAATAAGATAAATACATGTTAATCAAGCACTCACAAGCACAGTTTACTTTCTGTTGCTGGGCAGCCTGTGGCTATAGAGGGCAAAAGCTGTTCTCTGTTTTCCTGCCTGTCCTATCTTCAGCACATCTTCTCCTTAGTGGGAGGTATTTGTTGAACTTCTTTGATTTCTAGTTTCCAGCTGTCACTGTCGACAGCTGGGGAATAGAGAGATTCCTCTTCTGCCTGCCTTTTTATAAGTTCTCCAATTAGCTGCTTGCTCTGAGGCCAGACCGTACTATTTTTCTGCAGAAACTGTCAGGATGGCTTGTGAACATTAAAAAGGGAAGGCACCTTTCCAGTAATAAAGATCCTCTAGCTCTCCTCCCTTAAAACTCAGTTGAGTGAGCAGGAGTCGGGACATGTTATACTCTGTTTTTTACTGAATACAAGTTTCCAAGCAAAAGCTGTGAGAAAAAGATTGGACTAAACCAATTTATTTTTCTGCTCACAGATATACCTGCCAGTACCTAGCTCTTCAATAAATTAATTTGACATTTGAAGGCAGCAACGCTTTGCAAGACTTTCCCTGACACTGCTTTGAGTGCAGGCACTAGTTACCTGATATTCCACCTTCAGTATGTTACCTGGTTGTTGGAGGGCTGCTAATTCATATGATTCTGGTTTTGTTAAGCAGGAAATTGTGATACCAGCAGCCCTTATTTTAAAATTAAGTATGTAGTAGATAATTCTTTAATTTGTTTTTCTTTGGTTTTATCGTAGTACCCTTTCAACAGCCCAACATCAAGAATGGAGCCCTGTTTGATGAGCAGTACTCCAAGGCTGCACCCCACACCAGTGACTCCTCGCTGGCCGGAGGTCCCGGCCGCAAACTCCTGCTACACGAGCCCATCCATGCACTCCACAAGATATGGAAATTCTAGTGACATGTACACGCCCTTGACTACGCGCAGAAATTCTGAATACGAGCACATGCAACACTTTCCCGGCTTTGCCTACATCAATGGGGAAGCCACCACAGGTTGGGCTAAGTGAAAATGACTGGTATCAGCTAAGCCCATATACTTAAGAGAGTTATGAAAACTTCATGTTATGTGGGACTTTTCATGGGCGTTCTTCAAGGGAGGTGAAGATGGAAAAGATCCTGGGCAGATAAACGTAGTTCATAATGTGGGCAGATTGCAGACCAGTGTGACTGAATGTTCCTGTAGCCGAAAAAAAAAAAAAAAAAAAAAGATTTGTTGTGCTATTCTAGACCACTTTTGGGGCCAATCTGTGCCTTTTTTAATTCTGGCATGTGGGCCAACCCTGTGTGATGTCAGACTGAGTGAGCCATTCTTGCCCCTCTCTCTTATTGACAAATGTTAATGAGTCTTATGAAAAAAAGTACTGGAATGGGATCTATCTATAATTTGAGTTAAAGACAGGAAATTCACCCTCAGAAAAACTCTGTCATCTGTTCTTCTTTTAAGCTCTTAATTCATTCCTTAAAAACCATTCTGCCAAGTCATCACTTGTTCATATCGATTCCTTTATCTGGCTCCTCAAAGACGTGTTGTTGTAGGTTTCAGTTTACACCTAACTTTGTATATTGATGCACCTTTCTGTTGATCCAGTAAGTTTGATCTTTACAAAAGAGAAGAAAAGACATGTAGCATTGAATTATACACTGCCTTAAGTTGACTATTGTTCTTGTTATATATGTATTTGTGTTAAGTTTGCACAATCTGGAAAAATCTAGTTTCTCTGGTCAGTAATGACAAGGTTAAGAAGGGACTTGGGGGCTGGGAAGATTTTGGATTCAGAGCCACATATGTTAAATATGATGATATGAAGCAATTATGTAAAGAAAATGACAATGAAAACATGTTTATTCGTTTAATTACCTATTGACAGGTATGAAAGTCTTCTCTCAATTCCTTCGCGTGGTGATAATTCTATATACTTCTACAAAAGCAAAATTCAAAGCTGTGCCTTTGAATTTATTCTGTACTGTGTATGTGTGGAAAAATGTATTGTATTTTGGGAAGAATTTTTCTTAGACATCTTCTGTCAGATTTGTAGCTATTTGTGAGTTTTTGTTAGATTTTATTAACATAGCTTTTTCTTCTGTATTATAAAATGCACCAAACAATTATGGTGGACCTATTACCCTATGGGTAAGAAATAAATAAATGGAAATATGACATCAGGCATTTTAGTAATTGTTTTGTAAATAAAATCTTTGATAGCACCCAGTGTGATGATAACCATGTTTATGCCTAAAATGGACAAAAGTGTTATTTGTACAGTTGTGCAAGACATATGAGGGATTTTCACACTCAAATAAAGTTCTTGAAATTAAATAGATGCCATTTACATTTACTTAAATACAGAAACTTCCACAGGCTGCAAACCTTCAAAAAATCCTAAATGTGATCATGTATGTTTTTATCTAGCAAAGGACTTCAGAACATGTACGACTCACAGCAAATGAGTAGTCCTACACTTGTGCTTGCAGCTACGAACTGCTTAAGGCTGTGACCAGGTACAGGCTGAGAGAGCTGGGGTTGTTCAGCCTGGCGAAGAGAAGGCTCCGGGGAGACCTTACAGCGGCCTTCCAGTGCTTAAAGGGGGCCTGCAGGGAAGGTGGGGAGGGACTCTTGATCAGGGAGGGTAGCGATGGGATGAGGGGTAACGGTTTCAAACTGAGAGAGGGGAGATTTAGATTAGATGTAAGGAATAAATTCTTCACTGTGAGGGTGGTGAGGCACTGGCACAGGCTGCCCAGGGCAGCTGTGGCTGCCCCCTCCCCGGCAGTGTCCAAGGCCAGGCTGGATGGGGCTTTGAGCAACCTGGTCTGGTGGGAGGTGTCCATGCCCGTGGCAGGTGGGGTGGAACTAGATGGTCTTTAAGGTCCCTTCCAACCCAAACCGTTCTATGGATCTATGATTCTGTGTTTCTCTGATAGATGACTCTATATTGTTTGGTTTAAGCCCTGCTGCTGGTGCTCACCCAAGCCAGTGTAGGTCAGATGCGCTGTCTTCTTTACAGTACCTTGTAACAAACATGTTGCCAGTGGAACACTGGAAGTGCAAAACTTGTTTTCCTGTAGGTAGATTAATAAAGTGGCAAAATTCTCAGATCTTTTGTATTTAACTAGTGGGTAAACGGGTGAGAGTTTGGGGTCTAAAATAACTAGAGGAATGCACTGGAAATCTGCTAGGACCAGGGGAGGAAGGATGTTCCAGGCCAGGTGTGGCAAGTGTCCAGGCTCTTAAATATTCAGCCAAGGTCCTGGTGGGATTTTCAGAAACACATCAGGAGCCTGTCTCCAGCTTTAGGTCACTGAACAAAATCTCGTTCCCTGGGTTAGTGTCACAGACCTCCTGAAATGCTACCCTTCTCAGCTGGTGTTACTGCCTAATATATTTTTACTCTTTGCTTTTATTAAGGACAGGGGAGATCAGGCTCAGGCTAACTCATCTATTTTATTCTTATTCAAGTTACCTTCAGGCAAAATGGTCTACATGTGAAGAAAGCCAGTCATGTGAGGAAGTTTTTTTAGAGGCCAGTCTTTAGCAGCTGGGGTTTTGATGTGTCTGAGACCAAAGTCCTACTTTGCATTTTGTTATTGAAGATGTTTAAATCAAATTATTAACAAGCATAGAAATATCTGCCTCATCAAGACTGTGAGAAATTAGTATGAGAAAGGCAGTGTCCCTAGAATAGAAAAATCCACTTTCTCTTCACCAACGAATTCCAAATCTCTGCATCTCTTCACATCTGACAAGAGCCCACTGTGATCCCGTTCACTCTTTCATTATTGCTGGAACATTGATCAACCTCCAGTTACCTGATGGACTGCTGACCATGACCTGCCATGGTCCCTCTGAGGACCAGACGGACATTTGGTGAGACATTTGTGGGCAGAACTGACCAGTAACTCAAAGATGGGTCTTTGAAAGGATCAGGGTGGAGGTGAACCCCAGCACCACCCAAGGGAAGCCAGAAGCACTTCCTACATTTTTCACAGTAACTTGTTAGACCAAAGAAAATCTAATCCCCGTTGACTGCAAGAGAGTTGAGACTATTTTAGTGTACAAACGTGCCTCGTCCTTCAACACGTTTGGGGGCAACTCAGTTAACCTGACTTGAAGAGCCTAGGGAGACTGTTCGGGAAGGAGGATGGAGACTGGACACAGTGTCAGCCCCAGAAATAACAAAGACTTTCTGAGAACTGCAACACTGTGCGTGAAGTCCTGGGAGAGGGAATTTTGACCATCAGCAGCACCACAAAGCTGCTCGTAACAATAAGCCACAGAACAGCGCCAGTCAGGTAGGGCTTTGGAAGTCTTTTGCAAAAGAACTCCCACAGTCCTTCTTTTTTTTTTTTTCATTAACTTAGAAACTTGTGTCGATGCCCCAGGAGTCTGACCGTGCACTTCCAGCTACCTTTGAGCTGCTTCCTGATGAAGGCTTTGAAATTTAAACTGGACATTCATGGGGAGCAATATACAGATTACTGAACACAGATCTACAGAAGTCACCATCACCATCCGCAACAGAAGCACTGCAAAGGAAAGCAGGGTCCCCTCCTCGACCACCGCAGGTAAGAACCCACCATATTAATATAAACTGCCACAGCTTTCAGGTCACAGGGGTATATACCAGGCTGGGAAGGTGCAGCCGCTCATGAGAGGATGATAACCTCTGGGTAGAGCGGCTGGTTAGGGGCACAAATCTCTTAAATCATCCTAGTACAAATTGCCAACCCCTCCCATCAGAGCCTGCAGCCTGTTAATTAAGCCTTTCCCTTGACCGTGGCAACTGAAACTGCTGTTTCTTGCCTAGCCACGTATTTATGTGTATATAAGGTAAAGATGTGACTCCACAAATCTTTCTGAAGAAGCTTTTATACCACATGCCAAAATATACAGTCTCGGTTTCACTTTCTCTTCTTTTTCTTTCTCTTTTTCTTTTTCTTTCTCTTTTTCTTTTTCTTTTTCTTTTTCTTTTTCTTTTTCTTTTTCTTTTTCTTTTTCTTTTTCTTTTTCTTTTTCTTTTTCTTTTTCTTTTTCTTTTTCTTTTTCTTTTTCTTTTTCTTTTTCTTTTTCTTTTTCTTTTTCTTTTTCTTTTTCTTTTTCTTTTTCTTTCTCTTTCTCTTTTTCTTTCTCTTTCTCTTTTTCTTTTTCTTTCTCTTTCTCTTTTTCTTTTTCTTTTTCTTTTTCTTTTTCTTTCTCTTTTTCTTTCTCTTTCTCTTTTTCTTTTTCTTTTTCTTTCTCTTTTTCTTTCTCTTTCTCTTTTTCTTTTTCTTTTTCTTTTTCTTTTTCTTTCTCTTTTTCTTTTTTCTTTTTTTCTTTTTTCTTTTTCTTTTTCTTTCTCTTTTTCTTTTTCTTTTTCTTTCTCTTTTTCTTTCTCTTTTTCTTTTTTCTTTTTTCTTTTTTTCTTTTTCTTTTTCTTTCTCTTTTTCTTTCTCTTTTTCTTTCTCTTTCTCTTTTTCTTTTTCTTTTTCTTTTTCTTTTTCTTTTTCTTTTTCTTTCTCTTTTTCTTTCTCTTTCTCTTTTTCTTTTTCTTTTTCTTTTTCTTTTTCTTTTTCTTTTTCTTTTTCTTTCTCTTTTTCTTTCTCTTTCTCTTTTTCTTTTTCTTTTTCTTTTTCTTTTTCTTTTTCTTTTTCTTTTTCTTTCTCTTTTTCTTTCTCTTTCTCTTTTTCTTTTTCTTTTTCTTTTTCTTTTTCTTTCTCTTTTTCTTTCTCTTTCTCTTTTTCTTTTTCTTTTTCTTTTTCTTTTTCTTTTTCTTTTTCTTTTTCTTTTTCTTTTTCTTTTTCTTTTTCTTTTTCTTTTTCTTTTTCTTTTTCTTTTTCTTTTTCTTTCTCTTTCTCTTTTTCTTTTTCTTTCTCTTTCTCTTTTTCTTTTTCTTTTTCTTTTTCTTTTTCTTTTTCTTTTTCTTTTTCTTTTTCTTTCTCTTTTTCTTTCTCTTTCTCTTTTTCTTTTTCTTTTTCTTTTTCTTTTTCTTTTTCTTTTTCTTTCTCTTTTTCTTTCTCTTTCTCTTTTTCTTTTTCTTTTTCTTTTTCTTTTTCTTTCTCTTTTTCTTTCTCTTTCTCTTTCTCTTTTTCTTTTTCTTTTTCTTTTTCTTTTTCTTTTTCTTTTTCTTTTTCTTTTTCTTTTTCTTTTTCTTTTTCTTTTTCTTTCTCTTTTTCTTTTTTCTTTTTTTCTTTTTTCTTTTTCTTTTTCTTTTTCTTTTTCTTTCTCTTTTTCTTTCTCTTTTTCTTTCTCTTTTTCTTTTTTCTTTTTTTCTTTTTATCTTTTTCTTTTTTTCTTGCTCACTTTCTGTCTTCTCACAACAAATACACATTTTATTAAAAGTGTGATCTTTTACATGGGCTAAAACTTATAAGAAATAATAGATGTAATATATATAATATAATATATTGTAATATATATAATACAATATATTGTAATGTTACCTATTATGGCATAACTAACATAACATATATGATATTTTTAAATAGACGTATACACACACGCAAACATGTATGTATGTATGCATATAAAAATCCATTATAATTCTTCAAGATTTTTCATTACCAGGTAGAAAAAAGACTCAGCGGGGGAAGAGCAGTGAGAACTCCATTCACTAGCACGAATCCTGTTTTTGTCAGGCTACCTCTTGCTGCTAAGGTCACTACCCTTTGACAAAAATGGCCTCTGACCTCCCCAGCCCCACAATTCTGTTGTGACTGACCCTGAAACCCATGAAATTCAGGGGCAGACATTGCTTTGGAAGGTTTAGATAAAGCTGACTAACATGGGAAGGGCTCATGGTATGCACCCATCTGAAAAGGTCTGGCAGTTCTTTGGTAGAGGATGCAATTTATTCTGTCCCCCTCTTTCATTGAAATCCTAATCCTTCATATGCTACCTAAAGTGGAAACTAAAACGCACTGATGATGAATAACAATGTGCCTTTAAAGGGCAGTAACAGTTTCCTAGTCTTTATTTTTTAGGGGTTTTTTTAATTAAAAATTTTTTATTGGCTATGTACAAGTAAAATGACTGTTTTGCTGTGCTGTGAAGCAAATCTAAGCAGGCTTATGCTTTATTATAGAGTTGTAAATTAAACAAGCAAAGGATTATTTTTACTGGGTTTATCTCAAAAGTGGCATTAGTAGACACATGGACGTAACTCAGAAGGCACAGCTATGCCGCTCAGGCTGGACTTTGTTACTCCTTGACATCCAATGACCATGTTGTTCTGGTTTTGTATCTCAGTTCAACCTACTGTGGCAAGAAACCCCCAACCAGAAAATTCAGATCCTAGTTTGGGCCTGTATCTCAAACACACACAGGCATATGCTGACACATCTTAGTGCTCTTTGGAGCCTCTGTCTGTCTGCAGATGAAACCTCCCTGCCCCTGTGGTGTTTTCCACGACGGAGCCAATCGTTTGTGAGATGAACAGTTTCTCTTCATGACCATGGAGTAGCTCCTGAATTGCTGCTGAAGGAATAAATACTTCAAGGACAGACCGATGGCAGCTCCCTCTGAAGGTTTATTGCTGGAGGCTTTTTGTTAACTTTGATAGATAGTTTTCTGCTATCTGGACAACGAATTTTGATTGTAGGGCATCCTGACTATGGAAATACTACATATCTTGCCAATGTAGTTTAAATCTACGGTCTTGCAGAGCACTTCAGAGACATAGCTCACCTTTGCTCTGCCATGTCTGGCCACGCTGGCGCAGCCCACACTCCCCTCCTGCCACCTCCCAAACAAAACACGGTAGCGGCGTGGCACTGGCATCTCTTCTCTGCACCGCCCTGGTTGCTCACACCCACATCAACACCCTCCAAAAAAGTATATCAACTCCTCTGTGAATGGATATGCAGGCAGTTTTGGGAAGGAGGCCATGCTGTCCCTCAGAGAGCAGGGTTTTGTCTTCATGGAATCATAGAGTGGCTTATGTTGGAAAAGGCCTTTGAGATCATCAAGTCCAACCATTAACCCAGCACTGCCGAGTCCACCACTAAACCATGTCCCTAAGCACCACATCTACATGTCTTTTAAATGCCTCCAGGGATGGTGACTCCGCCACTTCCCTGGGCAGCCTGTTCCAATGCTTGACAACCCTTTCGGTGAAGAAATTTTTCCTAATGTCCAATCTAAACCTCCCCCCCGGCGCAACTTGAGGCCGTTTCCTCTTGCC
The DNA here is from genome assembly GCF_034619465.1 of Leptosomus discolor. Lineage (NCBI taxonomy): Eukaryota > Metazoa > Chordata > Aves > Leptosomiformes > Leptosomidae > Leptosomus > Leptosomus discolor. The sequence continues at coordinate 158,947,535 of NC_141391.1, forward strand.
CTATCGCTTGTTACTTGAGAGAAGAGACTGACCCCCACCCCGCTACAACCTCCTTTCAGGCAGTTGTAGAGAGCAATAAGGTCTCCCCTCAGCCTCCTCTTCTCCAGACTAAACAACCCCCATTCCCTCAGCCGCTCCTCACCAGACCTGTTCTCCAGACCCTTCACCAGCTTCGTTGCCCTTCTCTGGACATGCTCCAGCACCTCAATGTCCTTCTTGTGGTGAGGGGCCCAAAACCGCACACAGGATTCGGGGTGCGGCCTCACCAGTGCTGAGTGCAGGGGGACTTCAAATGGAAAGGGAGGATTTTCATGCACCGCCACCACTCTGGTGGGTTGGAGCTGAGAAAAAGGGGTTTGTTTTGCTGCCAGACCTTACGGCAAAGCCTAATGAGGAGGGCATCTGTCGGGGTGTGCTTTGTGCCACTGAGCAACCCGAGGGCGCTCTCCCAGCCAGCCGTGGCCGCTCGGGACTCGAACCTGCGCTCCTCAGCCCTTTCCACCGCCCTTCCCGCCCGGCGCCGCCAGGGCTGCCCGGCGAGGACCACAGCACCCGTCGTGCCCCGCGGCACAAAGCCCCGCAGACCGCGCTGCGCACCGCAGCGCCGCCGCGCTTGGCATGCTGGGAGACGTAGTCCCTTCGCCGCAACCTCATGCCGGCGGGACTGGGCGGCACGGCAGCCAATAGGAGGGCTCGAGGCCGCCCCTTCCAGCCAATAGCGCGCGGCCGCTGCCTGCCAATCCGGGCGGTTTCCAAGGAGAGCGTTGCGTCACGTCACGTCAGGGGGGCGCGGGGCAGGAGGTCAGGGCGCGGCGGGGCGGCGGCTGCTGCCGGCGGAGCGGAGCGGAGCGGAGCGGGGGCGGGCCGGGCCGGGCCGGGCCGGGCCGGGCAGGGCAGGCGGCGGCCGGCGGGCATGGAGCTGGGCATGGAGCTGGGCGCGGTGCTGGAGGCCGTGGAGGGGCGCGGTGGCGCCGAGGCGGCGGAGCGGGTCCTGGCGCGGTACAACGAGGAGGTAACGGGCCGTTGGGGAGGGCGGGCAGGCGGGCGTCCTCCCCTCCCCCCGCGGCGCGAGCCGGCTCCCCCGGCGGTGTCGCCGCCCCGCCCCGCCTTCGGCAGCGCCGCCGGCACCGGGCCGCGAGGGTCCCGCTCCCTCGGCTGGTCGGGGTTCCTGCCGCTGTCCCCCGCCCCGCCCCGGGGCCCGGCTCTGCGGCGGGTCCCCGGCGGTCCCCGCTCCTGCCGCTGTTCCCGCCGGCTGCAGCCCGCCGGCGTCCCCTGCCCTCCTCCACGGGGCGCGGCGGCAGTCCCGGGTGGCGAGCGGGGCAGTGTCGAGGGGAAGGCGGGCGCTCCCGGGAGCACAAAGCCGGCGGTATGGCGGGTAGATCGAGCCCGTTGCCAGCCTGGGCCCCCCCGCCCCCCGCCGCCCCTTCTGCCTTGCCTCCGCTTGGCGTGCCTGACGCGCAGCGCAGCGGGTGACCGGCGATCAAGCTGTGAAAACAGCCGTTCCGCAGGGAAGTTTGCCTCAAAAGTCTCCTAACCCGCCTGTGCCTCTTGGAAGAAGCCGGACAGAATAGCACCGAAGTGCCTTGGGTGACGCCGTTGCGGACCTGCCCGAGGTGCTGCCCTGGCGGCCCTTTGTCGCCCTTGCCGGGCTGGCGGGTGGCAGAGGGGCCTTCGCAGCCCTCGGCAGCGACCCCGGGCACGCCTGGTTGTTCTGCCGTTCTGGCCAAGCAAAGCGAAAAGGGGAGAGAGCTAAAAGCGGGGTTACAACAGGTTGAGCTTTCAATGCCGACAGGTGTTAAAGAGTGCCTAGTGCCTGCTGCCATTACAGCGTGATAGGCGTGTGCTGCGTCAAGGGGTGAAGGGATTTCCGTGTAACGTTGGGAGAGAGAAACTGGAATGAAGCTAGATGTTAGGTGTTTGTTTGTTTTCTTTTTTTCCCCTGCCCTGATAGGGACGTTTTGACACCTAGATTTTAGTAGAGCAGTATAGTCCATTTCTAAAGATCATGTCTCAACCCATAAGGTGTCTGTCCTGTGCGTAGACACTTCTGTGACTGGTACACAGGTCTCTAAAGCTGGTGCTGACTCAGAGTTTGGCTTTGGATGTAATTCAGATGCAGTTGTGTTGAACTATCAAATAAAATTTAGGAATTTATCACAGAAACAAACATTGAGGTTTTTAATTGAATATTCCTTGCACTGTGATTAGGGAGAAAGCCAAATTAATGTGGATTGGTGTATAGTTATTCTGCAGCCTCCAAGAGATGGCTTGAAGTTTGCTGTCTTACATGCAATATGTTTTAAGTCTAACAATGGCAGTAACCGATGTCTTCACTCAAACTCAAGCTTCTAGAAGAAGCTGGAGCAACAGCCCTGACATAGGCTGCCTTTGTGCATGTGAAATTCAAGTGTAGCGACTGATGAAGCTGCAGGGCACCTTCTCTGAAGGACTGGTAGATCTAGAGTTCATTAGACACATCTAATGGTTTTAACTTGCTGACCTCTAAGGTACAGAGGAAGGATTCTGATGGAGGGAACCTTTTATCTCTTGCCTTTACTCTTGAAAATGACTCTGTTAAGTGTGTTCAGTCAAAAAGCGCACATCATTTCTTAATTTGCTGTATTGGATTTTATGCCTTCTCAGCAGCCTCCCCAGATGAATTATTTAGGCTTAAGTTGAATTCTCAAGGACAGAGCTGGAACTGGTGTGGTTTCTTTTCCAGTGTGTCAAGTCTTTGAATGAAGTTTTGCAGTTACACGTGTAGCTAAATACTTCTTTTGAAGTGCGATGGGAATCTTTTAACACTGTCTCAATACGACGTTTCTCTTACTGTGTTTCTTGTTAAGTTTTCCTTCATGTTTCCTGTATCTCTCTTTCTGTGCAACGTGTTGCTAGCTCGGATACGTTGCCAGTGGGCCAGCGAAGACTGGCAGGGTACTCCAGGTTCCAGATCTCTACTTATGCCTCCTCTGGGCTTTAGATGTCCTTAGGTTTTTTTCGAGTAACAAGTTAAATATGCTTTAGTTGAAGAGGGAACAGATTAAGTGTAGTTGTAAGGTGCAGGTGGCTATAGAGCAACTATAATGCGAGAAATTACTAGGCATGTTCTTGCTCCTCTGTGCTGTCCCATTTGCAATGATTAATCCAAATCTGTTCCTCCAGCGCTTAGGCTACCTACTGCCACTGTGTTTCTTCTGTAAATTTCCAAAAATGTTCATGTGGAAATGCAAATTGCCTTCTCTTGGTTAATTGCTCATCATTTAATGTTCACCTGCTTTTGGCTGGAATTTTGCTGGGCTTGTGTGGTTCAATAGTGTTATTGGGAGCCCTGTAAGAGAAAGGAAAGGGATTATTTTCCTGCCATCCTCAAAGATCTCACTGGTATTGATAACCTCTGTTGGTAGGGTAGATGTCCAAGGCCTTTCTGCGTAGGTGTGAGCTTGAGTCAGGAAGGGTAAGAGGCGCACTAATGTGCTGTGGAGGGTCACTTTTTTGTCACTTCTTTTTTCAGTCACTTGCATGATGTAGCAAGTTGTGTATTAGAAATAATAGAAATTGAGATATTTTTTTTTTTAGAAGCTGTTGATCAAGCTTAATCATTTAGCTTGAAAGTTTTAAAATGTCGTTAAAATCACTGGCATTACTGCTGTTTTCTTTGGCAGAATACACTTTGTGTCATGAGTAATGTTTTGTAAATGGCATACTTCAGGATGCTAACGTAGAACTAGACTCAATTACTGTTTGAAGTGTCTAGCAGGAAATAAGTAGTTGTTGTTAGGCCATGTCTATCTTGTGTTTAACTGTACCAGAGAAACACATACCTCGGTAATGTGTTTTGGAAATTGCCACAATACGGAAACTGGTAGTTGTTGTAGTAAGGCTTATTTGATTTGTACTACTTGTTTTCTGGGCAAGATTACACTATGGTTGTTCTGGTTTGGGACACTTTAAAGTGCAGTCAAAAGCTTGTAAACAAGAACTGCTTGGGGAAGAGTCTGAGTGTTAGGGCATTTGTAAAACACAAGGCTCTATAGCTCATGTTTTTCACCCTGTAAAGTGCTGCATGTGAGGCTGTTAACAGCACACAGGTGAAGGCTTGCTCTGCCCTGGTAGTAATTGTGGCGTTGTTAGTTGGAGCCACTTGCTGAAACTCTTGCTGTTGGGTAGAATGGGAAAAGGACATGAATTGACAAGGTTATGGCCTCGTTGTCTGAGGCTGGTTTTAACCAGACTTCTAAAGTTTTGTAATAGTGCTGCAGGTATTACATACTTAGCAGCTGATGTTCATGTAACAAATGCAAACTTTTTTTTTTTCAGAATCGGGCCATTTTCCGATTTGATCCAGCAGATGAAGACAAAAGAAAGGTAAGTAAAGTAGGCTATCGAGCTGCATACCTTTATACCTGAAATATAAAAGAGTAAAAGCAGTCTCTTAACTTAGCTGCTGTTGTGAAATGGTACAAGTAGTGATTATAAAGTTCTGTTTTAATTTTTTTTTCTTCAGTGCAAGAGCCGTGACAACTACCCATAACCTTTTTTTCTGAAAGAGAAATGCAAATACCCCTAGCAATGCCGATTCCCCTAGCAAAAAACCCTGTCTTGAATAAAAGTGGTAACAGAAAACCCCATAAATTATTTTGCTGGGTAAGGATTTGCAGTGGGGTGCAAGAATGAAGATACGCTACTGAGGTAAAAATTTTGCAGAGCATTTTTCCATTTTCTCTCTTCTCAGCTGGTAGTAATATCACAGGTGTATTTCTTGTCTATGTTAGATACTTAAAGAATACCAGAGATTAAGATAAAGGGATAAGTACAGAAGAAAGCTGTGGAGCTGTAAGGGAGGCAGAGCTACAGAGGCCTGTTAATCCAAAGGCAGTTGTAATCAGCAGAAGGTGTGCTGTGCGTGTCAGGTTCCAAAGATGGGAAATGTTCCTGTGTTACAGCATGGAGCTGTACTGGTGTGTCAGGGCTTAACAGGTCCCTTGAGATCCATCCACAGCCTCGCATTTAGAGCTTCGACATTGATTTATTTATTTTTTTTCCTGTTGTTATTTTTGTGGCATAATATGTATTGACAAAGCCCTTCCTTTCTTTTCTCTAATTAGTTTTTGGCTGATTTGCATATTTATTCAGAAAATGTTCATTAGTGAGTGAGGCTGCATGTTTCTGCTATTTCTGAAATAAATTCAAAGCTTGAAATCAGAATTGCAAAGTTCCTGCAAGGATAGCCTGTCTCAAATTTGGTACACATAGATTCATTCCATGGTTTTGCGCACAATCTAAATATTTTCAGGTATTTAGTATTTTTCTGGTAGAAATGGGTGTGGTGATAAGTCTCTGTGTCCTTTGCATTTACAAAATCATCAGTTATGCGTACTGCAATCTTAAGTTACAATTCTTTATTACACAGGTGACTTGAAGACCTCTTAGCTTGGCTTTATCTATGGCTTTACTCAAAGCTGACGTTTAGTATTGCAGTGATGGACTGTGTGTGTCGGCTTTGATGTACAGAAGAACTTGGATGTGATCTTGATTTGGTTTTCTTATTGTGTTTGTGTTCATCCCTCTCTTTCCTCCCCATCCCTTCCACCTCTCTTTACGTTGAGAATGAGAAAGCATCTAGAATGGAAAACTGAATGCTAAGTAGAGAACATAAGAAAGGGGAATAGGTCAGAAGGCAAACTGGCGAAAGCTAAATAAAAACAATGAATGTTGTGGGGGGGCAGGGGTGTGTGTGTGTGCAGGATATTCTCTGTGTGTGGTTGGTTTTCGTTGGGTTTTTTTTTAAAAGCTACTCAACTGCACGTGCTCAGTCTCCTTAGTATCCGTAAAACATTGAGCCCTCTCTGCTAATCCTTCAGTTAAGGTAAAAAATAAAAATGCTTTAAATTGAAAGGTAAAATACTGCATGCTCCTGCTAAGAGCAAACTACTGAAGTTGTCACCAAAATTAATGAGGGTTGCTCAAAGTTTGCATGATGTAGCCTCAGGCTAATTCAGAAACAGATCCCATTTGTTTGTTTAGTGATACCAAAATACACTCGAGTTGATAGCTGCAGAACTGCAAATACTGTTAGCTTAGAATGATTGCAGTGAAAGAGAGTTTAGACAAAGGGTCACAGTCCATGATGAGGTCATGGAGTAGACTTGAAGTTCAGGTATGGTGGCAAATACAGAGGGACTTCAGGATGTTGTCTTTGGTTTCTGGTGCTATTGGAAACTTGCCAAATAACCTGATGAATGCAATACATGCTTCTTGCCAGTCTCTTGCTGCGTATTGGGTTCGTTCATGCCTAGGAGTAAGTTCGCTTTTAGTTATGTACTCCAGAAGCCTCACAGAGTATATTGTAAGTCATTCATGTCTATGCAAGAGCGCAAGTAAAAGATCAAGAATCCCAATGCAAGTTTTTTCTCTGCCTCGCCACACGGCTTCGGCCGTGACCTTAGAACTACAGCAAGGTTGTGTCTATGGTGTAACTATTGTCACCTAGGTGTAACTGTGCTTTATGCCTTTCGAGGTTGGATACTGCTAGGGAGAGGACAAGCCGTATGCCATGGTGACACGCTGTAGAACATAAAAGATGGAAAGGTCAAAACTATGGCTTGACGATAGAAGCTGGATAAATTGGACAGCAAAAGTTCTGCTGTAATATGACTATTAAATCATGATGCTTTAGGCTGTAAACTGACTAAATCAGCAGTGAGTTTGTAATACTGAACTCTAGGAGGAAAGTAGGTTGTGTCTTCCAGAAAGCAGGAAGAGAGGTGATGTTAGTAAGCTTGTCGATCTGGCCAGAGCCACAGGGCTTGAATACATCACAGGGTGGTAAAAAACACAAGGTTGCAATATGAGCTGTTATTTGTCCTGGTTGTTTTGTTTAATGATGTATGTGTAGGCATTGGCCTATGTGATGGGTGCTATGGGTGGGTATAAATCAGTTGGCAACCTGTGTACCAGGCAGGTCAAGTTGGTGCCAACCTTCTTAGCTTATTAATAAAAAATTACCAATTTCTGAAAGCCTGTTTCCAGTTTGTGTGTGTAAACAGTATAGAAGTTGCCAGCCAGAGGTGTGTCCTGGAATAGCAGCTGAAATGAAGGCAGTGCAGTTGCTTCAGAGGAGCTTAACTGTCTCTTAGAAATCTAAAATATTTATTTGTCTCAACCAGGAAGGAGTTCCTGACAGCATTTTGCTGGAAAAGGTTGAGTCTTCAGAACTGGCACTTCACAGCAGCATGGCATGGTTGACACAAACAGTTGGCTCTTTAGGTTGATGCTGGATTCACAGCACTGTTTTTGTCCTGGAAATGTCTGTCAGTACTCATTCCCTAGTCAGCTGTGGCGTTCTGCAGTTGGATGGAGCTACAGCATCATTTGCCTGGGTGATATAACAGAAGAGGTAAATCTGTCCAAGATGGCAAGCAAGATTTGACTTTTTGAATTGGATGAAGATGCTTATTTTGGAGGAAAGCAAAAAAAGGAAGCGGCAGCCAAATGTAAGAATATTACTCATAAGCCATATTCTTACCTGAAATGGTAGGGTCTTCATGATTGACGTATTTCCTCTTCAACTCCTTGTGTTTTGTCTCCTTCACCTCTTGTAGTACTTATAACATCTGGTTTCAGCCCTGCTGGCTCCGGCTTACTGCATTGGGTCAGCCCTGTAATATAAATCCTTAAAGTTTGAGATCAGCTTTCTTGATTTATTGTTTGCGTTCAATTTGAATGTAATGGATCTAAAATTCAAGGCCTCCTTTAGTGGGAAGAAAATCACCAAAACGGCCTTTTCCCCCACATCACTGAATATTTTAAAGGTGTTGAAATAGATGATGGTAAATAGTATCAAACATATTGTGGGCCTTTCTCTCCTAATTAAATTCATGATGTGGGGAGATTCCTTAAGGCTGTGGACTGTACCATATTTGAACTTTGGAAGGATGGAAGCAGTAAAGTATGTTGATGGAGCAAGATGCTGTCACACTCTAAATCTCAGAAGAACCTTGTTGTTAGATAGTGCTGTTGACACTGTGACACTTCTGGGAGGTCTAAAGGTTCCTGCAGCCACAAAGGCACAAAACTTTTCTTCTGCCAGTAACTTCGTTGCAAGCTTTTAAAGTCTGTTAGTGAGTGGCCTGTAAAAATATTACACTCAAGCACTCCTGTGGGCACATTGTGTGGTATCTTAGTATTAATTGTTGTTGTTATTGTTCTGACTTTACTGAAACCCCTTAAGGGAGTACCAGTCTGTAAGAGAAGAAAAGTTACTAAGTATCCTTCATTAATACTAAACATTTGTTCTAATTCCCTCTGGTGCTGCACACTCCCATCCAGCATTTTTCAGTTTTCACATCTCAAGGTTTATGTCAAGCTAGGGACACCCATCTCTCCTTTTAGAACCCTTCTTTCACCACTGGGTTACAGAGGCTGTAAACGTTCTCCCTCTCCCTGTTGAGTGGGGAGGGCAAGGAGCTGAGAGTGCAGCTACGCAGAATTTCACCTTTCTGTGACTCTGAACCAGGTGTTTATTCCACCCGTTCTGACAACAGGGATTACTGTGCCTGCTCCTCACCTTACCTGCTGAGTGCTGTCTCGCCTAAGCTCCCACGTCTTCAAACCTGCGACCTGGGCCTCTGCCGTGTCAGAGCTGGCGGGCTCCTGCCAATCAGGCCAACCTCCCACTGTCAATATGGGCTGAACAGTGAAGTTTGAAGTGAAGCAGACTGAATCCTCAAGGATGTCTGGAAAAACTAGGCAAAACTTTGGCGTGGCCTTTTCAGAGGATGTTATCCAATTGTCCTGTTATTCAGCACAGTTGATTACAAATGTTATAGACATGTTGTCTTGGCTTCCAGAGAAAATGAGAGCTTGAACTAACATTCCAAATACTCTTGGGCTTACTTTCTTACTGTCTTGGATGCTTGTCCGAAACCTAATAGCAGAAAAACCAATCGTTTTATTCTTTTAATGCTGCTCCTGTTAGCAGAAACTACCAGCCAATGTTCTTGTTCAGCAATTCCAAGTTATGCCTCTCTGCTCCTGGAATCTCTTATATCTGACTTGACAAAAACATAGTTTCTCTTTGGCTTTCTGCAACACTGATTTGCATAGCCTATTGAAAATATAAGAAACATGTAAAATGCTTAATTTTGCCTTATAAGAGATGGAGAGGGGCTTGTGTTTTAAGAGAAGCTTCTGAATAACTTTGAGAGCCCCAGAAACTTCAGAGTTGTAAAAATTTACATGCAGTTTGTTGTGGTTACTATTAACCTTCCTTTAATCCACGTGAAAATTGGGTAGAATCTGCTATGAACCTTCATGCTTGTAGTAAAGTAGAAGGTAAATTTGAGGAATAGGTAGCAATACAGATGAGGTAAACAATAACAGGCCTGTACGACCTGCTGGGGGAATACAATTCCTTGTGAACTTTGGCACTACAGTTGATTTCATTAACCGTTCTCACCACTGAACAGCTGCAGAACTAGGTTGAATGAAATTAAGAGCGTACTTCTCTTGAACCCCTAGAGACAATTTAATTAAAATTGAAATTTGAAAATGATGAAAAACATGAGCCAGAAGACAAAGTGAGCTGGCGGGACTTGAGCCAGTGCAGAAGGAAAGCATGACCTGGTACGGTTTATGATGTTCCCATTCTCCTAAATGATGTGCTGTGGCACATAGTACTTGATGAGGCCAAAGACATCGTGGCTTCTGGTTCCCCCATGCTGAAAGAGTGAGTAAGCACGCACTGTTAGGTCTGTGCCTTTTCTTTCTCAGCTATTAAAGAAGAGTGGGGTTATTTGGTTTTTGTGGACAGTTCTTTAAAAAGCTTGATTTTTGCTTAAATAAAGCCTGACAGTGTAGTGAGAATTTCGTGTCTGACATGCTTGTTTTGCTCCCTGTGTGCTGGTATCATTTACTGTTCTGTCAAGATGGATGTATTTATGCCCTGAAATATACAAGAAGTCTTGAGAACACTGGTCTTGAGAAATGCGTGAAGGTGATACAAAACCAAGCACACCTGTGTTCTGTTGTAGAATTCCTGTTCTTGATGGACTTGCAGTTTTGTTACTCATATGCTCTGTCACTGAGGGAGGTGGAAAATGGGAACAATGTATTTCCAAGTCAAATTCACAACAGGTTGGGTTTTTTCCCTTGCTTTAAATTAAACTCGATTGCTAAGAAGCATACCTCTCCTGGCACTTGCAGCCTTTATGGCATAATTCAGAAATAAAGGTGCAGAAACCAAGAGATAAAATATGCGCTCTGTTTCTGTGATATTATGCAGAACTTTAGTTGTTCACCTTTGAATTGCAGCTTCTCTAGCACTGCATGATGTGTGTCTCAATTAAATGCCATATTCAGTGAAGCAGTGGTGTTTGCTTGGATTTGAATACTTGCAGAATGGAGACTATATTCTCATGTTCCTGCTCTAATCCAAAGGCCTGTATAAGTAAAGAGAATGATTTGCCAAAGAGGAAGAAGCAAATAAAAGGAAATTGTCTCCTTTTCTCACAGAGACATTTATTGCTCTGATGTTGTGAAGCTACAGTAAATTCAGCTGACATAACATAGCCAAAGTTTAGTGGTCTGTGAATTGAAAAAAGTGAATATAGGTCAAGTGTGCTTTCTAAACATCATCATGCATAAAGAGAGGAGATGGAAAAGGACCTCATGTGCAGGCACCCCAGGAGCAAAGAGCAAGATCATGAAGTACCCTATTTTTCACAGCATCTAGTATCCCCAGCTGAGATTGAGCCTGGGAAATACAAGCACCTGCTAATAAGCACTTACAGTTCTCTCCTTCCCCTGCCCCCCCATCTAATTAGCCTGTAAACAGATGGAAAAGAAAATTGGAAGTAAGGAGATGATACCTTTTTGCCCAAAGACACACAATAGGTCTGGGGCTGAGCAAAAAGGAAAATGCAGGTCTTTTGTATCTCAGGATATTGCTTTTTCTATAGGACCGTGTTGCTGCTTAGCATTAAGTGTTTATGCTATCAGGATAAAGGTCTGAAATGGATTAATATTTTATTTGTCAAGACAAGATGACAAATGGGTGTTTCTGGGCTTCCTGTTTTAACACAATAAAATTTTAAAATGTTTTACTCTTACGCTACAGCATAGACAAAAGGAACTGTGTGTATTGCTCTGTCTTAACCTTACTATTAACATAAAAGCTGAGGATTCTTGAATTTTAGAGAAGTGAGTGTATATTACAGTTTTAAAATAAAGTTTAAAAAGACTAGAAATTGCCTTGATTCTGAGGAAAAGTATTTGAAAAACACTTCTTGCTGTAGCATGGCTGATGAAAGTCAAACTCCCTTCTGAATGTTGAAAGGATAGAACTCAAATAAAGAAATGTTAAATTCCTACAGTAATTTAGGGGATAGCAATAAAACCCTGAAACTAGGACAGTCATCATATATTTTGTGAAAGGGAGGTACCTGGCTGTCTGAATTCTTTCACTTGCTTTCATTTCCAACCAAGTAAATAGCATCTGTGCCCCTTAGTTTATGTCATGCTAATGGCCTACAGGGCAGTAGAAAAAGCTCCACCTAAAGAACATGAAAAGGATAATAATGCTTTTGTGGTCACATCCGTTCCTGTTTCTCTTCTCTCTGCGCATCACTTCCCTCGCACTGTCAATGAGGAAGCAGAAAATGTGCTGTATGGCATTTGGGTTTAGGTGTCTCCAAGGGAATTTCCTAATAGGATGAATTTTGTTTCCTTGCTTCAAAACTTTCTACGGATAACTCCTCAACTATAATCAGATGCTCTGTTTTTTTTTTCATAAGCTCATATTGGCACTTGAGATCAGCCAGCAATGGTTTACTGTCATGGATTTTGGCAGTATAGCAAGTCGTGGTATCATGACTAAATGCTGGTTCATGTAAAATCACTCTTGATGGCTCACCAGCATCTAACTCCAGAGAACTTTGTCAGAAGTTCCTACGTGTTTTTCACTTGTGTGAGTCTTACATCTTGAAAAATTGTATTTTACTGTAATGGCTAGGAAGCCTAGTAACCTGTTCTTAAGTGTGTGATGGCTTAGTTAATGTAGTATGCATAAGACTGTATAATTAATGCTTTTAAAAATCAACTCTAGCCTGCTTATACTTTGAAATCCCTTATACAGCCAAGGCTTCAGGAACATGTAGGAGATGAAGCACCTTACAAGCACGCCAATGGTTTGGTTTTTTTTTGAGTTATAAGTCGGTTGCTAAATCTCAAAAAAAAATGCTTGTGTTCTATTTAGTATCTATCTTCAGTGCACCTATTCAGAGTTAAGAATCTTCTGTTGCTGCGTTTCACTAAGATTTGAAGCCATGAGGTAATGTTTTTTATAATCTTTAATGAAATTGCAAGGATAGTCTTCAAATGTATGGAGGGAAGGTTAGGCCTCTACCTCCTCTGACAAGTAAGTGGGAGTTTGGTGCCCTTTGGGATCTCCCCTGCAGTGCTTTTGACATGTTGCAGTGATACTTGCATAACAGCAGGTGGGTGGAACTTATGGGGAAAAAAACCCAGTCTGAATTTGGGAGCATTGGTCTTTCTGTAGTCAAATGAGCGTTCAGGTTTTATCTGACTGAGATTAAAGACCAGAGCACCAGATACGAGATGTGTATAGGCTCTGCTGCTAAAAAAAAATGAGTAGGAACACTCCTTAGTTTCAGTGGATATTGATCGAATAAGATCATTTAGGAAGTGATCCTTGGTGTTTAAAGGCCTAGAAGAAACCTTCAGCGGTGTTAATGAAACATCAGATCTGGTTTTGTGCTGTATTTGTTTACGGATAAAGCAGTCTGACTGGCCCAGTATGTCTTTGAAGTGTTCATTCAGCATCTTGGTTTGGGGAAGGCTGGTAACTTGGCTTCTTGTGGTGTTAATATGATACTGCTACACGATTCCTGAGGAGAGGGAGAGTCCAGTTGGTGAAGCAGCTTTTGAATTTGGGTAAATTATTACAGACCACCTTGTAGCAGCTGATGTCAACAAGGAAAAACATAACTGCTAAGTCTAATAGAAATGTTCCCTTAAATAGGGAACAGAATAAACTGGCCTTCTCCTGGAGTTCTCTGAACTGTTCATTCAGTTTTGTGTTACGCCTCAAAACCAAACATGCTTCACGACTGTTGTTGCAGCTTGCAAAGCAAAGTTAATTGTATGGAAAACTCTTAACAATAGAAACAAAATTCTTGTGAGAAGTTGAGCTGTGACCAGGTAATTTGACTTTGGATCTATACTGGTAGTTTTTTATTTTCTAAGCATTTAAAAAAAACCCAACCCAACAAAACCAAAGAAAAAACCCGATGTTTCAAAGTTGCCACCTTCAGAAACATTTAGTGCAGGTCTAGCAAACTATGCTTAAGTCATGGGGTTGTACAGATCTATGGGAGCAGCATTAGGTTAATGTTGAAGAACTGTGAAACCTCTGTACTTGAGTATCTTTTTCCAGGTACTTCTCTATATAGTTCCCATGCAAAGTACCTATGTGCTTGTACAGGTGGTCAGATGTGGGGTTTATCCTGTTGCATAGTCTGATGAAGATTTCTCATGTTACCTGTGTGATAGTGAGAGGTGGAGGTCACTCCTTGTCTTCACACTCTTACTGGATTAATCTAGTCAGGGCTATGGAGATATAGTCAAGGTCTTGGTCATCTGGGTGGTGCTTTTGGGTGGGCTTCACCCCAGGACAAGCATACTAGAAATATTGTTGAGTTCCTCCTGTCTGACTTTGTTTACAGATTGTCATTTAACGTTGTTGAAGACTTGTGTTGTTTTCTCCCTTATTCTTCTGGAGTGTCTGTTCTAGATTTGTTTTAGACTTAATCTTTTTTTTTTTTTTTTTGGCTTTAATTGTAAGTGATCACAGTAACAAAACTTGCTTGGATGTCCGAAGTGGAACTTTTGTTTTGAACTTTGAGTCAGGGTGACTGGCTGCTGTGCTCCTTGCCTTTTTGTTGGGGTGGTGGTGAAAAGTGCGATTCCGAAGACCGTTCCCCAAGAACTATTTTTTACTTTACTAGTATTCCTATGCTTGCTTTTTTTTTTTAATCAATTTCTTATTGACATGTACTGCCTGAGACCATGATGTGAATTTCAGGTCCTAAGCAGATACCTGCACTAGGGCTGTTCAACTCAGTTGCTACTCTGGTGTCTTTGGTCGTGTCAATAGTCAAGACACAAAGCTTGGGGGGTGAGAAAAGGAGAGGAGCTCTGTCCTGTGAGGTACAATGCAGTTTGTGTTGCTGCTCACCTGGAAACTTCTTTGTAACTGTACTTCTGGCAGTGGTACCCATGAGTAGTAGTGTGGTCCTGAGCTTAAGGCATAAAACCCTTATGGAGTCATCCTCCATCAGGCAATCTGTTCTGTCCTGTCTTTTCTCCCTTTTGATTGATCATCTGATTGTCCGTTTCTGTCTTATAAAAGGTCATTCTTCTGTAATTCAGGTGTTACTGTTCTGACCTGCAGATTCTTGGAGTGTTGTATTTTCTCATGCTGCATTTATATGATTAGTATTTACCCTTGCAGTCATGTTGATATAACGTATCAGTGAAGTGTTTCGACTTCAAGAACAATCTGTGTTGACAAAGCATCAGTTTTGCTGGTTTGGTAAAACTACTACAGCCTAAGTCTTCCAATAAAACTGCATTATGCTTCTATGTCAGAGATAACGTTTCTGAGAATCTTAAGATGGCAGAAGTCTGTAGATGAGGCTGAAGTGGCAACACAAATTACAGCTGTTCCCAGACGTGGGGTACTAATACTTGTATGTTGAGCAGGAGTTACTTTGGTTTGGTTTCTTTTCTCCCAGCCTCCTGACTGAAACAACCTCAAGCTATAATTTTGCAGGTACTGTAGGTGTGACTGTTCTACTTTGATGTATTTTTAAAACCTTTCACTTCTCTCAGCTGCGTTACTCTGGCTACTCAAGTTTTTAGTCCTGATACTGAGCAGACTTGGCAGTGATGGATAGCATCTGCCCTTTTGGCTTAGTGCTTTTGCCCATGTTGATGTATTCGGATTGTATCCATGAGGAAAACTGCTTTAGGTGATCTTTGGAGGTCTTTTGCAATAGTTTATTTTTTGAAGAGCTAATACAGAATACCTAGTTTCTCAAGTCAAGTCAGCTGAAAACCCAGAAGTTATGTGGAAGCTTAGCAAAAGTAGTTTCCTATTGCCACCAATATTTTGATGCTAAAACTGTTCCTGTCTTGTTTGCTTGTGTTTGCATAGAAACTGTGTGAGGGAATTCTAAACATGCTTGAAAAAGACACAAAAACTTCATGTCAAGTTGCCTGCCTGGAGGCCCTCCGGATTCTCTCCAGGGACAAGAGGGTTTTAGTGCCTGTAACCACAAAGAGGAACATGCAGATCCTTATGAGGCTGGCAAAGCTGGACACTGTGGAAGATCCTTTGGAGAGAGCGTCTGAATTTCCTGTTATAGTAGAAGCTTTAAAATGCCTCTGTAACATAATTTTTAACAGTGCTGTTGCACAGAAGCTCAGTTTGGAACTGAATCTTGCAGCTATGCTCTGCAATCTTCTGGAAAAATGCAAGGACCAACAGTTCGTTGATGACATTAAATGCTTTGATTTGCGTCTGCTCTTCCTCTTGTCACTTCTGCACACAGATATTAGATCGCAGTTGCGTCAGGAACTACAAGGGGTGCAAGTTTTGACTCAGGCTTTGGAAAGTTCCCTGAGTGTAAGATGGACAGAAGAATATAAAGCGGCAGAAGATCGTGACAGGCCTCCTCTGTCTTTGCAAGAGACGGATTGTGCCATTGAGGCACTTAAGGCTCTTTTTAACGTAACACTTGACAGTTGGAATGTCCACAGCGAGGTAAGGCTTAGCTGAAGCGTGTTTTAAGTTGGTTTTGTTTAGCCTGCAAGAGCCAGAACCGGCAGGTAGATACACAAGAGGCAGTTGTCCAAGCCCCAGAGCAAGGATTTTAATCCTTAACTTCTGCTACTGTCATTTTGATGGAATATGATTGCATTTTTCAAAACAGCAGCTAAGGTATTCTTGAAATTTTGCATCCTAATTTCTCTATACGCAAAATCGGTCTGAGAAAATTTGTCTGAATTCTAATTGTGTCATATATCGATGCTCTGGGGCTTTCAAGAGGTGCCGAGTCTTTAACGCTCATTGCTTTGAATACCAAAGTAACTTTTTTATTCTTGTTATTACTTAGGCAAAAAAAATCTACATTTTCTGTATAATGGGAGAATAGTTTGGATTACATAATGCAAGTTAGAACAGGATGTTTTCAAATAAAAAATGCAAAGACAACTATTTCATAAGAGTCTCAGATTTCCAAAAGAAAATAAATGCTGTTTAATAATTAGCTGGCTAGGAAAAGCTTTTTAATGTATCAGAAGGCTACATCTCTGCAGATTGTGGACTATAGCAATAGGGTAATAATTAGAGCTGAGAAGTCTCCCCAGTTTTCTTCAGTTTTTCTGAGTGTGATGATAAGCACATCAACTTTAATTTTTAACAAACAACTCTGAAGAAAGAGTTATATTGTTTTTAATATCTTTATCTCCCAACCTCCCAACACCAGGCTTGGGCTTCAGTGTGATCTTTTAAGATGGGGTCAAATATGGGAACCAAATGCACTTCCACTGTTATGTCTTGTGAATATTTATCTTGGTTTTTCATTGTAACATCAGATCTATTTTTTTTCTTTTTGGAGTATGCTTCGTATGTGTTGCATCCTTGAATTTATGAACAGAAACAATACGGATAACTTTTTGTTGAATAACCTAAGTCTGGGCTACAGTAATAGAATAATATAGGGAATCTTTCTTTTTAGTCGACGTCATATTGTCTCTAAAACAGTGTTGTTAACTTTTCACTGGGCAATGTAAATATGCAGCATATAAAGCTAAGCAGAAGTTTACAGTACTTAAAATTGACAAATAGTCATTCTCTTTAGGACATTGGACTAAACAGCAAATAAGACATTAATCATTAAAGAATGTAAAACTTGAGAAAAGTCTGAAGCTTATTCTTTGCTTTAATGTCTCAAGGTATGCTGTATAAGAAATCCTGAAATTTAAGACTGGGGGGGGAGGATCAGAGAAGCTAATACTTCAAATTTCAAGTAAATATAAAGTAAATGAGGGACTTTTCTCTTGTTCATATTCCTGACTTAGACCTGTTTTAAAATACCTTTACCTTTGTCAGATCTGACACTTTGTATTGGAAAGTGATTGTTTTAGAGGTAAAAACTTGAGTGGAGAAAAATGACCCAAAGTCAATCGCATAACCCAGCCATATGAATTTTTGCTAGTTTGGAGTTTGAGAGTTACCATCATTGTGATCAGGTTCTTCTGTGTGGAGGAAATAATGGCAGGTATTAAGGTGGAAAATTGAGCTATATTATGTGTTCGCCTCTTGAGAAGTAAGGTCTTGAAATCTGGATCTTGAGGCTGATACTCTTAGAATAGTGAGAATCGTGAGAGATGAAAAGCCCAGTTTATCACAAAAAGGCAGGCGGGAGGTGGCACTCAACAGCACACAATTGTGGCGTTACCTGATGAGGTTTTGTGTGGCCACTGTCTGTGGAATGAGGGAGGTTGTGTCCCACAAAACTTCTCCTCCCTAAAGAGCCCAAGCATGCAGCTGTCAGGAAATTTTCCTTCAGATTGGAAGACATTCTGGTGTTAGTAACCCCCCCCCCTTTTTTTTTTTTTTTTTTTTTAATTTGAATGAGTTTAAGACATTCTGAGGCGGGAGAAGCTTATTTTGTGTTTTGAGATAAAGCTCATACAATAACTCTTTACTAAAAGTTCCTAAAGGCAGGGAACATTTAGAGCTCTTTAGTAGTTGTAAACCATTAGCCAGATACGTTGGGTGACATTCTGCTTAGCAAGTATCCCTGTGGAAATACTAATGATCTGTAAGAAGAGTAAACAGCATGTTAATTAAGCGGGCTGAAGATGCAGAATTTGAAGAGATTACAAACAGTAGACGGGATGGAAAATAAAAGGAGAGCAGAGAGGTTAGGCATGTGGGTAGAAAACTAAATGAGGTCCATCCTAAGCGGCGAGAGAACCATTTGAAACACCAGTATTTGAAACACCAGTATTTAGTGACCAGAGATGGTTTCAAAGTAGCAAACCAGACCAGAGCCGCAGGTGGTTCAGCTGGCAGATTTGGGTGCTGATGTTACAAAAGCTGCATTGGGGCTCTTTGTGCGAGGTCAAACACACCAGAACATATGATGGATGCCAAGAAGAGCTAATGAAAAAGGATGAGGACAATGATACACACAGTTAAATGATTGCAGCTACTGGTGTACTTTTGTGTGGCTGCTGTCTGGTGGGAGGTTGGAGGGGGGAATCGCTTGGAGCGAGCAAAAGGAGGGCAAATAAGGTTGCTGAGAGTAGAGAAGTTATTAACAAAATGGAGAGAAAGTATCAAGGGAACAGAAGGAAGTGAATTAGAAAAAGAAACAGACTGGGTGGGGGAATGAAACTGTTGGCAGCAAAAGGTCTAAATGAGGAGGTGGCAAATTAAATGAATATACGTAATCTACATGGATGAAGAGGCGGCTGGGTGTCAGTACAGGAAGGAAGATAGTAGTGGTGTATTAGGAATAGTGGTATGGAATTGAGCAAATGCTTGTAATGGGGTTTTCTGGTAGTGAAGGCTCGTTTAACTGGAAGAAAGTCCCCAGGGACTTTTACAAGGCCTAGTTAAAAGACCAGCATGTCACAGTTATGTTGCATTAAGCATTCAGTGAACTCTAAGGTACAGTCCTTTTATTGATAGGGATGGATGTTATGATCTAATAGGTATTTTCCATCTTTAATTTTTATTATTCTAGTGACCTGAAACCCCCACTTGCAATCTTCAAAATGAAAAAATATCTTCATAATTTATATTTATATAGAATGAATCTCATCAATTTCGTTACATGGCTGCCATCCTTCGACACTGCTTATTAACCACGGGCCCTACTGAAGACAAAACTGAAGAGTTGCACAGGTTGGTAGAATTGCGGAACCAATCTACTTTAAATGGTTACTTGTTTTTTAAAAAATAGAAAAAAAAAACCCTTTGCTTAAAATCTAAAGTGGAAATCTGAGAAACAATGAAAACTATTAATTTTGAGTAAAATATTACTCTGTTTCATGAAAGCTGTTTGCCTGAAATATTGTTAAACATGTCGACTCTTCCAGCGAGAAAGTGGCTGGCACGATTGTTATTTTTGATCAATAATAATGAAGCTGACCCTTTTGAAGTCTTTTTGTGTGTGTGTGACTGAGAATGAAAATACATATGGAAGTTCTAGGAGCAGTGCAAATTGAAGTGGAATGCCACTTCTGTTGTTTTGCACAGAAGCTGATGGAAAAACTTGCATTTTGAGATTTTTGTATGTAACTTGCAATTCTGATGGACTGGGATGGAAGTACAAGTTGACGTTTTAGCTCAAATAGTTCTAGGCTGCTTTATTAAAAATACAAATATCAGTTCACTGGTAACAATCTTTTTTTTTTTTTTTTTTTTCCAAAGATGAGTGAATCATCTTGCAGTTTTAGGTGTGGTGGCTTTTTTTTTTTTCCCCTCAGCGTTGCACCCAACTGTTTGTTATGTATCTGCAGCCAATGAGCCAATAATTCAATCAAAATTCAGAATATTTTTAGCGAGGTGGCCATTCTCTGTTCAGTGTTACTGGTTTGGTTTTTTTTTTTCTGACTCCCTTATTTTTATCCAAGTAGATCAGATGTCCACAGGGCCTGACAGTGCAGTAGCTTCAAACACTACCCCGTGTTATCTCTCAGCAATGAGAGTTAGTGTTGCCGTTTTCTTCTTCAGAGATGTCCGTATATCTTCTTCTGAACCAGCATCTCCAGGAAGAAGGATATAGCTTTTCACACCCAGCAATCTTGAAAGTGTTAAATGAACTTGATTAAATGTTGGAAAGCTCTTAGAGATCAGCCGTCTTAGTAGGTGAACACTAAAATCCTACATCAGAGCCCTTCTCGGTTGGTGCAGACTAGTTTGGAATAGTTTTGGATACCACTGCAGTAGTTGCCGTGACTAAAGTTAGTGCTGAGTGTGTCCTAAAAGGCAGTCAGTGTTTTCTTTTTGCTGCTGCTTATGGTGGGTTTTGCACTGTCATCCTCCTCTGAGGGAGGGAGTGGTGGGGGTAAGTTCCCCACTGCTGGGAAAATTGAACAGATTTGGATAAATACAACAGCTACAAGAAGACAGGGGATCAGCCTTTAGCATTTAAGCTTGTACATAGTCAGCAAGACTGTCTGATACTCTGGTGAGTTATTATACAGCTGATCCTCTTCCCATGAAAACATGTTCTGTTTCCTTGTCCAGGAATCTTGACTAGTCTAATCATGCTGTAAAATATATCACCCCATAAAATCTAATTAACTTGTGCTGTTGCAAAAGGATGCATGTTAGGCAGGTCCTTTTGGTTTTAGCTTTTGCAAACACTTGCAGATGAGGTCCAAAACGGGCTTTACATATAGAAGTAGGCAGCCGTGGGGAATATGGAGTATTGGTGTGATTTCTGTCCTTGTTATTTTTCAGTCAGAAGGGATATTTTGTGTAGAGAAGCTGCCCGCATGGACCTTATGGAGACACCAAGTCAAGGCAAGGATTCGCCATAATTGAGAGGGGGTGGCAGAAAAGAGGTGGTAGAAAAGAGATGAGGATAATTATCACTGCCTTGTGTCACTTCAGTTGTTTCCCCTTCTCCATCAGACTCAGTATAGCACTGCGTCAGTCTTTCTGTTATGCTGGGAAAACAACTTTCTCCCTCTGTTAGCTAACTCTTGTTTAGCTCAAGTTGACAGAAAAAAGAATGCAGGTATAGTATTGCTTCATGTAGTATTCGATCTTGATTTATGTCATACTTGGAGGTTTTTTTAACATGCTAGAAGAGCACTGCACAGGTTGTGACTTTTGTGATTCAAATATTTCAGCCTACTTGCAGAACCTGAGTTTTGTCTTTGAATGCTACAGGATGCATTAAAAGCTGAATAATTTAATATGCTTTTCCACCAAGAAAAGGCAGCTCTGGAATAGAAAAGGTATAGTCAGAAGTAATGCCCCTGTAAATCCTCAGAGGGATCAGGGGCCTGTATCAGAGGGCCCCACTTCAGTCTACTGATCTATTTGGTCAAGTAAAACTTTCATTCCTGATAGGAGCTTCAATAATGAATGAGTAAACTTGTGTTAGCAGTCTACAGTTAACATAGCATAGCTAAAAAACAGGGCCGTGTCGTCGTTTGGGCTGCTCAGCGTGCCGGACTCTGACCACGCAATCTTTATTGCTAGAGATGAGGTGTGAGTTGGAGAGCAGAGTGCGACATCTCGCTCTGCTTTCCATCTGGAGCCTATCAGTAAGGCGATTACGAAAATAACGTTAAAAATGGAATAAAATGCGAGCAGCGTTGAATGCAGAGTAAACTTTATGAAGCATCGGGGAGGCATAAGTGTATGCCTTAGAATTGCTGATCGCTTGCACTTCTCTACGTTTGTAAATCTGCAGAATGTAAGATGCTTAAAGGAAGGGTTCGGGCAGCCTGTCAGAGCACATTGTATGAGTGCTTGTGCTCTGAATGTGTAAGTTGAGGATTTATCTGAGCATCAGGTGTTGGATACATGCCCTCAGCTGTGATGTACTGGTTGTCAGTGTGACTCTGTTTCTAATAAATAAGCAGAAGTTACCTATAAAAATATCTTAACTAATTTAGTACCTAGTATTGTTGTCGTTATTGTGGCTCTGTCATGTCATTACTTAACGTTTGAATATGAACAGCTTAAAGCACCACATATTAGAGTGAGTGCCATTTTTGCCCACTAACAAGGTTTTAATCAAGGCATTCAGCAGCTCTAAATAGGCCTTTGCTTCTGAATTTGCATATCAGGAGGGGGCTGGGAGCATGAGTGGGTGGATGTCATGTCCCAGTGATTAATGATCTCTAGGAAGCCGAAAAGGGGAGAGTAATATACGCAGTATTTCTACCCCCTGGAGTAGGAATGCAAACACTATTGTGCGGATCTGTGCATAGTCACTGACTTCCTGGTAGCTGGAGAATTTCATACACTCCTCTACCACAAATAAAACTGTCAGTGGAGTGACAAAGATCAGAAAGCCGGGCTTCATTTATTGAAAAGAATAGCTCAGACACAGTGATCCAGAAAATTAATTTTGTAGGTGTTTGGGAACTTGGTTGTTTAATAAGAAACTGGTAAAAAGAGAACTTTTGATGAAAGGCCTGAAGCCACCAAATATTTGTTGAATTTCAGTCTGGTTTGTTTCTGACTATTCCTGAATTACTGGAGAGGAATAACTTCCATGATATAAAAGTCGTATCTTGAACAGGAATTAGAAACAAAACAAAGAGAACAAGCTTTCCAAAAAAGTAGAAGTTGTCTGAATTTCAATTGCTAAAAGAGCAAAAGGGAGATGGCACGATGTGAAACAACCACCCAGTCTGATCAGACCAAAACCAGCACGTTTGTTAGAAATCCTGTTATGTTTGATTGCCATGGTTTGCTTTCTCTTTTACTAATTCTTGGGTAGAATTGTATTAATAACATAAAAACTGAGGGCAGCTTCTAAGTAGATATTATTAAAAGTGCTAAGTTAAATTGTTTGAAAAGTTTTCTGTATTCTTGGCATGCTTCGCCAGTCCTTGAAACGTCGGTGCTTGCAGTTTTGTTGACAGCTTTGAGGTCTGCATATGTAAGCCTAAATAGTTCTGTAGTTTTTCGAAATACATCTATTTGTAAGTTTAATTGGGCATCAGCAAGTAAATAGTGACAGAGTTTTAGTTTTTGCAGCATCTGTGTAATTTAGCTCCGTATTCAGGAAGAGTAGAAATGCGAGTCTGTATAATGAGAACAGGGTAGATAGCAATGTGTACCATACAAGAGACCCTTGCAAAGTAAGTTCCATCTTACTCCATTAAAGAGGAGGGAGGGACCCTGTGGTCTAATTTAAATCACTTAATGGTTATTTGGGAAGTGCCTCTCTTCGTGCTTTGTAGAATGCAAAGACTGCTAGTTATGAAAGGTAGTGCTTGGTAAATAAACCCAAATCTTTTTTAACGTGTTAAAAGCCTTCCTCTACACTACCAGCTATGTAAAAGCGGAAATATTTCAGGGGACCTGAGAAATTGCCACCACGCCCTGCTGTTACAGGAGGAGGAAATGTTTTCTATGGTGTACTTTGTCACGTTAATGAAGGTAATATGGATGTGTTGTAAAATGTTTTAAATTTCAAGGAGGGAAAAAACCCTCTGACCACTGCAAATCAATGTGAGAGTTCCCCCTGCTGTCCTGCAAGATCAGCTGCTGTAACACACTGCTGGAAGCTGTGCCTTGTCTATGGGATAGGAAACTATGGGGGCTGGAAGAGATAATGCACTGCTGCAGTATAGCTTTTGGAGCTTTTGTCTTTTTTTCCTTGTTTGTTCCAAGAGCCAGCACTCAGGCGATAATGCATGCCGCCGCCTTTAAAACGCAGAGAGTAGAAAATAAAGCATTGTTTGAGTTGCAGGGCCTCTTTTTGGTTGCAGTTGTACAGTTTATGGTGAGTTGTACTCTGGTTTTAATTCTTTTTTCCAAATGAATAATGAATTTTTAAAATCTGTTTCAGCAATGCAATCAACCTCTTAAGCAATGTTCCTGTTTCTTGCTTGGATGTCCTTATTAGTCCGTCGTCCCAAGAGGAAACAGATATAAAATACAATGGTATGAATATGGGAGCAATTCAAATTTTACTGGATTTCATGGAGAAAAGAATAGACAAGGTATGGGCTGCAAAGGTTCTTCACAAAAGGGGCCTCATTCATTAAAGCAAAATTAGGCATATCTAAGCTTCTTACAAACCTTTCAGACAGTACTTAGCACAAATATGGATGGCCTTGCTTCTAGATTGTGAAACGCTTCAATTGAGAACAAATTCCTGTGAATATCTGAAGCATATTTGCTTGTGTGTGAGGATGAACATTTGGCTCTTCGTTTATATCTGTGTAAAGATCATGTTTTATATCTATGTAAAGATCGTGTTTTGCCTGTCATATAGGACTATTGAAGGGTGCATAGGATTTGAAAAGGAAAACTTGCTCTAAAAATGTTTTATTTGTATTTGGTTTTATTTTAGGGAAGCAGCTATAGAGAAGGTCTGACTCCTGTTCTCAGTTTATTAACTGGATGCTGCCGAACTCATAGGAATATCAGGAAGTTTATCAAAGCTCAGGTAAGTAAAATATTCA
The DNA here is from genome assembly GCF_034619465.1 of Leptosomus discolor. Lineage (NCBI taxonomy): Eukaryota > Metazoa > Chordata > Aves > Leptosomiformes > Leptosomidae > Leptosomus > Leptosomus discolor. Next base: position 158,971,796 of record NC_141391.1, read on the forward strand.
TCAAAATTTCAGTGCGAAGCTAATGATAAACTTCTGAGGTTTGTACGTCAGTGCAAGACACTGACACTTTAAAGTTACGAATGGTTTCATATTAAATTACCCACAAAGTTCTCTGCAGTATTTGTTTTCTGTTAGGTCTCTGACAACTGTCAGCTATAGAAATGATTTTTCAGTCATGTAAATCAATAGATATTATGGCCCAAGTTCCATGATACATTTTGTAGAGCTGTTAAATAATAACATTAGGGGTATTGTAAAGCTGTGTTAGTGGGGGCCACCATGGATCACGTGACACAGGGGCAAAGAACTCAGTGAGGTCTGTCCCCTTACATCCGGCATATCCAAAAAATGTTCAGTGCAGTTAATAAAACTTCGCGAAGCCGAGTAGTAGCTACTGCTGTGTGGTAGCCTGTGAGGCTACAGGTGTTTTGGTGGGTTCTGCCTGAGCTTTAGTTTCACCCCAGCAGGCCGGAGTCATTGGAATTGAAACTGATGTACCGATGTGTGTCAGCTGTTGTGTCAGAGTAAAACTGTCCCTGAACAGAGGCACACTTCGTCACTTGGTCTCTTAAAAGAGCTGTTCAATGCAGTGCAGACGGTGGGTAGGCTTTTTACAGGAAGCAAGATTTCCATGCCGTGGTTAAAGATCTAAAGGATCTCTGTGGCATGGTGGTTGGGTGTGGTGTTTTCCGTTTGGTTTGCTGCTTTTCCTGAGGTCGAGTGGAGAGAAGTTAAAAGATGAGCAAGGCATAGACAGCTGAAACCAGCTGAGAAATGTCCTTTTTCCTAAGCTGCAGTGTTTTTTGGGTTGCATCTTAGATGCTGCTTCCAGATCAAAGCTGCGCCTGAATTCATAAATGGAGTTTATAATGGAAAAGAACATATTTTGCATATATTTTCTGCCTCTTTCCTCTATACCAGAAAAGTGTTCTTGAGGAATTTAAGAAACTCATTCTTGGTGTTTGTTATTTTGGTTCACTGCAGTTCTTTCCTAGGCTTCTCTTCTGACCTTTTGAGTAAAAAAACCGCAACAGTTGCAGAGCCAAATGTTCAGAAGTTAGAAAATGAAGTTGTCTGCATGTTTTTACGACATCTCGGTGTCTAGATGTCAGGATATAATTGCACGCTGTCTCTTACCACAGGACCACTGCCTCATATAGTGCGCAGAATGGATGGAGGCTGCTAACTGCATGACCGGATGTTTGATATTTTGAATTACCCTCATTGTTAAGTGTTGGCCTTAGGCTTTATTTATTGTGCACTATTCAAATTCTGATCTGAAGACAGAATGATTAATTTCCTCATGGACTGTCCTATGGCACTCATCACTGTATTAGTATTAGAGTACTCTAAAAACATTAATTCATTCTTACAACACTCTGTGAAATGGCAGTCATGGTACTATCCCCATTGGGGAATGTAAGCAGGGACAAAGTAAAATGTTTTTGCTAATTGTTTGAATACTTAGTTTGAAAAAGACGAGGTCTGTTTTTTTCAAAGTAGTCAATACTGTAGCATTCATTTGTTTAAGTATCGGTTCCCAGTGAGTCCGATTTCAGTAGTAATTGTGCAGTAATTTTGCACAGAACATGACATTTTTACATTAGGCTCCTAGAAGACAAAAGGGCCTGCAATTTCTTATGACAATTAGTGACAGCTTTGGTTTCATTCCCTAGTAAAACACTGAAGATCCACAATTCCTACAGGAGTCTTCAGACTGTAAAATATTTCATATTATGGCCCAGATTTATTTACAGATCATATAGTAGCCTGTGAATGTGGAAAAAAAATTAATGTAGGTTTTGAGTCTGAAGGCATATGCACAAGGAGGCGGGAGTTAGGTTGCAAAACCAGCCATATTTCACACACCTCCTGCCTTTCTTGAGGGTTGAAGTTAACAATATTAATGACATTTAATGAGAAAATGGTGTGTTTGAGGAAATGTTAAAGTGTTTTCTCCAGAATCTTTTTGAAACTTAGCTTCAGCTTTTAAAAGAGTGTTTTCTGGGAGAAGTATGCATTTCCTCTATATGTGTAGAGCCAATTTTTGAAATTTATGGTGGTAGAACTTGCAATGTGACTTATTTTCCTGCTTTTTCATTATAAGCATATTCATTGTTCTGTATAAATTGCACGTGTTAATATTGTAAGGTTCCTTAAGCTGGTATTTTTAATGCTTTTACCAGATAGCTGAGCAGAACAGAAGAAACAAAAAGCAGGTTACTGCTGCCTGTTGGCCATCTATTTTGGAACACTCATTTGTGCTTTTAAACTCCTAATAGTTGTCTTTTTTTTTTGAAGTCTGCGTTTGGGACTGAGTACTCTTCTGCCCAGGATGGCAGACCAGAAGGCCTGAGTATATTAAGAAGCAAGAGTGATTACTAGTGCATGTAAGCAGTTGGGTTGATTTTATTCCTTTTTTTTGAAGGAGCAGTATTTACACTATTTTCTTGTTCTGTTGACTGTGTGTGTTTCTGCAAGGATTGGATAGGTGTTGCCATGCAGTCTATGCTGGTTTTCCTCTTTTTGTGCCGCTAGGTACTGCCTCCATTAAGAGATGTATCAAATCGTCCAGAAGTTGGCACAACAGTGAGAAACAAGCTTGTGCGCCTTATGACACACGTTGACCTTGGAGTAAAGCAAATTGCAGCAGAATTTCTTTTTGTTCTTTGTAAAGAGAGAGGTAAAAATTACTTTTTCTTCTCCCTTTTATGTAAGGTCTTGTTGTAATTAGTATGTTTGCCTCTTGCTGTAACTCGATTCTTGAAACACTGTGCTGTTTTTTGTTTTGTAGCTGATTATAGCCGAATAATTTTCTGTGTCATTCTTTGCAGTTGACAGCTTGTTAAAATATACGGGCTATGGTAACGCGGCAGGATTGCTGGCAGCAAGGGGCCTGTTAGCAGGAGGAAGAGGAGATCATTGGTACTCGGATGATGAGGATACAGATACAGAAGAATACAAATCTGCAAAGCCAAAGTATAGTATTGTTTTCCATTCTGCATATCCTGTTGCAATTTAGATGATGTGACACAGATTTTTGGGGTTTTTTTTGTTAATCTGTTCCAGAGAGGACAGTTTTGGAATTAATGTTCTTACCTTAACTACTGTCTGTTGACTTTGTGGTCTAATTATTGAGAAACCAGCCTCTTACAGTGACCATCATGTAGTCAGATGGCTCCAGGAAAAAAAAAAATCACTATGAGAATGATGTCACTGAATAACTGTTTGAAAATCAAGGTGAAAAAAAGATTTTAAAGCACATTTTAGAAAAAAAATTATAGTAACAAACTTAGCAAGGACGGCTTTTGCGCCAGATTTTCTAGGAACTCGTGTGAAGTTGCCAAACTACTAACTACTATTTGTGGGACGTATCTCTGTAACAGAGAAAATAATGGTGTTGAATTGGCTTAAGGTTTTAAGCAGGACTTTGTAAAAAAGGAACAAACCAGTAGGTCTAGTTTCAGTCAATCAGATTGCCTGGTACTAAGTTCTTCCTAAAGAACAGAGTAGGGCACAAAGGTAAATATGGAAGGAACAAAATAACTTCTGTAGAAGTCATGCCTCGGGAATCAACTGTATTTGTTTGAAGGATTCAGTGATCATATGGAAGCTCTGTCAGTTTTATTAATTGTAATTGACGTGGTGTTAGAGGTTCCAGTTTGTCATGTTCCATCTGTGATTCCATGCCATTTTACGTAGGTTTTGAAATCGTTGACAGTGGGCATCTGAAGCATGTTGTTTTTCCGCTTTACTCTGTTTTCCTTGGGTTACACAGATTTACTTAGGTGTATGACGGGGGATTGTGGCTTATTGAAAAATTTCTATTAAGAAACGTGAACGAAAGACAGGATTAAATGTATGAGAAGTTACAGGAATTACATCGCTTCTGTGCTAAGCAGCGAACTCTGAAGGTTCTTTTAATTTCTGCACTTCAGGATTTTTTTTCTTGCTCTTTTGTATCTGCTCTTCTTTCAAAAGCCTGCCATCCAGTTATGCATATAAGTAAAACTGTAACATCTACTTAGTTGAAAGCTGAGACTTAAATGAAACATTCAAGACAACTGTCAGTTGATTTATGCATCTGATTTTTCTGTATTGCTGTTAAATGTTTGTGATTAAACTGCTCGAAAAAGATAACTTGCCCTGAAAGCATTCTTTAAAACTACTTCTCTGCTTTTGTTACCATTTCTGTATCACTGTTCACTCCTTTTAACAGTGAACATAAAACTGGCATTGTAAATTCTCAAAGTAAAGTAACCTTAATTTGGTTTGAGCGAAAGTCATCATGGGAGGGGAACAGTAAAGTAATTCAAAGGTTCTCCATGAACAAGAAAATGTAACTGGAACCTCTCTACATTTTTTAAATTAAGCCTGTGCAGAATTAGTTTCAAACATGTGTCTGTCATTCTGTTCCCCATCTATGTCATTATTACTAATGATTACCATCATTATTCCCCTGCTTCCAGACTGCTTGTGTATGGGTTATAACATAACAGGCACTAGTGGACTGTGTGTTTCTGAGTAGCTAACAAGAAATTAATGCAGTGGATCAACAACAAAATAATATCACGTTTCGTGAGAAAAGGCTGCAGAAAAGGTATAAATAGGAAGGCTGGCTATTTATAGCTAAAAACTTCCATAGGCAGTTCTAGTCTTGGTGGTTTCTGTTAGTGTGTTCCTCTTTCCTCCTATCAAGAAGATAGAAAATTTACCTATTTATATAGACATATATAAACTATTGTTTTTCCACCTCCAGCATTAACCTTATCACTGGTCACTTAGAAGAACCAATGCCCAATCCGATGGATGAAATGACAGAAGAACAAAAAGAATATGAAGCTATGAAGCTTGTCAACATGTTTGATAAACTTTCCAGGTATTATCTTATAGCTGCTTTTGAGGGAGGCAGCTCCTAGCCTGGCTCTTTACTAAGGTCTAGTGCTTCAAAATAGTGCTACAATCAACTTCTTCGCAGGATTAGGACCACTTTAACTGCAGAGAAAAATGTTTAGCACTTCAAAGAAAAGAGTGATATGTAACAGGACTTCAGAGGAAACCTCTTTTGAAGAGGATTGGACGGAATCGGAAAGATCTGGTGGTGAGGGGACCTGCCTCCTAAATGGATAGGCTGATAATAATGAAGAGTTTCCTTTTAAACTGTGGGGGACAATCCAAGCCCAAGGCAAGTGTACTCAATTTCCCCAAGTCAATGAGCAGCATCTCATGGTAACTACTTATGTCTGCTGGAGAACAAATACAGTATGAAAACAGTTGTCACCAGAAACAGTAAATTATATAATGGAGTAATTAAAAGGGAATTTACAGTTACGAATTATTGTGGATTTATTAGAATAAGTGTGGACTGGATTACAAATGAGCCTTTATAATTTGTTTTAAATGACAGAGAATGCCGTTAAATGATACTTAATGGGACTTAAAGGTGTGCGTTACTGACACAGAAAGTTGATTTTTTTATTGTATAACTTTTTACATACAAAAGGGGAACAGACCTGTGCTCTTAGTACAGCTTTTTTTCTCTTTGACTCACTGTACCTAGAATTTGCTATTTTTTCTTCCGCCATGCTCGTAGCCGTATTGTAGTGATTGCTTGTGGTTTGTTTTCTGCGTAAGCAAAGTTTGATGTTCTTGAGGAACACTTAATGTCATACTAATTTACCATTGAACTGAGCTGTAGGAATTTAGGTAAATATGTAAGTGGATCATTTCTTCAAACACGGGAAAACTCAGCAGCTAGAAATGTGTTTGTGTTTTGTGAGAGTCTGTAGCTATTCAAGTAACAAGATCTACTGAGAGAAATTCAACAAACCATGTCTTTTTACATCTCTATTAAAGATTAGGAATACAGCAAAAGATAGGGGAGCATCTGGATTTTATATTAGCTGACAAAGACTGAATTATAAGCAGGAGCAAGAGCAGGGAAAGATCTCGGAATAACTGATCAGAGATTATTTGCATGGAAAGCAGGTGTAGTATGTTACAATACTTTTAATAAAGAGAAGAAAATGCAATGCACGTGTAATCTTAATTGAACTGCTATGTAAAATGGAATGATTGCTACATAAGCAAGAGAATGAAGATGCTGAGCATTGGGGGTACCCCAGTAAAATGACTAAATGGTCTAAAACTTTGAAAAGGAAGATCGAGACCGGAGATAAACTAAGGCTGAAGACAAGTCAGTTGCTATCACTACAGCAATAGCACAAAAAGTCCAAAGGGCGTTACTGTAGCATAAGAGCCCTTTCAGTTTGGAGGCTTGGAGACACCTGCTGCGCCGCCGGCCCCAGACTGACAATAACTAAGCAGCTGGGGCCCTGGGTCAGCACTTACCCTCTTGGCCGGTAGCAGTACTTTTACCCTGGGCGTTCTGTCTCAGTTACATCCACCTGCAGTTCCTTCTATAGTACTTAGCCTGCAAACCCTTCAGGGCTGGGAGTCTTTTTGTTGTAAGGTTTTTGTTTGTTTGTGGTTTTTTTAGTATAGCGATCACTGTGGGACAGTGTTGTTGATGTGACCCCTTTAGGTGCTGTCATAACATGAATAAAATCACTTGACTGTTCTTCCCACCCGTTTTGTTTTACAGAAAACTGGGGGGGGGTGGGGGGGTGGGGGGTGGGAAATGCTGGCAGGAAGGAAAAAGAAAGTAGGACTTGGGTTTGGGAGCCTGCGGGATGTTTTTAATGAATGTAATTGAGTGCAATTGTGGGCTTTGCAGATGTTAAATAAAATGGGAAGCTGCCAGTCTTGTATACAAGAAGTTAGTAACACACGATTGTAGTGGGAGTCCCTCTGTGTTTTTGGAATTGAACGCTTCTCCAGCTTGAGCCCTTCAGTGCTGGGAGTTTTCAGAGACTTAAATCTACCAATGGAATGCACTTTTTTCCCTTTGTTCACAATCTACAAATTTAAACTGGGGGTTGCTTTGGTAGGAGTCTTCTGTTGGTTCTGGGTCTCAAATCTTGCTTTGAGGCAGGCTGCTGGTGGCAGGTTTCCTACTTCTGCTGGTCGGTCGGGGAGGAAGTTGGACAGGGAACCAACAGCCCTTTCTTATCTTGACTGAGTTTGTGTAACTATCTCTGTAACTCGAGCAAGAGCTTAGAGTGAACTTGCATGATGTACAGCAGAACTGGTTTGCTTAGGACCTTGTGTTGTTGCAGCAGAGGAAGCTGAGTTTTAAAGAGCTAGCATGCTTTTACTGGAGAAAGGTATGAAAAAAAAAAAGTTGAAGGACTGACAAACTTGCTTCCCTTCCTGACTGATGAGGGTCACCAGGCCAGTCTCTCACTGGGGCGTTCTAGATTTGGCTTTGACTGGCTCTGTATCATTTTTGAAAAGTTACCTGATGACAGATTGAACTTGGAAAACAAATTTGCAGAGCAGTACTCCTTCATTGAAAAGTTAGAGCCCTCAGTAACGGCTGCTGCGTGTTTACGCTGTACCCTTTGTACAGTTTATTGAAACCGTAATTAATAAAGTGGCATTTTCTCCCTTGCTCCATAAGATGCCAGTGGACTTTTGCTCTCCAGGTTTCTCTTTATTTTCAGCATTGGCACTGAAGCATTGAAACTGCTTTGAGGTGATGTAAAACTGATCCGTGCTTTTGGTCATTTCAGGTCTTGCTTCCAAAGTTTTTCTATTCTGTTACGTTGTTGAGGCCTATTCGTGGGGTAATTGACCGTCGACAAGACTAAATTAAAATTAATCACCCGATTTTGTTTTATCAGAATGTATGGAGGAAGGCTGAATATTGTTTGTGGCCCATTTCCCCTGCCTCAATATTTCAACATAGACTTGGGTTCTACAAAAGCTTTTATAGAAATTAATATTTTGCTCAGATTTGGCTGGATGAGATCACTTTTTGAAGTAATTAAATATTTATAAATTACAAATTATATATATAAAATATAAATGAAGATGATAAATCTTTATTACTACTGCAGCTTAGGTGTTACTTAGGTAGTTTGCTGGATGCCCGAACTTGGCCCTGAAGTAACCCTATGGGCTTTGTCTGCAGTAAGGGACAATACTACCTTGTTGATTCATTGAGAGTTGTTTGGTGACTGTGAATCAGTGTCCTCTGTATGTGATGCACATCGTTGAGCTTTGGAAAACTCCCCAGATCTGCAAAAAGATTTAACTCAACCTTTCATTTTTGCCAAATACCAAGTTAGACACCTTGAATCAGTGTAGTATGATATTCTGTCTGTTTATATCAGAGATGATTTGAAATAGTCTGTGTTAATTAAAATTTCTGGAAAAAATGCTGACATTTTTTCTATTATAAATGGTAGGTAGAATTGTATATTAATTGACTAATTTAAAATGTCAGGATGCTTTTTCCAAGCCAACCTTGTATTAATAGCAAGAATCCTTTTGCTGATGAAATGGTCTCCAATTATCACAGCTTGGGTTTTGTTGTACATTGAACAGAAGTCACCAAAATGAGTATGTAAGAGAACCTGTCTAAATAAGCAACCATACTCATTAAAAACACAAAATTAATCATAGGATGAATGAAGAAGGCAATGTTACATAGATTTTTTTTTTCCTCCCCTTTCTAATCATAGAACAAAATAATGTTACATGAAAGGATCAGAACTATTATGTGGTACTCAATTATAAGGAGGTGAATAGGTCCCTAACATGCTGTTTTATCAAAGGAGCAGACTGGTGTTTACATGATGGCTGTTTCATTACAGACACTGTCATTAATTCCATGTGTCAATACTGCCCTATAGCACGTAGAGCAGACAAGAAAGAGTTACCCTTCAAAACAAGGGAATGATTTTTGAGTCGTTATCAAGCTAAATGGCAAGCAGGAAGCTAGAACTTGTATAGGTATATTTGAAGGGACTCTTGGGAGATCTGGAAGTGGAAGAAGAGAATGCATTTTACCAACTGTTTAATTATGGCGTGTTTCTAAGTACACTTGAATAGAATGCTTTGTTTGCATTAGGAAAATGGGTGTTGCAAGAAGGTGTATTTGAGTATATGGGAGGTCACATAAGGGTGTTCAAATATGTATAAATACGCACGTTGTGTACTTGTATATATATTCATGGATACAGAAGTATTCCTGCTGCCAACTGCTGTGCTGAAGCGATCTGTCTTCTGCCCCATAGATGTACCATAAACACCTGGTTTATGGATAGTGAACTGCCTTCCGAGGCTATACGTGCCAGTTCCTGGTGCCTCGCTTGCCACCTTGTATCTCACCTTAAACAGTAAGCACATCCTCAGCTAGCCCAAGTTGTCAAAGCTCAGCTGAGGTGTCTAAGCAGCCAGTGCTAAGTGGGCAAACTGCTGAGGCTGGCAGAGCTGAGACCGTTCCTACCCGGTAAGGATCAGCTCTGTGGGCTCCTGTGTGGTACAGAAGTCAGCTGAGTGATGCCTCTTGCAGTCCTACCCAAAATTCTGTTGTTTAGCAGATAGTTGTTCCAAACTTCTGACGCTAGCTTTGTTAGGCAGCCCAGAGCTTTAATCTGTTTGTCTCCCTCTGTATTTTTCCTCTTTGAAAAACAGGAGTAAGCTTGTGTGGTGTTCAGACCTTGCAGTCGAGTCTTCACCGGTGAAAGGATGCCGTGTTTTACGCCATTTTAGGACTAGATTATGGCTAGGAAAAAAATAGGCTGATCCCTGCTTTTTCTCCTGTTTCTTCTTCTGGTGGCCTAGAATATTTCTGTCCTCCTACAGTTTAGTTTTACCGGGTAGCGTTTGTCTGAGGAAGGGGTAGGTGGAGTTCAGCCTCCTAATACAGAGAGAACAGCAGACTTGAGCCAACCATCGTTCATCCTGCTTTTAAGGCCTTGCGAAGCAGGAGGCTCATGGAGTAACGGAAAGGTAATTGGTAAACATCCTTTTAATTCTATGAACTGTGAGCTCAGCCTCGCTCATAGCTAAAGCCTAGAGAGGAGGGAATGAACTTCAAATGCAGTACGGCACAGTTCATAATGGTGCGCTTTGAAACGAGGACAGCGAGCTGAGGAGCTGGATTTTGAGCATCACGAAAGGAAGATACAAATGCATGTCAGTGCCTCAGACTTCTGCATTTCATTGTCATGCAAAACTTGGTGCATTTATCCCTAGAACAGCCCCAGGAAAACCAGACTTGTCCGTATGGATGTGTCTTGTCTATTGCATCTGGTGTTCAGCGTCTCTGCAGATGAGTCACCGGGAGAGGAAGACTTCATATCAAGTTCTGGAGTGTGCAAGGCAGGATGTAAAAGTGAAGCATGGAAGGAGAGTTGCAGAGAAAGAGCTATGTCTTTATAGCTGACAAACGGTGAGATAGGACTTGTTGACAATATGTACAGGTATCTTGGAAGTATCCTTATGTGTGGAGAGGGAGGTCCCCACATAAGGAGACCTTGGGACCTTGTTTCCCCGTGTTTCTCTTTCCTTTTTCTTGAACTGGTTCTTTATCCTTTACTAGCCATTATAATTTGTTTATTACCAATAATAAATTGTAAGGGACTAGTAAATTATGTGACTCTGTGACTTCTGGCTGCAGTGTTAAATGTTGCAACCTAGGAGTCTGCGTTACAGTTTTCAAAACAAAAATTTAGGATCCTCCTAGCTTAGCGGGCAAGCAAGGGCGTTTCGTTCTTTGTGGCTGTGTTTCTACTTTTAGGATTTAAAAAATATGAGCAAGGACTTACTCTTCTGGTTATTCTTCTCCGAAAATAAGTGTAATAGATCACTGCTAAGGCTTGAACTTGGGTAAGTGGCACTGAAGAATTGTTGCAAGATTGATTACAGGTTTCAAAGGACACTTGTTTTGTATTACGGTGTTTAAAGTTTAAAAGCCAAAAAGGCCTGAGATGTATAGGGTTTTTTTCCTGTGGAAAAACATCTGTACTGTTTGTTAGATGCAACTCCAGAGCACCCCAGCTTTGCCTTTGAGGGACCCCTACAGCAGGCAGGCAGGGTTCTGGTCCTGTTTGGACACTAGATCTGCAGTCTTCATATTTTAAGCCTTTTCAAATCTGATTTCAAATATTCTTTTGAGCTCTTCTCGCACACGTCTCCAGCAGATACTTGAAAACTTCAGAGTGCTCTCATTTGGGCGGAGTCTGCATACTATAGGTCACATTGCCTGAAGGAAGAGGACTTGCTGTCAGTCCTCAAGTGTGGCGAGCTACCTCCAGTCTATTTAGACACACACACGCAGGCTGAGTCCGGCCTGTGCTCTTCGACTATGGTCATTACAAACCTCCTGCCCTGGCCCCCAGCTCCCCACCCAGACCTGGTCAGCCGAACCACAGCAGTTTCTCCAGGTCCAGTTTCTCACGTTTTGAAGTGCTGCAGGCAGTAGGATCTGGGAGCTTATCACCTTAGTAGCCGATTGCCACGTCTGCACAAATAGCCGTGTTTCTCTCGCTGGTCTCTGCTGTTCCTGAGCAAAAAAAGACTCTTGGAGACTGAATTTATCTGCTGCTCGACTCTACGATACCTAGCCTGTGCGTGCCGTGTAATTCAGATGTTGCCTTTCTCGTCGTTCCTACAGTTGTGTTAAGGTTAGATCACCGGCTGCGTACAGGCAATTTCTGTCCCTTTTTTCAGCCAAGGTAGCAGTGCAGACCAGGCAGAGCTGGTGACGTGCCTCTACTTCCCCATTGAGTGGTGGAGTTTTATTGTCTGTGGCTCGGGAGGGTGGTATATGTGTGTTAAATCGGCAGTTTTACTGGGCTGCCTTTCAAGCAAGGGGTAAATTGACATCAAGTCTCCGCTGCTTTATTTAAGGTGACTCCTGAATATTTAGAGGTATTCTCCCTTATTTTTTTTTCAGCAGAAAATCAAAATGTTATCTTTGCCCTTACAGCTTTTGCCATAATCCACATATAAATGAGGTGATAAAAAGTAAGGATTAAATAAATCTTTGCTAATACTTTTTGATTGGCTTAATCAATAATTAATCATCTCTTAGATGAGGCTGTAGCTTGTGGAGTAGATATAATTGGATTAGCTGCTGAGAGGCCTTTGGAGCTTTGAAGAGATTAAAATGGCTGTCAATCCTGTAATTAAACTGCCACAAACAAAAGCAATAGTATTAGAATCAGTCAGCTTTTTTTAAATGAATCAACAAGTACTTACACACCCCTAGTAGTGGTGTAGGCAGAGTCTGTTCTCGCAACCGAGTTGTTTCCTTCAACAAGATTAGTATGTATCAAATCACTGTTTTAATTGTGTGGGCGTATATTGGCCAGAATGGCAGGTGAAATTTTAGGAAGAAATGGCTGTCAGAGAACTCACAGAAGAAAAGCTAGTTTGTGTATCTAAAAGAGTAAACCTGCTCCTTGTCTTGAGCCTATTAGGCACTGACTTTTCATGGTGACTTTAATTGGCTAAGTAGGTTTGGCCTACATGAATGAAGTCTTTATCTGTCCTGCTCTTCCCCTCCCACCTATTTTGGAAGGTTTTTTGTTCCTCTTTCGTCAAAACAGAGGGCTTTAGCAGAAATAACTTCCTTTTAAAGGCTCATTATGTATTAAAGCATATACTGTACGTGACTGTATTATACACATGTGAATTGATATGTGTGCATATGCTAATATATATTCTTTTTTTAAATCTCTTACAGAGATGAGCTTATAAAACCAATGGGAGTGCGGCCGGATGGTACAATGGCTCCTTTGGAAGAAGCAGTCAGCCAGTACCATACCAACAAGCAAGACAGTTCAGACTCAGACTAAAGCATCACCTGCTTCACTCTCAATTCTCCTCTAATCCACACTTTTCCTTAGAGCCGCAACGTCTTTTATATAGCCATTTTATCCTCACATTAGCCAGCGTCACTTCAACTGTTCTATTATTGGGATATTTGAATGATGGGTCCTGTGGCGTAATGTCTGAATTTTTATTATGTCTATTTAAAGAACATATGAATTTATTAGTTTATGATCTTTATTAATTTAAAACTAAAAGTATTTCAAAGGGATAAAAAGTGAAAGCCTACACTGTAAAATAAAGTACAGACGCTTTAATTTTCCAGAATCCTGTTTTCTGAGCTCTGTAGGTTTTCCCATTCTTGATATCTTTTTTTTTTTTTTTTTGTATTGTCCTGCTGGTCTCTCCCTTTATATAATTCTAATTAAAGAAGCGTATTTGCTTAGTGGCGTTAGGAGCAGAAGGTGTTTAAACTCAGAAGATTGACTGACCTTGTGAAGCTGCTTTAACCGGCATTCAGCAGTGATTTCAGAGCTACCCTTTTTAAAATGTCATTGGATTTCCTGCTGCTACGCAATTCTGTGCTTAAATTTTTACCAATGTCACTGACTGCTGCTAAAATTACCTTTAAATTGGGAACAAGATGATGTATGTTGTATGTCCTCCCTCCCTCCCCTCCCCCATTAAGGCTACATAAATATACCCATCTTTAATTAAGTGAAAACATCCCTATTCAAAATAGCATCCCTATTCAAATATGTACACTTAAATGTTGCCGTGAACGGGAGTGGACTGAAGTGAAGTGCATGTGCAAGTGTTTTACTGAACTGGGGCCTACTTTTGGAGATTAACGGGTGTACCTCGCTTGAGGGGAAGTCAGACTAATCCATAAAGAAAGATTTCCTTTTAGGGAGAATTTGGGAAGCGATGGGATAGAGAATGGAAAGGAGAAGAAAGTGTCACTTTCAACTCTGTACTCCTGAAAAACAAAGATTAAAGTTTTAGGCGTGCTGCACTGCTGTTGTTGCCTCTTTGCCTGCTTAGTTTCTTTCTCTGTGTGTTTCTCGCAGTATGAATTACATGAAGAATAATCCATGTCTTAGTTTGTAATTCCTGGGGTTTTTGCTCAAAGCGTACACATGCCAACCTTGTGAACTTTTCAGAGGCTGGTGCAGGTTGTCCAGTTTGTCTTTGTTTCCTACAACTTGACACTGGTTCTGTAAACTAAAGAAGTTGGTGTTCAAAGACCTTGTGAAGGGAGGACTTGGTATGAAATCATGCTGTGGTTTCCCATGTGAGGAGCTTCCACAGATCTCCTTAGTCTGTCTGTCTTCTCAGTGGTTTTGTTTGTTTTCCCAAAGGACACTGCCCAGCTGTAGCAATGCCCTTTTTGGTGGGGTTTTTTTTTGTTTTGTTTTTTTTTTTTTGTTGTGGTTTTGTTTTGTTTTTTTTTTTTTAATTCTGTATGCTGGGACCTTTCTGAATGTTAAAATTGTTGATGTTTTGGGTTATGACTTGGGGACTTGGGCTATATTGTCTGCTGGATCCACGTGGAGCAACACAATTTGCATAGGGGGAAAAGGAAGCCAGCTACTGTTCCCACACAGCCATAGGTAAAGCAAACCCCATCAATGTATTGATAACACTGTAATCGTACCTATTATGTATGACTCCAAAAGGGGGGGGGGGGGGGGGGGGATTTGTCCAAGAGCAAGAAATATACTTAGCTGCATCTAGGCTGGGTCTCAAAAATGTAATTCTGTGTCTGACATCACCCACTGACTACTCTGAGCCCAGCACAGGGGAGTATTAAGTGCACTGCAGGTGCAAAGAATCCACGAAGCCTCCCTGAGGCGCAAAACTTAACTAGCTCTGCTAAGGAGGAATGGCGCCCTGTCTTGGTATCGGCTGGGGCTGTTTCTTGGGGCTGGAGAAACTGTTATTTCAGTAATAGGCTTGGGGGGGGGGGGGGGGGTGTGCTGTAGAGGGATGAGTACAGAGCATGAAGAAGAGCAAAATCTCAATTCATTGCTTTACAAGTTGTAGAATATGCTGCTACAATTAGCTGGCTAAAGAGATTAATAAAACAATAATGGCTCCAGGGACCGTGTTACAAATGGTATAGCACGAGGCTTTTGTGGTCTGGCTCCTGTCAATTGCAACAGGGCAACAATAGTCGCAATGAACAGTTCTTCTGTTTAGTTTATCTTGGAAAATACATGCTCATAGTAGGTTTTACAGACATGAGATGCTGCTTCAATTAAAAAGAAAAAAATTAAGACCAAGCATAGAAGGTTCTGCCTGAATCCTCTAGCGCAAGGGTGATTTTCATTATTGGATTGCCTGTAGTGCAGGTTGATCTAGTTAAATTAATAACTTCCACTAGCGCAGTATCCCAAAGCATCTCTTGTTCCAAGGTGATGGTTTGTGGAAAGGGTGCTGGAAGACTTTTGGTTTACCTTTGAAATGTAACGTAGATTCATCCTTAGCTGCACTGGCTGGAGATATGGGAAAATCTTGGGACAGAGTTCCTTAGACACAACAGTGCATCTGCTTGCTTGTGTGCTGTGTGATGTTTTCAGAGTAACCATGTGCCTGTTAAGATTTCTCTTGGGTGGGAGTCTGGAGAAAAGTAAAGTGAGTATTTGGTGGTTTAAAACAAAACAAAACAACCAAAAAAAACCCAAAAAGCTCCCTGGAATTCTTCGTTTACTGTGAAATTAGGATTTGCTCCTGAGTTTTTCAAAGCTGAACCTCCAGAATTGGAGGTTTGGGCAACTGAAACTTGTTTAAACTGGGCAGTGAGCCTGACCAGTTTGGGGAATGCTCTCCCCTTCCTGCCCAGCAGAGCACAGAGGTGCCACATCTGCATTTGAATGAGTGTCTGAAGCTCCTGTCTGATGTGGCCATGGGAATCTGCTGCAACCTGCAACATTTTAATGCCTGGTAGTCTGAAGCCTGGAGACCTGCTCTGCTAGCAGTAGTTCTGATAGAGTCATCATGTACTTATTTGACTAATGCATTTCATTCCACATGGTATGAGCTATTCTGTATTATGTGAACTAATGATATTTGATTATAGAAATAACATGCTTTCATTTTTCCTCCAAAACACTTGAGTATAGTTGACTGAGAAAATACAGTAATCAGAAAAAAGAACTCTTCTGAGTGCAGTGTCAATAGATTTTTCTGGTGGTGACTGTACATTTACAGTTAGCCAGCGGGCTTCCGAGACGTGTACCTTTCATTCCCAAAAAGCCTTTCGCAGTCCATCCCAAATACAAAAACTTGTGTTTCAATTTTTATTTTGGCATCAGCAGCCCGAAGTAACACAGTTCTCATTAAAGTTCATCAATGATTTGGAAGCTTTGCTTTTCTTTGTTTCCCATTAGAGTTATGAAACAAAAGATGATGGGAAATTGCTGAAATTTGTCAGAATACTTTGTTCTTTTGCAAAACAATGCAGATGTATTTGTTTAAATGTTCATGAAAACTTCCTGGCAGGTATTCTTAAATGCTGATTGAAACTTTATGTGCCCTAAAAGCGGTTTTCAGGAAAAAGGGACATTTACAATCTGTTAAAAATGTTGGTGTGAGAAAATTACCAGAACTTTAAAGAAATTTGCCAGAGAGGAAAATCGTATTAGCTTTGATATTTTGAATATGACGTTGCTATATATGCGTGGGGACAAAGCATATTTTTCACCCTGTATTTGGAGTTTTTCCAAGTACCTGAAAGTCTGCAATGGCTTTAAAAGAAAAAATTACAACAAAAAAAGATAACTGGGCAATAGTGTATTTCTCTTATAGTTCTTCAAGCAATAATTTTCCTCTACCTGGGTAAAAAATTGGTTGTTAAAGCTGCTTTAAGGAAGAGAAGATTACAATGAAGCTGTTGTATTAGTTGGTTGCCAAGCATCCTAGTCTGAAAGAGGAAAGTAAACCCCAAAGTATACAAGATCTCAAATCTCCTGAAGGAGCATTCCACAACATTGTCCTGCACCTTATTACCACAAAACAGCTAATAAAATCCTGTGCTTTAATAAGGCTGCCCGTAAAAAGACTGTTCCACTGTCCAAACAGTTGAGAGCCAGACTTTGCTGGTCTTTGATGAGCAGCAAGTTAAACAGCTGCCCAGGTCAGATTCTTTTCTGGTCAAGCATGGAAAAACGATGATTTAGTGGTAGTGCAAAGATGCAGCTCACTTTTTTCAGACAAAAAAAAAAAAAAGAGCACAATTTAATCCTGCAAATGAAAATATTTGTTATGTTAAAACCTTAGTTACTTGGATGGCTCTGGCTCTGAAAAGCGATAAGGAACATTTCCTGGTTTCTTCATGCAAAAGGTTTTGCTTATCCTGAAGTTGGAGAGAACCAACTCTCAAAATACATGTTCTCACTCCGGTGATGCAATATTTAGGCCAGGAATTTTGGGGGGAAGTGATGTCCTGTTAGCTTTGCCATGTATCATCCAGCTGGGTGTGCCTGGGAATGCAGAAGCGGTGCTCTCAGTGCTGGCAGAAGAGCCTGGAAAGGGATGCTGGAACTCCTCCTGAGCTCTGCTGCCAGGCAGCTGCCTGGGCCGACCTGAGGGCAGCCGAGGTGGGGCCTGGGAGGCCACCCTGCCTGCCTCCTGCTGCCTGCGGGTAACCAGGGCAGGCACAAGGCTGCAGGGCGGCCAGGCAGATGGGAGAGATGTGGGTGGCTATGTGGCATGGAAAATGGTGGTAATTGCCTACTTGCAGTAAAGCTGAGTGTTTTCCAGGGCTCCTCCTCTCACCACCAGCAACAGTGTCTGCAGGTGAGTCTGGCTAATCCTCTGCTTTTAATCTGTTACTTGGCCCCATGGAAGGCTGTGCCTTTGTCAGGGAATTGCCTTTGGTTGTGAGGATCAGTAATGCTTTGGCTGTTGCGTTTCTGTCCCTCATTTTGGAAGGTGCACCATCCCTCTGTGATTTGCTTCGCTTCTTGAAAGCGAGCCCCTGTTGCTCGCTCTGTACAAGCGAGGATGAGGAAGAGGGAGTCCCACAAGAAAGGATCAAACTCGTTTGTTGGGAAGGAGGTAGGAGGAGCCGTGTCTCCTGTCTGTGCAGCACGGGAGGCACTTTCAATTCCACAATGAGACACCTCTGAGGGCCAGGCTGTCCCACAGCTACGCCCATCTTAGTGGCCTCTGGCCAGGCTTAAGAGCAGCAGATGCAATCTGACAGGTGGGAAAAAAATAAATCCCCAAAACCTGACCCACACCACAACTGGTCCAATGGCATCATCATCTGACAGCACGTGGCTCAGGTCAGCTCCCTGTCCTGGCTGGGAGCTATGGGGTCCAACAGGATCAAATAAGCTCCTTGAGCATCCCGGCTTTCTCTAGAGCAGGCACGAGCACAGATTACTGAACTGCTGACATGCTCGGGAATCGATCCCTCTGACAGCATGCCAATCTCTGTGGGGTACCTAGGCAAGCTTTTAGAGGTTGGTGGGGAAGGAATTATTCAGACCACCCATCTTAGCTGGCTAAATTACCCGGATAGTCTCTTCAAACTCCTTCTCCAGTCACGGATGAGAGAGAGGACAATTCAGAGTAAGGCTAATTTGGGTGCACTGAATGACCCTCTGCAGGAGCTTTGCTTTCCCTCCCTCGACTACAGAGGGAGCCTGGGGAGACCAGCTGGTTACATTTAACTGCTAAATTGGTTGCCAAAAGATGGGTGGTGAGAATTCCTTCCCATTTCCCCTTTGCCGTGGACCACACTCTTCCCAGAGCAGGATGCTTGCTTGCTCTCTCCTGCAAATTCAGAGAGTGCTCAATGCAGCAGGATACAGGCCCCCAGGAACCACCACACGGTGAACACTGCATTGCAGCAGTTGATAGCCTCTGTATAATATGGGATTTCATGGACTTTTTCTTAAATAGATCCTTTAAAGCAGCTTTGCTTTTGGGAGCCTGTTTAACAACTTGCCTTGGTATAAGCCAGGTTTTACATATATTCTGAAATTTAAAAAGCAAAGTGAAACCTCAGGGAAAAATTGTAATTAGGGAGGTACAGATAAGAGAGAAGAGACTTACAAATTCTCTCCAGATGTTACCAATGGAGAGGAAGGTGAAGCCACTCAAAATAAACCCTGCTGAGATTGCCCCTTCCTCTTTGACTGATAAACCCATCACAAATTAAAACAAAAGCAGCCAAGGTCCACAGGCTTCAGGGCATCTGTAAGCCCTCTTTTACCTTTTAGAGCTCATAACAGATGCTGACTGTGGGCTTTAGTCCCTGTCTAATCTAAAAGGCCAAATCTTCATTCTGGAAGCTTAAAATAAAAGTTTTTGACAGATAAAAGCCCCCAAGTGTAAGAATCAAAACCTGAACCTAAACTACCAGGATTCTAAGGCTTCAGGATTATTTTATGCTCAAGAAGTGATCTTGCCTGGTAAATCACAGTGCTGTGGCACACCACACTTCCAAAGGTATTTGAAAAAACAGTAGTTTGTGGGTTTGGGTTGGGTTTTTTTTTTCCCTTTTTCAGAACAGAGTACTGACTGCCTGGATTCCCTCCTGTTTTCTCAGTCTCCAAATGTTCATAACACCCTGTTGGGGAAGAATAATTCCCATCCAAGTTGTAAAACACACTTGTAAGTAGATGGGAAAAGCATGAACAGAGCTGCACGGAAAACAAAACCGCCAGGAACAAGATCTTATTTTGCATGCTTCTCACTGTTGTATTTTTGCCCCAATTAGCATATTTTAAAGACAAGCCTTTAAAAAAAAAAATAAATTCTGCTATCTGCCTGAACTGTTCTCAGGCTTTGAACTTTTCCATCCTTTCTATTGATTATGGCCAAGTGACCCATATTTAAAAAGCATTTACAATAAAATTATAGCACTTTCTTTTGTGCTGCCGCCTTTCCCAGTGAAAAGCTAAAATGTTTTAAAATTGTCACTTTTTGACAGAGGTAATGGCTGTAATATATTTAGTCTCTTCCCCCTTGTTGTGCTTAAAATGGCTATGCTAATAAAGGGCACAGCTGTCGATACTTTATGGCCTGCTGGGGGGAAGAGGGGGAACGAAGGCAAAAAACAGATTGACTGTGTGTCAACAAATGCAGCTGGGAAAGAAAAAAAGAAGCCCCTTGAAGGCCCCTGCAACTTAAAGTCCAAGATAAATGATGTCCCTATGCTTAAAAAAAAAAAAAAAAAAAATGGAGGTTGGAATTCAATAAAGGGGAACTGAAAAGGAAACTGCTTAAAACTGAAAGCCTTTTCTCTGCCTCTAGACAGCTTACAAGAGAAATGAGCAAAACTGACCACAGAAAGAGGGTGAGCGGCCAAGAAAGAAAACAAAAGCCTATCCTGGAAAATATATTGCATCAACGAATTATCTGAAGTGCATTATCGCCGGCGGGCGGAGAGCGTACAGTTTAATGGAGATGCGACAACAAACTTTTACATGCCGCTGCCTTTTGGGGAGCAGGCTGCTTTGTGCCCAGGCCGGAGGAGAGGGGAAAGGGGAGCTGTAATTATTCATAACAAATAAATAAGACAGGGACAAAACGGCCGGCGGGGCACTGGTGAAGGTGGCTCCTCAGGGAGCTGGGCCGGGCTGCCCCTGCGGCTCCTGCCCGGCACGATGGTGCCCTGCAGCCTCGCTCCCCGCGTGCCACACTTTGAGGGGGTTTCTCCCTGGGATTGCTCTGGTATGAGCCTCTCTGGCCTTTGGGACACACCGTGGGAAAAAAATTGACGCTTTTCTGCTTCCTGGGGACAGCAGCCTGAGGAAACACCATGTAGTGTCCTGGCAGCCCTGCAAGGCTTCCCATGTTAGCTGTGGTGAGCCAGGCCCTGGTGGCCAGCACGACATGGCAGACATGGTCCTTCATGCCCACCTGTACGAGCAAGAAATGAGGCCAGCAGAGACTGACTGCTCTACCCAAGCCCTGGGGTGGGGAAAGCCGGTGTTAGCCATGCCCCAGCAGGCTGGGGATGGCAGAGGGAGAAGGGCCATTGCCATCGGGAAGCCTTGTGGGTAATGGCTGGCCTGGCCTGGCCTGGCCACCCTGGCGGCGCTGCAGCTGCTTTGACAGTGAAGCTCATCTTCTCTAGAGATGATACACCCCAAGGACGTAAGCAGATGTCTTGATTGTGGTGGGTTTGTTATTTGTCAGCTGGCGGCCTGTCTTTTTTTTTTTGTTCATAGGAATGTACGTTAGGACCTCAACCTGTGCTTCAGATAGAAATGACCCCTCAAATGACCAGCTGGGAGGTGGAAACCCCCCAGGCTGACCCCATGAGGGGGCCTAAGCCAGCCATGGGGACCTGGGCGCACCGTGGGAATGTTTGGGGCCCTTTCCAAGGCATGGCAAGAGGAGCGGTGGGGTTGTAAGAAGCGTAGGGATGAGGAGCTTGAATCACTGCAGTGAGGAAATGGCCATATTGGGCGCAAACCTGCAAGAATTAGGCACTTTTTATTCCCTAGGTCATGATGCAGCTTGTTCACACAGAGTCAAACCCATTATAAAATAAGGAGTGACAGGGAGCCATTTGTTCATTGTCATTTCTTGGACCACTACAGAAAATGAGGATGGTTTTTTCCAGCCTAAGGCAAAATGCCTTTGTAAGTATGTCTTGTGTTTCTCGGAGGCATACCAAGAGTATGGGTAGGGTTGCACCAATGCCAGCATAGCTCCTGTATCCACCTGGTGAGAACTAAGCTCCAGACATTCCTGCTACCTGTTTTGGGCCTGGAAAAAGGCTTTCTGGTGAATACAGATTTGGCAGGAGGTGGGCCTAGGAGAGCCAGTCAGCCTGCAAATAACCCTGGCTTCTGCAGTTGGAGGGTGAGGAGGTGCAGTCTGGGGTGGGATGTCCTGCTCTTAGGAACTGTCTGCTCTTCTTTTCACCTTCCCACTTCCGTCATTCCCCAACCCCAACTTTTTTTTTTTAATTTAGTATTCAAGGCCTTTTTTTCCTGGTTGGTTGTTCCCATTCAAAAACATCTGGAAAAATTAGTCAGATGGAAAAAAGGGTTATCCGTTCTCTCAGTTTCCAAATCTTTGTGTGCCTGTGTTCTTTTTAACCTCTGCAAATTCTCTAAGAACGGGAGGAAAGAAAAATAAGTAAACAAAGTCAAGGTGAAATCAGGAAATCAGAAGAAATCCTGAAATGAAATAAAACAGTCATGTCAAATTTTTACTAAAACAGTAGGACATTAGAATGGCACAGAAAGTTCTCGTTTCCTTCTGTAATTGTTTGGAAGAGTTTAAAAAGGCCATAATTTTTACTATACCTGCTAGATTTTGCTTAGTAAAGCCTTTGCACCAGTAGAGATGAATACCTCCCAGAGTTTCTGTGGCTGTGGGATGAGTGGTTTGGCTTTGCCTTTCTTTAGAGAAGAGTTTGGTGTGGCTGATGTCCCAGAGGAAAAAGTGAAAGGTAGCTGTGCCCATGGACAAAAGAGGTAAGAGATCCCCCACCCGCATTTTGATTTCTCCAATGCTATCCTGTTTAGACTTCAGGAAGCAAACTTCCTTGACTGTGATGGTGACTCATTGCCTCTTTGTAGTTGATAGCTGTAAAAAAAAATGGAGAAAAACAGAAGAATAATACCTAAACTGTGAGTATATGATACAACCTAGATGTTCACTGATGTGGGTTGATGATCTTACAAAGGCTCTCCTGAAGCTGCGTTAAAGGTAGAAATATGTGGTCCCTGCTTAAGTAAGAAAAACATTATGAGAACAAGTAATGCTAAAGTTGATGTAGTGCATAGAGCATGACTGTGAGTAGCTCACCAGTATCTGAGCTGTAACTGCTGTTGGAGAACATCCTCCAAAGGAAAATGTCCAACAGGTTCCTGGAAGACCTGTGGCCCTGGGGGAATCAGTGTCTGCATCCATGATTTGGAAAACAACCTGAAAATGTTGGATTTGGCACAGAGATGGTGTGTGTAGTGGTTAAAGCTGATGAGTTATGCAGAGGAGCCATAATCCCTGCATGGGGAATGAGGAAAAGCGCTGTTAGCCGTAGAAGTTGACTTCTCCGTACGGTGCTACTGAGACCACAACCGTGGCCAACTTCAGTGCCCATAACCCACCTATCTGTAGACACCTGAAAAACCCAGTGAGATGATTTATGATCTTGCCAGTTAGCGCACTCAGGGGAAGGCTAACTGGAGGCTGTGTGGGAGCCAGAGCAGATGTTTTTTGTAATTAGACCACCACAATTTTCCAGGGGAGGTGCAAACGTGGGATAGCGGCTGTTGAGCTCATAGACTTGCTTTGTTTAATTACCGCTCACAGACTGTTTAATAAGGGCCCAGAGACCCCAGGAACCACCATGAGCCAGAGGCTGACAACCATCAAATATCTCCGTAGGAAGAAGGTATGTAAAACTTTTATTTATCTAATGAAGCTGAAAAAAAAGCCCAAAATAATATTTTCTGTGCATAGTTGGACATTGAAGCAACAGAATGTGAGGTCTGGTGGGCTTGCTGTCACCTGAAGCTCTTTAGTGGGTCAGCTCGCCTTTCAATCTGGACAGCCAGGCTTGCTGCTGCCACTGGTGTTTCATGCGCTGATGTGGGGCTGCAGGCCCTCAAAACATCCGTGCTTGTTACTCTTTACTTGTAATGCAGGTCTTCACGTCAAAGCCTTTTAGGTATAGTGTGTCCCATAGTCCTTTCAGACAAAAAATTCCTAGCAAGAAATAGGTCAAATTTTACCTTGTTTTTAATATTTGTTTACATTTCAGGCCCTTTTGCACATTGTCCTCATTGCTTGGTCTATAAATTTTAATGGTTAACGTCTTAAATGTCTTGTGTCTCGGTCAGAGCCTTGTCTTTGGAACTGATGTTAATTGTGTTATTTCCAACCCGCCTGAAGCACGGGTGTCTCTGCCTCAATGCCAGGCTCTTGTGGTCTCTGCTGGTCTCCTCCCACCGAGTGTGGGCAATGGGTGGATTTCTCAGAGGTATCAAGTCACCTAAAATTTAACTAAAGGAGGCAGGGAGAGGGAAGGATTCAGGTGTGCGCTTAGCCTTTCTAAAACACCCAACAATCCACACGAAAAAGAAATTAATAAATACCTTACTGCAGGTGGAGCTTTGGGCCAAGTTGGCACCTTTGTAGGTGCTATCAGCAACTGGGCACAGATCTGCAGGAAATGGGTTTTGCTGGTTTGCGTGTGCGTGAGCAGAGGGTCTTTCTTGGCAATTGCTTTGATAATTGTTTCATCCTTCTGGTAACCCGCTTTCCAAGCACACCGTCAGTGTGTAGGTACACATGTGTTTCACTTCTTTCCCGGTGCCCCCTCTGGCAGCTCTTAAACCTGCTGACCTGTGTCAGACATATCTGTCAGCACAGTAAAGGTGTCAGAGAGATGACACTCCTACATGCTTAATGAAAATCTGTGCCCGAGAAGAAAAGAGAGGTGCAGAATGGGCCCTCACGGAGGGAAAGGCTGCAGTACATGCTTGCAGTTTGCTGGAGCACTTCCCATGTAAATACCCTACCTCAGTCAGCCCCCAGGTCCCCATCAGGTGCACATCTGCAGGAGGCCAGATGTTGTTAACCATTCCAACACACCATGGTAGTTTTGCCATACTGCCTTCCTGCTCCTTTTCCTCTCCTTCCACCTTCTCTCCCAGGAAGAGCCCCCCTGGGTTTACCTTGCCAGCTGATGTTTAGAGGTGAGTTTAGGGGACATTTAGGGGATATGCTAGAGCTCAGGACTGCATCTAAGGTAGGCATCTCCTTGCTGCTCCACTCCAGAGAGCAGCTCATCCCACCCATGAAACCCGTTTCAGGAGACATCACTCGCTCCTCAGATGTGCCCATCTCTCCACTGACTCCAGAGCAACCTGCAGCAGATCAGACACCTGTTTTTCTGTCTGTTAAATCCTCGAGTTTAATTTTAATACCACTTTAATTCAGACAGTTAAATCCCAAGACCTGCTCTCGGCAGACATGTTTGGCCAAGGGGACAAGGAGGGCTGTTTTCCCTCCCTGCTGTCCCTGAGCTGCCCGGTGAGGTGCGAGATGCTACAGCCCAGGAGCCCGGAGTGGCTGTGCCGTCTTTGCCCGTGCTGTGACCACGACCATTCCGTATTTCTGACTGGGAAGGGGGCTCCCACGTGGCATGGTGACTCACCAGCTGAGCGACACGCATACCCGCGTGTGGGTGCCCACGTGTATTTTTAAGCTCTGCTGCCAGCACTTCAGAGTGAGTTATGAGATGGCTGGGAGAGATGAGTTTGTTCCAGGCTTGTGTGTCTACCACAAAACTGGGCTGTGGTTCAGCGCAGGGCAGGCTCTTCAGCCTTCTGCTTGCCCTTAGGTGGGGTCACAGCCGCTGCAGGAGCAATTTGTGGTACGAATAACTGCGGAGTGCAGTCTCCAGCTTACCTTCTGCTTGCAGACCCTCGTATTACCCCAGGTGAATCTGAGCAGTTTTGCAGGGGAGGATGTTACAGTGCACAATCCAGGCACTGTGAAAGGATTTAATCCAAACATTTGAGAGTGTCAGAAAGCCAGTTAGATCCTGACAGGAGGGACGCTGGTGCAAAGCCCTTGCTGGGTTTCTGATGCCCAGAAATCTTCCTAGCGATCCCCATCTGATGAGTGGTCTGGTGAGGAACCATATAAAAATACTGAAAGTATAAGTTAGACAATAAGGTGTTTGGGATCACAAGGGAGACCTTGCAAATCTAGCCGTGAGGCATTTGCACGTTAAAAAAAAAATAAAAAATTGCAGCTTCTTTCAGCTGCAACCTAAACTTTGTGCTGAGTTAAATCTCCCCAGCCCTGGGCTGATCCCCGCAGCCCCTCCCGGGTTTTCAATGCATCCAACAATGAAAGTGAAATCCAATCCCATCCAATTAGAGGAAAATGAATGGCTCATCTACAATAAATGGGCTCTGAATAACAATAAGCCAACAAGAGAGCAATGAACTGGAGACAGGGTACAATCTTCCTGAATGTTAATCGGCAACTAACTCCACAAGCTTCTTAGAGGTGGAAAGAATTGGAGGAAAATAGATTAGGGAAGCTTTAGAGCACATTGCCTTTTAACTGCTTAGGCCTCACATTTTAACCTAAATACAAGAATGTTTCTAATGCTGCCTTTTGCAGGGTGAAGGGAGGGGGGGTGATGGGGGTGTTTGTTCTCAAAGTTAAATGTTTTCAGCTTATTTATAATTTGACATGGTAGGTCCTACTGTATACCCTCTAGTATTATTTCATGGTTTTATTTATTCAAAAGTGCCTTTTCAAAATTACAAATTAAAAGAGCAGAAGCCTTGGGAAATGTTTTCTGTAGACCTCAGGATTTGGGGAATGAGGCTGAATGAATCCAGAAGTCAGCCTGAGACTGGAGAGAAGCTGGAGAGGCAAAAAAGAAAGGATAACTCTGCACTACAGCAGCTAAAGTGCTGTCCTTACCCAGCACGCTTTCCTGATGCTGCCCACTCTGTGGTCCCACGTGGACACATTTTCACTCTCTCAAGGGTAATAGTACCCAAAATACCTGCAGAGCAGCCCAGCTGCTGCTTTCGATTGCCCTCAGCCCCACAGGTAATTTTTGTAAAGCCAGGGGAGATGCAGGATTCCTGACCCGTCTCTAAGAGAAGCCCCTGCAGCCATGCAGGCTCCATATTCAAGGCAACCAGGTCTCACCAAGCTGAACTGGGCTGCCCTCCTCTCCATTCACCCTGTTATTAGGAAATTAACCTTTCCCTGCCCCCGCCTCCAAGCAGGCAGGGAGGTTATTCAGCTGGGCCAGCACTGACATCCCATCCTGCCTACTTTCATGCACAGGGGCCCATCTCAAAGGCCACGCAGTCCCACTAGCCAGTGTGTGCATCTGATCAGGCCCCATTAGGTGAGGGGAGGTTAATCTCACTGCAGCCTGGGCACTCACCTCAGCCATGGTGGCAGAGGGTGAAGAAATGCATCGGTCCCCTCGGAAAAAAAGTGCTGCTGACTGGTGATGTGCAGTCATAGTGCCGTGGCAAAAGAGAGACCAGGGTGAGGTCCACCAGCTCACGCTGCTCATTGCTGTGGAGAGCGTGCACCTTCCTGGTTTGTGGTGAAAATGATAATTTTGACAATCCTAGTATCTATAATAACATATACAATATACACACATATATATACACACACACAAGCTATCCCTGCTTGCTCCTGAAGAAAGCTGTCGAGAAATTTCTTGCAGAAATCATGAAAGTAAAGGCCCTCCAAAAAGTGTAGTGACGTGAGGGAAAGGTGCCATCGGTGGCTTTGACAGAGCCCTGGAAATGTGACACACGGTAGCACATGCTGTGATACCCAAGTTTGCAAAGAGACTGAGACGATGTGTACGTGTCTATGCCAAGGGGCTCTAATGCCCGTGAGGGTGCTCTGCGCCCCTGCACTCCTCTGCTCCTTTGGTGCCTGCCTATGCACGCCCTTGGTGGTGGCTCCCTGAGGAGGGGTCCCTCACAGCACCCGGGAGGGCTGCAGGGATGGCACATGTGGCTTTTCTTTTCTCTGTTGGAGCTCAGCACTCAGCTTTCACATTCAGCTTGTGCTGCCAAGGCTGCTCTTTACCCGCAGGAGAGAGGGAGGTCCCCAGGCAAACCTGAAGCTCTGGCTGAGAGAAGCTGGGTGCAATGCAGTGGAAGGAGGTAAGGTCAGCTCCCAGCTCCTAAAATAGGTGGTCCTGAGCAAGCTGTCTTCTCCAGCTCACCTACATAGCTCCTCAGGTATACAAAGGCTGCAGCGTGGGGGCCTTTAGAGTGTTAACTGATCCCCATCAACATGAATCTTGAACGCATAAAACAAGCAAAGAAAGGAATGGAGTAACTTCTAAGTCAAATGAAAAAAAAAAAAAATCTTCATAATTTATTCTATCAGCGGGGTTTATTGATGCAAATATGTTTCCCGAGTCGCATTCCTCATCACAAATGTCTTCCCAGAGGCAGCTCTAAATTTGGTATCTCACAGCCAAAAAATCTGGCAAACATGTCCATAGAAAACCAAAGTATGTTCTTTTCTTATGTGGTGAGATGGAAACGAAGAGAGGAGCCATATCCCTCTTTCCCTCTCCTAATCTACTGTACAAGCAAAGGGTTGCTCATTGTATTCTTTCAGAGGAGCAAGAATTTGATAGGCGTATAGATAAGCTATTAAGTAATATACATGCAGAGCTAAAGGGGATTTGGAAGGGAGAATTATTCATTTGTTAAATTAAACAACAATTTAGTCTCGGGAGCATTAAAATAAATTTCCAAAGGCCATTGTTTGTTTGAACAAAGAGGGGAAAGGAGCTGTTAGAAGCAGTTTACACAGTTCAGACATGAGGGGTTGTGTATGTTAATAAGACCAGCGTTGGTGCTCAGCATGTTGCACAGCAAACACGTTTGCTGTAGCATGCTGGACATGCTCTGGCCACACTTGGGAACACAGCATTGCACCCTGCCAAAACTTAGCATTGACAGCAAGGGATGCCAAGGGGAATTTCCAATTCCACAAATACGTTTTTTCTAAAAACTGCCTTAGACTGTTGACCAGGACAAGGCAGTGGCAGTGGCCAGTAAAAGCCTCAGTCTTTGATTGTTTAGGGTGAAATAGTGTTCCTTTCCCTTCCAGCAGCCTCGAAGCACCAGCATCCTTCCCCCAGCTTCCCTTATCCCCTCAGCAGTTAACATGGAGCGTTTGCTGGAGCCTCCCACCTTGTCTGGTTTCTTGGCTTTGGTTGTCACTAAACCTACACCTGCAATTCTTCGGTTAGTCCAGGACTTTCAGTGCAAGATACTTGCTCTGCAAGTCTTGGGAAGAGTTAGGACTGCTTTGCTCCCCAGACCAGGTGCAGTGTTACATTTAGCTCAGGCCCAAGTGTCTTAAAGCTATTAAAGATCTTAGCACTGCAGCCTTGTTAACGCAAGAACTGCATCGTTTTATGCTCAATGCATGACAAAAAGGGCAAGGCACCAACCAGTTACATTGTTCTTCCAAAGTTCTATAAAACCAGATTCTGGGAACCTGGTTTACGAACAGCACCATCTGTTTGTTCTTCAGGGTTATGCCTGTGGAGACAGAGGTACTGCTCATCTAACAAGTTGCTACCCATTGTGGGGGTCCCAGTGAGGGTACTAGGTTGGGTAAGGGGAACAAATTTAATTGATGAAACCACAATTTTCTGTGAGAGTTTCAGAGTGGGCAATTTCATTTAGAAGAGCAATATTGTGTGAAAACAAATTCCCTTTTCATAGGTGCTCGTCACATTTTCATTTTTTGGCAGAAAGGAGAATCATCTTTGCTTGCTCCTGTGACCACAATGCCTCCAAAGAACAGCAGTCCGAGGGTGGATGTCCCATTTTCTTTTGGTGCTGGACCACCCCTTCCATGAGGAACTGTGCCAGGAGCTCCTAGGAGGGCCCTGCCCCTGCTCCACGTGGCAGGCAGCCAAGATGCCCAACAGATGGATGACCTTCTCCTGGCCAGGAGAGCTTCCTCAGCGGGGACCTCAGCAACAACCGCTCACACATCAGCCCTGAGGTAAGGTGGCTGTGGTTTGGAGACTTAGGGCTGCCCTCATCCCTCTTACTCATCCTGGCTCCCAATCTCTCTGTGCCCTCTGAATGGCAGCCTGGCCTGCAGCAAGCTGGCTCCAGCACTGGAGGAAAAATACTTCAAGAACTTGCTTACAGCATAAAGCTAAGCCTTGCTGGGCTACAGGGACGCCTTGCTGACAAAATCTGTGCTCACAGCAAACATCTCAGAACCTTGGATGAGGTCTGATGTCCCTGCTCCAGTGGCTATGGTGGGCAATCCAAAGCATTTTGGCCTGGGGATCTTGCATCTCCCCTCAGATCACTTACCAAGCTGAGGAGCCCTGTGTTCATACACGACCCAGCCCTGGCTGCCCTTGCCGCATCTGCATAAAATGCTTGAAAAGTCTCTTCTAGGTGCCTCCACCAGCTGCATCTGTGTTTGGAATATAAGAGCTGAAGACTTGTCCCTTTAACCTTGTCAAGTCTTAGCTGCTTACTTCTGTCTTCTTTACTAGGGGTAGATTTGCCCTGTCATATTTTGTATTCCCAGCCTGTCGAAGGGGCCAATCCCCAGAGCAGAGAGCAAGGCCAGCACTGCCCTGGTGCTCTCGCAGGGCTGCTTTCTCCGAAGCCGCCTGAACAAAGCACCGTTTGAGACCGGCTTTGGCGGCCCATGGCTCCCTACAGGGATCCCTTCCATTTCCGAGGAAAATCTGGCAAACTTTTGCTTTTTCCATCCTGACGTTTGTGACTGTTGCCACATGAGAAAGGGGTAAGTCGGGGACTGAACGAGGCAGGTCCTGCAGGCTCCCAGCAGAGTGCTGAGGACGAGATACATTTCCATCGAGAAGTTTTACAGATGTTGCATCATTTGTGGGTTGATAATTCATGACTGACTCCTGCTATGTTAATCTATTTTTGCCCTCCTCTCTGTGCATCTACTGTCTGGGAAATCGAGCTGGGAGAAAGAGAGTTATAAATAAGGTAAAAATTATGCTCAGGTAGTTCTTGGAGGGGAAGGTTGCCCAGATGACTTTTCTGATTATCGACATGAACATCTTTACTGATGTCAGGGGTATCAGTTGTTTGAAACGGAGTGTTTACTGAAAAGTGTTCTGTTTATTAAGTAATATTTTGAAAGAAAAGCACCTGTTTTAGGAGAATACCTGGCTGGAAGGAGACTTGTTCTGGCAGTTCTGAACTGCATCATACACCAGGGGCCAAAAGCAGCCCCAGGTAATGCTATTGTACCATAAGACCAGTTGTACTTACCATGGCAACTGTCCCCGGGAGAGGGTGAGATTTAACACAGCTTTCTCTCTCCAGTTAGGCAGATCCCCGTTTTTTGTGACTCCTGTTCTTCAACTAACATCCTTGGAGGCTTTACAAAGGGAGTCGAGGCTCAGGCTAGAGCTGCAGGTGGCACTTTGGGCTGAGGTGTCAGACAGTTGTTGCAGCATCCAGCTCTTAGTCTAGCTTTGGGCACTCACCATCTCCCACATTTATCTTATAAACCCATGTTGTTTAAATTCAGATTTATTCCTAACATTGCTTTTCAAGGCCTCGATAAACCTTGCTGCAATCAGCTTGCTCTTATTTGAGTAACTGACTATAATAACAGTGGCAGATACTTTATTCCCCTGAACCTCATAGGAGAGCTCAGCTCTCTGGCCCAGCGTCCGCATCCAGTATGTCCACCCCGTCCACCCCCAAAATTCAGAAACTACCATAATGCTGTAGCACTCCCACAGCACCACCACCAGCAGGAAGCCCAAACTCGGCCCCACCTTTTCTAACACACAGCCCTCTGCCACATGAACTCGGGGTGCATCTTTATTAGCTGTAGCACCGCAGGAAGGACCAGCTCAGGCCTTCGTGCGCGCCTTCGCTCTGCTCAACTTGAGACTTTAGAATATCTTTGCACTGTGGGGCCAGGATTTAGTCTGCGAGCTCCTGCTGCACCCTCCACTTTCTGAGGGGTTGCAGGCCTGCCAAATCCTTAGAGGCTGCCAGGGTGTAGCACAGTTCATTTGAATTTGAATAAAGTACTGGACTTTATTTTGAGCCCTAAAATTCAAATCAGAGTGCGATGAGCACATGCCTCGTGGATGTGAATTTAAAAAAGAGCCACTAAGCAAGAGTAAGCAGAGCTGCCCATGTTTCCCATCTCTCTGGTTTTATCATCTGGAGAGCAAACATTGGAAAAAACCCTCAAACCCTGCATTGAAACATCTCCCAAAACCTGGACTCCACTGAAAGATTTTCACTGACGTTTTTCTGTGAGAGGAAAAAAAAGGACTCCTTAGGCAATATCGCTTTGTTTGGTATTCATCGAAATAAAATTTTGGTTACGTAGAGGGGCTACCCCAACTGACTTAGGTTAAAAAAAGAAAAAGAAACCAAAAAAGGAAATACGGGGAAAAAAATAACTAAAACACTAAGGTTTAACCCCATGTCAGTTTTTGGCAATTCGGTCAGAGTTTTGTTGTTTTGGAAACACAGTTTAAACTGAAAGTTATCTCAAAGTTTGCTATAGGAAAACAACTGCCACATTTAGTGAGTCTAGCAAAAAAATTCTCAATAGTTTGTCAGAGAGATGTGAAAACTGCCAGCCTGTCCCTGGAGTTATCCAGGGCTCCAAATTGGCAAGACTCACCAGGTAATCCTTTTTCAGCAGAGGCTTGCAGAGAAGCTATCAAACCAATCCGAGAATAATAAAAACATTAATTATAGGCTTTCTCTCAGAAGAAACAGAACACATGGATTTTAATGCTTGTTGCAGGGATTTAGCGTACGTGAGAATGTGGTGTATTTTTTACTGCTCCGTCTTGCCCTTTTACTCATGAATTACTGTAGTTTTCTGAACATGATGCTCCACCCTCAAAGACTAAATCCTTAGCTGGTAGAAAATGGGATAATGCAGCTAATTCCCTCTGCAGCTCTACTGGTTTGCACCAGCTGCAGATCAGCCCCGTTATATTACCTAGGCGCAGAGTGGAGCTGCTTTACTTCTTTATTCTTGTTTGATATCAGTTTCCAAAATAAAACTGTCTCACAAAGTGCATGTTTACAAATGAGTCAAAACCCATTACATTGAAACTATTTGACTGTAAGCAGGTTAGATCAGCTTTCTTGTGATAAGAGCTTTTGATATAGGTGTCTCTTTCTTGCGCAGGCTTAAAACTTGCAAAATCTCCTTGTATTCCTTTGAACTCCCTTGGGAGATTAAAAAAAAAAAAAATACTCCAGTTAACACTCCCTCATTTCATTTTTAAAGGTCATGCTTAGAGCTGGCAGTTGTTACAGGAGCTGTCCTCTGTAAAGAAAAGTCTTAACTAGCCAGGCACAGACTTAACCTCACCATCGAAAAACTAACATTGTCACTAGGATATGGAGAAACCATGGTGAAGAACTAGCAACAGCTAGACCACGGCAGAATGAGCAGTCGGCATCTGCTCGGTGGGCCTTTATCATGCAGTGTTGTATGTACGATTCAAAATGCACAGAACGATTGTTGAAATGATGTAGACAAATTGACTCAAATTAGTTTAGCATGGGCCATGCAAAGTTTAAGCTCGTTGAGCCCAGACACATAGCAACAGCCGCCGCGCTTTGGAAGACCGTGCATTCGAAGCGCTAGCAGAAGAGCGGTATTCCAGCCCACGTTCGCGGGCTTTGCTTTTGTGCCCGCTTGCTTCTTTTCTTTTAGTTTTGCCTGGCTCTAGAAAGTCTTGGCAGAAGCCATCCCTGCTGAAGACTACACTAGCACTGATAATTTTATAGAAGTACTTGTGAGCTTCAATGTCGTTTTATACTTCCTTAATCTTTTGACTGTTACTTAATGACAAACAAATCCCCAAAGAACTGGGGGGGGGGGCGGGGGGAAGATTAAAAGGATTTTGAGATTGTGTTCTCTGCTTTCAGTCAAACTGTCCCAAATCCTGCCAACACAATTCTCCAGTGCCCTATGACACCCCTCCCCAGACCACCAGGAGTGAGTTTCTTATTGTATTTACAGTAATCTAATTACAACAGTTCTTCAATTCACAGCCAGCTTTGGTATACAGACTTTAGCAAGAACTCTCTTCTCAGTGCAGATTGCAAACTTTAATCTTTTAAACTAACATACTCACAGAACGCCCCCCAAAAAGTTCTGAAACGCCTGTGTAAGCCCCTAAGATGCGTTCCCCCTCCCACACCTGCCAGTGCTTCTCTCATCTTTTTGTCAAGTTTTCTTTTGTGCCAATTTACCACCTAAAGGTAATGCAAGAGTTCCTAAGAGATAATATCCTGTAAGATTATAAAATGATGTTAAAAACAAATGCCTGCCAGAAAATTTCGTTTAAAAAAAACGTATTTTTCTAAACATGTGTCATTTCCTTAAGTTTTTTTAATATCTCTCTGTATTTCTGTAGTTGAAGACTCCAGAAGATAAAACATTTTACTTAAATATGAAATACTGTCGACGCTTAAAATTGTCATTGCCCAGAATTGCAAATCTTAAAGCTGATTAACTTTATTCAGAAGACTCAGATGACAAAAGTAGACTGAGTTTGTACATAATAAAAATGTCAAGAGAATGAAGACAGAGAAGATAGTTTTCTATGAAGCAGAATATTAAAAAAAAGTAGAATCCACAATGAATTAGCAAATCCAGACATTCTTAGTGTGTCATTGCAGCCATCTAGCTATACACACAAGTACTGCACTATTCAGTTTCCTTTCTGTCACAGGTTTTTCACTTAAAACTTTTACAATAACACTGGGTTTACCAATTCACATCCAGAAGTTTGAGGGAGGTTTTTTCTTCTGCCAGTCTGGCATTTGACTCTCTGAGCTGTGCTCACCAAAAGTATAATCTCGAACTCACTGAAGTTAATTAAATCTTCACTCCCAAAGACATCAGGAATAATTTAGGTCCAATATTACTGTAAAACGTAGGTCTCTCCCATTACCATGTCTTTTAGAAGATGGGCAGAAGGCAGAAATACAGGTATGCTCGTATTTCATTTACGAGTATGTCAAATCCCCAGTTTGGCCTTTGGTATCTGGTTGCTTGCTTCCTGTAAGGCTCATCAATCATTTGCTTTCTAGTATGTACCAGCATTCTTTGTCGTGTCAGAATTGCTTTAATACTTAATTCCTTCTGCTGAGATTCACTGCTATGCAAGCTGAAATGAGGTGGACAGTCAAACTTCAGCTATTTCCTACTGTTTTCTGTAAACCTTGAAAAAAATAGTAGAACATAGTAATGTCTTTTCGGGACTTACACGCACTCTTGAAAAACTACTTCTAATGCACCTTTGTGCTGTTTTCCTCTGGGCAAACTGGCCACGGCAATACTCGATAAATTAAGCAGTTATTCAGTTTGTAAAACCTTTAGGTTTCTAGATAAAATGTATACTCTGTTCAGTCCAAAGAACTCAGAATAATGAAGCAGCTTTGAAAAGGTCATATGAGAAAGTAAGAGACAGCAGCTGCTTGGAAACCTCTCAACTTTCATCAAAGTGTTTTGGAAACGACAGATTGTATGTAGTAGTTTATTTCTGTGAGAGCTAATTTAAAATTTAATCTCCTGGATAATATATCTAATCCTCACAGTCCAGCAATTTATCAGGTTGGACAACATACAGAAAAAATTCCTACCCTCATAAAAACAAAGTTCTTAACCGATTTGGGAGAAGTTCTCTTGTGAGGGACTCGGGCTCCCCTAGTAAAGGGAAAACGTATTGCGTTTCTGCAACAGGAGGTGTGGAGCAGGGAAGCCCGAAGTGTACGAATGCCATCTGCTGGCTTGATTAAAAAACATGACCCTCCAGCAACCGCCGCTGCTCTCTTTGAAGGTGGATGTGGAGGGTCAGATCTCATTTCTTGTGCTGCCATGAGCTGGTCACGTTATTCCATATCCAAACTCATATCCACAGAAGAAGAATCGAGCTGAGGTTATGTAAGGCAAACCTGCCTTAACGTGTATGTGCTTGAGTATCAGGTCTGTTTAACGCTCTATGTCAGCAGAGCTTCGTTAGATTAGGAATAAAAGGCATCTGCGCTTGCAGTTTTGCTGAATATCGTGTTTGGATGTACTAATCCTCACGTAAGTTTATACCCATTAGACTATTATTTTATTGTTTTACATGCAATGCTGCACGGAAAGGGTTCTGCACAGCAAAGCCAGCTTTAGCCCTGGTGATTTCATCTCTCTGGGTTCTTAACCAGCTTTTCTTTTCAGGGCAGCAACCTGGCTTGCTCCAGAAGGGAGTCTAGAGAGAATGAGCTGCCCAGGAGGTCCTGGGCGTGAAACACGGAGCAACCCAACCAGGCATAGAGGAACCCACACCTCTACAGGAGCTTGTAGCCTCTGTGAAATCCTCCTGAGGGTTCAAAGTGCAAACAACAGCAAAACACCATGTATTTTTAAAT
Source organism: Leptosomus discolor (assembly GCF_034619465.1). Classification (NCBI taxonomy): domain Eukaryota; kingdom Metazoa; phylum Chordata; class Aves; order Leptosomiformes; family Leptosomidae; genus Leptosomus; species Leptosomus discolor. The sequence goes on from NC_141391.1 coordinate 159,007,423, forward strand.
TAAACCATAGACTAGGGTCAATCATTTTCAGGGGTCAAACCATTACAAATTTTAGAAATATTTCATGAGTACTTTAGGGTCTATCTTCTCAGCGCACTCCTGCAGAAACTGGTAATTCAGCCTGGAGTGATGCTAAAAGGTGATCTCTTCCTGAATACGGTCAAGCCCATGCCTTGTATAGGTGCTGGCAGAGACCCATAACCCAACTGCCCTTATAGTGATGGGCCAAAGGATCAGTAAGTAAAAACTAAGTGTAAGTCCTCACCACGGCTTGTCCTTCTCTCCTGGGCTGAACTCAAAGTTCAGGCAGGGAGAAGGATGGTTCCTTGCTAGGCTCACCCCTAGGTTTCGGCAGAGCCAACTGATTGCGGGCCTGGCTTTTCCTGAACAGTTCACATCTGGCAGAAAAGCTGGCAAGAGGTAGACCCACCCTGTCCTCTCATTTGTTTTTTATGAGACTGAACCAGAGAAGCAGCTGCTGCTTAAGCACTTTCCAGCTCACACATCAAATTCTTTGAGGAAACACCAGACCACTGTTGGAGACCATGCCCTTTATTGCAGCAGCACAAGGTACAACTCTTCCAAATTTGACATGGACCTCCAAATTCACAGAACTTAAAAAATACCAAACATCGATCGGTTTTAACTTGCCCTTACTTGCCTTCTGGCTCCTGAGCTGTTAAGATTTACAGGCAACTCATTCTTGCTCCACAGCATTGCTCCAGACACCGTAAGATGCCAGCATGGGTGGAACGGCCCTGACCAGGGTGTGTGATTTTATCGGTATAGAGATGGGACTGATTTGGGTGGTTCTGCTTAGAAATAGTAGGGTGTTTTTAGAGAGTACGTTTGCAGTTTATAATCAAACTTATCGTATTGTCATTTTATAATCAACAAGTAGTCAGAACATTCCCTTTCTACGTGTTTGCTTAACTCTCTTGGGTCTTAACAAATGGCACCATCTCCCTCATACTCCTCATAATGCACAGTGAATATGATGCACTATATTTTTCCAAGGATGATCCATTCTTGTAAGACTTTACCTGTTCTATGATTCTACTCAGAAAAAATTATTCTTTTTTTTAAAAAAAAAAATTTTATGCTAGGTACTTCATGCTGTTCAGGAACGACCCACGGCCAAGCAAGCTGTCATTATTTAGTGCCTGAGCTCTAGAACAGGGTCAGAGCCGACAGCGTAGCTAATGAGGGAAGTGGTTAATGACGGGTCAATGATGGGATATGACTAATGAAGGGAAAAGGACCGCAGAACTGCAAAGTCACCGAGTGCACTGCATGGCAGAGAAAAACTCTGTAAGTCCTTGTAACCCCAAGCCTACAGTCACTTTTTCACCTTCCCACTGCCCTTCCTGGTAGCACAGCAAGGATTTCCAAATCACCCGCTGCAGGACCTTGCGAAGCCGCAGCTCCCACCATGAGAGCACAGGCTGACCGCACGGACCCCCTCCAACACCCAGCCTCTGTCTGCTCCACAGGATGTCAAACAGTTGTACTGGGATGTCCCCTAAGCAAGGACAGGAATCCCATCACTTCTGTCCATAAAAGGAGTTCTGTGTCTTCTACAGACTGTTAATTGCATTACAGGAATGAGCCAGTGCTATAAAATGCAAGTAATAAATTATTCCATCATCATCCTCATCATCACTGTTATTATTTTTATTCTTTTCCTGAAGAGAAAAAGGAATTAAAGGAAGTATAGGGTTTGATTAGAAAAATGGGGAGAAGGTACAAACCCATTGTGCAGAATTTAGATCTGGTTGTGTATGGGATTGTATTTGACAGTGTTCAGAATCAGGCCCAGGGGCTGTGAAACTGCGTGGCTTCCTTTACTTCTGGATGTTCCTTTCCTCCCCTCGATAAGCCAACTACAGGTACGGGGCGATCAGGCAGAGCTCAGGCACAACGTTAGAAAGCCATGGGGTTGTAAAGTACGCACTTCTTGCAGCGTCATCATTATCTTGCTTATTTGAAGTAGGTGATTTCTAGTTCAAAATCAAGACGAAGGTGTTTGTTTCTGAGTATTCCCACGCCTGTTTTACAACCCTTTGTTTCACATTTGGTTTTTCATTTGTAGGAATAAACACAATAACAGCCAAAAGAGTCTCTGGCATGTAACTACTGCGATATGTACACCTGTTGGCTCTCCTGATTGGCATCTAGCAACAATCCGACCATCTACTAGACCTTAAGACAGACTGCACAGTGTTTTGCTGTTACGCTGACACCTCTGGAAGGTACCAAGACTACACGAGAGCACCTGCTTATCTATAACCTGGTAATTAAATAGCTGTAACAAAGCATGGAGACACCTGCCTGCTTTTCCAAATGCTTGTGTGTCTCATTGGGCCACTGGGAAGAACAAGGAAGCAGAGCAGGGAGCTGGATGCCTGATTGAACTGACAGAAGGCATGTACTCAGCTCTGCAGAGACCCCTTGGGAGACAAAAGCAAGGAAAGAGGTCCTCAGTGCCCTTACAGGCCTGGCGTTTATCCTCACTTTGTAACCTCAAAAACGTGGAAGGACTTCTCGCCGTGTAGAGCTGCAACATCTGACAATGTCAATGTTTTATTTCATAACAAAAATGGAGCCATGGTAGAGATAGACTTGAGGAGTGACTTCATGCTTAGCACAGCTTGTCATTTTAAATGTCAATCTCTTGGGGGAGGTTCCCGCGCCAACAATTTTCCTCAGAGGTTAGATGCTATGAATGTGGGTGAACACACACCCAACTCGTAACCTTCCACCTTCGCAAAACAGAGCAAAAAGCTTATGAAAAATGCACTAATAAGCAGAGCACACGGGTGGGAAACAGCAAGAAGGGCATTTTATTTAAAACTGGACAAAACCCCAAACCTTCACAAAAGAGCGGCTGCGCTTCCATGCGGCACGCCACACCTAGGAGCCTGAACAGCAATATTACCACCTATACCTGTTTATTCAAGGCAGGGATCTGACCTTTCCAGGCTCGTTCGTCTCAACAAACTTTGCACAAGCTACTCATGACTGCTCATATTCACAAGATGTGCAAGATTGGAACATCAAATAATTGCTGATGATATAAAGGAAGTGTGATAGGAGGAACAATACTGTTTCTTATTGTGTGATTATCTTCTTTTTTCTTTAAGACTCTGAGAAATCACTTCAATTATTTTGATCATTTTCCTGTCAAAGGTACATTTTTAAATTGCCCACTGCACTTCCACAGATAGAAGGATTTTCTGTGATCTTTGCATCAAACCTTAATGAATATATTAAACCCGGTACTATACTTCTACCAAATAATACTGTAATTATTTTGTTCCAGGCTTGTCGATGTCCACCCAATCATTCTCTCTGTTGTATGGAGGAAATGCCACCCTGCAGGTTGAGCAACAGATCCAGACTGCTTCAGGGTTTGGGTGGCTTCAGTCTTGTCACTTGACCCCAAAATGACACTGTGTCCTGACCTATAAAATGAGGACAATAAAATCTATTTACCTTTGTAAACACTAGCGCAACATACGGTTGAATAGCAGTATGTAAATTTAAAGTTTTAATTAAACTGAGGCAGAGCACCAAGTACTCACAAAGAACACACCACTTGAAACAAGCTCATTAATAGTTCTGCTGCTGGAACCATTTTTCTAATAGCTCAGTAATGAGGTGACTACAATCTGCAAGACCACAGTTCTTGATAACCTTTTAAAGTATATAAATATACTGTGATAATGGCTTGAACTCGTGTGCGCACATGTAGCAAAAAAGTTAACAGCCTAAGACTTAAAATCTATCCTTGCTTGTCCCCAGTTTGTACTGGTGTAACTCTGCAGTCAGCTGTGTTATAAAAAGGAATGAGGATACTCTGGCCTTTCTGTTGGTACCCAGCACTGTTCTGGTACTGCAGTAGCATGTTCGATCTGTTACTTTCCGAACCATCAACCGAAAATGCGGTACAACCCATGTATGTCTCTGACTTTCTTCCCTTGCATGCTACAGTCACCCAGTACTCCTTGCAGACAGTTTCACTTTCTGTGAGACAAGATGCATCTGCAGGTAAGACATCACACTTAATTAACCACGTCTCTTCGTACGCAATGAAGACACTGTTCGAGTGGAGTACACTGCTCTTTCATTCCAACCCGGTTTTGTTAGTAAGATAACATCAGCCAGTGTCTTCACTACCTGCAAATGTTGGATATTAATCTCCCTCCCTCCCTCCCTCCTTCCTTACAGCACACTATGAACCTAGTTATCTACTCGGGGAGCCTATTTTTAAGCCCCAGGGTAGAATTATATTTCTAATTTGCAAGAGCGCAGTTCTTGCCGAGTCTTTCTCCACCACACCACAGGCATGGATCTGCGATAGGGATGTATTCACACCCACGGCACACAGGCTAGGGGACGGCACCCTGTGAGATCCAGCTCTGCCCTTCACCTTGGCTGCTACGCTTTATTAACCCTAGAAATGAACCAAATAAAACAGGACACACAGCATCTCACGTGCTTTCTCGTTGCGCTCCTCCTTCAGGTCTGCTGAGCAAATAGCCCAGCCGGTTTGCTGCCCGCTCGCACGGCTACAGACTTCACCAGGCTTAAGAGCCTGTTGCTCTCCCTGCAGCTTTGACTTTTCCCAGCGGCTACCTACACCAGGAAAAAATGGAACTGCGAGGCCTACGAGTTCAGGGCCCACGTCACGTTTTAAATTAAGTTCCACACTAGAGGAGAAGGATGCCTTTCAGAGCTGTTTCCTACATCTGCATTGAATCCAATACAGTGAAACACCAACCCTGGCTGCAGTTCCTCACAGCTTCTACAGCAGTAGAAGTAACCACAGTCACAATAATGGAATACAAAATGTATATATTTTGACCTTACTTCCATTATTTTCTGCATCTGTAATCATAGTGTATTCTCAGACAAAATCTAAAAACCTATAATCAAATGAAGGAACCACTCCTCCATGGGGGAAGACTGAATGTTGTATTTTTTCCATTTTAAAATTGTTAAAAAGCTGCTTATATGCTATTTCCCATGAAAGAAGGTTATTTATTTCTCATGAAGACTAAATAATACAAAGTCTTTACTGAATATACCAACAGCGGACCATCTTTGAGACTATGAAGGAAACACTAAACACATGAAAAATGAAATGAGAGCAAAAATAGTCACAATGATGACATCTCTGCAACCAAAACCTTTTCCTCAGCTTCAGCGTTGGTTTAGCAAAGTCAGAGGGACGCCGCTCATTTGCCTTCTGTTGTTTGCAGAGGTGTCAGCCTCAAGTCGTTTCAGTTATTACACCTGCCAGTCAGGCTCCACTGCCAATGGCTGTGGTTTTGTGAGGAAGTTGGCTCCTTCCGTTTGCTCTCACCAACCCAAGTCCTTCTGTGCCATCCAAACTCAGGGTTTGAAAAATAAGAGATTTTAATCTCCGCAACACCTTGTGTTTTCAGTTACTAGGAAGTGAAACATTCTTTGATGCCTCAAGCTGTGAAGTTTATGGGTGATTGATTAACTCTACTACAGAGAAAACATTCAAACAGCCACTCTTTCTGCTGCCACCAGAAACGTGAAGCTCCAGGCCTCGCGTTTGAAGCAGAGCCCCCCACGTAAAGAAAGCACCGTGTACACCCAGGCCTTAGGGCAAGGGACGAACAGCGGCTCTAGGACCATCCCCTTGCCTCGAAGAGCATAAGGACGGTAACAGTGGCAGGCGTCCTCTCAGTACCAGGGAGGTAAACTCTGTTCTGAGAATCGCTGACCCGTCCTCCCAGGTGGAACTCGAGTCCCAGAGTACGACTCCTGTGCGCCTGTGTAGTATTTCCAAAGAACATGACCAAATCGTGCACCCCGTGTGCCTCCCGTGTCCTGAAAGATCCCAAGGCGTGCTCTGACCAGGCACCGCCCCCGGTTTTTCACTTGGATTCTCCCGCATTCGTGCTTTCACCCGTTCAGTGCCAAACTAAAGAATCTGGCTGGTTTTCATTCAGTGCGTCAGTAACGTCGAGTCCCTGCCATCAGCAAACCCCTCCGAGGCCCGTACAGCGTTGCTCTGACAGGTCACATTGATGCTCCTGCAACTGTCCACTAACGTCCGACTAGATCTGCACACTGTGAAGAGGACAGATCTTTCACCTTCATCTCACGCCTGCGTTACGTCCCTCTGTGCTAATTCAGTTAAACTGCTGAAACTGGGGCTGATAAAGAGCCTGGAAAAGGCCTCTTCAGACAGATCTCTGCAGAAACTGGGTGCTCCTTTGCATTTTCTGTGTAGGAGCTGAGTTCACACTTCAGACGGACTAACGATTTTGGAGGAGTCCAAGAAAGATCATCCTCCATCCACACCTCTTCATAGAGAGGAAGGTGGAGCAGAAGGGCAGCAGTCAAGCACGAAGCCAGGAAGAGGAAGCAGGGGTGGTATTTTGCCTATGCAAGTTTTTTAATCTTGTGAAGCATTTCATGGGGTATTTAGTATTCCTGAGCTGCTCAGAGTTCTGTTTCTAAACTCACATTCCAAGTACCTGGCACTTCCCTCTCGCACTTGGGCATCCAACACTTCCTTGTCTAACAACCTTGAAAGTCACTGTTCATCCCGAGATCCTTAGAGATGCACATGGAGACGTCCCTGAGGGGCCGAGCGCCAGAAACCCTGTCTTTCCCCAACTATCCTCATCGGTATAGTTACCTAGAGAGCCATGCCCTTAAACCGTCTGAGCAGCTCCACTCGCTCAGATAATAGCTGGGATAAAGGGTGCAACGTAAACGCTGCTTAACGTAACCCCAGATCTTTTGGATTAGTGTAGCGGCTTCACACCACGCCGCTGGCACTGCACTGGGCTGTGCTGCTCCTTGACGGCATGGCCAGGGCACCCCACGGGTGCACCTATTCACCCCGACCTCTCGGCTGAGGCGCTCCCCTGCCCACCTGAGTGCCGCAAGCCAAACTCCTGCATCCCGCAGCATCTGGGTCTGCGATGCCAACGCTGCCCTCCCTTCCCTCCTCAGCTCTGCCCTAACGCTGCCTGGCATCACCTTCCTCCACCTCGGGGCCCCGCAGGCCCTGCTCAGCGCGGGACTCACACGGGCCCTTCGGGGGGGCCGAAGCCTGCGCGGCTGGGCCTGCTCCGCTCCCCGGGAGAGGAAGGTGCCCGCGGGGCCTGCGTGGGGGCCATGAGGGTCCGTCCGGGGCCCACGTAGGCCCTCGGGGGCGGCCCAGCCCCTCCGAAGGCGGCTCACGGGGACGTGCGGCGCGGCAGGAGGAGGCCGGGGCGGGGGGGGGGGGCGGACGCCGCGGGGCCCCTCGGCAGCACCGGGGCGGGGAGGGGGCGGGAGCGGCGGCGCTTGCGCGCCCCCCGGCCGCCGAGGGGGCCGCGCCGCGCCGGGTGCTGGGGCGGGGTCTGCGGGCGCCGACGGGGCGGGCGGTGGCGGGCGCCACGTCGGCAGCGGGGAAAGGCGCAGGAGTAAAGTCTGCGGCCGAGCCGAGCCGTGCCGTGCCGTGTCCGCCGCGCGGTGAGTGAGGGCTGAGCGGTGGCTGCCGCGCCGGCCCCGCGGCGCCCCGCTCTGCCGCTAGCTGGGGGAGCCCGGCGGGCGGGCAGCCGCCCCAGCGCCCTTCCTCCTGCCCCTCTTTTCCTCCCCGCGGAGGAAGAGAAACTTTCGGGGGAGGAGGAGGCGGGAGGGGGGCCCGGCGCGCTCCGGCGGAGCCACCGGCGGGAGAGGCGGGCCCGGGGAAGCGGGGCCACCGCCGCCACCTGCCCCCGGCACCTCCTGCCGCGGTCGGCGGGCAGGGGCGGGCGTAGCCCGCCTGCCTTTGTGCTTCCTGCCGCGGCACCGGGGGGCGGGAGGGAGGGAGGGGAGGGCCGGGCCGGCCGTTAGCGGCTCCGCCGCGGCCTTGGCTGCCACGTCAGTGCCGCCGCCCTGCGCCGAGGTGCTTGGCGGTGCCCGCGGCCGGCCCGGCGGGGCAGCGGGCGAGGGTCGCTGCCGGGCCGCCTCCCGAGCTCCGCCGGGGAGGCAGGTAGCTGCGAGGGGAGGATGTGGCGGGGGCTGCGGGGGCTTGGGCCGTCCTACGAGGGGCGTGTGGGGCCTCGACGGGCCGGAGTCGGCGCCTCCTCGGGTGCGGGACGGGGCTGGGGGGCGGCTGCCGCGTCCTGCCGCCGCCGCCCTCCCTGGGCCTCGGCCGCGCTCCTCGCGTCCATGGCGGAGCGCCCGCCGCCTACCTGGGAGGGCAGCTGCGGCAGCCGTGCTGGCCTTGGCCGCGCTCCTGGCCGGTCTTGTGCTCCCCCGTGAACTTCTCCGTGCCAGGAGCAGCTTTGTTTCGGGTTTTCTTCTCAGTTTTTTTTAAACTTCGGTGTGTCCGGATGTTTCCTGTCGTAACCTGCTGTGTATTTCGTCCATTTCTCTCAAGTCCAGCTAGGTGGAGTAGGATCTGAAGAGGATTTTTTTGTAAACTGTTTGGAAGAAGCTTAGCTTTCCACCTTCACCTAGCCTAGGCGTTTATGTGGTGGGGCCTGAAAATAAATGGAAGTTGTTTTAGCCGTACAGCTGGTCCTGGTCATTGTGCAAAGCTCATAGGCAGCCTCTGCGGATGCAAATAAGTGCTTCCTTCTGCTCGTTTAACCGGGCTGAAAATGAGAGCTCTGAATCAGGCTGTCACTCCGTAAGGAAGATAACTGCCAAGTGCACGTAGCCTGCTTCAGTGTGCCCCGAGTGTTGCTTCAGGCAGCACGTCTCTGTATAATTGGAAGGGTACATACAAGATAACTTAATTTAATACACAAATACTGGTTTGTATGCACATCAATTTTAAGACTGCTCAGTAAATACTATTGAGACTTTTTTTGGTAAAGCTTTTTGTTGAGCTGTGGTTAAACGTTCGGTGAAGTTGATGTTGCCTCCTTGGTGTAGAAGTGGAGTGTGTTGCAAACGTGCAAATGGAAAGGTGGTCCTTGTCTGGCAAGTGAACAGGTCTAAATGTTAGGCAGGAGCCAGCAAACAGGTGGTGGATGCTAGGGAAAAAGTTCATTATTCATTAGCAGGGGTAGCAAGAAAGCTCAGCAGCTGCTTTTTATTGCTCTGGCTGTTAGGTACTATCAGGTTTGTCTTTGTAGGTCTCCTGGAAAAGGAGAGCTGAGGCGGGTGTGGAGCTCAGGCATTGGGAGAATAGTAGAAGAAATAGGGAAGGCTCTGCTTTAGAAAGCTGAGCTAGCAGGAGGCGGAGGCCGACAGGACTGGTAAAATGGAACTTCCATGACCTTTCTGAAGTTGTGTCCTGTGCCTTATGGAATCGGTTTCTGGCGATTTAATTTCTAGAAGTCAATTTTGGAGGACTAGAAAAGGGGCATTTGGGTTCCTGCTGCCTTTGATTTAGCATCTTGTGAATCCTTGCTGTGGAGAAAACTTGATTGCCAACATCAGATGTTCCCTAGAGCCTCTTTTGGAACCTGATCTATCCTTTAGTTGAGGGTGATGGAGAAATGCTGCATTCTCTTTTAGGCAGATATGATGCTGTAATGTCCTGGGCAGAGTTTAGGCGGGTGTTTTGGTTTTTTTTTCAGGAGATAGGTTTCCTTTTTTGCCTGTAATTGTGGTGTGTGTTTGTATGTGTTTTAGTACAGATATGTTGCATTACTTTCCCAGCTGTGTGCTGAACCCTGCTATAGACTTAAAAGCTGTGGTTCACACCTGGAAACTTCTGAACAACTTTTTGTAGTCTTTCCCTGAAAACTGTGTCTTTCTTTTCCTCTGAAACAGGCATGCTTGCTTCCAAGCCAGTCTTGCTTTGTATATAAATCTGAATTTTGAAACTTGGCTTTTAAACAGAAGGCTTGTTGAAATGTCAGCTATGCTCTTGGTTTTTAGCTACGCACTTTCTACATGCCTGGATTTGTTTTACTTTGGTGCTGTTAGCTTTGACTCTTTCTTCTTGCAGAGGCTCATTCAACTATCTCCCTTGCATTAACTAACTTCCATGTCAGCTGTGCTCTGAGGGTTATGCCTGAGAGAACTAACAGCACTGAGCACTCTTGCCCATAATATGTTACAAGCCCTAATCCAGGGTGCAAAGCAGGGAAGCTGATAGTCAGGGGTCGCTTGTGCAGCTTGAAGTGATACCCTGAAGAGCAGCCGTGGGTGGGATTACCTTTTTGGCTTCATGCTTATTTCCTTGTTTAATTTGGAGAGTAAAGCATTCTTACTCTTCCCAAAATGTATTTCTTAAAGTATCATCCCTAAAAATATTTTTTTTCCTGTATGTACAAGACATCAGGCTCAGTTTGAAATCTGTTGCAGCCGCTGAAAGAGGGGAAGGAGAGCCATGGGCATGGCAAGGGTTGTTTTGTTTTCCGTCAGCTCTGTAGCCAAGCTTTCTAACTGCATAGCTGGTGGGCAGAAGGAAGATAATTTTTTTGTGGTGGACTAAGATGAGGTGATCAGTTTGTTTGGAGTTCTGTCAGGTGAATAGTTCCAGCACTGTCTGCTGCTGCTGCAGCCTTCTGGAGCAGTGTTATGCTGCCAACTGAAATTGGCCCCGTCCTTGGGTAGTTTTGTTGCTGCCCGCAAATATCTGAGTAGTGGCATTGAAACAAGCCAGTTTTTACTGGCTGCTGCTTGGGCCAGGTTTGCTGTGCCGAAACAGTAGGGCTTTTTGTCTGTGAAGTCAGAAAGACATCAAGAGCATCATCTGAAGCTCGGGAAGTTGCACACACGTCTCTAGTGATTAGAGCCCACTTCTCAATGGAAGGCTAAAATTTTACGTGAATTGCTGTCGAAGAACTGCAGACTTGTTAAGGAGAGGTTGTGTCTTAACATGGATTGCCACGCTTCATAGTAATCCTCAGGAGAGGATATGGAGCAAGTAAAATGATCTGCATCGCCCAAGAACAGAGAAGGAATTGGCATTTTGGTGAGATAAATCTCATAAAGCTGGCGTCTTAAGGCCATGCCGGGTGTGCTTTTCCCCTGCCATGGGGCTTTGTATTTATGATTCCCACTGTACACTCCTGGCAGGTATGTGACAGTAGCACTGTTCTGTAAGATGTCATTAACCCTCTACTTTTCTTGTAGGTGTGTGCAGAGTACTTCTGTGGAAACAACTGACTAGAAATCATCACGAAGGAATATATTTGGTGAGAAAGCTTTATTTTAATCAGCTTTGAAGTGAATGTACGTGTGGCTCTACCACTACCTCCAGAGCTTCCTTGCACATTCATTCAGGGTCCTATGAAAGTGTTAATGTTATAAATAGCTCTTGAATTTAAAATCCTCTTCTAAACCACTTCTTTTTTTTTATAACTGTGTAAAACTTTGAAGCTTCCTATATATTTCATATTCTGACAATACAAAAGTGTGTTTTCTTCTTTAAAACCAATTGAAAGGGTGACTTCCTTTTTTTTTTTTCCCCCCCAGTATGGAGGTTGATACATATTTTAGTTGTTAAAGAAGATGGGAAGCTATCCCTTATCTCTTGAATGAGTAGCACCTTCATAAGCACACATGGAAAAAAACCCAGAAGGTAGTTTACATGTGTCCCTGTTTGAAATCTCTTTTAAGATCTGGGTTTGCTTCCACTTCTTAACACAAGAAAACACAAAGCTTGTGAGTACATCTGTACAGATGAAGGGGGGAAACTGGAGAGTGCCACTGATACGCTAGATGTCTGCTTCATGAATGTCCGTATGAGTTCTGCCAGGACTCACAGAGATCCTGCCTCATTCCATGTGATCATTTAGTGCAGGTGTCAAATGATACTGGCGGCTTTTCCGCAGTGACACAAGGCACCGTGAATTTGGCATCTCAGGACAAAAATGCCAAAGAAAGATCTATTTGCTTGCTTGCTTTCCCCCCCCATCTATTTTTTTTTTTTCCCACACTCTTAGTGTGCTTTGAAGAAGATTCTGAAAAACATATCAGAAAAGTTCCAAAGTTCAGGCTTATGACAAATCTTTGCCTTGTTGCATGCGCTTGCAATACCAGTAGTAATTGTGACTAATGATTCAGTGCACAGGGGACTTTGAATCTGCAGCTTCCAACTTAAGTTTCCAAAGTTCCTTAATACCATGTCTGAACGACCTAATTCTCTGCACAAAAGTCTTCTTGCACCTCCAGATCAGGGCCTTAGGTGTTAGCTGAGTTGTAATCTCTGTTGGGTCTCATGAATTTTGCTTTCTTCTTCTTTGTGGGGATGCACCTTCAGCAGGGAGCGTGAAGAGGAACCTCCCTTAGGATACGCTGCAGTCTAGTGACCAGGGGACTCTATTGCAAAGTGGGACGTATGAGCTTGGATCTTAATAGACAAAGGAGGCATTGAGTTGTAGGTGAGTGCTTTCACCTTGATGGCATTATGTAAAAGATTGTGAGTGGTGTCTGCTTTTCTAACTCCAGGTTTTGAAGAGAAAAAAATATTATATTCCTGCCCTCTTCATCTGAAGACTGGATGAAGTCCTCTTCCATTAAGCAGTTATTCCAGGCCTTTGACCTCCAGTCAACAGAAATACCTTAAATCTCTGGAGGGGAGCCAGGTTTAAGACGTGCTGCTGTCCATAGTATTTCCAGTTCACCAGATACGCTGCACCCTGTTTAGCACACAAGATTTTGGATCACTTTTCAGGTGCTCTTCAGTCTCCTGACATGTTAAATGGGATACGAGGATGCATGATGTGAGTTGTAACCTAGATGTCTGAAAATTTTCTGCTGAAGTCCTTTGTTGGATCTTGGTCTTGATTCTGTGATTCACTGGAGAGCTTCTACAGAAGAACAGGAGGACTTGAATTGCGCCGTGTGAACTCTTGTGTGCCAAGTTCTGTTTCGGGTCAAGCTGTGAGCCTTTTCTGACAGTGATGTAGTTCTATTTTCACTTGCATTGATGTAGTAGGAGAACAGTGAGTAAAACCTAGCACAAGCCGATTAGGCACATCTCTTGCAGCATCCCTAGAGTGCTGCCAGGCACCTGTAGAACTATGCATCATACAGTAGTTTTCAACTTTCTGATCTGCAGACCCCTGACGGTTCCCTTCTGTAGAGAACAAAATCAGTCCTACCAACAGTGACTTATTTCCCTTAGCTGCTGTTTTGAGGCCTGTGTAGTACTCCATTGACTTTGGGTCTGCTAGCAGCAGGTTACCAGTGCCTGGGCTGTAGAAGATAGACCACTGTGGTCCATGTAAGGAAGTATTTCTGTGGTTTAGAAGGAGATGCAATTGTGTTAAATCATTGCATGTGAGTGATATATTGTGTAATATTCCTGTCTACCTTTTAAAATGTAGCTTGTGGTCAAGAATTAGGTAACCTTGAGGTTCTAGGGAAGGTAGCAGTGGAGGGAATGCCTAATCTTAGGACTTTTTTTACATAGTGCTGTGATTTTTACGTGCTTTTTTTTTTTTTTAATACTTTATCACTAAACTAGAAGCTGCTGTGACACTCCTCTGCCAATACATTGCTTTGCTCATTTAGCTTTGTGGGAACCACAAGCAAATCTGACAGCGGCCTAAACTAGAGTACGGAGAGTTATGAAAGCATCTTTTACCTGTGGTGTTCGCCAGTCTTACTCTGACTCTTTCCAGTGCACAGGTCTTGTCTTAATTAAATGCTTGTATGATGCCTATGATCAACAACAGATCCTCGGTACTTCATCAGGGCTGTATCTGCTGTCAGTGCTGCTGTGTCCAGTTCCTTCTTAATAGCAGAAAATACTAAAACTTGTGTAGAGCCTTGTGAGACTTTGTAGCATTCTGCCATATTCAAAACTTGTAACTTAGTCCAACTCCCTTCTAATCTTGTCGATAATCCCTGATGGTATTTTGTCTTTCCTTACAGTAACTTCTGAGCCTCTTATGAGGAATTGTTGATAGAAACTTTGGGGAAGCCCAAACAAGCAATTTCATCTGGATTTCTTTTGGGAGTTACATGCTGGCTAGACACGAACATGTTAGCGGAGGTAGTTCTTCAAAAATGGGTTTATCTCTGGCTTAATTCATTTCTGTCTCCCTTGAGTCTGCTTTAAAACTGTTTTGGTCACTTTTTTTATTCCTTTGTTTGGAGTAAGACTTCGCAGGTTGTGACTTTTATTTTACTTTTTTTAGGACCTTCCCTAATGCAAAGAATAAAATCCTTCCAAATTCCTGATAGAATAATCACTTAACGAACAAATGGCCGCATGTTAAGTAGAAACATAGTCGCTTCATCTTGATACAGATGTTTTGATCAAATAATGTGAGGCTTGTCAATTTCTTGCAGCATCTGGCTTGCCTTTCTTACAGTGCTTGATATTTTTGTTTGGAAAAAAGCAACAACCTGCGTATAACTTCACGTAGTGAGGACAAAATCCTTGTATTTCTTCCAGCTTGCATTAGATGAATGCAAAGAAGGTGTGTAGTACTTGAATCCAGTCCTTTCTCAGAACCTGGTTGCTCCCTGTGATCAGTTGGGGTCTTTTTTTTCTTTCCTTTTTTTTTTTTTTCCTTGACTTACCTGTGATTAAATAAAATAACAAGGAATTCTATAATTGATACTTTTTCAAATTTCCTATTTCTTAGCTTCCATGTTTGCATTTCTGGCTTTTGAGATTCGTTCAGAATTGCTGTCAAATCAGTCATCCTGCTAATAGGTTTTTTTCGCTTGCTTTTCTGTTCAGCTTCTTGTGCAAAGGTACCTATGTTTTCTGAGTCGTGAACTCGTGCCATTAGTGCCGCTTGTGAGGACTCTTTAGTATTCAATTTAGGCTTGCTTTGCGTCCAAAGATCTATCGTTTAGTGTGTGGGTGCTGGTTTTTAGTTTGATGTTTTGACTTCATAATTATACTGTGAGGGTTTTAGCTGTTGTTTGCCGGGTGAGTCTTCCCACCATCAAGTTCTGCTTCTGCCTCCTCATCCCTTCTTCAGATCCCAGCCACTGCTTTCTCACCCAGAGGAGAAATCTGGGCATGGCAAGACAGGCTGGAATTACTTCTGTGGTGATTGGTGACTCCTGAAAGAAATTAAATGATTTAAAGGCTTGTGCATATGTGCAGGGAGAAGGGAACTAAGAGATCGCTGGCAGGAAGACAGAAGGATGCTGAGTGGTATAATGCAACTTGCTTTTCTTTTTCCTGACCTTGGTGTCTGCTGAGGAGGGAAAGCAGGATGGGCAGGAGGGCTCAGGGAAGGAGGCAGGGCTTAACACCGAGGCACATTTTGGTGGGGGAGGAAAGCAGGAGGGAAACATGTACTAAATATTGCTGCCTTCCCCTCTGAAGGGAAAATGCAATAAGCAGAGCTGCTGATTTGAGCTTTCTCCTGTGCTCCCCCTCACTGTCAGGGACTGCTGCTCTAGAACTGCTCTAGGAAACAGCTATTGGTGTGAAGAAATCTTCTTTCTGAAATGTTTTCGCTGGAAAGTTTGTGTAGAGTTAAAACAGCCTAGTTCTGCTGCTGTCACCACACCGTCTATGCAGCACTGCTACAGGATAAATGGAGCGTTTTCATAACACTAGTTACATCTTGTTTTCATGGCATTTATGCAAATTCTGCTCCAGGGACTTTTTTGAGTACTGCTTTCAAGGTACTAACAGATTTTTCTGGGCATGATGATGTTATTTTTCTGGTTACTGGGCTTTGCTTTTTTCAGTATATAAACTATTGTATGACAGTGGCTGTTTTGTTTTCATGCTGGTTTTATTCCTGATTGTTTTTTAGGTTTGAGATGCACTTGGTGTGCGTTGTCAGCTCTCACCAAGCCTGCTGAGTTGGTGGAGGGCTCCTTTTTCAAGTATTCAGTCTGATTGAAGAATACTAAAGCACAGTGTGACAGTATAATAATCAGTAGTTTGGCAGGAGCTGTTACTGTATCTAGTAACAAGAAAGAGCTTCATTTTCTATGGAACTTAAACTACATGAATTTTGGATTCATGGATTACATTTTATGCTTTGCCAGAAAAGATGTACAGCACATGTGAATTTCTTTTTTAGGCAATAATGAATCAAACGGACAAAAATCAACAAGAAGTCGCATCATACCTTCATGATGAACCACCAGAAGGTATGTATTAGTTCTCATAGTATCAAGTAAACTCACAGAAGTTCACATTTCTCTTAAAGGAGGAAAAAAAAATCATCTGCAAGCTGAACACGTTAACTTTCATTTAAGTAACAGTAAGCAAGCCAGCCCTGGGATGGGAACGGGCCTGGGTTATTGTTCACTTCAGCTCTATCCTGATTACAATAAGGCCACTGAATATAACTCAGTAAACAACTGTGCTGATAAATTACAGAGAAGGTGGGCAGATACAGAAGGACATAGTTTGCAGATCAGTTTCCAGAGATGTGAATTCATCCAATAGGTACTTAAGTCTGCTGTTCATTGTGTGAGATGGAAAGAGCCCAGCTTCGCTTTTGGAGACCTTGCTGAGTTCATAGTGCTTGTGACCTCTAAACAAGATGTGTTTAAAAATATATGGGACTTTATTACTGCTTTTGGAGACCCTTTTCCATCATACAATTATCTGTGGTTCTAACTATTGACTTCATCTCATGGCTTCCTAAAAACAAAGAAAAGAACACTTGACTTCATTAATGCAGTGGCATCTTGGTCTCCTGAACCAAATGAATCTTAAATCGGTTATTAGATCTGCAGAGGGAAATGCAGTTGCAGAGTTCCTTTCCGGGCTGTGCAATGGCAGGACTGTAAAGAGTCCTGTTTGCATAATGTGTCTAGAAGCATACTAGATCAAAAGCCATTTCTGGTGTGTAGGTTGTCTGTGTTCTGTCTTCTCTGGCTTTAACACAAAACATGTTGGATGTAGAGGTCGGTGAGTTCTGATTCCTCTCAGTTCATTGCTCTTCAATTTATAATGGCCCTTTAAAGCTCTGTTTGGTTTTTTTCCCTCAGCTTTTACATGTTGTATAACTGAACAATTTACTTCACTCAAACGACAGTATTATCCACTAACTGTAGCAGAAGGGGTTGAAGCAGAATAGCTCGCTCTATTCTTAACAACTGTTAGGCAGGAAACACAAGTACAAGAAGATGAGAGGAGAGGGAGAAAGAGATTTTCATGGCACAGTGGTTCTTAAGCTCTACTATACTTGAACTTGTTACAGTATCATGGTGTGAGGACAAAAATATTTCTTTTTCAGCTCTTACGGGATTGCCAGGATCCCAGAAGCATTTCTGAAAGCAAATGCCAACTTGGAAACTATTCCCTAATGTGTGTTATATTCAAGTCTAATTTTTAAGATGCTTTTCTTCTACCACCCCTCCCAACAGATTTAATTGTGTTTTATACATGTTAAACCTCACATACAGAAAATGAACACTGGTCTGACTGGTAAACTACAACCGAATTTTTTCTTCTTTTTTTTTTTTTTTTTTGTCCCCCTCAAGGAAGGCAGTGAAATAAGTGGGCATTTTTTATCTTCCTAGAATATTCGGTAGGCTGTCCAGATTCAGAGCGTAACAGCAGAGTCTAATCATCACTAAGTATTGCAAGGTTTTATTTAAAATTTGTGAGCAATTAAGACTGGTTTTCTTCTGCAGAATATTTTCTTTCAGTATGACAATAACCAGTTTGAATATGAAGTCTAAATAGATGGAGAAAGTTGGTGTAGTTAGAGGGAGTAGAACAAAACTCAGCTCATCTTAATGGAAACTCCATCCTTGGAGAGGCTTTTTCCTTTTGATTCTGTTTCACTTGTACTCTTCAAGCCTTATGAGTTTAGTTAAAAGGTTGGAATACCCTTGAAGATCGTCCTTGTTTTAAATGTCATACAAGGCCTCATATGCGATATGCTTGCACCATCATAGAAAGATGGCCAAACGTGGATGGAAGGCTACCAGTTCAATGCTGGCAAGAAGATCAGTGCTCTGAACAGGCTGCCAAACAAAATCCTTAGAGGAAAGGCTCAATTCCAAAACCAATTTGCAGTTTTTTGCAAAGATTATAAATAGTTCCAGTTTGTCCAAATCGCGCTCGACAAGCTCGGTGCCCAAAGGCTTTAAAGAAATACATGGGTAGAAGAAGCTTTTGTGCTCATGCTTTCTATGAGTAATGCTATCGTAGTGCTTCATTTTCTGCTTTGCAAGTGGCGCCAACCTTTGCAACCTACGTTCATTCAAACTCTTGTTTGCTGCTGGACTCTTTCCAGCAGGAAGCTGGCTGGAAGGTAGTGTGGTAGAGCCAACCCCTGAACAGGGAACTTTGTGTCATTTTCTCCCTGGATTTAGAACTGATGTATTTTACCTTCTTTCTCATACTGGTTAGAAACAAGGAGACCAGGAATGCGTATCCTAGAATAGCAATCAACCAGCAATAGAAACTCTTTGCAGCTGCAGGCGTTTACTAGATCTCATGGACAACGCAAGCAGGAATGAAATGGGCATGTGTCAACCATCACCAGAAGTTGTTAATACACCAAGTCACAGTCAGTATACACTTGTGAAACAGAGTAATGTTGTCAAAGGATTGGCTACCTGAAGTAATGTGAGGAAAAGCATGTCAAGATTACTTTTGTTTGTTCCTCTCCTGTTATTTTTTACGTTAGCTGTGATGACTCCTTTCTTGCTAATGTCAGATCTGATTCACTGAAATCAGCTCTTAAAATTCAATGTGATAAAACTCTACTCCCATTCACTCTGATGCCAGTGATCCAGTTAGGTGGGAGTGAAGCACTTTCTGACCAAATTTTTTTACAAGGTGTCTAAGTCTGGTTACAGGAATCCTCTAATGAATAATACCAAGGCAGTGGGTTTTATACCAGGCTCTCTATACTCTTCTCTGAGTGAGATTTTTAAAGGCTTTCTGTATGTCAACAGAAATTCTGATCTCTGCATGCTTGTGTTGGCAATACATTTTTGCTGGAGATGTCCAGGTTGAAAGCTGCTGGCCTAGAATTACCCAGCAACGGTACTGGCTTTAAGTAAAAGGCTGTCAATTATGTTTCTAGTTTCCATGACACTTTCTGTTATCTATATCAATTCCTTACACTAGTCTCTCTTTTTAAGCTGGAAGCATTTTTGTGTTTTTTGCTCCCTTAAGCTGCACTGTTCCTCTGTATGCTTTTTTTTTTCCTGTCAAACTTGTAAGAAATTCTGTCATTTAGATAGCATCTTTTGTTTGAATTATTCCAGGCACGCACATGGGAACTCTGAGCTTCACACTTCTTTTTTTTTTTTTTAATAAAACTGAGTCCTGTGTCAGTCCTGCCATTACCACAAACTCATTGGAGGTGCATGGGAAGTTGTTCACTTAGTTTTCATCTTGTAGTAGATGAGTGCTGGGAGGTGGCTCCTGGAAACTGTCCTCTGAATGCAAGTTGTCAGCAGTCAGGGCACTGGAGACAGAGACCTGCCC
This sequence comes from Leptosomus discolor, assembly GCF_034619465.1. NCBI lineage: Eukaryota > Metazoa > Chordata > Aves > Leptosomiformes > Leptosomidae > Leptosomus > Leptosomus discolor. Next base: position 159,026,735 of record NC_141391.1, read on the forward strand.
TGCTGGTTCTCCTAAGGCATGTTGCAGTGCAGAGTGAGTGCGTTGACAGGGGCTGGATAGAGGTGCCTGGTGGCTCTAGATCTGATTTTTCTTTTCCCCTGCCTCTCTAGACTCATTGTCTTCTTCCAAGCGTGTTCTTTCTGCTGCTGACTCCTTCACCACTTTTATTTCATGTTTGTTCCTTCCCTAGCTCTGCCCAGCGTGGTGCCACTTGCTCTTTTCTTGGTTCCCCCTGTTGTATTGCCCTAAGAAAGGGAAATGTATGTGTTAAATCCCGTATTATCTACAAGTAGCTAGAAAATACAAAAACCTGTGGAACTCATACCCTACTTGTGTTAACTGGCTGTCTCTTGCCATGGCGCGCTCTGAAACTTTTTAAGAAGTGTTTGGCGTTGGTGAGGAATTGACAAGACAGGAGCTGAAAAGCTTACCTGTACAACATTGTGAAGACCGAAAATTTCTCAAGGTTCACGTTGAAAATACCTTGCAGGCAGATGTGTGTCAGGGCCTGGTTTATAGGTGCATTAGGTGATATTTTCTTGTGTGCTTAAATACAATATTAACCTACTGTTTCATCTTCCTGTTTCTACTTTGAAGATTAAATGACGCTTATGCAGTAGCGAGACATGGAGTTGCAGTCTTAATTCCCTTTAGAGGCAAGGTGCATGCATCTCTTTAGGATTTTGAGGCCTACATTTAGAAAAAATGAAGTAATTAGTAAACTACTGGAAGGTTAAGTAACTAATTCTGGGAGTCATTCTATTACTGTAATACTGTCTTATTTTGAGGCTATATAATTGTACCATAAATATGGAATAAGAATTAACATATACAGCATATAGCAAGAAACTGCGAAATGCAGGTTAAACATAACATTAAAAAGAAAAAAACACATTTACATGGTCAACAACATGCAGAAATCCTGTGGTTTGAGATTTGGTCATGTATATCATATTGGGAGCCCGTAACTCTTGCTGTTGTTAATGCTTTTGGGAACCACTTTTGGTATTTAATGAGCTTATTTGGCCATTGGACTTTTTTCCCTTGCTTCCCTATCCAAATTACAGAAAAGGCCTTTTTTGGAAGAAAATTAAGTGTGTGTACGTGATGGAGAAAATAAGTGAGTGTGAAGAGATATAAATAAAAATAAAATATATATTATATACTATAAATAATAAATAAAACTTCAGCTCTGCTTCTACAGGAAACTTTTCCCAGTCCTTCATTAGAGATTTGGACAGCAAGGTAGTGCTGTTGCTTCTGGGGGTTAACTCTTAATATTAGGGTGGGGAGAACAGGAAGGTGTGCCATTCCTTCCACCCCCCCACCCCACCCCCCCTTAATAAAGTGCAGAAATGAGGCTGATTTGGCCATGAGACTTTCCGGAGTCTGAGAAGGTAGTGGTGCGTGCAGAGGACAGAGGTTTATCACATAAGGCTCTCGGGGAGCCATATGCCCGATACTTGTAGGCTCAGTATTGAGTTGTGCTTTAGAAAACAGCACTGAGGTATGTCTCGCTGCAGCAAAGTCTTTTCTTACTTGGAACTGTGGTGGTGTATGAGCATCCAAGAGTAGCCTGCAAGGTAAATATATGCTGTGAGCAATGGCTGTTAGGCTAGAAAAGGAAATAGTTATGAACAGCTTTTCTTTTGAAAATGCCTTAATCATAGCACTGTGATTAATTTGGTTGTTGTTTCCTCCCTAGGTTCGCTAAAAGACCACCCGCAGCAGCAGCCTGGCATGCTTTCTCGTGTGACTGGTGGCCTCTTCAGTGTCACAAAGGGAGCTGTTGGTGCCACAATTGGGGGCGTTGCTTGGATTGGAGGGAAGAGCTTGGAAATTACCAAAACAGCGGTCACATCTGTGCCTTCAATGGGAGTGGGGCTAGTCAAAGGAGGTGTTTCTGCTGTAGCTGGAGGTGTTACAGCTGTAGGATCTGCTGTTGCAAGTAAAGTGCCTTTAACAGGAAAGAAAAAGGATAAGTCTGACTAAAACCAAAACTGAGACAATTCGATTCTCCAGAATATTACATCAGTGGCATTAAAATCTGCTAAGATTTGGACCGTGAGAAGCCATGTGTCTTAGACACTTTATCTGCTAAAGAGTTGTGCAAGTAACTCTTGTTTCATCTGAAAAGGACAGAAGAACCTTGGCTAGCACAGTGTATGAAGATTTACTAGAGCCTAGATTGAAGCTTTGTACCTGGTGAAATGTTACACTTGATACCTATAGAAGTGAATAAGTGTATCTGAAGGGATAATACATAATTGAGTATTCATTTTACTGTAAGTCTTTTGCGGTTTTGGACTAAAATGTGAATATAGCAACTTGGTAGTCTCTGTCGTACCATCAATATGACAAGATGCCATTTACTGTTCTCAGTGGTTTCCACATCCTCCTGCTGAGGATCCTTCAGCTGTGTAACGGCGTGGCTGGACATACCCAAGTAGTTTTGGTTCTGAAACTGTATTTGCAGGCAGCCTGTAAACTAGCAGTGGCTGTATCCTGCCAGTGCAGGCTGGAGCAAATAGCACTGGAGAGGTGTACGGAAATTGGAAATGAGAGTTGGGAGATAGAAGTGAGGAAGTTCAACCACACGGTAGAAGGGATCATAAAGAGTAAACTAACTTCATGCCTTATTAGAAAAAGTATCTTTTTACCAGGTGAAGCTGTGCCAAGAACTGTCCTGTTGTTTCAGTGCAGTTCACAGAACGAGCGTTAAGACTCTCTTTACAAATCCTGGCATCTGAAACCTTGTCAGTTTTTACTGAAAACAAGATTGCTCCATCTCAGGTGTATTAACTGATATGCATCTATCTCCTGCAAGTGAAAACTTGCTTCTAATAAACCTACAGACACTAGAAAAAATGATGGTTTAATGGAAGCAGGGCTGTTTGTGGTCATCTAGCAGAACTGTCTGACTTGAAAGAAATTCCTTTGTGTAGCTGGAAACCACTGAAGAACTAGCAAGCGGTTGTCTCAACTCCGTGATATGCCAGGTCAGCTTCTTGCTCTGTTTAAGCAAATGCAAGGAATTTTTCACTACGTTTTTCTCTCGTACTTTGCATTTTGATTTTTTGAGTAAAATGCAATACTTTTTTATTTAAAACAAACCAAAAAGGGTAGATGAGGCCTTAAAAAAAAAAAAAAAAAAAAGAGAGAGAGAAACATCATCCAAGTTAATTGTATACTGACAGATTCCAATCGGTGACACACCTCAAATGGGAACACCTGTAGGTCCTTTACAGTGTGTGAAGCAAAATACACTTGTAATGACACAGCTTGAGGTTGCCTTAAAATAGAAGCTGTTGGTGATCTGTATGTTTTTTGTGTACTGACTTTGCAAGTACCTATCCTCTTTGGAAGCCCAGAGAAGGCAGCTGTGAATGTTGTGTATGCAGTATTTTCTAAACACTTGGGTTCCTGCAGAGAACTTCTAAGCACATAAGCTTGCTTTTTCAGTGGCTATGGTTGTACAGGAAGGATATATAGGGAGACTTTTTAGAAATTAAAAAAAAAAAAAAGAAAACATATCACTTGTCTAAAACTTAGTCCTGTATTTATAGGTGTTGAAAGTGCACTATGTGTAAATTATGGTACAGAAGTCACCTAGTCTCTCTGAGCCATTGGTACCTCAGCTGCACTCCGGAACAACTTTATCCGATACCAGCAATTGTGTATGTTGGCAGGGTGGTATTTGTAAGCATCGGGGTTTGGGGCGGTGGGGAGAGTGAAAACCCAACATGTGGCGTTACCTGCTCCTGTTGTTAGATGCCCCAGCTGCTTAGCTCCAGTCTGCAGCAAGGGTATGAGGAGGTAAGTTTATGCAACAAATGTAAGACTTTAACTGCTTTTTACAGTCACGAGATAATCACATAGAATATAGCGTAGGTTAAGGCTACCAGTTGGCTCTAGAAATGAGCTAGCTTGGGTATCAGAGGCAATCTACCTGCAGCAAATAATTTAGTGTGGTCTGCTCCCCTGCAGCTTCCAGTGTAGACGTATCCCCAGTGTTACCGCTGAACTCCCAACAAGTCACCTTGTGTGGAGCACAGTGGTATTTGTGACACTTGACCAAACCCTTCCTAATCGTTTTCTGAAAACGTAAGCGTTGAACGGGTCATACCCCTTTTTTATGACATCCTCTAATATTTATAGCATAAAACTTGCTGCAAAACAAGCGTGGTCTGAGATAAGCAATGTTAGATCTGTAAAGAGCTGCCAACGCTTCTTTATGTTTTGTTCTTAACATATCCTGTAGTTATTACTTCTGAATCTTGTAATTGAAACACTTTAACAAACGGTTTTAGTTTTTGAGAAGAGCTTTGTCCTATATCCTGCATATTTTCCATTCACTTATGAAATTTGCTTCGTCTTAAAAACTTGTTCTGTCCTGACCCTTGCAAAACATTAAACTGTTGCAGTTTCAGACATTTGAAAGTTTCCTTAGTTAATTTGTGGAGAAAGGCATACGTAGGTTTAAATCTTCCCACAATATCATGCCCCAGTGTCTTCTATCTGCATCTGAATAGCACCAACCAGTTCTTAACAAAAACTGCAACTTCCCTTTACAGGCTGTGCACAGACAACACAAAATCCCTTGTACTGATTTCTTTTTTTTTCCTGGGAACTGAGGTTTGAGGATACCCACTTTGGAGATCGTAGTGAGCTGAATGGAATACGGAACTGAAATTTCCAGGGGGAGCAGGGTTGTTCTTGTGTCTTGGGGTCGTTTTTTGCAGTGGTATTATTTCACTCCTTTTCGCAGCCCCCATTTCAAAAGGGGAAATGTTTATGAAGACTGCTTGTACGCCTGACTGCTCACTGTGTAATGAAAGGCTGGTCTACAGGCTTTTATGTGCTGCTGGTTCATGTTCACTGTAACGGCAAGAGATGAGGAAGGAGATTTCAGCAATGTAACATTTTGGTAACTGGGAGAAATTGAAACATTCGGAATGGAAAATGAGTTTGTCGTAACTTGGGCTGTGACTCCATTAAGGAAATATGTCACTTTCCTGTTTTATCCATTGCCAGCAGAAATACTGTAAGTGATGGGAATAAGCTGTGTCGGGAACTTTAAAAACAGATACCTGTAGAAATGCTGGGACTAAATTTTCAGGGAAAACACCGTTCTATGTCTTGGTTTCCATTTCATCCTAAACCACGGATCAGTTCTGTGGTGTTCAGCACTACAGTAGATTATATTATGAATAGCTTCAGAGAGCTGAAATGTCCCCTTGTGTGTGAGGGGAAGGATGCTTTTGAATTCAAATCATATTGTGGTCTGCTTAATAGCTGAGCACTGAAGGACAGTCAGAAAGTGACAAAGGCAAGTTCCTGTGAATTTTTAATATGGCTGTCTTCCCAGTTTCCTCTTTAAAATGACAGTATGTCTTGAAGAGTCAGCAAAGGCATGGGCTGCCGTGCTGGTGATGTGCCCCTTCTTGAATTCTCACCACTGTCACACGTGTACCTACAAGAGTGACGTTTAACCCCACAAGCTGCTGTCACATCCACACTTGCCCACATGGTGCTGAGTTTAGGACCTTCAGCTGTTAAGATCTTGGCACTGCTCTAACCAGATGTTTCCAGCCCTTTCCAAGCTCGCAGCGGATAACGTGGCAGGCTATATAAAATCATCATCTTGCAGCCCGCCCTCTAAACAAGTAATTCAACACCAGCTTTCCTCAGCAATTTAAAACTTCTCTTTAAGAAAAAGAACCCTGGACTTGCTGCCAAAATGTCTGTTAAAAATGACCTTGAAGAATGGCCTGGAGTGAGGGGAGGGGTGCAACTGTTTGCTGCTGCTGTCAAGACGTAATGTGTGTGGAATAGTTCCTTAGGAAAGTCATTCTGAGAAATAAAATCACTGATGATCCTAATTCTATTGAGGTGATGGTCAATGACACTACTATTTTATATTATCATTCACAGCCCATAAATGAAAATAAATAAAATCCCCTGAGAGCTTATACACTATCAGATAGTTACTATTTTGAAAGGCAGCACTTGTTGACAATTACCCTACGGTGTTATCTGAGAAGCAGTGTCACCCATATATTTAGAAACCGTGGCAGCTGTTTGAAAATCTGGTAGTCATTTTTAATCACCAGTGTTTTACACACTAGAGTCTTGTTACACCTAATATAAAAGCAGGACTTCTTCCTTTCTCCTACAATCACTTGAGTCTCTCCCTAACCTTTTCTCTCCCTGAGCTGAGAAGACATTAAGAAGTAGACCATAGCAATGAATGTGTTTCTTCCTGCCCCAACACTTTTGCAAAAGGAGTGAATGTTGAAGTCTCAGAAATGTAAAGAAGGTCGTCTTGTAGTTTCTTTGCGTTATGGTTTGTACACAAACATACTAGGGCCTTGCTGTAGCAGTGTCACTAAATCAAAAATGTCCTGCCCCTGTTCTCAGACTGTGCTCTAGCTGGGCATTCCTATCCAAGAAGTCAAGTCTGCTGCAGGTCAGGATCTGGGAGCTAAAGCTACTTACTGCAGCAATAAAGAATGGAACTCCAAAAGAGTCTACAAAAGTCAGTGAACCAGTGGGTTCCTGAACACTGCTGGAAAAATAACCTTCCTTTTCTCTTTCTCAGGTGAACACTGTGCTCATCACTACCACAGGCTGGACTGTGCAATAACAGAACTGAAAATCTGAAGCAGTTAATGCACTGTTAGATAAGGAAATGTAGCAGAACCCAAAAATATATGTGAAGTATTCCCTGGAGAAAAAGGTGACCTTTATCATAACCAGGTTCTGTATTATTTGAAAGAATTAGAAAGCTACAATTGTATAACGAAGTTGTGCCTAAGACCCACTCCAGGACAGCGTAAAACTACAGTCTGGTTAAGATTACTTTTGTTTCGGCTGTTCTCAAAGAACCAACATCTCTTTGATAATTTTCATTTGTCTAATTTAAAGTACAGCATTCAAATTAATCTTCGATGTGTACAGGAGCAACAGGATTAAAAATGGGTCTCTCCTTCTTTGATTGTATCTTGCCATAATTGACTTCAAAATCTTTCTTAGTACCATCCAAGCTTTCTAGAGTCCCACTCTTTAGATCATATCCCAAAGCAGAGAGTTTTTTAATTCGGTACTGAACGATTTGCGTTGTCAGCTCCAGCACCATTGGTGTCTCTCTAATCTGTGCTACAGAAATTCCTTCCTTCAGCAGTCCTTCAAGTCTCTCTTCCAAAACTGGAACAGAATAGTAGAGAAGGGCTGGGCATTTCAGCACTAGCTGTTTTAATTCTTGATCACTGCACTTGAAGACGTTTTGGGAAAAAAGCATACTCTTCTGCATAGTAGCTGGAGTAAGTTGAAAAATGAAACCTTTAAGTTTGGACAGCAGCTGTAGAACTTCATGGTCGGTGAAATCATTCTTCTGGAGAAATTCCAAGTTCTCCTGGATTGCGGTCGAGGTATTTAATAAAACAAATGGATTTTGGCTCAAAAGCTTCAGTATCCAGATCTTCATATTTGCCTCAGAACCTCCTAAACTCAAATAATTTCTTTGTAATGTCTCTATCAAGTTTTTGTTTTTCTCAACAGGATTATAGAAAATATTGGGTGCGCTTGTCAAAAGCCTGGTGATTATATTATTCTTAAGTCCCAACTCTTGAAAAAACAGTATATTTGCCTTCTGGTTCTCATAATATTTAGTAGTAAAAAAAGACTCTGGAAATTGCTCTATTAATTTAATCAACTGTTTTTCATTCTGGCATACTAATTGCCATAGAGCTCTTTGAGAGTCTATCTCTGCAGGCGTATGGAGAATTGCCTCTGGGCAGCGCTCTAAAATGTTGGCTACAGCAGTCTCATCCGCTCCCATTTCTTGCAAGATACCAGCAATTTCTTTAACATAGGCCACATCCTGGAGAAGGACCCATTCCTTTAGCCTGCGTATTTTCTTGATGTCAACTGACAATCTGTAGAGACTCTCAATGGTTTTTTTATTTTCCTCTCTTGCTTTTGCATCAGTTGTGTAAGTGGAACGTATTAGGAAGCTTCTCTTTGCTACTTCAGTCCATACCGATGAAAAATTCAGACCCAGGTTACAGTACTGAGATCTTGCCAACAGAAGAGTAAATATATCTTGCGCACCGTGGGTGACTCCTCTCAACATGGTAGAATTCAGCCCTGTGGAGAGAGAACATCCATCAGAAAACACATTTAAGGCACGAGTTAATGCTCAGAGACATTGCTATTTAGACTGAACTGGCATAAGAAATTGCTCTCAGCAGTGGTTTTCGTTATTAGCAGAAAATTCAGCTTTCACATGAAAGTTGGGGGGGGGGGGGGAAGTACTTTTGAAGGGTTAATGTTCTGACGGATGCCTCACTGGAACAACTGTTGCGGATTCAACAGACCTGGTGTGGGGGCAGTGCTCTGTCTGTACAAATGCCTGCAGTCGTACAAGAACCAAACTGTCAGCCATTTCCTGCAGCTAACGTTGTTGTTACATTACCGCTCACTCGCGCTGTACTAGAAAGATGTTTCATGCAATTTAATTTGACAGTAATTCTACTAAATGAATTTAAAAAAAAAAAAAAAAAGCAGCTTTGATATCTTTCTTAACCCTTCTGAATGTATTTGCTTAACTTCTCAAGCATTGTTTGGAGCATGACGTGTTTGCTCACCTGCCAGAGATACCACCCCCCCCCACCCCCACCCCCCCGGTGCTCCTTCAGCAGCAGTTCGTAGCCTAATGCATTTTGAAATCATTCTTGTCATAATTAAGGAAAAAAATCACTGAAACCTTTATGTGTGTGCTTTTCACTAGCTGAGTCTGCTAGCTGGGTTCTGAATAAGCACACTGGTATTTTGGGGGAGGCAGCAAGTAACATCAGAAGTAACATCTTCAGGCCTTCACTTGCCTCTTCCAGTACCTGCTGTGCTACAGCTGGCCTTTGCACTGACACCTTATTCCTGTCCCCAGGTCACTTCTGTCGTTGCCAGCCACCCCCAGGAGGCAGAGAGCCCTCATGCACCCTGTGGAACAGCTGCGTGGCTGTGCTGGGGTCCACGCAGCAACCAGAGGGTAGCTGGGGTAACCCCATACCCCACCTTTGCTCAAACCGACTGCCAGGTATCACCAACAGCACGCACGTGCGCTGCCACTGGCTTCGCAATGGCCAAAGGAGCTGCAGCAGCCAAAGAAAAATACCAGCAAGCACATCTCTAGCTTCCTAGCTGGCGTTTTCATAACAACCTTTTGGAAGCACAGGGTGTGAAACTGCTGGTCTGTGAAATACTCGCATGAATTGCTGCTGCTGGTAACATGCTTAAAACTGCTCAAATTGAAACGGAGAAAAAAAATACAATTTGTGCATTTGACAATTCTATTTCTACAGTTGCTTTCGCTTCTGAAGTATAGCATGCTTCAAAAGGTACCTATGCAAGCATAAAATTAAAGTATTTTGAGGGTTTTTTTTTTTTTTTTCTTTTAGGAGAGAAAAGACTGTTACGATCATGCAGTCTGATCTCCTACACAACAGACCAAGAAGCCTACTGCAGGAACAGCTATCTGAGACCCTAGAATATTCTTTACAGCCCATCTTTTAAGAAAATATGTGGTTTGTTCAGAGAACTTGAGTGACAAAGCCTCTATCTAGTTGCCAGGTAAGGTTAAATATTTTCCAGGGGTAAAATACTGTATCTCAAGAAAGTGTACTTCACTTTTAAGTGGATGTTTTTCAGCTTCTAAAAGCTGGACTCTTGTTATGTTACTACATCATAAACTAATAGAATAAGGTGTAAAAATAATTTCCTACATGCAAGCTTATGTTATTAACAGAAGCTATTTATTGGTAACTTGTTTTTTAGAATTATTTCAAATCTCTGAGGCAAAATCTGATTGCCTAATGAAGCTGCCAATGTCATAACCTCAAGGCTAATGATTTTATCTTCATAAACTTTGACTTGAGAAGTGCTGTCCAGCAAGCTCCACCACAGAACAAACCATTTTACCCAACAGCCCTGAAAGGGCTGTAAGTGTAGGTGAGTCCCGGACTTTTCCTGTGCTGACCTTCCCGTGGCCTGAAACAGTGACTGTTTCACGGGGACTGCAAACTAGCACCTCCCCTCCACAGGGAGTGACACAGCCACCTGCGTCTGAGTACCCTCAGAAGTTCCGTTGAATTTAGTGGGTCCAGTCAGAGTAAGTGAATCTCTGAAGGATCGGGGCTTTCTTCATTAATGCTTCAGCTCAGCTGGAAACTGCCAGCAAAACAAAACTATTGTTAAAATAGTTTGGGATGTCAGATGATACTTCCAAAGTACAAACTGGAAAAATAACTAACCATGACTTTTACTTCAACGCGTAATCCTGCTGTTACATAAAATTGCCTTGTGAGTAATGCAGTCACTTAAAATACAGTAATTTTATCTATTACAGCGCTTTAAAAAAATTCTAATACAGTAAATTGTGCTCTTCTAAGATCTGACATGGAAATGGTTGTTATGTTCACTTAAAAGAAGCTTTTTATTGTCTGAAAATGTTTGATGATATCATAGTCAATTTTATTTCCTGTTAGTGAGGATCATCCATGCAGAAACACAGAATACTATAAAAGGAAGGGAAACTTTATTTGCTAAATTGCATTTGACTGGGGTACTCAGGAGCCCTTGTAAAGCACTAAGCAAAATATAACATGCAAAATAAGATTAATGGATTTCACTGTCATGGTGTTCTATAGAAACTGAGAAGACGATTATAAGTCATGATTTGGTGTATTTCAGAGCCCATACATGGCAGTATCACACTTCCAGGGTATGTCACCTGTTCCAAGAGCTCAGACTTCTCTTAAAGCTCATGCTGGACTATTTACTGTTCTAATACACAGGACCCCGCTGTAACTTTTTACATACTGTGCGGATTGTAAATCAATTGAGAGATTAAGAAAAAGAACAGCCAGTTTAGACGAGACGTTTGCTCTCACCACCAGCAGCACCCTCTTATCACCAGGTGTCATAACAGCAACAAGGAAGTGAACTAACGTCTACCTGGAAGTTATCTGTGATCCTGTTTGCTAGCACACTTGCAGTGACCTATATCTACAGAGTAAAAGGGTGTTATAAGTTTCATTATTTAATGAGTCTCCTATGTATATTTTCTATAGGAACTGGATACTAGGATCGCCTGACTGATTCATCCCTCATTTCCTTCAGAAAGTTTCAATTTCTGGGTATTCTGAGACGCAAATCTCACTTTTTGAAAATCAGCAAACCAATCTCATGCTCATGTTGTATTTTTCACAAAATCTTTCACTAAAGAGAGGAACAGTATGACTACTACTGTGTGCTGGTCACTACCATTCTCATTTACAGCAAACTGTTGCCAGGTCTTAGTAGGCTGTAGGGAACTGAATGAAACTACTAAATGCCTAGATTGAACTTTAAATTAATCACAATCTACCTAGAAGAGAGCAGTGTAGGTAGGATTTGAACAGCAGTAATAGGTAGTTTTGTAGAGTAAGTATTCACACTTCTGCACTTACAGACAAAACATGAATCCCTACTTTGCACCAGTAGTGGAAACGAGGTAAAGAAGGATTGCAAAAACATGCCAGACCAACTGAAAGCTTTCTAGAAAAGACTACAGAGCATCCTAGGATAATCCAGGTTGGAAGGGACCTCAAGAGCTCAAAGCAGCGTTCGCTATTAGGTAAGACCAGGCGGCTTTGGCCAGTCAGCTCTTCAAAACCTCCACGGATGGAGCCCCCCCCCCAGCCTCTTCGGGTTGCCTGTTCTACTGCTCGGCCGTCCTCGTGGGGAAAAAGCTTCTCCTTGGATCTAGGAAAGGACAGACGTTTAAAAAAAGCGTAAGGATGCACAGCTCTATTGAAACCAAAGGGGATCGAGCGGTGCCCTTCGTACAGCGAAAACCGGCAGTTCTCCGTCTCAGCCCGGTGCCGTCAGCCCGGCCGACCGCTACCCGCACCGCCGGCCGGGGCAGGGACACGCGAAGGGGATGTCCGCCGGCAGCCAGGCCTGGAGCTGAGGGCGGGAGGCCCGGCGGGGCTGCCCCCACTCGGCCCCGCGCCTCGCCGCCGCCGCTGCTGCTCTCTGCCGTTACTGCCAACGTCACCCGGCTGCAACGTCACTCGCGGCCTACAACGAGGGCTCGCGCCCGAGGGTTTCCTTCCCAGCCACGCATCACTTAAAACCCACGGCGCCTCCCCCTCCGCATCTCGCCCCGTTTATCTTCAGGCCGTCATCGCTACGGCACGGCCGCATCTCTCGCCAAAGCGCGGGAGGCCAAACCGAACGCCAGCCGGCCCGCCAAGTGCGGCGCCCCCCCTCAGGGCCGCGCCGAGCCTTCCCTCACCGGCCGGGCCGCCGCCGAGGCCCCCGCACCCCCTGGCCCCGCGGGAGGCGGCTGGACCCGGCCCGGCCCCCGCCCCCCCCCGCGCCTGACCTGGCTCCCGCCGCCGAGCGCTGCGCCGCCGTGCCGGGCCCTACCACCGCTGCCGCCCGGGGGGGGGCGTGGGGTGGCCCAAGCGGCGGGGAGGGGCGGGTGGCAGCGAGGTGCCGTTGTGAAGCCGGAGTTGGCAGCAAACGGGGGCTCTGGCAGCCCAGGGATGTGGGTCACGGAAACGGTCTGTTTCTTGTGTTTATCCAGAACTGAAGCTGAAACACTGGTGCTGGCGAGGCCTCGGTACGCACGGTAACGGCAGCCACCGTACGCACTGCCCAGGAGTCAAGGCCCTGCTGCTGCCAGCGCCAAACGCACTTATTACAGAATAAAATTCACGTACGGATCTATAGGGTTTTGCTGGTGGCGTTTCAAAAGTTAAACGAGCCGTGATGGTGAGAATCATCTCCCTCTCTTTTTTTTTTTTTTTTTTCAGCTGTATCTACGTTATTTCTCTTCCAAACTTAGAGTAACAAATCAGCAGAGACACATGAATGATTTCTAGCTTTTTCTAGCTTTTTCTAGGTGCGTTAGGATTTTTTAAACTAACTCTGGGTCTGCCCAATCACATCCTTCAGGGAGTGAAGATCAGTACTGTTCGCTCTGGGAACACTCCTTTTATCAGCTACGCACAGTCTGTATTGGAATCACAGAGTCACAGAATGGTTTAGGTCGGAAGGGACCCTAAAGACCATCTAGTTCCAACCCCCCTGCTATAGGCAGGGACACCTCCCACTAGACCAGGTTGCTCCAAGCCCCATCCAGCCTGGCCTGGAACACTGCCAGGGAGGGGGCAGCCACAGCTGCTCTGGGCAACCTGTTAGAGCTATAAAAAAGATCTAACAAAGAAGAGAACGACTATAGAAAGAAACAGTGCTCTGTGAACCCAGTTCAGGCTTGGTCTCCTACACGACGGCTGTTTCAAGAAGAGTTAACAAAGTTTGTGAATATAAATGACATACAATAACATTAGAAACATGTCTAAAAGAAATGCTTCTAATTTGTCACATGCAATGTATTGTATACTTGCTGCTTCACGTTTTTGTCATTTCATGCCTTCCCGTTATCTTTTTTCCCTTCTAACTCCTCCCCACTCTTGATTTTTGCAATCACGGCCTCGGTGAATTTAGCGAAATTAGCAATGATGTTCTTTGTAGAGGTTATCCACAAGAGAACGCAGCAGTGAGGTTTACTTGTATGAGCTCCTTGATTAACTGTGATTCTATTTTCTTTTTCTACCAGCTTGGAGAGACTCTTCCCTTGAGATGTGACATTTTAATTAATATATTCTTCACCTTCCTTCCACTTCTAAATCAAGAACAAACTGGCTAGCGTGGCAGGTATGGCTAGAGCCGAATGGTGTTTTGACATAATGATATGCTAATGATATACTACAGTTATTTCATCTGTAGCAACAAACAGTTTATAGACTGATGGTTTTCATGGTTCTGAAACGATAAGGTGTAGTGAGGGAGGGTCGCTTCCACCTCCGTGTTCCCAAGAAGGCAGATCAGTTGATGCTGGACTTTATTCAGGGCCACCTTCAGTGTCGCAGCCTTGTAAGGAGGCAGCAGGGGACATAAAGAGTATGAAAAAGCAGTTTAAAAGTTTGAAATAAAAACTATATTTTGAGGTGACTTTCCTTGAAAATAAGGAACTTATCTTCTTCAGTGCACCCAAAAATTATAGAATGAAAAGGAGTTTGATTGAAAGTGGTCATTAACTACCGAGATTTCTTGTCCTATTTTATTTCTTTGAAAATTATTCACCAAATATTTGCATTTCATAAGAATAAAAGCAAAACAAAAAACACCAAAGGAGGAAGAATGTACTTTGTATTAATCGAGAAAACAATGCCTGACTTTACAATGGCCCAACTACTCCAGGTTTGAGCTGCAGCGAGCGTATGACTGGATCGTGTATGTTCTTCCTGGGCCAGAATGATGGGCCGTGGAATAGAATGTTCCACATATGACAAAGTAATAATTGAAATAATTTGTGCTATTTTTAAAAGTCAGTGCTTAAGAACAGTTAGGCCTCCACAGGTTTCAGTCAGAAATTTTGTATAAAACCAAATAGAAAGATATTCTAATCATGGCTGGGACCTTTGCTGCCAGCATGCCTTGATCATTAATGACGTTTCACTACGTCAAAGTGAAGAAAGGCAACCACGGAGGGAAACACGTGATGCACGGCTCTTTCTGTCGACTTTACTTTTACTTTCTGTGTGCCTTAGCAGAAAAAAAAATACTTTAGTAGAAAGAGCAGCTACAATTCTTAAAGTACTGTCCCGCTCTGGAATTCTGGGGGTCAAGAAAAGTCAGTGCTGCTGACGCGAGTCCTCTGCCATGTGCTCGAGAGCCGTTATCTCTGATGAGATCCCTCTTGCTGTTGCTACCCGCTTGTCTCTGAACGCTCTGGAAGTTGTAGATTCGAGCTGCAGTCCGCAGGTGGAGGTTTATTTTCAGATCTGCGTCTAGAGCTGCCCTATTAGGACTCGAAGTCGCTCTGCTGCGCCCTGTCAAGAGTTCGCCATGCCCGAACCGACACGAGAGTGGTGGCCGACACGAGGGAAGGTGTCGGGAAAAGCAGGCAGGCGCCGGTTTGAGCTCCGTAAGTGAAAGAGAAGACGTTAGATGTACGCCACTTATTAGTGACGCCTTTGCCAAGAGCGCTAGAGGGACCGTTTTAACTCATTCTGCCACTGAGGGCTCGCCTGAAAGCGCCTTGGCTCCCGCCGCACGGCGCGGCCGAGCTGCCCGCTCTCCTCTCCAGCCCTTTGGTCACCACCTCAGGACCGCAGCGGGCAGCGACGAAAACACGGGCCGTTTCGTAAGACACAGCAGTCGCCTCAAACTGACACGGGAGGCGAGGCGAGGGGAGGGGGACGGTCCGGGCGGGGAGATGGAGACGTGCGGGCGGGCGGCCACCCCCCCCCCCCGCCCTGCACACACTGGCACCCGGTGGGGGCTGGGCTCCTTACGCACACGCTTACATAACCGCCCCGCCTCTGCCCCGCGGGATGGGGCGCGGTGGGACCGCCCAAGCCGGGCCCGGCCCACCGCCGCCGGCGACCGAGCTGGCCACCGCCGCCCGCCGAGGGCTGCGGGGTGAGAAGAGCCGCGCCGCCGCGCATGCGCAGCCCCCACCGCGGGCGCGCGCAAGGCGCTATACATAACAGGTCAGCGGGCGCGCGCCGGCAGCTGCACGCTCCCCCGCCCCGCGCAGGCGCCTCCTGACAGGGATCGGCGCCTCCAAGAGCCTCTTCAGAGCCCCGTGCTCATCCGGGTCCCGCCGCCCTGAGCCGGGGAGGGGGGGGGACACACACAAGACCGCGGTCTCCGCCCCCGGCGCCCCTCCCCGCTGCGGCCCGTCGCCTGCGCGCTGCCCCGGCGGGTGGGATTCTTGGCGAGATCGCGGGCTCCTCCGGCCGCCGGCTGTCCCGCCGCGGGAGCGGGACCGGCCGGGCCCCCCGTCTCCCTTCCCCGCGCCGCCCCCCCGCTCCGCCGCTAGTAAACACACTTCAGAAACGTGAGGGCTGGCGGTCACGTGGGGAAGAGGTCGGCCAATCGGCGGCGGGGGGCGGGGCGAGGCGGCCGGCGGAGCCCCAGCGCCCGGCGCAGAGTCACAGGGCGAGCGGCGAGGCGGCGGCCGCTGGCGGGCACGGGGAGAGCGCGGCCGGTACCGACGGCCGCTTTCCGCGGGCACGACAGGGGACCCGCCGCTCCAGAGCGACTGCCGGATCCTGCTCGCCTTTTCCTCATTTCAGATCTCCCCGGCGCGGGGGCTCCGCGGGGTGATGCGTCCCTGCCGGGCGGCCGCCCCCGCCGTCTCCGCCGGGTCCTAGAACCGTCCGAGGCGAGGCCCTGCGGCCCCCCGCCTCCACCCCCCGTTGCTCGCCCGGGCGCCGAGCGTCGGCGCCGCGCCATGAGCGGCCCCGCGGGCGGCGGCGGTGGTTCCCGCTGAGCGCCCCCGGCCCGGCCCGGCGGCATGGGGGTGAACGCCGTGCACTGGTTCCGCAAGGGGCTGCGGCTCCACGACAACCCGGCGCTGCGGGAGTGCATCCAGGGCGCCGACACGGTCCGCTGCGTCTACATCCTGGACCCCTGGTTCGCCGGTTCCTCCAACGTGGGCATCAACAGGTGGCGGTGAGTGCGGGGCGGCGGGGGCGGCCCGGCGGGGGCCCTAATCCCCGCGTTATGTATGCGGTCACGCTGCCTCCCCGCCATCCCCTCCCCTCGCCGCCCCATTGGGCCGCCGCCAGCGCCGGCTTCCCTCGCCCGCCCGCCCTCCCCTGGTGTTACATATCCGGCCCCTGCGCCGGGGAGGGGGGGAGGAAGGGGGAAGGAGCGGGGCCGTTTCTGGCGGAGTGCGGGTCCGGACGGAGCGGGGGGCTGTGGCTCCCCGGGGAAGGGAGAGGGATTCTGGCTCCCGCTCCCGAGGGCGGCGGTGCGCTGCCCGAGCGCGCCCCCGGTGCCGGAGCTGAGAGCGGGACTGCTGGAGGGCTGCGAGCCCCGGGAGGAGCAGCCTGGAGGGCTGGCTTCACCTCAGCGCCTCCGGGTAGCCAGGAACACCGTGGCGGCAGAGGAGAGGCTCCATTCTGGAAAAGAAACTGTGAAGCTGCTTGTTTGGTTTAAAAGTAAATTCTCAGAGTAGCTTTCCTGCGGGGAAGGGTGTGCAGTGTCCCTTTCCAGAGCGTGCAGGTCTGTTCCTACACCTTGTGGTCCTGCCTCGTGCAAAAATGAACTGTACTGTGGAGTTGTGACCCACACTGCCATGCTAAATGCGTGCCATAATAAAGCAGAGGTTAATGGGACGTGTGTGCGTACTTATCTTGTGAGATTAGTTAAAACATCACTAGGGATCTGAAAGTTATTACTCTGTTAAGAGGGTTGATAATGCAGTAGAGTTCTTGTATCATCTGTCCATCCAGTGTCAGGAACTTGAAACACCTCTGAGCTTAGCCTGCCCGGACTACAATGCAGAGAAGAGTTGCCTAATTATGGAACAAACGCAATGAAACTTGGCATAACACCATGTCATGGAAGGATGGCAAAGTTAAAATACTTTGTATTTCAGTTCAGTCTATATTTTCTCAAGGATTATTTGTTTCAGATTTAATAATTTCTGTCCCAGGTCATTACGTACTTTAGCAGCAAGGTAACTTATGTTTGGAGGGTTTGTTGGGGTTTGTTGGTTGTTTTTTTTTTTTCCCAAATTTTGAGTTTTCCTTATGATCCTATTTCTGGTTTTCAGAAGATAGAAATACTAAAAATGCTTTCTATGAACTTTAACTTGGTGGTTATTCCATTTTCACTGACAAAAATAATGTTCGTACCACTCAAGAATAGTTAAGATCCTTCCCTTATCTGAGGTTTATGATGTATATTTCTTTTATAGAGGATTTTAAATTTTTTGTTTGTTTGCTTTGAAGGGCATAAGGTTTTTTTTTTTAATAACAAATCCTGCCTTTATAGAGAAAGCTCAGAGGTCTTAGTTGTATGGATGAAGCATGAACAGCTACTTAATTTTTAAAGGTATGCGGGCAATTGGCACAAGTCCAAGTGTTAAGGAAATCACGTCTTGGGAACACTTCATAGGTTCTTAATGTGTTTTGCAATGGAAATGCTAACCCATTTTTGGTTATATTCTCTGAGCTAGTGAATGATAGACAAATGTGAACTTTGATTCTAGCAAAAGGAAGTTCATGTCTGCAGTGCTACTGCCCTGGTTCTTCAAGGACTATTTGATCGTTAGTTAACGGTGTCCTTGAGAACATTTGTGTGTGATGTATTTGCTAGTTGTTTTACTTCAACAGTGTTCTCCGTGTTCTCAAAGACAGCCAGTCTCTGCATTGCATTTTGCATTTGAAGAAACTCATCTTTCTTCAGTTGCTGGTTAGAGGGGCTGAGTTCTGGGGGTGTGGTTTGTTTATTTATTTATTTAAGAGGAGCATTTTTCTTCTAATCCTTTGTTGTTGTGTGCTTCTTTCCTGCCCCCCCCCAATGAAGATCTCCCAGGAGAAGGGTAAATTACAAGTCCCCTACCCAAAACACTTCAAACCAGCTCCTGGGACTTAAATACCCTCAAGGCACATGGCCCATATGGATTTGAGTAGGAAATCTCACTTTTGCATAGCACAGTTTTGTGAGCGCTTCAGGTTTTTTTTTCAAGTTTAAAAGTACAGTAACTTTATAGAATAACTGGCTGCTAGGACTGTATGTTTATTAGAATGATCTCAATAAATTTTTATTTAAATGAGCAGTTACTAGTTTGGAACAAATCCATTTTCGGTTCCAGTGGTTTTAATGAGCTATGTTTAAGCAGTGGTAACACATTCACAGTATGAATACACACGACTTACGATGCAGTTTTTTGGTTTGCCAGTCTCATTTGGCACTTGTAATTAATAATCGAGCATTTTATCTGCTTGGTCACTTGATGACCATAAGGAAGATCCTTGCTTACATGCCTGTGGAGTAGGGTGTTGAATTAGTCAAAAATATTTTGTTTGAGATTAGGAGCGGAAGCCCTTCAGCATTGGGAACATGAGTCAAATTTAATCTTCTGGAGTGAATTTATGGTGGTCCTTTCTTAGTTTGAGTTGAATGACACTGAGAATTTATATTATCGTGAGTTTATGGAACTAATGCCCTGGGCAAAACTCCCGTCTGTCAGAGTTCAAAGTATGACTAACACAATGGATATGAGGAAAAATGGTGCAAGAATGCAAGAAACCAGGAGGTTGAGTTTCTTGGTAGAATAATACTGTCCCTCTGCAGTGTCACCAGTTAGGGTTCATTTCAAAAAAACGTGTGTTAAATCTGGCAAATAGCAGTCTTTAATACATAAGTGCTTTCTGGTTAACTTTTCTCTTTAAACAGTCATGTAACACACATGAACTAATATTTTTGTGTAATTGTACTATTGAGCAAGTCTAATTACTAAGCAGTCACATGGTCTTACTGACCTCCTTTCTCCTGGCATTCAGCCTACCAGTTCTAAAATCATGAATGCTACGTAACAAATGCCAGGGCCTTCCTCAACTCGCTTCATTTTTTTCTGTTTCTGTCCTGTTTCTTCTTACTGTTCCTTCTTTCAAGCTGTGAAATAAATCAAGATGTGCTTCCATTGACACATGCTTTTTCTAGATAATGAGTTTGCTAGTGTCGTTCACAGCTCAAGGCTTGCAAGAGAGGTTATTCAGTGCAGTAAAAAGGTGACAGAGAAATGGTGGAGGAAGATAATAAATCTAAAATTGCTCTCACACTCTTACTAAAGTTTTATCAATTGCCCTTAAACTTTTGGCACCAGAATTAGCGCGCATCTAATTGTGTCAACAGAGGAGACAAAGAATGTAACTTGTGCACTCCAACAAGTAACCATTACCTACTTATGAAAAAATGTTTTCGTATGTGCTCGCAGGCTTTTCCATATTAAGGAGAATGGGATCTCGTGTTCAGCACTATCACTTAGGAGAGGGTTTCATTTAGCCCTGATTTTAGTACAGAGTGGCAGTTGATCACAATACCTAAAAAGAAATGCAAACATTCCGTTAGTTGCTGCATAAGAATTTACTTTGGCTAATAATTTACTTTTTTAGTTTGTCTTTTTGAATGTGTACGTATGTTTTTGATATGCTAGTTAAAAGACTGGCATGCGGCAATTGCCTTGAAAAAGATGGATAGTCTAATCTTGCCAATCTTTGTATTCCTTATTTTAAAAGCAGAAGTTGTTCTCTTCAGCAATGATTAAAAAAAGAGTAATAAAATTTGCTTTGTATAGTTAGTAGATTTTGTGATAACATTGATGTGTTCAACATCCTGCAAAGTTAGCTGCTGTTGTTATGGCAGATAGTCCTATTGGTTGAGGAGAAAGAAAAGATGTGGTTTGGTTTTTTTTAACACTCCTACCTCAAAGCATATTAAAAATGAAAAAACCTAAGGGGGGAAAAAAGAAGTTTCTTATCCAGGACAGTCACTGCAATTCACGGGAATGGGAGCTTTGTTCAAAAAATGAATACTTAGACATCCTTCTGTAGCATCTGTTAAATTTTGCTATTCTGTGCATCTGGTTTTGAAAATATGCTTATAGTTCCAGGTTATGTAGGTAATGATTTGTCCTATGGAGACCTGTTTGTTGGATGTGGGATTGGTGAAGAAAGTTTGTCAATAGAATTATTCTATGAGTGATTTCAGTTTTAAACTATATCCTATCTGTAATTCAGGCGGGAACAATTTGTGTATTATGCTTTGTTACTTCTGGTGACACGCTTGGTACGTAAAAAGGAGTGCACCAGAATAATTACGACTGCCCTGCTAAAAACATCACTTTAGGTTTGTTTTCATGGTGTAGCACTCAATGAAAATGTTTGATTTGTGAAATACTTAACATCAAGCCGATCATCTAAAATATAAATAGAGACAATGCTCTTGTTTTTTCATATACCAAGCCAGACATACATCAGGTTTGGGAGCAGCATTACTTTTGTATGTATTGTGGAGATACTCTGGGGTTTCTTTCACAGGGTGGGTAGCCTGTGCTGAACTCCGCTGCTGTAGCCAGGGTGTAACAGGTCTGCAAGGGAACCTCAGTATTCCTGTGCTGTGTTCTACACGTACCCGTCACACTTTTTAATGAGTGGCTTCCGCTATAGTGCACTGCGCCACTTGGAGCACTTTTGTCCAACCAGCCCACTAAATTGAGGGTGATTAATCTGTAAATTTCAAAATCTGTTGTTGAAGAGCGGAAACTTGTTTTCAGATGCCGTGTGTTCAGGTGGGGGTTCTGAGGTACTGGCTGTTAGATTGAGGTTCCTCTCACAGAAAGCTCGCTCTACCTTAAAAGAGCCCACAGTTCATTGATTCCCTCTATAATTTGTTGTGTTATATGATCTAGTCCTATGATTTACGAAGTACGTCACTGAACCATGCTGACGTATGTCCTCATGGTTTTAATCCCGCAGCGTTGATGAATGGGTTGGTTCCACCCTTTTGTGATAGCACACAGCCCTGCGGTGAGCCAGGTTAGCTCATCGGTCTGTCCGAAAAAAGATTAGTTACCAGTTTTGGTGGGATTAGCTCTGTGGTAAGTTGCGCCAGCAAAAAGGTCACAGTAGTAGTAGCGCAGAGGCAAGAGTGGGAAGGGCAGTATCGTTTCTGCCAGCGGCAGCCTGCATTTGAGCCAGATTAAAATGGCCATGTAACTGTGGCCTGCGTTGCTCATGTGTGTAGTAACCACCGTGTGTCTTTTGGAAGGTGATTACTGGTTTCTTCTATGGCTTGCCATTTGTTGACACCCTTTGAAGTTTTATTGTCGAAAATAAGTATTGGCGTTTTTACTGTGTTGGGGAAAGACCCAATTTATTTTTTTGTCAGACTGTCAGAATGTGAGAAATAACTCTGCCAGCTGAGAAATTACACTATGCTTGTTTGCTTATTTTGGTGAATGATCTTGTATCACCAGATTCTGTAATGTAACTATTATTAAATTGGACAAGAAGTTTGCACTGGTTGGTCTGGAGAGAGCAGGCAGTACTGCAAATCCAATTTTATACCAAGTGTTCGATAAGTTGTTTTTTCCAGGTAGCAGTTATTGTAGGTCAGAAAAATTCCAGCAAGCAGTTATACAATTTGCTTTTGGACTGCAGGATTGATCTTGAAGGAATCTAGTTCTTCAGTCAGGTTAAGAAGTTTTGAGGTTTGTGAGACCTGGTTTTGCATCAAATCTCCAGGTTTGAGGGTATCAAGAGAAGATCTCGATAGAGTGTTCTTGATACGTAACAGTCGTGTGTGGACTTTGAGTGTCAAGGCACAAATACGGTCTTGAAACAACAACCTAGGATTATTTCAGTCTTCCTTCTCTTGGGACCAGAAATCTATTTTTGTTTTGTTTTACCTAAGCATCAATAGACTGCATTCTTTATTTGAGCAGGGGAAGGTAATCTGTCTGCAACTTGTGGTGTTGCCTTCTCTGGCCATAAAAGGAGAGGGTGATAACCCCCAAGAAACACCATCTGCGATTAATGTGAAAGCAGCTTTTTTTAGGCAATTAAGAATATGGATTTATTTTTTTCCCAACTGATCAGTATGTGGCAGTGTCAATGAATTCTGCATCAGTTCTTCAAAGCAAATTATTTTATATATTAGCTTCCTCTTTTGGCCATTTTCATGCAATAAAGTATATTTTCCTCCAGTTAATGAAAATGTCTTCGTTCCTACCAATGTAAGCTATTCTTTAAACGTATTTCATTATGTGAATATTGCAGAAATCACTTATCATTGTACCACCTGAACTTTTTGGTTTCTGACAGTTTACCTACAGCATGGAAACCTTTATTTTCAAGGAAAGTGTTTCTTCTCCATACTGTCTCAATGCCTGGCAGGTTTTCAGGTTAGTTATATAACCTGTGGTAGGAGGAAGGTCAAGCTGCCAGCGAAGCTGGCCATTTTTTCAGGGTAGAAGTCACACTAAAGTCTGTGATGTCTTAGTTTTTGTATTGAAAGAAACTATTTGCTTTAGGGAATTTTGTGACCTTTCCATAGTGACCTAAAAAGGCAAAAAGTCAGCTTGAGCATGGATTGGTTGTGTAAGTAGTGTGGGAGTATGTGGCTTTGTGTCTTATAGGCTTAGTAATTTGCATATCACATTTTAGCAGGTTTGATAGCCGTGCCTTTGGCCACCTCTAGGAAAGGACTAGATTTTGTTACCAGGGTAAGAACTTCCTGGTATTTTGGTGCAGTACATTTTACTTAAATTTTTCAGAACTCAACTGAAATGTGGAACAAGTTTGCTTGCTTCTGTATACTTCTGCCTTTCAAGTTCTTTGAGATCTGGGTCAACAGGTGAACTATAATTGCAATGTTCTTCTAACCCAGAATCCTCCATATATTTTTCAGGTCACCGTTAAGCATTGCTTTCACTGCTTTGGAGTTTTGTGTGTGTAAATATTTCTTTATGCAGGAGTAAAGTTTTAGTGGACGTGAAGGATGGACAGGAAAGGACTAGGGAAAACGGGTCGATATTGCAATGTTCTGTTTCAAGTGTGTGGCAGAAGTCTACACATATATGTATACTTTTGGAACAGTTAGGAATGTGAAAGCATACCAATTACTAACGGAGAGATAATAAAAATTAATGTGAGCTTTGTTAGCATTAGTTTAGATAGTAGCTGAGCTGCAGTGAACAGAGCTTCCTAAAAATAAACACTTTTTTCTTAAATTCTGTACTTTGATTTTTTTTAATTGCATTAGTATTTGAAAGGTCTGAAAGTATTGGAAAACTGGGTCGGAAATAAGAATTTGATAATACTCAGGGTTTCAGAAGTAAGTTCAGGTGTCAAACTGTTGCTCATAATCTCTTTGAAGAGCGTTAACGCAACAAGTTCCTTGCAATAGGATGGAACCTGTTTGGATTATCAGAGATGGAAGGGATTTCTTCCAGATGAACACTGTTCAGGATGTGTCCCGCAAGTCTAATTTCTGCGGTGACAGGCATGTGATGTCATGTACACCTAGGCTCTTGGGTTATGTGTTGCTTCCTCCTGCAACTACGTTATAGAACTTTTCTGCACCTGCTTTTGAAACTTACTTTATCTCAGTGTTTCTTGATTTGTAGGAAAGCATTTCCTTTCCTGTTCAGTCACATGCATCCCTTTTTTAACATCTGTTAGTACGTTTGTGACTCTTACAGAGCTGTGAAAAGTAAAGGCTGCAAAATTCTTACACTGTAAGTTTGATTCTTTTCAGAACGCAAACTCCTATTCTTTCAAAATGAAAACCAGAAACATTGGAAAAAATCTTATTTAAACTCAGATGGGGAAGTTGTAGAGTATGAATACATGTTATTGATTCTTCAATGTTGGAGATGAAATATCTACAGCACAGGCTACTTAGAAGCAGCTCTTGTAAGGAAAACTTGGATAGATCTGTTATCTATCCAAAGCATGAAATCAATAACCTATGAAATGCTTTGCTTTTTATAGGAGGGAACCTGTGGAGTTCAGTGCTTTCTTTTTTCCTTAATGCCAATATTCTACTTACCTTGTAGGTGAATGGTAAACTGTGCTGCAGTTGAGAGAGAGGCAAAATAATGATCGAAAGAACAGAGATAGGAGGGCAGCTTTGATCAGAAAGATGAGTAAATAAATAGGTAACTCCTTCATGTAGGTTGCCCTTCATGCTTTGTATAGGTCATAAAACATGATCATGGTCTGCATGGTTACAGTTTTGCTGTGCACTAAAGATATAGAACATCATGGCAAGCTTTATCTCATGTTCACAGTCTCTGCAGTTCTGAAGTGCTGGAGAAGTTTACAGAGAATTGTGACATTCCATGTTATAGAGTAACTGGCATTAAAAATAGTTGATGATTTGATTTCCAAGATATTGGATTAATTGAACAATGGAATGTATTTTTTTCTTTCCTATGTTCTCTTCTGAGTTGAGTCTATAAATTCTGTGACATCAAATGATTTTTTAAAAAAAAAATTTTCTCACTATATCTGTAAAATTGCGATATGCTTTTAAAATAAAATATTCTACAGAGTGATTTTTGCCAACCAGGTTTCAGAAGGGTCTTTGATTGGGGAGGAGGTTGCATTTTGGTTTTGTTCTTTTTTTTCCTAAGTCTTGCTAATAGTGAACTCAGGAAGTTGAAACTATCCAAGTCTTAGTAAGGGTGATCAAGCAAAGGCTGTCATATGAATTATTTGTTTTATTTGGGTTGCCTAGGAATAATTCCTGTGACTTTTCATCATTATTTGTCAGTAGAGGACAGGCTTAGTAAGATCTAGTTCACTATGCTTTGTCTATGTTTCTTTTTAGACAGTGTAGCTGTTTGCTGCTTACTGCTATTATGCAGTATATCCCAAACCCCATGAATGTTTCTTTAAACAGCTTGTTACGAGTGACTTTTTAATATTCTTTTCTCCAGAATACTCTTAGTGGTATGACCTGGAAAACATCCACTAATGTGTAGTTTCTTTAGTTTATGACAAAGGAAAACATTCTAAATTGCTGTGTTACTGATAGTTCAGCTTTAATTGTTGTATATTTCCCCTTTTTATTTCAAGGCTTTCATAATCTGAGGATATCTGTATAAAGATTAGTTATGATCATATAGTCATGGTGTCTTCAGTAAGCAGGGTTTTTTTCATTTGATTGAAATTTTCTTTAAGCGAATTGCCAACAAATTTACTAGTGAGAAGTACTTATTTCAGCAGTAGTGTGTTTTTCTTCTAAACCGTGAAGAAAATCATGGGTTTGTGGGGATAATGTGGATCTTCCTATTTTTACATTTTTGATTTTGGCTTTCTGCATTCTTTCAAATATAACTCCACCAACTTCTGTCTTTCAGTGCCAATTCTGAAACATTGTGTTAGTTTGCCAAGGAGAAGTTCTTCAATGCTACATTTACTGAAAGTTTTACTCTGCTTCTTTACTACTTCCATATGAGATGGCACAATGGAGCTTGCGTTTTTGGCGCTGGAGGTCATGCTTTCAAACCGATAAGTGTTACTAGTGATCAGATGTTACTCTTGCAGCAGGAGCCTTTCCGATTTTTTTCATAATTCTATGATTTTTTTTTCTTTTACTAGTCCATCTTTCTTCCAGAATCCTACCTTTGCAGTTGCTGCTCTATGGCTTGTAAAGTAAAAATAATTTTTAGGTTGGGTTGGGTTTTTTTCTGTTCAGTTTGAAGAGTATGAGATTTGCAGGAGTAATTATCTCATTATATATGATGTGTTCCCAAGTGAAAGTGTGTGGGAAATTTCAAAAAACTTTTCTATTCGTAGTACTGTATTGTCATTGATTCCAGTATTTTTTCTGCTGGACTTAGAAGTTGTAAGAAGACTCAAGGTAACATAAGCTTTGGAGAGCTTTGATGCGTTAGCTTTGTTTTTCTACTTTCGTAGTATGAGCTATATCTGTCAAACTTTTCTGTTAACTGAGGTTCTAATTAGGATGTACTATATGGTAATGCATAGCTTGCCTTTTGTTGGAATGAGTTGTCTTTTGCTTTGAAGTATTAGTCTGTTATGCTTGAATTTTACCTTGAATGAAAGCTTTTGAACTTGAGGTTTGCGTAAGTTGATTTTAAAAATAAAAAAATCTACGCACAAGTCTGTGATTGATGTTGGATGCCTTGTAGGCTTGTTTGTACAGAGATAATCTTTTTCTTCCTGACGTTAAGATACAGTTCAATGAAAAGCTGCACTGGTAATCTTTTTTCCTTTGTTGTAGGGTTAATGGTCATTAACAGCAACGGTAAACAGGAAATTAAGTAATTGTCAACGTTACTTCCCGGGTTTGTGTGGTACCTTTTGTATGTCCCTGCTCCACTGACCATGCAGTGTCAAATAGGGTTTAAAACCACGGTAGCTTTACCTGTCATTTACAAGGATTTTTCTGTTCTGCAGATTTAATGTTGTTTTGCCCCGCCACGAAGGGTCGTATCCGTTAGCCGGTGCTGGGATGGCAGTACTGAAGCAGCCGGTCCGCACGGAAGCTGGCTGCCAGCTGTTGGCTTGGCAGGGGACACGCTGTTCACGAGCTGCTCTTCATTTCAACACCTTCCCCTTCTATTTTTTTTTTTTTTTTTTTTTAATCAGCTCCTCTGGTTTTGAACATTGGCTTGGTACTTTGTGAACTCGGAGCACATACTAGGTTTCACTTAACCTTTAGCAGCCAGCGCTTCTAAATACGATGCAGAGGAGCAGAACCGACCCGCAGTTTGTACCTGCTCGAAGCCTTTCTCTGTCCTGGTTAGGAATAAAGTTCGGCCACGGTACGGAAATCCTCTTGCAGCGGCTCCGAAGGGAAGGAGGAATTCGTCTCCTACCACAGTGGTTACATATAACTGGGAAAGTAGGTCATGGTGGCAGGGAGTAGTCCAAACAGCGCCTGGTTGCTGCAGCAACGACCTACTTTAGGAAACTATTTTTGTTGATTCATACTGAAATGTTCTTACAAATGGTATAAGGAAATGATCAGGTTATGAGACATGTAGCAACGAGAGCTGCAGACCTTGTAGACCTCCCCCCCCACCCCCCGCCCCTTTTTTTTCCCCCCACAGTTGGTCTTGCCCCTTGATGTTGGACATAAGGGGATTAAAGCAAATAAGGTTTGTTTTTCTTCAGTTTGACCTCTAGCCGGGAACATATCTTCTTGCTTGAAGGTTTTGCATAGCAGAAATACTTATCAATAGTGATTAAGTTTCCAGAGTTCAAAGCCTACAAATGCTCCACTATCATTTTTGTCTATAGAAATAACTTTGGAGTTTTAAAACAAACAAACAAACAAATCTCTCTTCATATCTCTTTTCTGGAATGCTGACAGTTTGTCTTGATACTCAGCTGCTCTTATTTTAACCACTTTGTCTCCAATAAAGTTTATGCACCTTCAGGAAGGTGGGCTTGGTGCCCCCCCCCCCCCCCCCCCCCCTTTTTTTCCTCCTTTATTTTTTTTTTTCCTCTTTAAATTGGCAATGTTCCTGTCTGCGTCCTCTGTGTTGCTATTAATTCTGATCCTGGCACAAGCAAACTGGAAAAAGTATAAAGTGGTCAGGTGTAGGATGATGTTTTCCAGTTGTCTACCCTCCTTCTTTCAACAGTCAAAGTAATAAACTGGTGTTCAGGTGGTGAATTTTGCTAAATCATTCCCATCTTCTGACAGGAATGGGTAGACAGGGAAAACAAGGGAAATATAAAAAACAGGTACTATTATTTATTATTCTAATAAAAGTTTCATTCTTCATAAAATAATTCTTCATCTAAACTATTATCACTTCTGCAGAGATGATTTAATATCACTTTTTAGTTATCAGAATGTTCCAATTAACTGTACTACGTAACTTTTCAAGATTAATTTAGTTACTTCAAGTGAGGTACTTTCTGTTGGTCCTGACCTTCAGTAGTGCAGTGAACTGCTGCAGTTGTGGCAGATGAAGATAGCATGTTTATCTAGAGGTTCTTTGGATTTTTTTTTTTTATCTATTGTGTCTTGAACTATATTTCAGTGTTGTTCACCAGGGCTTACGTTACTGAGCTCCATGCAGCTTTTTCATGAGCTCCATGCAGCTTTTTCATGAGCTCCAGGCTTTGAGATGGAAGGCCTCTGCAGCATGAAGTGAACCATTACCTCCATTAGTCTACCCATATGCTAAGAAAGTTTGGGACTCTACTTAAGAGTAGAGTTTTTCTGGATTTGTGCAGCTTAATAAACAAAGCTGTGTTTCAGTTGCTTGAAATTTTTTTTTTAAATGTTGATCCTTTCTACATGATGATTACTCAAAAATCTGAACACATTTTTACATGTTTACCTTGTATTCAGATTTAAATGGCTAATTTCAGTTTTGAAAGACCAGTTCAGAAAATATTGGTCATCTTAATTCATAAGAGTAGCAATGGGAAGTTAGGATAATGCTGAATGTCTGACCTTAGTAAGATGAACACCACAAAGATGAAATCCAGTCAGTTTTAAGATTTTCAGCAATAGCTTCAGGGTTTTTTTTCTGTTTTCCGAACTTTCTACCAGTTTCTGTGCTTGCTAGTAGATTTCAGCTCTATCCTTAATTCTCTTCTATTTGTTTAATAGATTTTTCAGCTATGGGAAGCCAGAGATGATGGAATTATACCTTCAGGACTTGCAATTTATACAGTGGAGTTGAGAAATATATTCATTTTACACAGTGTTTCATTTCTGGGAAACTTAAAACTGTGCAAAATCTTATTAGTAGTAATTACAACCTTAAAAGGTCACTTCAAGGAAAGTAAACGGGTTTTATTAAAGTGAATGAGGGGCAGTATAAAATGTGTCCTTCAGAATCAGATTGCAGGACTGTGTCTTGTTATAGTGCTCTTATCCCGTTTGCTCTTTTGAAATGAGCCATAGCTATTACTTTCTCATGGACAGCTTAGATTGCTGAAAATGATGTGGCTGAACTGTTTTATAAAGCAGGCCAGCTCTGGTTTAATTACATCAAGCCTTATGAGCTGCTCACTTAAATAAGGGAACTTTGGTACATGAGAATAAGGATCTTAAGATGTATTTAAATATGAGCATGTCTGTACTCTCAGGTAACTTAGTTTTGTAATTTGCTTCTAGGTCCTGTTTCCCCAGCTGTCCCCACTGCAAATGTGTTTGTTTACTCTTGGGTGTTCCTTTATGGATCCAACTAGATTCTTTCTGGAAAGAGCAGACATAAGGAATTCAAGTCAAGTAATGTGGACTGTGATTTACCAGATTGGAATTAGAGGATTAGATTAGAGAAAAACACGGAATATATACGAATATGAAAGAATGGAAGACAGTGGGAGAGGGCTCTAGGAAGCTTTGAGCCTGTTAGTCGCTTATCACCAGAAGGCTGACCTTTGTAACGAGCAAGTAATTTGAGATGCTTGCTGCTAGTTATATGGGAATAGTTTAGATGAATAATAGGTGCCCTTTGAATGTGAAGTTAAGATCCAGATCTTTACAGAAGCTAAATACACTATTTGCTGTGACGTGTAGCTCACAAAATAGGAACCAAATACAGATTGCTATTTGGGAGATTATGAATGCCTTTTGACTAGGACAAAAGTTCTGTGTGTTTCTTTCCTTTGGGGAATGCTAACCTTGAAAAGGTAGTTCAGCTGGGAAGAAGTTAATGAGGACTGATATGTAAGGAGATGCTAGCTTTGTGTCAAGTGTAAGCTAGCTTAGATTCAAATGATTTTGTTCTTAAGAGAGCAATATTGATTGCTGTAGTTGGTATTCTAGTCCCACTCTGTGTGTGAAATGGTCTTACTATGTAGCTTCAAAGAAGATGCACCCAAAAGGACTCATCCTTTTTCAAAGAATTTAATTTGTTTTTTTAAGAACTTCTTCTACAGCAGTTATGAGTATTTCAGCTGTGTATAGGCTTGTGTGTGTCTTGTGTTCTTCTTCCATCACAGCTCTGCTTTGGCTTGAAGATTGTAACAGTAGTAAATATTAGAGGAAAAAAGCCAAGTGACACACTTTGTGGTCTGTGTTTGGTTTTGTTTTTGCACGTGGATCAGCTCTTACTAAGTTATGAAAGATGCTGAAGCCCTGAATTGCACTCTAAAGGAGCTGTTCTTTCTCTGCTCTCTGTAGAGCAGCCCTGCAGGAGATTAGTTAGCTCCCACAGCCACTTCACTTCAGTATCTAGAGTTGAATAACCTGAACTTTTTCCTGCTCTTGTGTATAAGCTTGAAGGATAATACCTTTATGAAATGTATTATTGTATACCTTTTTAGGATGTGGAAGTTGTATACAGTATTCGCTGAAACAGTGTAATAAGGCATGCCTCTGTGACCTTGATTTGGTAATAGGAAAATATTACTGTGGCTTGCTGCCAAAGGATGCGGTGGAGTGTACATAACACTTAAATCCTGTCTGAGCTTAATCTTCTTAGAGTTTC
Organism: Leptosomus discolor; assembly: GCF_034619465.1. Classification (NCBI taxonomy): domain Eukaryota; kingdom Metazoa; phylum Chordata; class Aves; order Leptosomiformes; family Leptosomidae; genus Leptosomus; species Leptosomus discolor. The sequence goes on from NC_141391.1 coordinate 159,057,582, forward strand.
ATAAGAATACACGGCTCGTGCTAAGACACATTGGTTGGCGGCAATCAAACAGGAAAATATACTGATAAAATATTTAATGTTTGTGTATAGGTACATAACATTTGAGATACTTCTTAGTGTCTCATACTCTGTTTTGGTATTAGATGAAATCCACCTTACGATTCCTGTAGAAGTTAGTATGAGGAATATGTTTACCTAAATGATGCTGGACTTTAATAATGACTTAACCGAACATATGGCAAAATAGCAGATATGTGAAAGAAAAGCTCACTCTTTCTTTTCATGAAGAGAGAGCAATGTTGCATAATTTATTAATACAATCAGGGTCTAATGCTGTAAACTATACTCAAATAAAAAAATGTGGTTGATATTATACAGTACATAATATTTTCTTTTTATTGAATCTAGCTCTACTAAACTCTGAAAACTGAAGGAGGAATATTTGATAGCAATGTTGGAAAAAAGTTGAATGGGAAAATAAAACTAGCAGACGTTAGGTTGCTTAAGATAATTCAGATAGACAAAGTCTGAGTGGCAATCAAAAATCCATAACATGTCTCTCATTTGACAGTGCTTTTTTTTCACTGGAGAGATTGTTGTTAATGGCTTGGCATGAGGATTAGTGCATAGATAGAAGGTATTTTAAAAGGTGGTTAAACAGAAGTTTTGATGGGTTGCTGGAAGTTGACCAGTCATAAGTAAAAATAGTGATTGAACTTAGGAATGAAACAAGTTTTAGCACTGTTCTTTTTCACTCAGCTTTTTAAACCTCTTTCTCAGAATGAGGAAGCCTGAGTAGATTCCTTTCTTTTGTGTGGTACTGGCTGTGCAGTCTAACACTCCTGCCTTGCCTAACAGTTAGATTCAGAATCTGGATCAGTTCAGGAAAAAAACCCTGAAACTGAAGTTTTGTCATTTTTTTTCTTAAAGGTTTAGCACCCCCACTTTCAGATGTGAATAATGCCTGAAAGAGAAATCACTGCATTTCAAGTCCCCTTGGTTTCCAGGAACTGTTCTCGTTTCATACTGGCAAGGATGTTTCTATGTGATTATGGTTTCTGGGTGTTTATTACTCCTAAACTTAACCCCAGACAAGACTTAATGGAAGCCTTAAACGGTGTGCCTGTAAACATCCTTCCCACAAGTGTCCTCCTAAATAAAATTCCTACCTTTTTAGGAGACTGAAGAAAGTCTTTAATCATGTTAATACTGCAGAGCTAGGAAGGCTGCGTGATGTAGTGCTTAGTTTCGTTCTTTTTGTTAATGGTTAACTGTGTTAACAATTAGTTATTTAACTTCTTGAATTTCTGCCTTGATGGTACCGGTTTATTTCAGTTGCATGGTAGCTAAAGTTGTGATCTGTGTTATGTAAACCAGTTTCTGGCAGTCAGTCTTGAGGTGCAGGGGGCAGAAGGTTTAGTTTAGATTTCAGACCCCAAGCAGACTTTGCATGGTTGGCAGCAGGGAAGATTGTGGAGTTTGTTGGGTAAACAGCTAAGATTACATGTGCATATCATTTAAAGAATGTGGTCTTCAGAAGCTTTCATGAAAATTCTGAATATGATAATTAGATGACCCTGTGTGTAATGCCCTCTAAGAATGTTGTTTCAACACAGGTATGCTTTGCATTGGCGTCTTCTCTGTGTTAGAATAAGTCAGTCACTTCTGCATCCTTCGGTCACCTCAGTCATGCATGTACCTTACACGGTTTGCTACTGTGAAATTAATGGTGAGCTTTCTTTCCTCTGGTTTGTCCAAGGGAAGTTGAAGACCAGATGCAGAAGCCTGGGCTGATGCTCTAATCTGATAAAAAATATCTATGCGTCCTTTCTGTGTCTTTTTGATGGGGTCATGTCATGTAGTTTTTGTATTCATTCGAAGTGAAAAAGAAAGTGCTTTCCCATTGACTGTTAGGTTGAGAGGAAAAAAGTTATTTTAGATTGCAGACTCAGAAACATGACCTGTTACTGTAGGGAGAGATTTAAACAGCTCCTAATTGCCATACTTTGGTGTAAAGTGTAATAAGAGTTCAAGCCTAGCAGCTCTTAGTTCGTAGATGCTGTGAAGAAACTTTGCCTCGAGAGCTTATGAAGAAATTACTTTATGATATGGAGGTTTCAGTTCACAGAGCAATTTACCATTCATTTTCATTTGTGTTACACTGTGAAAGGAAAATGTTAGCATTCTGGTGTATCTCTTCAGAAAGAAAGCTCAAATAATTTTGCCTTGTCTGTGGTAGAATGCTGCTCTTAATTATGTCTAATGTCTGCACTGAGCAAAACACCTGCATGTTCCTGTGCTGCAGTAAGTGCCCGTGCATGGCACTTAGTCATTCAAAACTGTTTTCACCTGCAGACAGGTGTTAGCAGTCAAAATGATACCTTGGAAAACTAAAAACTCTTCTCTTCCAAATCCCATAATAATTCACTGTGACAGTGTGTTGAATGCTGAGAATTATTACTTTATTATTTTTCTATTAGTGTGCTTAATGTGTGGGGGGGTGTGCATGGTGTGGACATGTTGTTGCTCTTCCCTAAAGGATATGTTATAGTTGAAACATTGATTTGCTAGGACAGGAGATAAATGCAGTGCATTACAGTGCCACACCAAAATTAGCGAAAGTGCTGGAGTTAGTTGTTGTCCCAGGGAGTTGGTACAATTAAAAAATTTCCTTTCACGTAGGCCTATTCACATAGGCATATGTTAATGTGTTAGATGAATGCGGTAGAATTTTCCTTCCTTGAATTCGCAGTAATTTGTATCTGCATATACCTGAAGCTAGGTGTTAGCACGTGTTTAACCATAGTAAAGATGCTGTGCTGCTTCTGCAAGTTCTAAAGGTACCTGTGAGAAAAAGAGGCAGTGAAAATTTTGGTTATGACAACTGTAAGTTTCTTGGTAGTGGTTGTATCTAGAAACAATGATTTGAGAAGTTTCATTTTTAATTGAGCAAGGCAAATCTGTGTAAAGGCTTTTCTTTTTGGCAAATTTTACTAGCACTTTAATGAGAAAATGCCTTTAGATATTGTATAGCATGAATATGAATATAGTCGGTGAAAACAAAACAGGTAAGAAATTATTTGTAGCGCGTTTTGTCCAATTGAAAGATTCAAATATGCTTAATAAACTGCATGCTTGTTGTGAGTAACCACTTGTAAACTGAACCTGTGTTCTGAAAGTCAAAAGCAGTATTCTTTTGCATTGTTGTTACTGTAGAGATCATGGGGTCACTAGGGTTTAATTTGCTCTGTTATTTTTGAACAGCGTGCTTTCAGTGACAGTCTTGCAACTCAGACTGTGGCTTGGCTGGTTTTCATTTGTTCTGTTTTTGTTCAGGTAGGGGGAGTGCGTGTGTGTGTGTCTCCAGGCCACTCTTCTGCTCCATTCCTACATACATTTAACAATTTGAGTCTACATTACTAGTTTTGTTAAATACATGACAGAGTTTTATTGAGATTGAAATGCAGGAGTGTGGTGAGAGATAATTAAGGGAGATAATAGGGGGGATTTGGGGAACTAACAAAATAGAGATTAAACAGTATTAAGGGCAAGTTTAGGGATCTTGGTTGTAAATTGGAGACTGGGTCAGTGCACATAATCTTCTTGAATAGGATTTTGTGCAGATTCCAGACTAGAAATTGTACGTTGTGGTCAGTCAGGTAGGAAGAAAAGAGATTGAGAAGTTAGAGGGAGCTGAGATTCAAAGGGGAAAAAACCCCAAAAAACTTACCTAACAGTTTCCCGAAAGACAGATTTTTACTTTGAATAGTTATAAGCATTTTATGACACCAATCTATCTTCATACCCTTTCTCTATATTCTGTGATACAAAGTTAAAAACAAACAAACAAAACCAAAACCAAAAACCCACACCAACAAGAAAACCTAACCAAACAGAAAAACCCCCAGCCTTTCCTGGACTTTTCCAAAGGCATCCGGGACACTATTGCAGTTCGTCTTCATAGTGATTTGGGAAGTGTAATTGAAGGCATATTCTCTTTGAAAGCAAGGTTCAGGTGGATAAGATTAGTGATAAGGGCTGTCATTCCAGATTTAAAAAAAAAAAAAAAAAAAGAGATAAAATGAAGCTGTACTTTTCAGAGTGGATATGGAAGTGACTTTAGCCTGGGAACGTGGGGCCCAAGTTCTCTCTGATAGAAGCATATGCAGTTCTCATCTGATTCTTAAATTTACTCCTGTGTAGTTTCTAACTAAATGAGTATATAGAAGTTTCTTTTTAGATCACCATATCCTTTGTGATCTCGCTACTGTGGGGTTGGTTTTTTTTCAAATTAAAATTTAGCGTAGTGAGAGAATTAGACATTTTTGGCTTGTTCCAGTCATTAAACATATAAGCATAGTTACCAGCCAAGAAGCAGTTGTATTCTTGTATACTGGCTTCCTCTCAGACTCATTGAATTTCAGGTCAAGTGAGTCATGCGTTTTTGGCATTTAGTAGCAGCTAGGGGGTTTTCCTGCCAGCCTTCTATATATTAACTTTTGTAATCTTTTTCCATGTACAGTTGGAGGCAGTGTGTGTTAGGTGGGCATCTCTTACATGATGCTAAATCTCTAGAAAATGTAAAAAACGTTAGTAGGTTTACAACAGTCATGTACGTTATCCCTCCTAGAAGGTGTAGCATTTTCATTATTTGCTGGTGATTTTTATTATTATTGTTACAGTTATTATTATTTTTTTCCATTATTTACTGGTTATTTTTAAGATTCATTCCTAAAAACCTAAGTGTTTTATGAACTCCTGATTTTAGTAAACCTGGTTGCTCGGTGCCTTTGTCTTTGTGATGCTCTGGGCACTGGCAGCGGTGCAGCCTGCCCTTCCCTGCTGGCTCCGCACTCTCTCACCCAGGCTGGAGGCACAGTGTCTCCAGGCCTCCACGGCACTACTTTCCCTGCTTTGGTTTCGGGCGGTTGCTCCTGTGATGTTATCCTTGTGGCTTTGCACCTGCACACGGTGTCATTACAGCAGGCTCTCTTAAGAGTAATGGCCTGCAGTGTGGGAATCTCCTCTTTGGGAGATTTCTACCCCTTTGGGTGTAGTTTGTGGTTTATGGCAGGGGATCCAATCCTGTGCGTGCACAGAGGTTAATGATGGGCACGCTCTGAATCGGTGGCTGTCCTGATCAACATGCACTCTGGTGAGTGCCAACAGCATTGTAGGTAAGAACAGCTGACAGGGTTTGAGCAGCTCCTGGTGAAAACTACATTGTGACTATGAGGAAGAATATTGTGAAGGAGCCACTTGTTACACTGGAGTCCAGAGGAAGGGCGCTCATGTGGGAACCCCCAGCATCTCTTTCTGGCTGGCTGCAAGGGAGAGTTTCCATTTTTCCTCTCCTTGCTTTTGTTTTTATTTCTTCCCCCAAACAAATTTCACCATTGGAGTTATTTTTAGTGACGGTACTTGCTAATGAATCTTTGCACATGTGAACCCATCTCAACATCCTTTGTGCAGCTACCTGGTTCTCTTGAAGACTAGCAGATTTGGAGCACACCTGCACACCCACCCCACCCTCCTTTTTTTTTTTTTTTTTTCCTTATTTGCTGATTTGCTTGTTAAATAATTCAAATGGGGTTACAGCCAAGATCCATGAAACTGCTTGTTATATAGAGGGCTATTTTTATAACTGAAGGCCAAAGGGATAGTTAGAACCATGTAGTCCTCTGGTATGCTGTTTTTAGTAACAGTTCAGGCTGCTGTGTTGTAAGAAGGACTTGGATTAAGTTTAGTATGCCAGTGGCTGATTGTCTGTTGTGATTTTTTTCCCTGTGATGTGCTCTTTTCTTTAGAGTGATAAGATACTTCTAGTTTTAGTTAAGACTTGAGTACATTTTAGTCCATTCCAGAGTTGAATAGTGTTGAGGTGAAAAATGAAATGATAGTGCAGTTTGGTTTTCTGAATTATGTATTATTGAATATACTGTATTGAACTATTGTAAGCTTTGTGTAAGTAGCATGTGAACATGCATGCGTCACCAAATACTGAAGGTCTGATAATCTTTGTTGTATTGTTCCTCTTGGTTCTCTTTTTCTATTGTAAAATTGTCTGGTTTGCCTCAGAAAATAAATGTTTCTTTACAATACCTTGCAGATTCCTGCTTCAATGTCTTGAGGATCTTGATGCCAATCTACGGAAACTGAATTCACGTTTGTTCGTTATTCGTGGACAGCCAGCGGACGTTTTCCCCAGACTTTTTAAGGTAAATGGCCAGCTTGCAGTTGTTTCTATCCATAAATGTGACTGACAAACTAATTTCAACTAGGAATATTTCTTGTACTATATACTTCAGTGCAAATTGTTAATCCATGCAAATATTTAACTGTCCTTGCAGTTTTTTAAGGTTGTTTCTGTTAACTTGGGTTTTTCACCCTCTAATGTGCATATCTCCAACTAAACTGAGTTGCTCTTAGACTTCACGGGTTTTGATTTCTTTCTTTTCGGAGAAGGAACTGATTTCTAGTGATTTGCTAAGTGTAGTTACTGTATCTTACTAAATTTTCCTTCCCCGGTTCCCTTTGAAATACTGAAATGTAATTCTGTACACAGGAATCCAGGTTCGAAGCCTGACCTGTAAAAACAATGTTATATTTAGGCCAAATGTCTGCTTGGTTGCTTTTTGGCCATTGAAAGTGATATAATAAGGTTTTTTTTTGCTGATAGTAGGCTTGGTAAAAGCCTATAGTGCAGGTAAAGGGCAATTTCTAGTTGAAGAAGTTTAAGGCTTTTGTGGGAAAGGGTCGTCTTATTGAACAAATGAAAGCTGTAGGGGATTGTTACTGAAATTAATTTGTCTTGCATGGATAATAGTCTATTTAATGTAACAATACTATAATAGGATAGTAAAAATGAACACTTTGCAGATAGATTTTAAAAATTTTTATGGAATGACTGAGATGAGCAAGACTGGGGAAAAAATAAGTATCTCTTTTTTTTTTTTTTTTTTTTTTTTTTCCCTCGAAAGAGATCACCTATTCAAGATTTTAATTCCTAAGTCTTCAACACTAAGCTGAAAAATCAACCAAAACTCACATTTCCATCTTCACTCTTGTGCTTTAGTTGTGACATGGTAACTGGATGATACTCTGACTGGTCTTTTTTTGATTTCCCCTCAGTGAAGAATTTCCTGCAGGAGTACTGTGGCGTTAGTTGCTGCTTGCAGTCTCCAAGATGTTCAAGCTTGTTATATCTGCCTACCAAATTTGGTTTGATTGCATATAAACAGGGGCAAAGATCTTGCTGGTGTGTGTTGCCTTCTGGATTTGAGTGACCTGTGACAAATTTTCGTAAATATTTTAATGGCTACTTTGACAACTCCCGTTTCGGATCTTGCCACTAGGCTGATCTTTCTATCCTAACAGCATTGAAGTGCTACATTTTCAGAATATTAGTTTTAGTGCTGAGAGAGTAATGAAAATAACTTGTCATATAGATAGTGTACATCAATCAAAAAAGAACATTCCCATCTGTCTATGTTGTCTTGTTCCTCAAACTACCTAAAAGTGTCTTTATCATATATTTGTTCACTGAGGGGCTTTTCAGGACATCCTCTATCCTTGAACAAGTAAGAGGCATTGTTGAAGCTCTTGAGGACTTCTTCAGCTTTTGGCTGAGGACTACCTGGAACATACATCTATCTCATATCCTTAATCTCACAGCCTTTTTTTTGCCAGAGCAGTAGCTGTACATCAGGCACTTGCACTGCAGTGAAAGGCATATGACATTGAACCAAGCTTTTCAGATCATCCTCATTAAATGTCTCAAAGGTGAGCGATGATCCTGACCCTAAAGAACACATGTAGATGTTTTTTTGCCTGGGAGAAGATAACTTTAAGTAAATAATGGTAGGAGATAGGGCTCCTGACACAAGGCTCAACAGAAGTTCCACTATCACAGATGCCAGCGTCTGTGGATTTCCTGAGGATGAATGTTTCACAGGCTGAAGGGCAATTCCTTCAAAAGGCAGAGCTCTGATCTATCTTTGTCCTTGCAAAAGGCCTTGAGAACCTTCAGGCTTTTTCATTTGTGTATATATACATATATATGTGTGTGTGTGTATGACTATTTGCTTTCCTCTTTCCAGTCTTTCAGAGCAGCTTTGCTTCCCTTAAGATGCTGAATTTGGTGTCCCATGTTTTCAACATTGCTAGCTAACAGTGCTGCCGATAGCAGCAGTAGGTTGTGATCCTCTGAACTAGAGCATAGAGACAGAATATTTTTGCCAGTGGACTTTGCAAAATTCTTTGGTTTTTTGTTTGCTTTTTTTTAAGTTACTTGAGGATGGTGGTTGCATCTGACTGCAGAGACCAACTTCCACTAGTAGCAGGCATCCACTTGGTGCCTGTCGGTTAACTTGAATCAGTCAAGTTTTGGTTGGTTCTTGCCTTGTGCTCTTCAATTTGTCCTGGTCTGCTCTGTATCTTTAGCTCTTTGGGACTGGCTTGTAAAAGAAACTAGAATTGGAACAATCTCTAATTCTTTAAATGCATCAGTGTTGCTAAAAGCATCCAGCAGTATGTGTGAAGCGATTTGTGTCCATGCTCCTAAGTGCCTAGCTCATGCTGATGTGATCTGGGTGTATTCACGTCACGTAGCACTTGTCTCAGAGTTCCTTGGCTCCCTTGGGGATGTGGCTCTGACTCTTGGACTCATTCTTTGTGGTTTTCTTTTCACTATGCCAGAGGAAAGGAAGATTTAAAAAATATCTGCTGCAACTTGTCAGACAGTGGTTTTACATTACGAAATGGGAAATAAACTGTATGAGGGTGTGGAAGGTTGCTTGAGGATTCAGGGCCTGCTAGGTCAGTCTTGGCAAACTTAATGATGGAAGGACCCAAGCCTTCTTTCAAAGAGCAAGCATTTCTTGGAATCACCTGTCCACAGCATTGTAGCTGGGCCTCATCTAGGAGAGAAGTAGAGTTCAGAAGTGAAACAGCACCCCCAGTGAACAGTGTAGCGTGTCCCTGGTCTCTTTGGTGTAAATCCAGTCCTCTGAAATAGTCTGGCTGGTGTATTTAAATCAACTGATTAAGGTTCTGAGGGGTTAGAAAGGTATTTCTCTGAGTTTGACTGGCAGGATGGCTTTCTAGGCTCATTCTGTGCATACTTCACCTTTCTAGTTTCCTACTGTTGCAGAAACCTTAGCCATTAGTCAATTCCTATTTTTGCTTCGTTTCCCCCCACCTGTTAATATTGACTTTGGTAACAGCATGTGACATAAAGGGTATTAGACTTGAAGGTGTCCTCTTTTTAGGAGACAGATTGTGGTTTTTTTCTAATTTTTTTTTAATTGACAATTTGAAGATTGTCCGTTCCGGTGGGTGAGGGGTAGGGATTTGGAAAAGAGTAGCATGTGGTGTTTGGTTTGGGGGTGTGCATGTGGTATTTTGCTCCCTGCGCTGAAACTTCAGTTCTGCTGTTAAGGTTGACAGGCATATGTGAAAAGCTTTTCTGCAGAGTAAGGTACTGCTGCTGGCCGATGTCCAGAAGACAGCCTTTGTCATCTTTCCTTTCTGTTGTGTCTCATAAGGTATATGGATTCTAAAGTTAAGGCTGAGTTTTCAAAACTTGCACAGGAGTTGTCCCATTACTGTGTGCACCCACAGCAATGGGACAAATATGCCCAATTCCTACTTAGATGCTGAAATGTTGGACTATTTTTGTGAGTTTGGGTGTCTAAATGTATTTTGGGCCTTTGTATATCTCTGACAAGCTGGTGTTCCATCCTGTCCCTGTCCTCCTTGTTCTCTTTTCCCTCACCCTCCATCAAGCAGCTGAGTTGCTGAAGGATACGTTTCTGTTTGGTGTTGCAGGAGTGGAATATTGCAAAACTTTCTATTGAGTATGATTCTGAACCCTTTGGGAAGGAAAGAGATGCAGCGATTAAGAAGCTGGCTAGTGAAGCTGGAGTGGAGGTCATCGTTCGAATTTCCCATACGTTGTATGACCTAGACAAGTAAGTTGCCATTACCTCTGATTTTAAAAAGAAAAAAATAAATATGAATTTTATGTAGTGTTTGGTTAGTTATCTGCTACTTTCTACACAGAGCACTTTATAGTTAGGAAGGCTACCAATTTGTTTTATGTTTCTCTTATATCCATCCATCCAAATTTTACTGCGTACTGAGTAGAACTTTGCAACTCCAAAAAAATGATACATAACTGTATCTGAAATAGTTTCAATTTGGGCTTCTTTTGCAAACAGTGGTCATGTTAACTATCTGTCTTTTATAATAATAACATACCTGTAACTTCTCCCAAATAGGATCTGTTGTTGTTTTGTTAGATTGTTTTGTCCTTATTTCACTTGCTGTACACAAGTTAGCAGAAAGCTCTTTATTTTGAGAACTGTTTCCTATCAGTTATGTACCAAATAAATAACTGGGGATTGTTTGATATCCCTGTGTTGCCTTGCTTAATGTCTTTTTATACTTTTCCACTGACGTATTTAAATGGATTAGTATTAGCTCCCTATTAAAGAAATATAATCCACAAACTAGTCAAAAGTATGACTTGGCTTCTTTTAACATTGGGTAACTTACTGTGGTAGATGCCTGTTCTTACAAGCCAGTGTATGAGATGCAGCTGGACATATGGGAGGAAAAAGAAAGGGAATTAATTACTGTTTTGAAACCAATACCTGATTTTTTTTTTAAAACCCTAAATTGAAAATTCCTTTTATATCTATCCCCACCCAAGCTCCCCCCCAAATGAACAATTGGTTTCATCTACCACTTTGTAAATTACTTCTTTGAAATTTTCCTGTTTCAGAAATTTTTAGATATGTTTAAGGTGACAATGCAAAATATGGAAACTGTGTTTTTACAACAGTCATTGTGTGTAAACGACACCTTAATTTTTCCCCATATTAAGACAGTTGTAATATTGACTACTGTTCTCAATACCAGAAGAGAAAAATAGATTATTTTTTAAAATGCAGGTAGCATAGCCTTGTAGGTGACTTGGTTGTATCTTTTTGTAGCTATGATCTCTCATCTCCTTTGTGATCTATATTTTTCTTTGCCTGGAGCTGTCAATATTCATTACTTGGTCATTCTTGAGGGACTTTCCTCAACCCAGGAGTGAAGAATAATTTACTTGGTTATAAACAGTTAATTTATATGTCTCCCTAGTGGGGAAAAAAGGATGGTAAAATTAAAATTCTGTCTTGATTATCACGTATATCTGATTTTATATAACATGCCAGAGGCAGGTAAGGAGATATTTCTTTGTGTGTATATTTTATTTAAAAAAAATTGTTTTATACTGTTGTCTGACATACTACTTTCCTTTTTTTATTTTTTTTTTTTGTTTGCAATCCAGAATAATAGAATTAAATGGAGGACAGCCTCCTCTTACTTACAAGCGATTCCAGACCCTAATTAGTAGAATGGAACCACTGGAGATGCCAGTGGAGACTATAACCCCAGAAGTAATGGAAAAGTGTACTACTCCAGTTTCTGATGACCATGATGAGAAATACGGCGTCCCATCACTTGAAGAGCTAGGTACGTTCCAAGATTGCTTTGACGTTGTGAAACAAGTAAGATGTAATCTGCCACCAAAAGCGTAATATTTAAAATAACCACAAGAGAGGTTCTACTTACAGTTAATTGTTAAATTGATGCCAATTATGACGTATTAAAGGAACAAAAAGGATAATCAACTCTGTAAATTTTAGTTGTTTTCTTTTAAATGGGAGGTCAGATAGATCAAACTACACTAAATACCATTTGGCTTCTTGTAATACAGCGTAGCCATTTTCCCATGGTACCAAATAATCATTAAGCTACTAATAGTCTTTGATACTTCATTTTGTATTAAATGCATTTGGTATCTTTGTGCTTCAGGTCATTAATCTTTCATTTTACAAATTAATTTTTAAAATCTCTCTTGTCAGAGAGATTAATTTTAAAAAACCTCATTGTTTGGCAATGCCAAAAAAAGATGATAATAAGGCAAGTAATTATTTTAGAAACTTCTTGGGGGGGAGGGGGGAAGTCTTATGTTTCTGTAAATTTTAGTTTTAAGAAATAGTGTCAAGCAGTTGTCTTGTGAAATTCCCCCCCCCCCTTTCCTGTTCCCCACCCTGCTCCAAAATACAGGCAAATGTGGTATGACCTCCAGATTGCTAACAAAAGGGTCTGGACAGATTTTGGCAAAGCCCTGGCTCCTCGGTCTAGTCTGTTTGAATTTTCATATCACAGATCTTGCTTTTAAAGCCTTTTTAAGAAGAGAAGATCACATTATACAATGGTTAAACTATAGGCAAATGTGTTATCTCATGCATGCTGTGAACAATCTTAGGGGAGGTGTGGGGGTGTAGAGGAAATGTTGTTACCTTCTTTTTAACTTTCTTTTGCAGCTCAAGTATGTGTTTATCACCAAATTGACAATAATCCCAATCTGTTGTTTAAGTCAAGGTCAATGAAACCTAGAAATGTTCTGAAGATAGCATTCGTGCTTTTAACTTGGTGGAAGAAGTTTTTAGACATTCTGTAAATTACAGTAGCAGTTGTTGCTTCTTAGTAGTAATTTTTAAAAAAATTACTTAGTAGTAATTAAAAAAAAAAAGTTGTAGTGTTGGGATAGCCCACATATTGCAGAGCAGAGAACTTGAAAATCATTTGAAAAATGATAGAACGGTCACCTTTCTATCATTTCTATCAAGGAGAAGTGGAATTGAAGTAAAGACCACTCAGCATGTAAAACTTGTAGTGTAAATTAATGTAAATGTAAAAGTAAAAATTGGATTTTTCTGCAAGCTAGAGGTTTTGAATGTGCTTTGGTAAGACTTGGTTGCATACTGGTTTAAGACTTGTACTTTGCCATGCATCCAACTTAGGGTTATTCTCAAGATACAATAAAATGAAGTCAGGTATCGATATGCTAGAATTTTGTTGCCCCACAGTGTAAGCAAATGAGGAATTTCCTTGTTTCAATTTGTTTTTCAGGTTTTGACACAGACGGTCTGCCTTCTGCAGTATGGCCAGGGGGAGAAACAGAAGCTCTCACACGATTGGAAAGACACTTAGAACGAAAGGTATGTTTCAGATCATTGGGACTTTTTAGTATCTGTGAAACATAGTTGCTCTTTACAATGAAATGTAAAAGGAATCGGCCAAGTTGTTTTAAAAAAAAAACAAAAGCACAAACTTGAACTCCAGGCCTCGCTATAATGACATAAATCAAATTGCTGTTTCTTAATTTTAAAAGATGATAGCAGGTTGTCTTTAATTTGAATTTTAGAGAAACTCTGTTATGCTCTTTTCTACTAAAAAAAAAAATAAATTTCTTTTTGGAGGTAATTTTACTTGAAACATACTTTTTATAACTCTGAAGGGGAATTCCTCTAAACGTTAACATATCGCTAGTTGTCTAGGTTTCCTCTGTATTTAAAAGAAAGGGATAGGTAGTTCTGGAAGACAGTTTGTGCCTTCTGCATTGAGATGAATTACCTTCTAGAGATTCCGCTGATGCAAAAGGAACCCCTAGATATCGTAGGTAACGTGGTCATCTGTCCAGTGTCTGGATTCAGTTATAGACAGTGCGTGATTTCTCCCTTACATTAATGAGTTTCTACCTAGCCTGCAGTCTGATGTTGCTGTGTGGTTTTTGTTTTGTTTTCTTTTATTCTTCTTGGGTGTTTGGTTTTTTTTTTAAGGCTTGGGTAGCAAACTTTGAAAGACCACGAATGAATGCAAATTCCCTTCTGGCAAGCCCTACAGGGCTTAGTCCCTACCTCCGTTTTGGCTGTTTGTCCTGTCGTCTGTTCTATTTCAAGTTAACGGATCTGTACAAAAAGGTATGATTTCTGTGTAATCAGCTACATGTTCTTAGTTGCCATGATTTTTCCTTACTACTTCTCCTAATAAAATGTTTTCCTTTAATGATGATCTTCAGGTAAAAAAGAACAGCTCCCCTCCCCTCTCCCTCTATGGCCAGCTGTTATGGCGTGAATTTTTCTACACAGCGGCGACTAACAATCCACGGTTTGATAAAATGGAGGGGAATCCTATCTGTGTTCAAATTCCATGGGATAAGAATCCTGAGGCTTTGGCTAAATGGGCAGAAGGCAGGACAGGTTTTCCTTGGATTGATGCAATTATGACGCAGCTTCGTCAAGAAGGTTGGATTCACCATTTAGCCCGGCATGCTGTAGCATGCTTCTTGACTCGAGGTGACCTCTGGATTAGCTGGGAAGAAGGAATGAAGGTATTTTTTCTTATTCTTGAATTTCTTAAAGTGCCTGTTAAGAGTTTCAGGTAATCATTCTAGAATGGTTGTTACTGTGTGATTTGAGTTTAATTTTAAACCTTAAACTGTGGCCAAAATTAAATGAGTTCGGATAAACCAGTGCTGAAGTTTTGCCTGTTGAATGCCCCCTTTCTTTTTTTTAAGTATTAGAGTGTTTCTTGCAGTCAGAATAGGTCTGCAATTCTTTTAAATTTGAGATTTCTTCCTAAATCTTGGCAAATAAACATGGGTTATGCTTGCAATTGAAATTCTTTTCTAGTCATACCGTGTGAACAGTTTCTCTTCACATCTCCCATCTGCTTCCCTGCAAAGGGAAAGCACCACAGGAGTTAAAGGGAGAAAACTAAAAGCTGTGAATGTCCTTTCAGCAATTTCTGTCCCTTTGCCCCATGTTAGAAGTGTGAGTATGGGCAACATGAGCTAGCTGAAGTTTCCGTGCAGTTAATTTCTATCAAAGTGTCCAAGAGATGCTCAACTTCAAATTACAAATGTTAATCTTTTGAAGAAAAGAATGGAATAATTTAATCTCAGCCTTTGAATTAGTTTTGCTTTTTTAGCAGGGAGGCACGTCTTTTACTCAGCAAAGATAATAACTTAAAAATAGTTCTTTATTTTTGAGATCTAGAAAAAAATTTACTTGCTATCAGGATACCTCATATTTATATATGTATATAGATAATCTTACTAAATTTCACCTTTCTAAACAAATCGGTTGTAAGCAAACACCTAAACACCTTTCATATGAAAAAAAGTCTTGGTTACACAACAACATAAGCTGCTGTAGAAATTTTCCTTTTGCAGGTTGTAGGCAAAGACATTGAAGATGCATATACGAGGTAACTCATGCACATAACAAAGCTGTGTATTACAGATAAACACCAGCTTGTTCTTACTTTTGAAATAATACAAATACATGGAGGGCCCAGACTTGTGCAGTGGAAGGATGTTTAATTCGTACGTCTGTAGCTAGCAAAAGTTAATCTGGCCTTCCAAGGTGATGTTATTTCCAAAGGCTTATTACATGGCAGCATCTAGTGGAACAGTTGTGTGCTAACACTTAATGATCATTTAAAGATCTTGTTACACTTCCTATTTAAAATGTTTTTTAAAAGCGTTTTAAGATAAGTCCTATTTTTTCAAACCAGCTTTTCGTTCCAAGTAGTTGCAGATGTTTAGACAGAGATACTTTTGTAACACTTATTTAGTGTGTACTGTAGAATGAATGCCTTTCTTGAATATATGTAGAGAGAGGGAGGTATACTTGTTTAATGGTATTACCTTGTTTAGATTTTATATTGGAATAGTATTAGTTGAAGTTGGGTGGCAGTAGTAAGATGTTACGTCTTAGTGTCTCTTAGCATGAAGAAAGATGATGATTTCTGTGGAACACTTGGAGATGATCCAAGTTTGAATGGAAAATCAGAACATGCAAAAAGCATGTATTAAGTATCTGTTTTGAAAACTACTTCTCAGTGCACTCTTTTTATATAAGGTTCTTGAATGTTCTCCTTCAAAGAATAAGGCTTCTCTATTTCTTGTTAGCCTGTGTCACTAGTGGTCTGAGCAGAGAAACTGCTTTTTACACAAGTTAGTATTGTCTGTGTTAATAATTAAAAAACTGTCAATGCTGGATTCATTTCACAACTATTGAGCTCTAGATTTAAAGTAAAACCCTCACAGATCTTCAACTTCCTCATGGGGTAGGGGGGAGCAATTACCAGAGAAGACTTTTTTTGGTCTTCAGACTAGAGTTCTTTATCTGCCCCACCATTCTTAAGCATGCTTGGTGGTTCCTCCAGAAATTTAAGTCTACATCCTCAAAACTGTGACTTACTAAATTAACTATCTGCCTTCAAGAATACAACTTCTGAATGTTTGTGCTACCCTGAAACTCTTGAATTCTGCTCTTGGGACTTCTCGGATAGCGAAAGGTGCTGCACAAGTTGAGGTATTCAGACTCACAGTTTGAGTTTGAAATGTGCCGTGTATGCTCCCTGTTTTCTGGAAGTTTGTAGAGTGTACTCAGTTGTAATGGGATGAAGGAACAAGCAGTCAGGCTCTAGCCATCCTTTGGGGATTTATTTTTTTAAGGATGTGTTTATGCAAGAATATGTAACCATTTGATTGTAGCTTTCTGAGATGTCTCTGAGGTTTTTTACAGGGTAAAAGCCAAACAGGCTATCACTTTGGTTCTTGAGTTTAGCATTTAGGTGAGTGCTTGCAACTGTGTACTGAGCATTCGGTGAATGTTGCCAGGTAAGAAAGAGTATTATTACGTTGAAGAGCTGGGTATCCTCTGCTGAAATCAGAAACTCAGAACAATTCCTTAAAAAGTAGGTGTCTCGAAGGCGTGCCGTGTTCAAACTAACTTTTTGCTCTAATTACTTAAGGTCTTTGAAGAGCTCTTACTTGATGCAGATTGGAGTGTGAATGCTGGAAGCTGGATGTGGCTATCCTGTAGTTCCTTCTTCCAGCAGTTTTTTCACTGTTACTGTCCAGTGGGTTTTGGCAGAAGAACTGACCCAAATGGGGATTATATCAGGTAATTCTCAATCCAGAAATTGCAGCAATTGATGGTTGTTGCTTAAACTGTCAAGTGGCTTTATGACTAAAATGACATTTTTACTTTTTTTTTTTAAGACGTTATTTACCAGTACTTAGAGGTTTCCCTGCAAAATACATCTATGATCCTTGGAATGCACCAGAGAGCGTCCAGAAGGCTGCAAAATGTATTATAGGAGTTAATTATCCCAAACCAATGGTAAATCATGCAGAGGCAAGCCGTCTGAATATTGAGAGGATGAAACAAATCTACCAGCAGCTTTCACGATACAGAGGACTGGGTATGGTTATAGGCTGTTGGCTATTTTTATTTGAAAACTTCTCTTGCCTTCTAGCAATTAATAATTTTGTCCCACAGCAGGGGTAATCAGGTGTGAGCTCAGTGTGGTGAGCAGGGTTGTGTATCCAAATAAATGGAAATATTAGATGTAACCAAGAAAGGGAAGGAAGAGCTTGAGTGGCATGCCTCTTTCAAAATCTTACATTAAACTTGTTTTTCTGTGGGTTTTTGGAAGTTTTTTGGTTAAACTGGGTCTTCTGTGCATTTTGGTACTCTTGTACAGATAGATTTTAATACCAGTGATTAGAAAATTAATGTGCTTCATAACTTCGGCCGTACTGTATTTGCCTTTGCAAACGCTGGTGCTCAAATAGAGACCAATACAACCTCTGGAAGCATTTGGCCTAGTTAGGAAAGACCGTCCCCTTTGCTCCAAGAGGTAAACCACATGCACTTGTATTGCTCAGGAAGGTGTAAGCAGTCGGTATGTTCAGATACTGGACACCGAATCAGGATGCATTGCACTTGAACATAACATAGAAAATACGTGTAACTAACGGATATTGGAAAAGTTATGCAGAATATTATGTAGAAAATGCCTGTTAAGTAATGGTGAACTAAAATTAACTTCGCAAGATCCCAGAAGTAGCAAGATAGAGAGATGTTGTTGTGTTATAAAGGTGAGGGTGGAGAGTTGACTATCGTGAGGAAAAAAGCATGCTACGCTTAATCTTGCTGTCTGTCTTTATGGCTATATGTTTTATTTCATTGTTTTTAGGTCTTCTTGCAACAGTGCCTTCTAATCCAAATGGAAATGGAAATGGTGGCCTAATGGGCTATTCATCAGGAGAAAGCATTTCTGGTTGTGGTAGTACAGGAGGTCAGTCAAATTCTTTCAATACATAGAATTATTGGAACTGAACCGCATGAACTTCTTTTATAATGCCCTTGGCATTATGTGTTATAAGAAAGAACTGTTTTTACAAGAGTTTTCAGTGCAAGTCACAAACATTTTCAGATCTATTCACTGAGTTTGGTAGTATTTGTGTATAGAAATCTTTAGATTTTTTTTTATCATCTCAAATGTACGAATTTTTAACCTTTTTTTTCCCCCTGAAAATTACTTATTAACATGAATCAAATGGTTTGATTTTAAAAGCATTTGAATGTGATTTTCTTACAGAAGTCTACAGGTATCCTGATATTTGTAATAAGGAGTTATTTGTCAATTTTCAAGTCAGAAATGTTACTTTGTAAAGTTTTCTAATGCTAGCATTAGATTGCTTACTGAAATTTAATTCTACAATAATGTCAACAACATGGTGGACAGTGTCTGAAAGAACTTAATATAGAATTCATACAGTTTTGATTAAAATTACTTTAGACTATTAATATTCTTCTTGCAATATACAAAGACCAGCATTAAACTAGTTACTAAGGAAAAAAAAATAAAAATAAGAACACCAGTAATATTGTATAAATCCGTGGTGCCTCAACATCGTGAATACTGTGTGCACCTTGGACTCCCCATTGTAAAAGGATACAGCAAGGACTGGAAATTTACTGGTTTTGTCTTCTCCTAAGGCTTTAGACAAGATCAGAAGCAAACTGCAGAGGAAGATGGACCTTCTTGTTCTCAGCCAGTACAGTTCCTCTCAAAAAATTAAAGTCTAGACTCCTTAAAGCTTGGGTGCTTGAGCTTTTATTTCTTTAAAGTTCAGAGGTTTAGAAGACAGGAAGAGCCTATTTTAAAAAACTAATATTATGTGCATTCTTTTTTACTTAAAATGTATACATATATATTTAAATGTATACATGTACTTACACTTTTCACATCAGAAATGTATCCATTTTGTAGGAGGTTACTGTGTATTCATCTGAATTTGCAAGTGTGAATTTGGAAAGGTGGAAGCAGTAGAGCTTTGGATCTGTTCTGAGGTGGTTTTGGATTAAAAAAAAAAAAAATCCACAATCAAAGTGATTTTGCAGAGGGCAAAAACCCCCAATGTTTTAAATTCCAGAACTGGGATTGTATCTTCTGTTATGTTTAAGTCTATTTCCTGCCTCTTCAGGAGCTCAGCTGGGAACTGGTGATGGTCATACAGTTGTTCAGCCGTGTGCCCTGGGAGACTCTCATACAGGAGGAAGTGGAATTCAGCAGCAAGGTATTATGGCAGTGCCTGTCTGTAGAGGATCTCCAAATCATTGCAACTATGGAAAAGCAGACAAAACATCAAAATAACATGGATAGATTTTTGGTGGCAGCTGCTGTCTACAACTTGAACTGGCCTTTGTTTCTGTTCTTGAAACATAAAAATTATTTCTTAGAGTCAGCTTGCTTGTTTTGTCACTTTTGCCTCTAAAATGCTCATCTAGAACAATATTTGTATATTTTGAGTAGGAGGGATCACAAGTGTGACTGAACAAAAATTAATAAACATTACCTTAGGTTACTTTAAATGAAAGATACTGAAAGAAAGAAGTTCACTTTGTGTATTTGATAGCAAAATTTGTGTGTTGTCTTTTCCCTGATTTCACTACCACTCTTTCCATGTATAATCAATTTCCACAGTTTTGTGTGGATATTCTCATGTTGTGGAGGCAAATTTTTGTTACTTTAACTATACAGAAATTTAAGCTGTGGTTTGTGATAGGTCAAAGTTGCAATCAAATTTAGCACAACTGTTTCTTTCTTTGCAGTCTTAACAGAGATTGTGTGTTTACTGATCATGAAAGGACTGTAATCTGTGTTTTGTTTAAGCATCCAGAACATAACCGGAACATCACCGACTGTTGAGAATAAGAAAACTTGCAACTGCTTTTGCTAATTTGCACTATGTATGTGGAGTGCTCAGTGTCAAGGTTCCCAGTGGATAGTTTACATGAACCAGAAAATAGTTTGCATCTTTAAATTACTTGTGTGTTGGTTTTTTTCCACAGCTTAGTTATGCTAAGGATTTGCTAGTATTGCTATAACAGAATAATAAAAAGGATGAGGAAATGTGGCAGAACAAATGTTAAAATTTATAACAACATAGAATTAGTGTTTGGATTTATGTTTCTGTCTATTGCAAATATAATGCATAAATATGTACGCACTTAATATTGTTCACTGTGCATATATAAGTGCATATATATTTAACTGCTGTAGACTGCCATGAGGTGTTTTTGGTTTGGTTTTTTTTTGCATAAGAACTCCTCTGCATTCAGGATGGTTTCTGGCAGGATTTTTCTTGATGATGGAAAATAAATCAATTGGCTCCTTTTTGTTGTTTTAAAGAATGTAATTGTACACTTGCTTGCAGTTCTAAATTTTATTTATTATAATAAATATCTACTGTATCTAAACAGGTTACTGTCAAGCAAGTAGTATCTTACACTATGCTCATGGAGACAATCAGCAATCACACTTATTGCAAGCAGGTAATTTAAAGAACAACAAAAAAAACCTTGAAACACTTTTCCTGAATATATAAAGGTGCAATGGAGTCTTAATGTAAATACTGGTTTTAAATTATCAGGAAGAACGGCCCTTGGTACTGGCATTAGTGCAGGGAAACGCCCAAATCCAGAAGAAGAAACTCAGAGCGTTGGACCAAAAGTCCAGCGACAGAGCACGAACTAAACTGGTAAGATCTGAGACACCTTAAAGTTACCCTGTTAATGAGTATATTCCTGTACAGATTTTGTATCTGTGGTAACACGTATCACTGCAATGCAAAGGATCCTGAATTATTGCTGTAAATATTTCCATTGCAGGTACTGTACAAACAAACAATACAAAGTCCTGGCTCTAGAGAGTTTACGAAGTGGGAGGTAGGAAGTAGTTACAAAAATAGAGCCAGACCGCAGATTATCAGACACAGATCAAGGTGTTAGTGAAAGAGAGATGGATAAACTGTGGTTTCACATACATTAGCAAAGCTGCTTATGTAGCTTCAGTTACTCTCTGCTCCCGCATCTCACCTTAAGTTGTGCCATCAGCACTGTTTGTGTCAAAGTACAGTGGGTGACCTGCATCAGAAGACTAACACAACTTAAAAGGCTCGGATCAGGGTCTGGATTAGTTTTAGACATAAAAGTGGACTAAGCAGAACGTGTCTTGGAGAGAGACTGCAGAAAACCTGCAAAATGCCGCTGTGCATGTAAAGGTGTAGGGACAAGGAAGATGTGAACACCTAAGCATTTGTCTTTGGTCTGTAACCTAATCAGAATACTCAGATTGCTGAAGTTTGTCAAGAAAAGCTGTGGTGAAAAGTACTTGCATTTGGAGAAGGAGGCATTGCTAGATAGATATACACGAACAGATGTGGAAATGTGTAGAGAGAAGCAGTAAATTGCAGAAAGAGTTTGATACATGTTAAATCATCAACAAAGAGAAGATAACTGGGTTTTGTGTTCTGGATAAAGTAACTTAGGAACAGGATAGAGAAAAGAGAAGATCAAAGATGTTATACCCCTTCTCCTAGTGAGCTTGATTTGGGAGGAATAAGGGAGATGACCTGAAAGACAGAGAGTAATTTCTTAGGAGGAAAGTCAAAGAGTGTTGGGCTGTCTGAAACAAGAGGGGACAGGATTTTGAGACTGAGAGTGTGGCTGCATAGATAAAAGGTGATTGAGATGTCATTCCATCATTATCTTTAGCAAAAAAAACAAGAGTTGGTCATTAGGGAGTTTGAAGAATAAGTAAGAATAGCATATAGGTGAGATAATAGCACATGGATGGAGAGACTTTGGTGGAATTGGAAGATAGGTAATTCCGTACAGCAAGTATAAAAGATGAGTTCAGCTTCTCTAGGGATCAAATGAAGTAGACTGAATTTCCCTTTTTGGTTTTACAGCAAGGTCTAATTTTGCTTGTTACGTTGTGTTGGCACTTTGTCAAAGTTGTTGTGGTGCACTATGGACAATTGTGTTGTACTGATTTGATTCAGTGAAGAACCACAGCATTGTTTCCGTGATGCCTGTGACTTGAAGTGAGCTGAGACCGTAGCGATTGCTCCATCTGCCATTTTCTCACATACTGGAAGATACTGGAAGCACTGTAAACTGTGCTTCAGTATTCTCAAACTGATTTCTGGTACTTGGATGGGCCTGAGTGAAACATAATTCCAAGGGAGTCCGTGTTTCAGTAGCTGTCTGTTCCTTAGTATGTGTAGATTCATTCAGCATCCATGTTTTGTATTGCAGAATTCCTTAGGTGCTCGTGTCTGTGTAGAAGAAGTGCCTGCAGAGCGAACGTCTGGTTCCTGTCTAAGCTCTTTTTCAATTGAGACAGGTTGGAGGGGTTCCTAGTTTGGCAGAGAAGACGACTGATTTTGTTAGGGGTGTTCAACGCATGCTGCAAAAGTATTAGAGTCAAATACAAAAATCAGCCAAGATCATACTTGTAACACTGCTGGCAAAAGGACGTGCGCCTTCTGAATAGCACTGAACTACAGAGGCTGTTGGGTTTATCTCTCTTTTTTTCCCTCTCTCCCTTTTTTTTGTGGTGTGGTTTGTTTTTTTTTTTCCTTCTGTTTTAGCCTCTGAGGAGTAAGAAATGAGAATTCTGAGTATTTGGGCCAATACAAATGGGGAGAGGGCTTCCTGCACTGAGAAGGGGGGAAAGAATATTGGTCCCTTGAATTATTTTGGCCTTCTTAAGACTCATGACAAACTGCTTAAGAATAATTTTTTTGTCTCTTTTTTTCTTGCAGCATTATTGGAAGAGAAGGTACCACTCAAAGAACACACAGGACAAAATTCCTGCTACTCTGTGTTGGAAATAGTGTTGTGAGAGTACATGTACTAAAATGACATACTTTTTCATAAATTATTTTCAATTGTTCTCAGTTGTTGTAAACAAGTCCAATTTTTGGAATGCGTTATTTCTAACTGGCATTTCTATGGTTTTTAACTTTTTAATGACTCTTTCACAAAGGGCAAATTGAGTTTTGTATATAAAGTATTTGGTGAAGAATTTGCTAACTTAATGTAAATATAAACATTCATGATTAGCGATAGACCCATCAATATATTTTTGATAATCTGTCATGTATATGGTAGTAGGAAAGGCTATAGTGATGTTCTGTAAAATGGATGGACATAGAAGGTTTTGAAGTTTTAAAATTGTTATTATTTTTAGATTCCAGAACTTGACCTCTGTATGATCAACTTCATATTTTCATAATGTAAGTGCTTAGGACTGTGTTTAATCAAATACAGTAGAGTTGTAACCTTTATTAATCACATTTGTATATAAGTCATATGCCAATTTTTTGTCGAGTTGTAAAATTTTCATATATATGTCCAGTCCTTGTATTTCCCAGTTGCCTTGTTCAGTAATGACATACCTTGTTAATAAAAGAAAATTGTATATATAGATATGTCTGTCTCTTGTGTACGCTATTGCTTTGGTACGTGTTTCCAAATAAAACTGTTTCAGAGAAAAAGAAAGGAATTGTAATTTTTAGACAATCTGGAAGCCACAAAGGGTGAGGTATATTACCTTTCACATCGAATTTCATGATA
The DNA here is from genome assembly GCF_034619465.1 of Leptosomus discolor. Lineage (NCBI taxonomy): Eukaryota > Metazoa > Chordata > Aves > Leptosomiformes > Leptosomidae > Leptosomus > Leptosomus discolor. The sequence continues at coordinate 159,081,209 of NC_141391.1, forward strand.
CTGAAGCAAAACACTATCCAAATTTAATTCAGGCTTTTTTGTTGAAAGTGCATGCATGTGTGTATTGTTACCATTAAATGTTTTTCACCAATGTATTTAAATGTTTCTTCAAAATTTTTGCTGTAATTGCAATTTGCTTGGTAGCCCAGTAGTCTTTCCTGTACTGCAGCTAATTTGCTGCTCTGAGGAGTTGATTTTGAAAAACACATCGGGTTTGCTGACTACTCAGTCAATACTGTCTCAAACATGTAGAGAAGTTGTATCTAAATGTTTCCTCAGACCATTCCGATCTCGGAAGAAGCGGTCTGAATTACTACCTTTTCCATACAACTAGTTGAGTTACCTCCTTGAGTGGGAGGACTTAATTACCTTGTTCTTAGTATCACATGGGTGACTTGCAGTCATGAGGTGCTTCTGTGTGTTGGTTTAAACTCACACCAGATTTATGGGTTGACAACATACACAGCAGGCTCCTTGCTGCAGAATAAACTGCCATGGTTCTGCCTGTTTCTGGATTTTAATTATATTTAATGTAAATATCTGCATACTCATTTGGATACAATAGCAAAATCAAAAGTACTACTAAGAAAATACAGGCATGCTTACTGTCTCGAGGCAAAGAATCTTTGATCTCGAAGGAAAAAAAAAATCTCAACAGTGAGAGTGGAGAAGCAGATGCTAAGTATTTTCCACAGATCAGTCCAAGTAGAATGGAGAGGTTTCCTAGGGACATACATAATCAGTAGAATAAACAATTCTTCGGTTTAAGTAGTCCTAAAAAACCCCCAACCTATAGGCTTACACTGTCTTTCTGCTGACTTACATTAAAAAGAAATCATCCCATCTAAATGAAATATTCCACCTAGCTCTTCTGAATGACTAGGGTATGAAACTCCCACAGAGAAACCTCGAGGTAGGAACATAAACCACTAAACCATGTGCCGAAGTGCCCCATGTGCCCGTTTTCTGAACACCTCCAGGGGTGGTGACTCCACCACTTCCCTGGGCAGCCCGGTCCAGGGCTTGACCGCAGTTCTTGATGCATGATTTAAGACAAGCTCTTGTTGCGGCCTATTTATTAAGCTCTGAGCTTTATTATTTGAAAAGTATGCTTTCACATTTTACGGTAAATTAAACTTAAGATGTTTTGCGCCGCGCATACACTTGCAGCAGCGTTTCCCGTTTGCTGAAACGCTGCAGTCGGAGCGGCGCCGTCATTTCTCACTGCCGTACCTTACCGCTGCAGCCGCCCGGCGGGGCACCGGGACACGGCCCGGGAACACGGCCCGCCCGCGGCCGCCGCCGCTCGCCCCTCGCAGCCGCCAGCGCCCGGTGTCGCAGGGGACGGCGCGAAAACCGCCCCTCGGGGGCTGCCCGAAGAGCTCGGCCCCACCCTCGCTTGAGCGCCGCCGGAGGAACGCCGCCCCCTTTCCCTCCTCCGCCCCGGCCGCTTTCTCGGCTCTCGGCCTGTAGGTGGTGCTGTGGGCGCTGGGCCGGCGCCGAGCCCGCCGCGGCCGGCCGGGGCGGGGGCTCGCCGGGCGGGGGGTGCTGAGGGCAGCCCGCCCGCCTCCCCTCCGGCAGGGCCCGCCTTCGGCACGGCCCGCCTCCCTCCTGCCCTGCAAAGAAAGAGCGGGCGAGGTCATCTTCTTAGAGGGAGTCATCCTGCCCTTGAGTGAGAACGTCAGTTTTGAGAAGGAAAAACCAGCTCTCAGTCATGCAAAATACTCTGCCTGCGGCTGGGGAAGGGGGGATGCTTAGAGATGACAGAATTGCTGCCTAGCTGCGGTAACAGCCACCCGGTGTTTCCAAAATCAGAAACCAAATCTCTTCTGTTGCTCTACAAGTTGCTTTTCAGGAACGCTGCCCTGCGTGTTTCCCTGCATATATTCTCTTTTTAAATACACTTTGCCTAGACATTACTTCAAAACTGGCTTTTGAAAAACATAGTCAAGCTTTTACCCACCTGAAACATTTACTGGGCTATCTCTGTCCCCTGGGAACCCTTGTGACCAGAGCATGGAGCTGGGACCCCTGAGATCTGGGTTCTTGTCTCTGCTCTATCACAGACCTGCCAAACAGCTCCAGGTGAGTCTCTGCCCATTCCTGAGGCCTTCCTGCACAAGCTCTTGCTGGTGACCAAGTTGTTCTGCTTTGTTTTAGATTAGATTAGATTAGATTAGATTAGATTAGATTAGATTAGGTTAGGTTAGGTTAGGTTAGGTTAGGTTAAGCAGGATAGAAAGAGAACCTCCTCTCTCTTGTATGTGCTCCTTATTGCCAATAGAAAAGTGGTGTTTGGGCAAGAATTCCCTCCCTTAAGGAGACCAAGCAAACAGAATTATCAGCCATTAACTCAGCTTTCAACTTGGTTGTTTATTGCAATTCTTTTCCAGAAATTCAAAATTTCAAAGGGGGTGAAAATTTCTGGGTAGAGGCGAAATTTACAGATCCAAAAAGCACAGGGAGATCTTAAGTAGACATAATACAGAGATAATTTTAGTGTTGATTTCAAGGGATCTAAGCTCCTGGTTTTGAATCGAGTGCACCGCAAATGCAAAATTGATTCAATATTAAATTTTTGAAAATGCAAATAGACTTGATTTCAGTATTTTTAAATAAAAATTCTGGCAGAACAGAAAGACGAAAGATGCAGAAAAGAAAATGGAAAAGATACCCAAAAGGAACATCTCTTCAGGATGCTGTTGCTTTGCTTGCTTGCAAGAGGTCTTAGTGCAAATTTTACAATCCAAAACTCTTTAAAAAAGCGCTGCAAAACACTGAAGTGCAGCCAATGTGCAGGATCACATCCGAGGACCTGCAGTTTGTGGAAGCTTGTGCACTTAATGCCAGGTAAATTACACTTTTCTCTGATTTTCTTATCTCTGCTAATTACACCTAGCACAAGAAGATAATCTTAACTGTGATTATTCTGACTGGGAGAGACCGATAAGCACATAAATAATTAATAAAAGCAATCTATAGGCAGCAATTACAGTGATGGAGAATTCTCTTCAGGTGTGTTTGGCTTTCTAGAGCTTCAGACCATGTGGTCATCCCAAGGTCTTTAATTACCTTTAATGTGTTTCTCAAGTGCCTGTTACCCCATCCAAACTAGGAATATTTTTAATAGCTGAGGAATGGCTTGGCCCAGCAAACATCATTAATGTTGCATTCAGACCTCGGGGTGACTGCTGTGCACATGAGCGCAGGGGATTTCAGGGAAGCTTGGTGAATGGATGGAAGAAAGATGATGGAAATAGAGAAGGATTTTTAGAGAATCCTGAGAGAGGGAAGAAGGAAAATTAAAGGGACAGGGTAAAGTAAGTAACCAGCTGACGGAAAGAAGCAGAAAATCAATAAGAAGTGGAAGTGCATGGTCAGATGAGGATGCGTAGATGAATTTAGCATCCGCTGTGTTTGGACTAACTGGATAATTAGTCCTTTAATAGCATAAGCCTTTTTTGAGGGGGTGAGAGGGGAAGAAATGATCCTTTGAAGGTATTTTAGTTATTACACAACAATTCGATTTTCTGAAATACTTATGGTGCATATGGCTTTGATTTCCAAGTGTTTGGGGGTTATGATGGTTTTGGTCCCAGTCCTACTATCAGCCCCTCTAGGGAAGAGCGTTATGAGGCAGCATACCCACTGCTCCCTTCCGCACGGCAGCGGAGCCACTGCCGTGCCGGGTGCTTTGGCGTCCCCCTTGTGCGCTCAGCCAGCTCGGCAAAGCACGGCTGGGTGCTCGAGGAAGCGGCTCACCTCGTGCGAAGTATTTGCATGTGTGCGTTTTTTTGTAATGAGCGCAGTCAGGCCTTCATTTTATTTGTGACACCAAATGCTACTAATTACAGCGCTTACTGAGAAGGGGACCCCTCCTCTGCTGTGGCTCCGGTGCTTGACTTCTGCCTGAGAAGCACCGGGGCTTTTTCTCTGTGCCTCACGTGTGTTAAGGCTAAACAAGCTGTGATTTTAGGTGCTTACTGAGGCTGTGGTGTCGGGTGCTTACTGAGTGTTTTGGCAAAGTTTGATAGCTACGTCACCCAGCTCAGCTTGTGGGTGACACGGGGAGCACAGAGCTGAGGGGCTGCGCCACAAAAGCCATTTGCAGGGCAGCACACATCTTGCAGTCAGGCAGAGTTGCCCGCCCTGCCCTGCTGTGGTCCAAGTCACCGTAGCGAGAATTCAGGACCGTTCCTTAATTTCTTGTAGCTGCCTGGGCTTGAGCAGCTTCTGGGGGACAGCTGCCATTAACAGGGCTCTTTGCGAGCTCCAGGGAAGACTGAGAGCCTGTAAATGATCACACTTTGGAAATCATTGGTTTAGTCCTCCACTTTAAGGGCAAAACTGTTGAGTAGACGTGTAGAAAAAAAATCAGCTTGCAATTGGTAAAGGAAAAATTACCTTAGTGTGTGTTTGAAGGTAGCATCTGAAAGATTTATTACAATATTATGCTCCATACCATAAAACGTCACCCAGAATAATGAAGTCTGCAGATAGAAGAAAAATTATTCAAATGTTATCTTTATGACTGTGTAGCATTTGTACTGTAAGGCATTTTGTCATGTGCTTACAGCCCTAATCAAATGTGTATTTGTGGATCCAGATAAAGAATAATGCAATTTTGAAACTACAACAGCACTGCTTGATGAACCCTCATTTAATTCAGTTTACTACTGCCAGCAGAAAATCCTGGGCTGATTCGCAGGCTGTGTGTTTGCGTCCCTTGTCATGGATGGTCAGGTAGAGTATGCACTGGCGAGAGAAGTCTCTCTCCTCTTTCTGCTCTCATTAATATATGTGGAAAATAGTGACAAAAATGAAGCCATGGGAAATGTTTTATACACCAAGACTTTCAAATTTGCATACCCAACCTCAGGATCTAAATCCAGATTTAGTAGGTTTCTAAACAATTAATGACAGCAAAACATAGTCAGAGTCTCAGTTTTGGGCAAATTCTTTCTCATCTGAACCTGATAGGCACATAACCTCTTTCACGCAGGTACCATGGGTCTGTAGCTTGTGCCCAAATTCAAACTAGTACTCTTTCACCTGGGCCTCGGCTGTTAGACACATTGAGCACCTATAATCTCTCCGCAAGCGAGCTAGCAACAAAATACTCAGGTGTGTGGGTTTATCGGTGTAGACTGTGTCCCAGGTTTAAATCCTCGTCCCTGTCATCTAGGCAGAGCCTTGAGTCTCATCTCCGTCCACCCTAGCAAATGCTCCAAGTTTAGACACATTTCTCTGCATGTTGAGCCAAGCCTCAATTTCTAGGCATTTTGCATTGTTTGGTGGGTCCTGTTACTAGTTAGCGTGATTTATGTTTTACTATCACTCCTGCGAGAGCTGGCATCGTCGTATGGAGCGTATTTACAATGGAAAGAGATTCCTGCGGCTTCACCGAGGTGGTGGTGGATTCCATTCCCCATGTATCTTGGCTATTTTTGTCAGACGATCTGGGGTGGGTTTCTGTCTCTGCAGCTATCATGACATGATGCATTTTAACATGGTGACAATTACGATCTCTAAGTTTCTTTCGGCCTCCAGTGCTCCAAAAAGGAAACCCAAATCCCACCTCCACCCGAAGAAATCTTCCTTGTATGCAAGGGCACTAATTTCCAAACCAGTCTCTTCTCCCAGGACAAGTATAGATGAATGGGTCCTTTTTTCTCTGATGATAGCTGCAGTGTGATGATTGTGCCGTCTCCACTGGATGCTGGAGGCAGGCAGGGGTGGGATCTCTTCCCGCTGGAACCCCTGCCGCACTGTGCCTTGCAAGGAGAACCCGCTGGCAGAGTTTCCCTCCAATCTCCCTCTCTGATTTCTGTCTGCAGTTCTTGTGCCTGTCTGCACACAGCAGAGTAGGCTGTGCTGCTTCTATTTAAGAAGATAATTTTGAAATATCTCTTGAACTCTTGACCTTCAGGATTCCCTCAGATGATGTCCCTCTGATCTAGGGAGGGCTTTCTCATGGGTTGCCGTCCTTTATGTGAAAATAGGTAGGGTGTAATTTGCAAATATTTATAAGGTTCTGTTCTGGGTAATTGAAACTGCTGTTAATTGCTCATGATTTCAATCCAGACAGCTGGTTTGTTTTTCTGCACCACTCCCACAGGAGAAGTTGCATTACTCCATGCCTCAAACCCCCAAAGGTCTGCTGGTTTGCGTAGCATATTGTCTGTCTACCACATTTTCAGTAACACTTCACTGAGTGGTGAAGGCGACCATGGCTTGTTCCAGGCATTGAGATGGAGAATACACAATATGTAAAGCTTTTTGGCTTTGAAAATTTGGGAATGATTGCACGGGGAGCTGAATGATTGCGGAGAGGAGAGGAAGCAGAGCTGTCTGCCAGGGCTCTGAGCAACATGGCAGACCTCATCAGGAGGGTAGATATTATAAAACCTCTTAAACGGTAATCTGAGGTTAGCAAGAATTCAACTTTGACTCAGACTGAGTCTCCGAAGGTCAGGATGGATACACTTCACTGCTTCATAACACATTTCACCAGAAAACTATGCATGGGTGGGTAGATCCCATTGGACAGCTGGTGAGCAGGAATGGCATGAGAAAGGGAGCGACACGAAAGATGATTAATACTCTTCCTTAGAGACATCTATGAGAAGAGAGAGTGTTAGGAGCAACCAGGACAATTCAAGCAGTTGCAACGAAGAGAAGAGATCATCCAGGGCCCAATAAATGGATAATGTAATCAATGGCCAAGTAATTACAAGAACATTACAAACAACTTAAACACAGCAAAGAACAAAAAAACAGACAAAATGAAAGGAATCTGCTGTATATACACACATATATACAAGTGTGTATAGCTTTGTATATAATAAAAGGAATAGAGGATCAATAAAAGCAGCAGTACTCTTGAAGGGAAAAGATTGATGAGTTGGATATTGCTGTGGAACTGAATGTGTCATTAAAGACAGTGAATGAAAAATAGTCTCTGATAATGGGAGAAAAATAGAAAGAACTGAAGTGAAATCTAGGCAAGTAGGAAATTCAAAGCACCTACATATAAGTGAAGACACTACTCCAGCTGCATCTGTGGGACATCCTCATAGCCTCAAAGAGATCTGTGCAGTTGCCATCAGCTCCCAGCACCCGGCAGTGGCCTCCTCTGGCTCCATGACCCTCCCTGCGAGAGCAGCCCCATCCACACAGCCGAAGCTTGGGCCCCGGAGGGATGTTTGAGCTGGGCTGTGACACAGGAGAACACGCACCGTGGCGTTCAACAGGCAGGGCCTAGAAACCGCAGAGCTGCTGGCTCTGTTGCTTTCCAGGGGTTTCGCTCCTGTCTTAAGGCCAGGCAGGATGAAGCTGGAGGCAGAGCTTGAGGGAGTCATGCGGGAGGTAGTCAGTCATGCCTGCCTGACCTGATGAGTTGGTCACCTTCCTTGGGCTTTATGTTACGGTTTCGTTTTGCAGGCAGGGTGGGCCAGGAGGGCTCAGTCTCCCCCTTCTCATCAGGGATTTACCAGCCCTCCCTGGCCAGCAAGCCTGGCAGCTCACAGCCCTCAGCCATCTGCAAGGACGCTCAGCTGTGTCTGAGGAACCAGAGGATGTTCATCCTCATCAGAGCATGAGGAATAATTGGTTCAGACCAAGCAAAACCTAAGTAGTCTACAGCAGGAACCAGCAGTGTGGGACCTCTCGGTCAGTTTGTGAGCAAAGGAATGAGTATAGGTCAGATCCAGAGACCCCTGATGGCAAGAGAAGATGCCCAGTGATTTGGGCTTTTGGCTATGTGCTCCTCATGGCTGCACAAACTTCAGTGCATTGGGGTGTCTAAAGCACATACTAAAAATGACGTATGTCATTTAAGCTACTTCTTTTTGTTTCTCCTGGGACTACTAATTTTGAGGTGCTTTTAGGAGAAATTCAGTAGGTTAAACTGAGGAAAAAAGAAATCTATCCCAGAAGAAGGGCTATGCCTAAAGGTAGCTGGGAAAAAACTGACAGATCAAAAGAAATGTTGATAAATTTTAATTGTAACATGTAGAAAAAAAAATGGAATGAAAATGCTTTAAACAGAAAAGGGGTTTACTTGGATCGCTCTTATTAATATCCACCCTATACCTGTCTATATTTGATATATTATACAGGGTGAAATGTCCTCATTTAATTTTTTTAAAATGGCTTCATGCACATGAAGTGTACCATCCACCCTTTTTTTTTTTTTTAAAAAAAAAACAACAAACTTTTGTAGCTAGCGGTTATATTAATTTGAGAAAGATGGTGGGAGTCAGGGGAAGAGGCCAATACGTACATCTGCTATGTATGAAAATCATTGTATTGTCCATTCCTTATTTATTGCTGTCTAACGCTGTCTTTAATGGCAAATGCTAACGACTGCACAACTACAGAAAACACTGGGGAGACAGAGTACACCCAGTAAGACCCTGCAGCCAAACTGAAACTCCCCATAAGATCTCCATTAATTAAAATCTCCACAGATGGGTTCCCTTAATTGTAGGAAATGGAACACAATCCCTATAATTAACTCCTCACTCAAAGGCCTTTTTTCCCCCCTCAGCATCTGGAAAAAGCAGCACTGATTGTTTGGCACCTCATTGCTGGAGGCCATGGCTGAGTCTCCAAAGCGACCTGCTGCCCAGGGCCCCACACCAAAACCAGTCTCATCTCTTCTCTCACACTCCAGCAACTCTACCGCACTGCACAGAGATGCTTTTGTCTTTGTGTGGATCACCATGCCAGTATCCAGTACTGCAGTGCCCATTTGTCTTCACCCTGGAGGGAAATGTTGATTCTTCTCTAAGGTCTCCTCTGCCTGGGCTGGAGGGTGAGCACTCTTCTCCGCTGCAGTGCAGGGAGAGGTGCCAAGCTGTGGAGCATGTGGTATTGAGGAGTAACCAAAGAATACTTGCTGCCCCCCTTGGAGCAGCAGGTGGTTTTTGGGGCAGACCTTGCCTTTGGATGAGTTTGTGGAGCATCTAGCAGTGTGGCACCACCAGTCCATGAGGACTGCCAGCCAGTCCCGTGGGAATTTCCACCTCTGTATCCAGAGCTTACAGTTTCTTCCAGCACAGCTCTGACGTGTTGCCTTTTCTCTCTGCTCCTGTGACTAAAAGCCTCTGTCCAATCCCTTAGCATTTTATATCCTGGTTACTACTTCTTTGTCTTCTTCCATCCCACTACCCCCTCTTGCTACCACACTCCAAGTCCTATAATTGTCTCAGCCTTTCTCGTTCAGAGAGTCGTTTACCCTCCATTAGCTGTATCCGCTACGCAGCACAGAATCCCATCTGCTCTTCTGCCTTTTCTTTCCATCTCATCGAGTCTGCACACCAGAGTGGGGCACAGAACAAAATGGCCTCTTCCCTGCAACGGCTGTAAAACCATGAGTCTTTTTTTTTTTTTTTCATTTTTTCCTTTCTGCTGCAGTGTGGGGCTCTGTGGCACAGTGAAGAAAAATTCCCAAGAAATGTAAGGCAGTGCCAGGTAAACTGAAAATCGTATACTCCAGCCCTAAGACAGGGGAGTATGTGAATGTGGAAAACTGGACACAGCCCCCCTGAGACGCAGGTTAGCATTTTAGGTGAGCACAAGCACAGGGATCTCGCTCCAAACTCAGAAAGGCACCCAAGCATCAGGGGAAAGGTGTTTGCTCCAGGCTGCCCAGCGTCCCTGGTCTTCTGGGACAGCTTGTGGGCGCTGCTGGTGATAATGCAAGCAATGGAGGCATTGGGTATGGATGGGCCCTGATCCCTAAGTGCTACAGAGAGCACTTACACACTCTCTTTAGCTAAGGGTTAAGTTGTCACCACTGGTGTTAACTGTCCTTGGGCTCTGCCACAGGTGAACTACACGGGTGGAAGAAGTGGTGGCACCTTGCACGTGGTGAATTTTGGCACTGAAGCCTGAAGAAATGTATTTCTGACCACATACTGACTTGCCCAAGGTGCTTTGCGGCTTTTTGGGAAAGCCAGGGGACGCCATCTAGAGAGAGGTTGCATGGTAGAAGGGTTTTGGGGGACCTGTGGGCCTGGAAGTAAAGCAGATACCCGAGGTCACTCTGTAGATTGCTGCCCTTCCTAATACTGGTGTAGACCTTGGAGGATCCACACCTCTCCATGTCTCCTGAATACAGGGCAGCTCTTCAGACGGCACATTCCTCTTACAACTACTTTCCACCTGGTCCTGATATCTTGTCTTGGAGGAGCTTCTGCAGAGATCCTTGTTCTCAGGGCTCGCAGGTGTGTCGGAGCTGTTCTGTGGGGAGCCATGGGAGCGTGGGACCAGCCGCAAGGCTGACGTGCACGGTGGCTGCAAGGGCTCCCCCAGGGAGTTGCAGCTCCTCCACAAGAAGAGCACGGGGTGCAGAGGGCTGCCTTCCTCCCCACCAAAACTACAAAGATGAAGGTCTCTGCTGGCAGTTCGGAGCACATCTAGGTCACAACTGCACATGTGGCAGGCAAACAGACTCAAGAGAAGATATGCTTACACACGAATGTGAGGTAGGGGCTGCAAAGCCATGTGGTGTCTTGTCCATGGACTCGACTAAGAAATGTACTTCATGCAATGTGGGCTTTCCAAGCCAGCTCTCACCAGGAACAGCACACTCAAAAGGGAAGAGTATGTATGTGGCAGAGGGATAATACAGAAAGGAATCATCAGCTTTCCCTTTCTGCCACTCAGTATTGCTTTTTCTGCAGTACGTGGGTACCCACTCAGTACTGTGAGCTTCTGCTGATGGCATTTCCATGCTGTGCAGCACAGCACTGTATGAGGCAGACATTTCATTGCTGCTTCCCATGCTTATCAGGAAAGAAAGCCAGCAACTGAAATAATAATCATTTAATTGCTCATATGCTTTTGCTTTGTTCTGCAACAGCATTGTCAAAGTTTTCTATCTATGGCAATTGTTTTTTTCCTGATCTTTAGGACGAGTTAGTTTTAGGAACACAAGTTTGCTTTTAATCAGTGTTTTAAAAAATAGTTTTTTTCCTTGGAAATAACTCAAGCCTTGTGCTTACTGGAGTCACTTGCTCCCTGAGACAAGATCTCAGTTGCTGTGAAACGCTGGGGTCTGCTGGCTACTTTGCAAACAGCTTCAGGCGTTAAAGAATTGCACATTTCGCTCATTGTAGCCAAGCCAGACACCCTTCAAACTGCAAAGATTCACCTTTGGGGTGGGCAGTGTCTTTCTGAGTTTGGAGCAGGATCCCTGTGGTTGTGCCCACCTAAAACACTAACCTGCGTCTCAGGGGGGGCTGTGTTCAGTTTCCCACATTCATGTACTCAAGAGCAATTCAGGCCACATAAAATTTTCAGACATAATGAAGGAGGCCTCACACTACGTCTTCAAAAATTACAGAGCTACTGTAGAAGTCTTTCACTGCAAGTCAATTTTGAAAATAGAATATGCCTTAGAAAATAAGGAAAGGTAAGCATATTTGTGCCTTCTAAGGCCATGGGTCATCATGCAGTGGTGCCACACAGGGCCTCTAGGTGCCCCTTTGTCACACTCCTTGAAGGCGGCACACAATCGCTTCTGCTATTTTTTGCAATATTTACTTTCTTCTATGCTCCCAGCTTCTCTGATGTGACTCGTCCTGATCCTTCTTGCTGTGAGCCCACAGCCCAAACCATTCCGTCTGAACCCAGTGCTCCCAACAAAAAGGAGTTCATTCACCAGGCAGAGATATTTGTAGAGAAATGCAAACCAGGGTGTAAGGTTCAGCAGCCACTCAAGGATTGGATTTACTAGAGAAAAATCCAAGCATGTGCTTAAGTGCACTCCTGGGTCCCTGCTGTAATCTTTCGGTCATCGACAGACGTGCAGCTAGAGAAGCACCAGTCTTAGTTGCGCAGAACATAGGATAAACAAGATGAACCCCCCATTTTCAGCTCACTAGCACCAGACTGGCTGTAAGCTGAGTTCCACATCACCCTCTGCAGCAGTCCAAGTGTGCCATGGCTACCTATTCTCCGCATTGAGCCAGAAGTGGTGTGGATACCCAGATCCCCTGCCTCCAGAAGGCAAACCCTGCTGTCACTGGGAGCCTTGTTCTCTGAAAGGCTTGAACTGCTCAAAGGGCAGAACTTGGTTCAGGCTTGCTTCTCACTGACCTAAACAGAGCTTCTGCACATGCTTAAACTTGAGGATGTGGCTAGGGAGGAGTTTTCCTCATTCACTTTAACAAGAAGACCGATTCAAATTTTAGAAGTGCTACTCCTTCTACCAAGGCCATGTAATCTGCAGGGATACAGCCAGCAAATGATTTTTCTTTAGGAAGTTTTGCTAGGTGTTTCAAGAGACTGCTTCATGCAAATTGCTACCTCAGTGAATGTACCTTGCAAACCTTTATGATGACCTTGTTAATTTTTCTAAAGCTACTTTACTAGAAGCATTTCCTACCTAAAGGCAAGGTTCCTACAGTCACCCAGTGAATTTTTAAATGCCTGTTTTTTTTCCTTTTTTTTCAGTGGTGTTTGTTGTTGACCCATCAGATATTATGATCAAACTACAGACTTTTTTCCTCACTGCATGTATAAGAGTGTAAAACTGTAAGTATTGATTCAATTGTACGTTCAGTTTGTAAGAGGCCATCTAGTAGCCACAGTGGAGTCCTCCTTTTTTCTGTTTACTTTTCTGAGTGAAAAGCAATTCTGCTTGGCTCTTCCTAGCCAGAAAGCATCCGGCTGGCTTTTCACATCACAGGCTTGTTCCCATGCCTCCAGAGTCAATAGGAGTTTCGTCATTGATTTTATTTATTTTTTTAAACTCTTTATCTTGTGAGGTAGATTATAGGCAGTAAGATGATGTAGAGTCTGATCCTGTCTGTACTAAAGTCAATGTTCATTGATTTTGGTGGCACTGGATTAACTCATTAGTTGTAACTACCTTTGCAGTGAGATGAGAACTGTGGAACATGCCTAGCTTATACCCGCCCTGGCTTAGGCGTAGACATAGAATCTAGTTTGACATCCCTAGCCATAATCACGTGGGAAATCACTAGATACTGACTTACCAACTCCATGAAACCAAAGCACAGCCTGGCAGTTCTCCTGATATTAGTCTTTCTAGGAGTGACCCGTGCACGCCCAGGCGTCTCTGCCCAGAATAATTTCTTAGGTGTAAAACTGCAGGCTAAAACCATCCAACGTAAAAGAAAACATTGTGTGTCAAAACATGACAATCTTTGGATGTCTAACGTATCAGTTACTGGGGTGGATACCTGCTCTTTGCACTGATCTCTCAAGGGAAAAGAAACTATTGCTGTTTTTTCCCAGCTCTGTCCTGTGCAGTGCTGTACTCAAAGGTAAATATAAGCTGTCTGAATGTATTCACTTCTCATTTGAGCAATGTCAACTTTAACTGCTTTTCATACACCAAACTCATTTTATATATTTAAACCTGCTTTCTATTTTGCTTTCTGCCATTGAAGTGTTGCAGTAGGTATGAGCATGAATAGAAATAGAAGAAACAAAAGCCTCAAAGGGGCTGGTGCTTCTGGCTAGTTTGATTTGTTGTCATTGTTCTTCATCTTGATGGTATTGACTTGCCTTCCCCCTGGCAGTACCCAATGTCTCTCACATAAGACTTGTTTCTTTTTGTGTTCCTGTTAGGGAGGATTGTGTGCAATGGCATTTTTTTAGGAGGGCAGGTTTATAAATGTTCATATATACACCAAGTCAGCCATTCTCAAACACAGGGTGTTTGGTCTGAAAGGGGAGTTTGAGCTTGAGAAGAAGAAACAGGACCAGAAACATTGGAGAACAGCACTACTTGCCACTAGCTAAACGTAGCTGGGAAGACAAAATGATCTCATGGAAATAATTGCACTATTCTTACTTTTTTCCAAAACTTCTTGGGCCACATCTGACCTGGTAATATTTTTAATTTTGTGAACGTCCAGTAGAAATATTGGTGCACCAGGAAGGCACAGACTGACAGTCAGTGACTCATCAGTCTTATTTTATGGACTGCCTCTGCCTCTCAGCTCTTCTAATTAAATATTTATTGCTTGGAAATGCCCTCCCAGTGTGTCCTTGCTGGTTTGTTATAACCCCCTCACCTTGGCTCTGAAACCTGTCCTGCAGATCGAATGCAGCAAACTGCTGCTCCTTACCCAGGCAAATTTTCCACCAGCTCACCAGGCTTGTGGAGGGTGACATTGTGCCCCTGAGGTGGCGGCCACTAGGTCCCCTGCTCAGGTCTGCTGGGTCTGCTGTCAGCCACAGAGAAGCCACGGCATCTTCTGCTTGGAGAAGACCCTCTGCCTTCACCAGTGCTCTGACTCTCAACCTGCAAACTCAGTGAAAGCTGTTGAAATTGCAAGAGGACTAATCTCTCGTAGGTGTGAACTGGAGCAATGGCATTTAATGAAAAAGAAAAATCACAAACAAAAAACAACTCACATGGCTTCTCCAGCTCCACTGATAACTTTCCATGTAGGCTTAAGTCAAATGTAACCAAAGTCCACCTAGATTAGATCTACCACTTTTCACTGATCAGGACAAGCTTAGTCTGATGTGATCTGTCTTTCCTAAAATCATGTTGCATTTTTGCCTCCTTTCATTTCTGCATCTTGATTATTATTTCCTCCAATATCTGTTTTAAAAAGCTGTACATGACAAAGGTCAGACTAATGAACTGCACTTGCTAAATGATTTTTTTTCTCCAGCTCAAACTCTAACTCCAAGTCTTTAAAACTCTTTTGGTCATTTAAGTGGCTGAACAATCTCCACTACTTCTCATATGTTAACAACATTGCAATACTCAGGGAAGACATGCATAACCTTGAACTGACAGTGTACACAGGGTCTCTGGCTGTTTGACATCAGGTTAAGTTGTCTTAGAAGTTGAACATGATGCAGTTTAAGACTTTTTCTATTTCCAGCCTTAAATTTGTACATACTGTGAAATAGCCTCTGCTCAGTATTGCTATTGTACCAATAGTTAACAAATGTAGGCAAAAATGTTCATCTGCTTAATTTACTTGAGTCTCTCGGATCAATAGAAAGAGTGGCTCTTTTTTTTTTTTACTTTCCTATGCAAAAATGTCATCAATTATTCATCAAAGCAGACTAGACTTCATTGAAGTTCTGACTTCCTGCAGCAAGATACGGTATCCTTAAATGTTAAAGGTGCATTCTTTCTTAAAATGCTGCATGCTAGCGTAGCTTTTAATTGCAATATGAAATGGATCCAATGGTAAAGCCTAAATGGGTGTAAGCGTGAAATGTGAGCTGCAATGCTTTTGCATGCAAAGGGCTTTAATATGAGTACCAAAAGTGTGCAGAACAGCGTGCTACACAAACAGTCCTGCAGGACTTTGACAGAAAACTGTCTGTTTCCTCAACCCTAAGGATGGCTCTGCACCTCTTGGGGGGGCACAGTGGGGACGTTCACCCTTGTGCAAAGGGCAAATAGGCCTCAAATCCAGATCATCTTTGGAAGAAGAAGTGGGGGATGCCAAAAGCTGAATTTCAAGGCTGGGGTTTTCTTTCCTGCAGTGGTCTCTGGTAACCCTCACTCTGGCTAACAAAGAGGTCCTAGGAATCCTCAGCCTGCTGGGGCCATGCTGGAGCCATGCCAGAACCAGGACTGCTGAGGGAAACAGGGATGTTTGCTGGATTGGGACTTAGACCTTGCATCAACTTTCAGCAAGCAGCTTCCAGTATTTATTTTAAAGCTCTGTTGGCTCAGTTTAAGCCATGCCTGTCACGAGCATTATGTTCAAATGCAAACTAAAATGACTTAAAGACACATTTAGAAGGACCGTGAACCCTGCCAGAATTGATAACCAAGGCCTCACTTTATTATTTTCATATGCTCAATTTATTGAATATGTACAGAGAACGAATCGAAAACAAAGTGTTGTATTTGTGTGACATATTTAAATTATGGATCAGTAGCCCGAGACACTGTGGTTAGCCATTAAATAAATCATTGTAAACAGACCAATTCAGAATGATGTATTTCTATATTTACATTTGTGGCCTAAGAGAGGAAATGGAAGATTTTCACAGAGGAAAAAAAAATCAATCCATCATGGGGTCCTCCAACTAAAGTATCCAGTGCTAAGAAAAATGGCATTTTAAAACATAGTATCAAATGGGTTTCCAGCTTCTCCTAGGAGTGGAAGGCAGTCCAGTTTCTTTGCATTACCTTTTGGGTTTTGTATGATGTACATGTTCATTTTGAAAGAAATGTAAGAACAGTTTGTTGGCTGTTTTTCGAGTTAAGTTGGAATTCATCCGTTTTTGAAACTCATCTGCCACAGGGCTCAGCAGGCAGGACAGGGCAGTTCTGCTGGCCCTGGGAACAGTAGCAATGCTCCCAATAATTGCAGTTGGATCAGAAAAAATGGCACTTCTCAACGGCCTCACAGATTCAGTGTGTGTGCTCAAGCGTTTGTGCTTTTCTTTTTATGGTTGCAGCTCCTGGAGTTGGGAGATTGCTGGCGGATTTCAGTTTTCCTTTTCAGAAAAAGAGAGGGGAAAAATTTCCACCTGTAATTGTGGACAAGATTGAAAAAGAGGACCCCTAGGACTCGGGCATGAAAAGGTGAGTAAAGGCATTGCAGGTGGGCAAAGCAAACCCGTCTTGGAGTGTTTTTTAGAGTCCTTGCCTCATGATTTTGAGAGACCAGAGGTTGGTTATGCTGCAGCAGGATCAGGCCGTGTTGTTCAGAGCTGTAAAGTCAATTATGCAGGTGAATTACACAGGTGATCAGGAGTTAAATGCACACCTGAAAAGTGTCATCCTCAAGCACCTGGCTGACATGGGACCTAACTTCCTTGGAGTATCCTACCCCAGGGTCTGTTTGAGCAAAACGTCGTGTTTACCAGAACATCTTAATGTAAGTGAGACCTAAGTTAGCAAAGCCGAGGCAGTTTTTGACACCCTGTTCTGCTTTTCGGTAATTGCGTTATTTATCTAATTTACATCTCAGTCTGAGAAAAGTAAAACTTGAGTGTCACTGTCTTCTGCAGAGCTTCTGGTTAATTTAAGGTTCCCATCTGCATCCTTTAGCACAGTTCTGTAACAGCAGCAGCAAGTGCTCTGAGGGGGTCCTTGGCTTTAAGGTTTACTTTTCTAGGGGAATATATACATAGAAGAAACATTTTTATTGCTTAAAGAAAAGAACCTTAACCTTCTGACTTCCATCCAGTTTCATGTGCTGACCTCACTGTGTTTGATTTACATTAGTGCCTAGTCTCAAGCAATGAACCACCTACCCTTCAGGAGCCGAGCAGTCTCTTTTGGCATTCCTGATAAACCCCTTGATAAATATGGATCTTATATAAAATGGGAGTACTTAGAGATGTTATCTTTCTATGAGTGTGCATTTTTAACCCTAGAACAGAAAAAGCTTGCTGCATTTACATTTCGCTATCAAAAAAAGCCCAGCCACAAAGGTACAGAAAAATCAACACTGAAAAACCACCATAGGCTTGGTTTTCCCTTTGTATAAATATGCTGACTTACCTCAGCTGAGATCTGAACCCATGTGAGAAACCTGAGAATCTGTATCTAAGCTTCAGGAACAGGTCCTCCTCTATTGATACCTTGTAAAAAGGGGAACAAGCTGTTCTTTAGAAGGAAGAAAAATTGCACGGCTCTGTATGTGAATGATGGATCTGTTACACTTGCACAATTTCACTAAAGATTCTCCTGGCAAGAAAAATGCTCTGGGAAAGCGTGTCTAAAAAATCCAATACTGCCAATAGTGTCAGCCATGCAAACATCACCTCTGTGTATGTCACCGTATGTAAACTCTGTGAGCTAAATGTTTAACTGAATATTTCTGCTCTTCCCCTCTCACCCTGAGAGCTGTTTGCATTAGCAAACAAACTCTAATGTTTATACACACAGTCACCCGTTCTGCCTCCCTCCATCACGTAGCTTTTATTCAGGAGAATTATCCTCTCCGGTGCTGCAAGGCTGCTGTAATAGCTCCACTGAGGGATCCTGCCTCTCAAAAGAGAGCTGTACCAGCGGGGCCAGAAGATAAAAGCTGGGTCGCTGCACTTTAATTGATATCAGAAGTTCTTTTAATCAAAAGCAAAAGGCACTGCCACAGTCTCTCTGTGACTGGAAGAGACACAAATGAGGATGGAAAGCAAGTCTCACTCCCTCTGCAAGTTAACCCAGGTAGAATGAGAGTTGCCTTTACAGGAGAAGAAAAAAAAGTACTGCAATTAAGCACATAGCGTCCATGCAGCACTGGTGAGCAGAGAAGTCCACAGCGGCTCACGCAGGTGGGTACCGTGTTTGTTTCTGGGGGCAAAGCTGTGGTACAGAGACAAGAGGTTTCTTCAAGCCTGGAGAGATTCTGGAGTAGAAACGGAGAGAGAAAGGACGTTTTGTGATGCCACTCTCGCAGCTATCCCCTGGAGCCCTGTGCATGGTACCAAGGAAGCTGCGAGACACTGATTGAATGAAGCTCCAACAATTTTCTCCCCTCTCTGGCTGATAAGTGAGTACTGTTGTTAAAATAGACTCTTTCTAGTCATCCTCCTCATTGCTGCTATAAACCACAATAGTAAAAGTGGCAGGAATTCCCTTCCTCCACCTTTGAGTTACTAGGAAACTCTATCTGTTCCCTGAATTACTGTCCAGTCGTTTGTTGCCTATAAATTATTTTCCTCAATACCAAAGGGGCACACTTCACTAGGGTTGCAGTATGCACTGTGTATAGTCTTGTTCTCAAATGTTACAGTGATGGTCCATATTTTAAGACTCTTGGCAAATAGAAGGAGCAGGAGATAGATATATATGTGTATATATACGTAAAAAAACCCCACAGAATATGTCTGCTGTTCCTAGCTGAGTTAGGGCCGTTTGCGGGGGAGTGCTTTCCTGCTGTGGGATGATGCACTTTGTGCTGAAGGACACAAGGCATGGGGGGTGGGGGGGGAGTCATTCATCAGATTTTGCTAGGAAACGCTCACCTTGGTGTGGCTGGCCGTGAGTGGATGACAAACCTGTCACAGAGACCTTCATGAACCGTCAGAAGGGAAGCTGTGAACAGGAAAAAGCAGTCATTTGAGGATGATGCCCAACATGGGTTAGTGTCTGCACAACTTTTAGCCCTGCCTCCCTCCACTCTGGATGCCAAAGGTGACGGGGACCAGCCCGACAGCAGCTCAGGCTGTGGCAAGAGAGGTCTCATCCCTAAGTGAGAAACCCACCGAGGCAAAGTCCCTGTGGGTATAAGAGTGATGGGGGTTTTGTGATGGGGGTTCCGTGGAGTGGCAGGGTGCCGGGGGAAGCAGCAAGGTGACCGTGCATGCCTGGCAGTGGCCAGTTCTGTTGGAGCTGGGCAGTTTTGCCACCAGTTTCAGCAGAGCTGGAATTTTGGTGCTGGTGATACCGCAGAAAGGAGCACACTCCCGTCCTACGTGAACTCAGTTTCTCTCGGAGATGAGTGTCCTGACCCGGTTTGGAGTCAAAATTTTGGGACTGGAGATAGCAGACAAAGCACAGAGCTGTGGTGAAACAGAGCTCTGTTCTTCCATCTTTACACAAACAAAAGTCCCATTGAAAGCAGTAAGACATTGAGTCTTCTGACTGAAATATATATATATAAATAAATATAAAAATTCGATCTATTACAGTTTCAGCTCTAAGCTTTCCCTTGATTTTAATGTTCTCTGTGGAGTTCAAATACAGAGTGTTCCTTCACAGCTTATTTTCAAAGCCTTTTTTTGACTTTCATATTTAAACTTATTTAAGGTCTTTAGATTTTTCTCCCAGCTGTGGAAGGCTAAGACAGAGACAGACAGACAGAGAGAGAGAAGGCAAATACTCTTTTACAGTACTGGAACCTTTAAAAAGCATCCTTCAAATAGAGGAAAAAACCCACAATAAACAATGCTTCAATTTTTTAAAGGAAGTTATCTTTTTGAGTGAAACCTTTTTTGCATTTTCAGAGTATGAAATAATTAAAGAGTGTGCATGCATAATTATGCTTTGTCTCTACACCTGCAAATATTATATGTTTTTGTTCTCACTTTTGCTCCTATTTTATCTCTCTTAGGTTACCAATTGATGTCGTTTGGAAAGGAGGTGCCCTTGGAAGGGAGAAATGTCTGAGCTTATGCCAGAATCACTGTCCTGGTTCTCCGGCAAATCCAGGTTTGCAACATGTGCAGCACATGCTGTGCCCAGGCAGGTGACTATCTCAGACAAAAGACTATGACTTTTGTCCAGCAAGGGTGGGGGATACTTCCATCCTTTCCTGTAGCTGATGTGGCTGCTTTGAATTTTCTCTGCTTGTTGTCAGGAGAAAACAATCAGGTTTGTGCATTGAGGCAGATTTGTGCAGAAGCAAGCAGTGGGTGTTCAGGTGCTTTTTGGACATCTGAGCATCCCTGGGCTATTGAAGCTCTCATTAACGGAGCTGCAAGTCCTGGTCTTGTCCCATCCCTTTGCAGGTCTGAGGAGCCCAAGGTCCCTGGACCTGCTTATCGAGCGCAGCTGGCAGAGGTGTCTTGCAGTTGCAGCAGCTTGTGCAACAGTTTTTGGGCTCTGCTTTGAGATCTGAGCTAGAGAGGGGGCTCCTGGGAGCCTTTTGAGGACTGTGAGGTGTGGGGTGAGGACAGCAACTGGGGGCCATGGCCACTAGTGAGCTCTGGCAGCCTGGAGTTCATCTCCCCTCTGTAATCTATGTTGCTGTAAAATGCTGATTCACTGAAACTCTTTGCAGACATTTGCCTATTTCAGAAACCATTTGCTTCAGACTGACCAGTGGTGAGAGCGCTCAGGCCCTGACCTGTATCATGCAGACCATGATTTCTCCCTCCAAGCCCCACGCCCAGGTAAGGCTTTTGCTCGCTCTCCCGAATGCCTCAAGAACTTTGGACAGGCCTGACCTCATCCTGGGTGGGGATGGGCAATGTCTGACACTACACATTTCTTTTAACCCCTCAGAAGGCAAAGTTTTGTTTCTTTATCTTTTGAAGAAGCAGAGTAATTTGACGAACCAAAGTGAGAATTTTTGTATTGCAAAACTTGATGCATAGTGTCACATTTCCCCTGCACTGTTCTTCTTCCTCCAAAAGCCTCTTTCTCTGTAGCTCTTCAGAGGACTCATTACATTAATATTGCTATCTGTGCTGAATTTGGAAGCTCAGTGGCTAGAGAAGGAGGCAGGGAAAGAGGCCATGTATCCCCAGGATCAATACAAAGCAGGTTGGCACTGGGGCCACCCAGCTTTACGGGGTGGACTCTTTCCTGAAATGCTTTTCAAATGCCAGCAGCTTTGTGTGCTAGCTCTGGTAGGAGCAGCTGGATTTGTTTTTTCAAGAGTAAAGCAAGCTACTAGCAGCCCTGGAAGCTGTCTCTTAAATACTGAGGTGTGGGAGTATCAATCAGACAACCTAGGGAGTGTGGAGGTCATCCTGGAGGGTCAGCTCTGATGCCAGTTGTTCGCAGCTACTCCTCACCCTGAATGATGGCGATTTTCTAAAGCTGAGGAGCACAGCCTTCCACTTAGAAAGCTTGGAGCATCTCAAGGAGCTGCTTGCAGCCTCCTGCCAGCAGCTGTATAGCCTCCAGGTCATACACAGGGGACTTTATTGGGTGTCTCTCCCGAAGCTGGGGAGCATTGCGAGGAATGCTGTGTTTGTAAAACACCCTGGTAATACAGCTGGGGAGGGTGACGAGTTAGTTTTTTCCTCCTTTATTTTCTCTGGATGAAGTATTTATTTGTGCAGCTTAATTAGTGGGGGTGTGTGCAGGTGTCTGCCATCTGGAGCACACCCAAGTAAGTCAGGAGACTAAAAAATGGGCTGGGAGGCTTGTGGAGGGTGTGAGAGGGAAGGGTGAGCTGTCTGGAAACAGCAGCCAAAAAGGATCCCTACTGCTGCCCTGCTTATGGGCAAGCATCCACTTGAAGGGGCTGTGGGACGCAGAGACATAACTCTTAGCCTTGCCCAGAGTCTTTCTTGCCTCACAGAAACATGCCGTTGCAGCGGCAGTTTAACCTGCTGCATGGAGAGAGGTAGTGGAAGGAGACAAAGGGTGGTGAGCAGGAGTTTGCCCCCACTCATGGAACTGACACTTTTTCCAGCCCTCTGTGTCAGGGCAGAGGGACGTGGCTGCTTGTCACAACTATTAAATTTTGATCCCATTGGCCAAACCCAGCAGAGTTTGAGAGAAGCTCAGGAGTCTCAAAGTTAATTATATAGTCTCAGCAGATTTATGAAGAAGCTCATTAAAACAAGGAGATGGGCCCAGACAGGGGTCCACCAAGGGGACCCTGCTCATAGCTCAGTCCAGCTGATGCTGGCCCAGCATCTTGCCCATGCATATGTCAGAAGCAGAGGGTAGGAGCTGGTGATTGCTGGGATGGTAAGGATTGTTGGGGAACAGAAGATACAAATCTGTGGAAACACAGGCTCCATTAATTTCACTGCTTTGTAAATGAGGGTGGGGGAGAAGGGGGGAGTCATTACTAGGGTGCTTATGATTATTAGGACAAATCCACTAGCGTTATGAAATTAATATGCTTAAGTGTGCTAAGTCTCTGGATGTTCTTATTCAGAAGTCACTTTTTTTACTATCAGATCTTCTGCTAGATTGTTAAAAAATAATTGGAGAGGTCCAGCTGGGGCTCAGAGTGGCTAACCATGTGAATAGGACTGTATGTGAGCAGGACCTCATCAGGTAAAAGCTGAAGTAGAAGGAAAACCTCAGACAGGTCAAAAGAAAGCATTTCCAGAGCCCAGGAAGGGAGAGAAGCGGAATGTTTGCCTGTATATGAAATACATCTCACCAGCTAGATATTTCAGAGGGTTTACTCTGAAGAGGCTGTCGTGACTTTATTTCTTAAGCATGTCAGAGAGGCTCTTCTAAGGTTGTACTTACATTTCCACTCCCTTTTGTGACAGTTGCAGATTCTCAGCGATGCTTGTTATGAAGTCTTGTTCTTAAGTGCATTTGAAAAAAAAAACAAACGTAGAGCCACACTTAGCCATCTTTTCTATGGGGACTTGATAGATTTCTGCATATCTTACACAACTCTCAGCATCTCATGAGCAACTCAAGCATTTTCTATTTAAAAATGGCACAATCACACTTCCTAAATCAGAACTTGAGACATGCCATTGAAGGCATGAATAAAATGTTTGTTCTTTATTTTTTTTAGAACAAGTAAACTGTCCTGCTCCTGCAAATGCAGACCATTCAGCTGTGCCAGACAGTAGGCTCAAAGCAGGATAGGGAACCCATTTGGCAATTTGAGATCGGTATTGAGGGGCCTGGTCGCAAGAGAGTGATCGTCCCAGTAGGATGAATGAGCGGCTGCTGGGCTCAGTGCTCCGGTGGGAAAGCTGTTACTGGCGCTCCAGCTAGCTCATTTACAGCTGCGAGCTGCAATGGGGACTATCAGACACAGAGTGGTTTTAAAATGGAAGAGATTTCTGAGCTGTAATTTTCCACCAGAGATGCAGGTCTTTTCCCACATCACTTTAAGTTGTGATTGTTCCTAATTTTTCGTGTAGCAGCATGGGGGGGGGGGGGGGGTGTCCATTTGAAATTGGGCTCCCTTGGATGCGCTATCGCACAGCCTCATATTAAAGGCACTCGCTGCCTTGAGAAACTTCTCCCATAAGTATATAAGGTGAAGGATGGGGCGGGGGAGGAAGGAAGGGCCCATCAAGTAGCTGTTGATCCTGGGTACCGGAGGCAGGGAGAGCAGCAGGGGTTTCCTGAGTCCCAGCCCGATGTCTCTGCTAGTGTTGCTCTCCCACAGAGTTCCCCCCTCTCACTGTGGCTCAGCTGGTGGTGGCAGACATAAGAGCTCTTGCTCAGCCCCTTGCTGGTGGAAAGTTGGTCTTTCTGCAGTGCTTTGGTGCTCAGGCAGAAGGGGCCAGCTTGCTGGTTGGAGAGCACCACTTTTGCTGACGAATGCACCTCGGGAGATGCTCAGCTGATGGCGCTTGCTTCCCTTAGTCAATCCAAAGCAACATAAAATACTTGCCAAACTCCGCCAAAACATTGCATGTCTGCCAGGCATTATAATTAGAAGTAATCAGGCCCTGGAGGGGTTTTGCTGCCTGCAGCACAGCATGCTGCAGAACACTGGTATCCAGGCCAGCTCCACATTTGGGGCACTGCTACGTTGCCAGTATAGCTGAAGTTAACCCTTGAGCATAACGTTGTCCAGGCAGTGATATTGCTGTAGGGCTGCATAGGCTGGGCAAGCAGGCAGGGAATCCAACTGGTTGTGTAGGTGCTGCCCATGCTGCACTGGATTTGATATCTTGCCATAATGCCTGGTGTGAGACTCTGGGGCCACGTTTTGGTGGATGAAAGTAGTATGTCTAGGAAGTATCGCGGTCAATTCCAAAGGGTTGAAAGCAACAGACCACGCAAGGCAGAGCAAACCCGTCACGTTGGGAAAAGCTGTTTTGATATAAGACCCTTTGGTGCTTCTAGTCCCGTATGCAGCAAGTCTGTGTCTCCTCTGGTCTCTCATTTGCTGGATGACCACATGCTGGTGTTGTTATGTGGCACTATTGTGACTGCTGGCAGAGCTCTTGTTGATTCTAATAAATGAGGCATTGAAACAAGACTGCCATTCTTCCATTCACTTTCACGGTAAAAAGGTGTGATTTTTAATTCTTAGGCATCTTTCTGTATCCACACAGGAAGAAAAAAATCTGGGAGCTGATTGTCCACAACTTCTGAAACAAGGTGTTCCTTCTGTGCAAAGTGTAGGAAACTCCGATGGCAAAGTCCCGTAGGATAGAAGACAGAGTCCTTTGGGCCTTACTTGGCAAGTGATGTGCTGGAGAAGCCCCTCTGAGCCACCTAATGCCTCTTGGAATAGCAAGCATTTAAACGGGGCTCATGAAAATGTCTCCTACTTTCAGTTCCAAGCTGGTGCTCCTTGTCATGCCATCTCAAGTTCCTTACCTGTTTGTTTCTTCTTTGCTTCATACCCATATCTCTGAAATTGTTTGGGCAATTAGCTATTTGTTGTCACTTTTGGTCCTTTTTCTTAAAATTGGGAATGTTAGGTACTTGCAAGTACTCGTGCATTGCTCCTCATTTTTTCCTCAATCTGATGGCATTTCTTAGGTCTGCTTCACAGGTAGAGCCGTCTGCTTTGTAATACTGGAATACAGCTGATAAGCAGTATGATTTTTATCCAGACTGTTGTAAGCCATTATTATTTATTTTTACCACTCCTACTATAATTTTTGAGCTAATAGTCATGATGCTACAGTTATAATGGAGTTCCAGTTTGTTCATAAGTTTGGGGTTCATAAGCTTTTTGTATGAAAAATACAATTTGTCCTTTACAAATTTTGCAACATTTACTCTCTGAGTAGAAACAGGACTTTTTTTTGAGAATTTGCAAATATATCCTTTAATTATCTTGGAATTAAAATCAGTTATAGGTTTGGCCCTTTAAGAAAGGGACAAAGGGATTTGACACAGTACATGTCAAATCTTTCCCTATGAGTACTCTTGATATCAAAGTAGCACAGATACCTCACACTCTCCATGTAATAAAAACTAAATCTTGGGCCTAAGCAACATTGAATAATGTTAGGTTGTAAATATCCTAATTATTAACAATTGCATTTAATTACTATAATTATAGCAAGTTAAATATGGTCAAGTCAGCAGCTTAGAGAAGTCTTAGGTGACACCATTTGAGACATCAAAACTAAAGTCACCTTCCACCATCCCACCTGTATAGCTAATTGGTGTGACATGATTCAAACATCTGTAATGAGGAAAATACATGGGTGAGCAGGGACCCACGTACCCAGGACTGCATGGCAGATTATATGAGGCAGCACTGTTGCTCTGGGGAACTTTGCGGCTGCACGCTGGCATGGGCATGGGAGCTTGCCCCCCCTCCTGCACGTGCATTGGTACCCCATGGCCAAGGATGCCGCAGCAGGGGCTGAGTGAAGCATCAGGTGCCTGAGGAGGGGTGCCCCACAGCCCTGAATGGAGAGCTTGCAAGACAGCCCTCGCATCATCCTCAGACAGTTCTTAGTCTGAAGATTAAGATGCTCTTCCATCCAACGCAAAGAGGGGTGGGGTTGTTGGTTTCAGTCCCTGTTGCTGCAGATGGTTACATATTTCATATCAAGTATCCACAGAAGCAAGGGCTGGAGCCCCGTTGCTGCACTCTGCACTGGCCTGGGGAATGTCAAGGTTTTCCATGCTGAGGGATGTTGCTTGAAGAGGTGATGAGGGAGCTCAGCCTGCTGTGAAGCTGTGTGCTCAGCTCTCCGGGGCTGGGGGTGGCATCGAGACCACCCCCATCCAGCAAGGGTGTCTTCTGAAGGACAGCAGTGTCAGGTGAAAAGGGACAGGCTTTGCTGCTGTTGCATTGGAGACCACACTGCCTTCCCTTGATGCCTGAGGGCTGTGCAAACTGTTGCTCTAAGGCGGTTAGTGTGAAATGCAAAAAGATTAGTAAAATTAGTTTGTAAGACAAATTAATGTTGACTTTTAAAATGGTGGGCTGAAACCATCAGCAAAAAGGCAAGGCTTGCCAGAGACTGGTGCTGATTGGATAAACCCATCACAAGATAAACGAAGAATGATTTGGAGAGCCCATGCAATGCCTAGGCCAGAGATCACATTGTCACGTGGAGATGCTGCTGGCCGGAAAGTTGGTGGCTCTGTACCAGTGGGTCACTTGCTTCATCACTGAGCCATTCTGTTGCGTTTTGTGCCTGTGCATGTTGTAATTGTAGCCATCAGGTGAGCTACCATTTCTGTAAAATCATGATAATGTTAACAACAACAGTTGAGATGGGTTTTTTTATGTGTTGAAAGGTGCATAACTGAATGATCCTTGTGTAGGTCATCATCTGATCCAACCATAGGCCTCACTGTGTAAATTGATCCGTAAGTCTCAGAGCTTTAGGTGCTGCATGATAAGATTTACTCTTGAGAAATGTCCCAATCCTGCAGCACGAGGAGGTGCCCGGCATGGCAGTGTGCAGAGGTGGCCTTGACTTTGGGAGCAGGGATGCTGACCTTGCTATGGCCAGGGAGGGAGAGGACCTCTGCTGTAGGCAGCACTAGAAACACGGCACAGTGGCCTTCTCTTCCTTGCCTTGTCTTTAGCAGGCTGTGTGAACTCATTCAAATTCCCAGTTAAACGGAATACTAAGAATTAACACCAATATTAATAATCTAGAAGCATTGTAATTACTTCTTCTGCCTTTCCTGGAAGTTAGGAGTCTTGCCAGACATGTTTACCTCAAAGCATTCAGATTTCTTTTTTGCTCCCCAGTAAAAGTGCACAGACAACCATGTCTGTCCCAGCGTGACAATGCAATGAGAAAATTGTATCTTTAAATACCAACTTAATCTAATCTGGGACAAAAACAATAAAAGGCTTTAATCATAATTGCATGGTGCCTGCAAGCTGTCACCAGAGGGCAGAGACAAGGTTGTTCATTGCCACGTGTGGATAGTTTAGAAATTAAATCTCCTTTTCACAAAGGCAATAAATTCTGCTCTCACTTGTGTCCTTTCCAAATATTTCAGCTCTGTAACCAGATAGCTCATTTCATCAGCATCTGTCAGAGTCTTTCTCTTGCTTCTGTCAAGCTATGTACAAAGGGGCAAGGAGAAATGTCTTTATAATACTATACACGCCTGACTTTGTAACATCACAGCTTACATGGAATATCAGCTTTAAATATAAACAGAAAGCTAACTTTATCCTCACAGGGGTTTTTCCACTGTTTTGTACTTGTAGTGCACACAGTCTGCAGATGCATCCCACCCCGGGTATCCACAGCAAGTACAGGGGGAGTCTAGTGGGAATGCACCTTTGATCAAGAACTGCTCTCATGCAGTACACGTGGAAAACTGCTGTGATTTCATCTTAGAAGAATAACAGTTTTAAAGCCCAAACCAGTAAGGTATGATTTGTACACTGCCTACCCTACATAGGGAAGGCAGATTCTGAGAAATCCTCTATATTCTTTTTCCTAAGTTGGAAAGAGAGCAAAGGTTTTGAGAGCGTCGGTGGCAGCCTATCAATTCGGTTTTGTTCTGATGAATATCATGAGGTTTTCGGCAGCTGGAAACCAGCTCAGTCTTAGGCACTGAAGCAAGGTACATCAACCTTGAGAAACCCCAGCCAGGCAGAGCTCTGGCAGCAACTGGTAGTCATTGACTCAAAATAGCCCTGTCAGCATTTCCACTTGAGGACTAGTGCCTGGAAAACCCGAGTACAGAGGGAATGGCAGGAGTGCCACAGGCTGACTGTTTTAAAGAGAAATGCCCTTCACCAAGGAGCAGACACCCTCTGGAGCAAGAGGCAGAAGTAAGAGACCTGGAGTCTCTGGGTTTCCTGCAAATACCAGGGACCTTTGGCAGCATGGGTACCTGGAGGGAGGGAGATGCGCTCAGGCATCTGTCCTAAATGTGACACGGAGGTCTCACAGGAAGCTAAGCAGGTACGCAGCAAGCACACTCAGCATCACTGATGTCAACCATGTTGTTACAGCTGCATGATCAGCACTTTTTGCCATCGAGTTCCTTCTTGCTCCTATCTCCAGCAGGTTTGGTGATGAGCAAATGCGTCAGGACAGAAGCTCAGCGCATGCAGAAGCTCAGTGCATGTAGGAGTTTGGCTAGAAGGCACTGCAGTGATAAGAGCAGGGGAGCTGTGGCTCTTTCAGCACATCTGGGTTTAAGGAGCTACTGCTGCAGGGTGCACTGAGCACTTGAGAATAAACAGCGTTACATGTGCACTTGCAATTCAGGTACTGATGTTTCCCTCGCCTTCGTCTCCCCACACTGCTGCTGGCCATAGCGCTAATGCCATCACCAGGGGATGTGTTTTACTATGGACCCCTCTGCTACCAAACAACTCCATGGAGGGGACTTGCTCCTAAAGTAAGACGAAGAGGCTTGGTCTTGCTCTCTGTTTTCCACCTATTGTGTTGTTTAGATAGCTCATATGATGAGAGATCGGATACTTACACATTTTTGATCTTAAATTAGTGATCAAGAATAGAATAAAAGATACAGAGAAGCAGACTTGCTCTTTTACCCATCCCCTTTTTTTGTCTTCTAAGGACTTAATCAGAATCCAATTTCTCCCCACCTTGCACCAGTGTATCTTATTCTTTAATCAGAAAAACATTTATATACTAGCTCAGACAATAGAACAAGGGAAGGGCGAAGAGGCTTGTCAAAGCATGTTACAAATATATTGTAGGGCAATGTTAATTTGTCCTACTGGCTAATGTTGAGACTCTGCATTTATAATTTTTACACCTTAAACCTTAAATTTTTGTAAGATAATCGGACTAACGCTCTGATCACACTTACATGCCTGTAGTTTTAATTTAGTTTCATGGTCATGGTATTGAATCACCTTAGAACAGAGGCAAGCTAGTTTGTCTGCAGTAACTATTTATTTCCATGCTCGGCCGGGCTTGTGTATTTCTCAGTGCTTCTTTCATGCTGAATGTCTAATACTTAGGTTTTGGATTATTGCCGTGTCTGTAGTGTTTTACCCCAAAATGCTGGTTTGGACTGTCTCTCTTCAACTATACCTTAGCACAGCTTTGGTTGGGGAAAAGCTACATTGCACAGTACAGTGCTGCCAGGCTGCATTATGAACTGCAAGAAGACTGAAAAATGCTGCTTGTTTTTCTCTGCGGTTGCTGCTTTTTTGCTTAATCTAGTAGAAGTGAGCCCAGTTTTTCACCTCATGATTATGGAGGCTGAATTTCTGACCTGGCTTGCTGCTCCCACACTCCTGGGACACCCGGAGCTTCCAGAAAGTCTCTCTTTGTCTTCAAAGGTGTACCCAGAGAGGTAGGCAGCAGACAGCTGCTGCCAATGGAGCTCGTTTGTGCCATGTACCACTAAATGACCCAGTTTGGTATCTGTAAGTGACCCATTGGATCTGCTGTTCATCAGTTCGGTGTGATGGCTTAACTTCACTCAGCAAGTGAAGGAGACACTTAATCAGAATCAGGAATCGCTGGGCCAGCTTGCCAAATCAGATTAGGAGCAGTTTCTATGACCATTGTAAGGATTTATCATGAAGTGCCTGGACATGGGAGATATCAGTACATAAACAAGATATCCCCTGATTTTTTAATGATTTTGACCTACAACAGTGAAAAGCATTTGAAAGGCTAGATCCTTTGTAGGCTGAATATCCTCGACTCCAGTTGCACTCCTTGAAATCCAACATGCTCGGGGCCTTCCCAGGGTTCATCTGGTAATGGCCCCATGCTGCCTTCCTTCCCAGTGAGCAGCCACTACCACTCCAAGCATGGAAATTAAAAGAGCAACCTGACTCCATCAAGAACCGCAAGACATTCCTTGTGTGTGAAGTTACTTCACATTCAAGATTTCTACATAGCTGTGCTGCCACTTACGGAAACATGTTTTCACAGCTTAAATGCATTAACCCCTACCAGACCTCAGATCTCTTATGTAGGACTTGACGTGTCTTCAGGAGATCTTCAGGACCTGCACAGGAATCTATATGAACTAAGCAGCAACAGGAAGAAAAAAAGCCACTCCTGGAAATTAAAAAATAACTGAATTTAGATCAAACACATGGAAAGTCTGGCTTTTGCCCTAAAAGGTTAATCACTATTTGGAATTTTTTGCCGTGGGAGATTCCTTGTGTAATTTTTGAAAGGCGAGATCAAAACCCAACATCATCTTTTGAGTGCCAGTGTCATGCCTGGATAAAAACAAGCTAGATCAGCCTTAACGATATTTGCTCCCAGTCACACTGATGAATCTCTGGCTATGTTTGGGATAGGAAGGAATTTCCTCATGTAGTGAATTGGCAAAGCCTTGGCGTTTGTTTTGTTCTTGTGCATTGCTCAAGGACCATTTTTTGGAGTCTTATTTCACATTCTTAACTTTCTGCAGCCTTGTGATCAGAGCTGAACATTCATCTTTTCCCATCACCAGGCCCTGTTTTATTTCTAAAGATTTCTTCTGCTTTACCACAAACAAGTATGCATAGATCTGATTTTTCTCCATTACAAAGATACTCTAGCAATGGCAAAAATAATCCAGATTATTGCCCACCTGGAAATAAAATGCAGAGAAAGGAAGAGGGCAAAGGGAGTAATAAGCTGCTCAATCAGTTACAGACTTCGACTCCACGCTCTAGAAAACAATTGGGTTGCAGGATGCTCCAGTGTGCAGAAGTATGATGAAAGCACAGGTTGTATTGGGGCAGCACTGCATGTAAGGAGCAACCTCTCTGCTTTCACGTGTGACTAGATCGTAGTCAGGTGTAGTTTGAAAGGAAGTAACTGCTAAACCTCACAGTTAATGACAAAATTCCTTTATTATTCCCTTGCTGTTATGTTTATGAAAATGGTCTGTAGGTCTGATAGATACTTAAAGCACACTCGATTATTCTTGTTATTTCAGGCCCTTTAGTTCCAGACCTTTATGAACTCTGTGGGTTTTTTTGGTGTTCTTGGTAACCTGTGTGTATTTCAGCCTTGCTTAAAGCCAGCAGGAGGCTTTGCACTGGACTTACAGAGAGCGAGCTTTGACTTGGGTCGAGTAGAACCAGCAACTAGATCGAACAACAGCTACTTGACCTGATGTTTCTTCAGCTGTTTTCTCTGTTCTGCAAAAGGTAAGTTTATTTTAAACACTAATCTCTGGCTTGGTATACACCTCTCACATTCAATCCCTGTGATTCGAAACCTACCAAGACTAGACATCTGTGTGAAGGTTGTTTTGTGAGCACGTAAGCAAACTGAAAATTTGAGCTGAAAGAGAAGGGTAAATTGAATCATTCCTCCAAAAGGGATATTCACCTCAGCACATGTTGCTGTAAGCAAACTGTAAGCAATGTTTGCATCTTAATACATAATGCCATTAGTTATAGTGAAACTGGTCTGTTCTGAGGGGTGCCGGGGCAGTTTTCACAGACAGGGCACTGCTGTCCTCCCTTCCCTCTATAGCCTTGACAGTGCAAGTCTGGTTTAATATCTTTCTTATTGTTCATGGGCCACCCCATGAACCAGTGGCTGCCGAGGGTGCTTGTGTGAGGCAGTAGCCCCTGCACGTATCCGGCAGGCGTAACCCCGACTACGTGACCAACAAAGTGCTCATTGCTGCCATTGGGTCCACCGCCACCCGACACGCAAAGCTTAAAGGGCTCTTTGACAGGCCCCAGCCGATCACACTGAAATCCCTTTCATTTAGCTCTGCTTTGCCCCTGTTCTGCTGCTGCTGAAGTCAATAGCAAAAGTCCTTTGCCTTCAGCTGTGTTAGAGTATGTGTCCTGCCTAGCCAAAAAAGGAGGACTGAGCTGCGATGGTGCATAAAAGGCAAGTGGAGAGGCAGGAGCTACTGCTCTTTCCATTGTTATTTTATTATTGTTCATCATTTATCATAATTGTTGTTTCACTGTTAATTGCTGTTCATGGAGCATGCTTCCTATTTAGAACTGACAGAGAGGTAGTGTCTCAAAAAAATCCCTGAGGATTTTTGAGATCACAAGCCTCAGAAAGATAACAAAATTAGCACACATAATTTCCCTTGATTTTCTTTATGCCTGCCGACAAGGTTAGCAACAACCCTTCTTTCTGGGAGCTTGTTTTGTCTCCTCTACCAAAGAATTCAGATTGGCAAGCATTAGGTCTGATTTATTATTGTTTTACTTATGGAAAGCGTGGTGAAATTAGAAACAAATTACATGAAAACATCAGCAATTATAAAGGCTGGATACTAAGGAAAATCAATAAAAAACCACTTTTTTTTTTCCTTCATCATGAACTTAAAGTGTAACCTGAAGACTGTCCCTAGCTGACTCCTATTTAATAAATCCCCCCTCTAACTTGAGTTGGGGGGTAGTTTAAGCAGCTCTGTTGTGAGGCGAACGATCAAGCCCAAGCTCAGTGAAACTGCACAGTGATTAGACTGAGTGTGGTCTGTAATAAGGCTGTTGGTGGCTGAGCCGTCTATCCTCAGACGAGTTCCTCTTGAGTTACGGTAACTCAAGCAATTCTGTTTCCTAGATGCCAACTCTTGGCTATTCCTGGAATTATATTGTAGGCTAGTAGCATGCATTTTAATATAAAACCATCTATTTTATCTCCATTTTTTTAATTCTCATAAAGAAATGTTAGTTTCTCTAATTTCTGTTCATCTTTCCCACGCACCCCCTGCTTCTCCTGCATGTTCTGGCTTGTGATAGAGGCACATCTATGATGAAAGAAAGTAAGACCCATTTATGGGAAGAGGCAGGCACGGTCTGGATGCTTCAAAGGATCATCCTGTAAGTAGCTTGTCTATATTGTCTCATAGTATGAACATGAGTCCCTATCTTTGTTAATCTGGTTGATTCAAGAGTTAGGAGTGGTGTACAATGATATTGACAAGTTATCCTCAGATCTGAAGAGTGAGAATACCCATTACTTATATTTGAAAATCTCAGTTACTTATGTTCTCAGGAAAAGCTCCTAATTTTCTCAGCTATTTCTATATATTCAGCATAAAAGCATTGCATAATGGGGCCAGTGACTCCAGCAACTATTGTTTACAATCTGTCAGCTAATCCTTTCTGTGAGTCAGGCGGTGCCTACTGGGTTTGGCATTCGGTTGGGATTAGAAACTCATTATTATGATGATGCATATTGCAGTGCTGCCTGGAGGCCTCAGCAGGATTAGGCCACATTGTGCTAGACAGCGAGCAAACCTCTGGCTTGTAGCCTGTTGTTAGAGCACCTTTGCTCTAATTCTGAATTTGACCCCATTCTTCCTCATGGCCCTTGGTAAGACACCTAATCCTGTTCTGTTCCCGTATCTTTCAGGGGAGATGATAATTCATTTCCTCCCATCAGTCAATGCCTGGAACCACCTGTTTTTTGAGGAGAATGTCAAGATGATGTCACCCAAAGGCCACGGGGAAATACTGCAGTGCAAATGGGAAATGGTATTTCCTCTGCTCAAGTGCCTCTGCCGTTCAGAGAAGTAGGTTTTGCAATGGGAATTTTTGCCCTTCCCAGCAGTGCTGCTGCACCCAAAGAATATGCAAGGTGAAAAATGTAATCAGTCTTGAGCTGCACCAATGCTGTTTGCAGCCATGGAGTTGCTTGCTGAGCCAAGGACACAGTAAGCGGTGTTAGAGTCTTCCTTCTCTCTGCTCTGTGCTGGACATGGCTCCCATGCTAATGCGGGGCCCATGTCGGGTAGCAGGCAGACTCTCCTCCTCCCTGTCCTTTCAGGCTCTGGGCGTTCCTGCTACTGTTATTCCAGTTTCATGCCAAAAGAAAGCTTGCTGGGTCCAGCTACCATCACACCCTATTTGTACTCCATCTCTGCGCTGCCACAGCCAGCATCTGTGTCTACAGTTAACCCTGAGCCTTGTCTACACCTGCCGTTCACTCACTGGCAGCTACTGCCTTAGGATATTGCTCAAGGGTGAACCTTGACAGGGGTAAGATACCTTCCCATACAGTTTCAGATCAATGGGAGCTTGACTGAATTTTATCTCCCCATAGAAATGTTACCTTTTCTTGTCTGTCCTGGGTGCTCTACTGAGTTGGCCATACCAATAGCTTGAAAAAATGGGGTTGAGCCATGTATAGATGAGCCCTTTGCGGGTTGCCTGCTGCCCCATTTCCTTTGTTGGGAAAAGTGATACTCACTGGGGCCAGTCTGCAAGATGCTCCTAAAGAACACAGATGTCTGAGACATAAAGGTGGCATGCATAGGAAAAACCAAGCTCATCACAGCCATAAGTCCATTGGGATATCTGTGTGATGTGCTTGCTTTTATGCTGAAGGCAAATGGAGCAGAGCTGAAATTCAGTTTAAAATTCTGGTCATTCTAATGCTGCATCCCACATCCCTCAAAGAAAGGAGCAAAGGCGATGCTTGCTGAGGAACTCCTGAACAGCTTCATCTTCATCTTCCTCTTTTCTAAGCCTCTTTTCTAAGCCCAGATCCCTTTGCTACAGACTAATAACAATGGGCTGGCACTGCCACAGCCATTACAGGCTGGAGCTGGCACACATGGGGCTATCCTGTTTTGTGAACTTTTTTGTCTCATGGGAGATTCAAGACTTAAACACTCACTTGGTCTGTGCCTCCTTATTTGAGGCTGACCAGTCTGAATCACTTTCGATAAACTATCAGTAGGAGTCTCAAACACAGTTAGGTTGCTATCAGTTTAATTAAAGTAGATCATTAGATAGAGAAACCCTGTGAAATGCTCCCATAGAGGAGAAAGCTACACTGTGAGTGCTCCCCTGAGCAATTGCTAAAGGCTGCTATCAGCAATGTAATGAGCGATAGCTGGTATCACAGGACATTCAAGAGCTTAACTTGAAACTCAGACCTCAACACACACCAAAGAACAGTTGAGACAAGAGTGACTAAGGACTAATCACATCCACTATATCATAAGAGTAACTGAAAAGTAAATAGAGGAGCCACCATAAGGTGGTCTGAGACACAGGGCTGTAGGAAACTGAGCTTCATTAATTTTCTTGTATGAGGAACATGAGGAACAGCCTGTTCGATATGGCCAAGGTTTTTAGATACTACTTTTCTGCTATTATAGGCACGAGGTCAGTCAGTCAGTAAAAACTTCGTTAGCCAAAGCAAAGTTGTATTTAAAGACTTCTTTGCCTATTCCATTCTAGCTCTGTCTTGCAGTAGCTTTTGAGGATGAGGTACTGTGTGAATGAGGCTGGAGATGAGAAGCTGGAAAGAGACAGTGGGGAGAAGAAAGCATTTAAGGTTGGCGTGGAGTTTACTTCATGTTTCTCCTACCCTGGTGAGTTACTGGTACAGGCCATGGTGGTATGGACTATACCAGGTCACCTTTGGGGACTCAAATGCATTTGATAGACATATCTTCTACAGGTTTTGTTTTGTATTCACAAATTAGTGTTTGTAGAAACTAACCACAGATTCGATTAGTGCATTGCTCCCATGGGATGCAGACTTTAGGGTTTAGGCAATGTTCTGTAGCTAGCAAGAGTCAACAAGTTATACCTGAGTCACACATCTGGGGAAACATGCCCTGCTCTGATGACGACAGCAGCAAGCTGAGCATCCTCCCAGGAGACGCCATATGTCAACATAAGGGCAGTCATCTCCCGTTGTGATTAACCAAGCAGAACATGCAGTGGAAGAGCCACTGAGCTGATCGATCTTAGTCGATTTATCCTAGTGGAGATATCAGGCTGCCAACGAAATTAGAAGGACAACACTTAATGTAGTCTTTCGGTAGTGGAGCAAGATTTATAATCTTAGCATAAGCTGCTTAGGAAAAGCTGCTTTTACTTAGCATTTATTACTTGTTGTTTATGTTTTATTACATTGATAGCCATCCCAAGAAAATGTTTAAAGTCCCTACCTGTTTCATACATCGGCGTATTCCCTTTGACGCCAAACGTATTTTGAGAGAACAAGATTGGAGACAAACTGAATTAGACCTACTTAGTTACACTGGCATAAACTGAGTGTAGCTCTCTTTTTGACCAACGAAATAGGACCTAATGTGCTTTCTGAGTTGCTGTGTTTCTTCCTACTGGCACTGATGGAAGCTGGATCAAGTGTATGGTTACCACAGATCTGTGGACCTTACTCAGGAGAAGCTTACAGTGAGCCTAGCAGGATCTCTGGCTTGAGCAAAGAATGCCAAATTTGATCCTGTAGGGTAAAACATGCAGCATTTCCTCAGACATGTCTTAGGTCCACTTCCCCCCCCCCCCCCCCCCCAGATGAGACAAGGCAGACACATTCCTTCTAGGTGAAATAGTCTTTTTTTTCTTTGTTTTTCACAAGCTTTGCAGGTATAAAAAAAGATAATGCAGTGTACAGTATCATCACCTAACGGTGCCTGTAATGTGCACTATGCAGAAGAGTCCCAGGGTGTTGTAAAATGAAATTCTACAATAATCTTAGAGCAATTAAAGGCAGTAGTTAACCTATATTTTTCTACCCTACTTTAAGTGTCAACTTACGCCCAGGATTGCAAATACTAGTTGGAAGTTCATCGCACTGTCCAGAGGCATAATTATGGAAGGCTGTAGTTGTCTTTATCACAAAGTTTTAATTAGCAGGACACTTTAAATAACCAGCTGATACAGATCTTAATGAATCATTTATAGGCCTATATCTAAGATAATTGTATGTAGCTGATCACACATAATCACTCACATACTCCTGGGCTTATGTGAAACGGAATATACATCTTCCCCATGCAAAATAAAGGTGAAAGATAGGGACAGGACAAAACTGTGGCAACAGCCCACCTTAACTAAACAGCTTATGCCGGGACCATTGCTGAAAAGACTGGGGGGGGGGGGGGGAAATAAGAGTGGTTGGCTTCAAAAGAAAGCTGCCTTGAGGAAAGGCAGGAGCTCTGGGCTCCTGAGTTGTTGGCTGGTTTGGTTCTTTTTTTTTTATATCAAGGTGGTTGTCCCAAGTGAGCACTTCATGCGGTGCTGCTCAGGAATGAGGAGAGGGCAGATTCACACCAGGGTCAGGGACATGGTTTCTGGGGCGAGCTGGGACTCTGGTAGTCTGCAAGCCAATTGTGCTGTCCTTGCTGTGGCTCCCTGGCAGCCTAGCATGCCCTAGATGTGTCCCTTTTTCCTCCAGCTGTGCCACCTGCCCTGTGGCATGGAGAAGCTGCCCCAGAGCAACCACCACAGAACCCTGGCAGCCAGGTCTCTGCTCCATCAGGGATGTTCCCAGCTCTCTGGTTTCACCAGCTTTCTTTCTGCTTAGTATGTCTGAGTGAAGAAGTGGGAACATGGCCAAACATCCAATTGTTCATGGGCTAATTTTTGCTCTGATACTGTTTCAGGGCCAGATTTTCACCGCATTTGTTTGTGACTGCTCCTTGACAATAAAAAAGAAGTAAGTATATGTTGTCTGTTTATCTGGCCAAGTGAAGGAGGCATGGGAGCAGCTGGCTGTGAAAGCTGATTTCTGTAGAGCTCAGTAAGCATATGCACATAGTATGGCTGAAACCATGTAAACAAATAAGTTGTGGTGTAAGAAGTGTAATGCATGCCTCTTCCTCCCCTTTGCCTAGAAGACATAGCCAGCTGTAGGCAGGCTGCTCTTGTCGATTGGCCGCAGCGGCAGGATGGTTCAACCGACAGAGCTTCACTGGTGAAACTGGTTCTTAGGGGAAGTCTGCCAGGCTCTGGGATGCATATGTTGGGCACAGTGCCAGTCCCATCTCTTTTGGCAGGTTTACCCCTTCCACCCACTGTGCTGAGCTCCCTGGTGTACTCGCACCCCGCTTCTGCTCCTCCCTGCCCCCTGGGCTGCCTTGGTATGCATCTCAGGTCCTGTAGTTTAGGTTGTATAATTTTGAGCCGGTGGTTTCTTCTCCTGTTTTTTATCAAGTAATACTTCGATGCCTGATTGTATACAATACGTTAAGTCCAAAAAAAGACCCCCAGCAAAACAAACCTCCTGCATCAGATAGATGTATTTGTCCATAGTCTTTCTTGCAATGTCTGACTTGGCTTACCCTGCTTAGCTGGACCTCCAGTAGGAGCTGTGTTTGCCTGACTGCAAGGCAAAAGCTAGCGATAAACAAACCATTGCAAATGTATATTTGAAAAGATCAGGAGCCAAGTATTACCAACCCACACAATACTGTAATCCGAAGTCCTTTAAAAGCAGTGTTGAATAATTTTCTCAGTTATCCACAGAGTCTGCTGTTAACAGGTTTCCCTGGTTCCCTAGCATCAGAAAAACTGCTGATCTCTGCAAAACTTATTTAAGTACAGAGTTCTCCTTAAAATTAGTGTGCTTTTCAGAGTTAATGTGTTAATCTCTTGATGCGCCACAGCAGGCGTCTGGAATAGATCTTACTAGACTGTTTACACTATGCTTCGTTTCAGGGTGGTTAGAGGCGAGGGAGCACTTGTGGCAAGAACTGATGTGGTATAGGGTTTGACAGCATCTTTCCACACCTAGTTGTTGCTTTTGTGGAGCAGCAGAGGCTCCCAGTATGGCTTCTCAGCTAATTCCCATCAGGGGGCTGTTGCAGAGCAGGGCGTGAGCTCCTCCTCTGTTTCCCTCAGCATGTCCAAGGTGACAGAGGTTTCCCTTGCCTCCTTCTCCTGGAAGAAAAGGAGGAACCTGTTGGAAGAGGTTTACTTTCTCTTTCTGAGGCAGAAAATGGTTTATATGAGGTTCAGGCCTCTGTACCCAGAGGCAACTAACCCAGAGGAGCACACCACATGCTCCATCCAACAGGGCAGCCGCTGGGAATGCTCTCGGCACCATGTCTGATAGCAGCCTACGTGCTAAAGCTGACAGTCTCTCTGGATGGATGGTTGTAATAACTTTGCACTTTGTGGCTGTCGCCGTTTTTATCCTCCCACCCCTACCCCCCCCACCCCACCCCGGGAGGTAAGGAAGTGCTGTTAGTCATTTTATTGTGAGAAACAGCCATGGTGTGATGAGGCCACACAGGGAGACAGCAGCAGAGCCTCTTGGCTATCAGACCCTCCTCTCCTTCCTTATCAGCTCTGCCCGATACATGTGCAGAAGTAGGGCATGGGGAAATGGCTCCTGAGTGACTGTGGAGGGTGGGAAGGAGCCAGGAAAATGGGAAGAGTGGTGCCTGCTCCAGACACCAAAGCTGGGCTGCCTGAAAGCCCTCAGTACACTGAACGACGACAGATTTGCTCCAGCACCATGTTTTCAGTGGAGCGGATTTTTTCCAGTTTTCTTGTTAGACTTTCAGCCTTGGTTTTCCAGCCACCGCCAGCCCTGTCTGGGCACAGGTCCATGTTTACTCTAGCTCCACAGCCAGAAATATGGTGATCTCTGGTTCATGCTAGTGTGTGGTTGTGCTGAATGCATCGAAATGCGTCATCAAGAGTCACCAACTACAGAAAGTATGGAGCCGTGGCAGGGAAATAAGAGAGTATATAGCACAACATTGAGGAGAGTAACAGCAATGGAAGCCAGAAACTTGCTTAAAACACTCTGAATTTTAAAATCACTTTATCAGAAGGCCACTTCCTAAAGTAAAATATTTCTTTTGGAGTGCTGTGTTTTGATTTCTGATCTGGATCAGGAGCACAGTTTATTTTACAAGAGCCAGTGATACCAATTACAGCCTGAGACTTTCAGAACAGCACAGGGGGCTCAACCACACATCTTCCATTAATTGTCTCTTGGCCAAGTTAACTCTGCCATGATAGCACAAGTAATATGTCACAAGCTCATTTTCTGTCATTAAAATCAGCAGATATGACCCTGATCCTTGCTGGGAGCACATCTTCTCAGTAAGAAGATGCTACTTTATTGCAGGCACTTTTCAAATAACGCCATTTTAATACCAGAGTGTGCTGAAGCAGAGCCTGACTCCTTCTTTCTCGGACCTCCTGAAGCAGGGAAGAACTAAGACCCTGCACTAGCCCTCTTATCAGTGCAGAGCCTGGACTAAGTATGTCTTTGCTGACCTTCTTCTCCTGCCCTCGGTACAACAAAGAAGTGATCTTTGTTTCAAAAAGCTGACGTGTAGGTACAGCTGGTAGGTATTAGCACTTCAGTTGTATATTGCTGGAATGCAAATAATTTGGTGGCTGTTGTTTTACTTGCTTGACTCCTTGGTGTACATGCTTAAAAAGTTTTGGGAGCAAGTGCCCTGGATTCCAAATCCAACATTTTGGGCTCCATGGTGAAGCAGCTTTCCCCTGGGAGAGGGTGTCCTCTGCCCCTACAGCCATGGTCTGGACTCAGGGTATTGAACCAGGGGTTGCCACTCTTGTCCACCTTCAAAAACAGTTTCAACTTTTGATGCTCCTCTTCCCTCTCCCGTCCTTTCATCTAAGCTTTGGGGGCCAAAAAGCATCTATTTCTAGGTAATGTCCAGTGCCTACCTCTATGCACTAGAACCTAGCAATGCATTAACTGTTAGCAATGATGACTTACGCAGCCGCTTGCTCCACCAGCCAATTCAGTTTGTAACTGAGAAGGAAAAAGCAAAAAATGCTCAGTTTGGAATAACCCTGTGACATGTATGAGATTGACATTTTAAAAAGAAAAGGTGGAAAAAAACAGCTGCTGGTGTTGGCCATATCCTTCTCTTACCCTTCATGAAAAGCAGTGCTGTTGAGTAGACATGTGCATCCCTCAGTCCATCTGGCTACCCGGTGCCTCTGAAGACGGCAGCTGGGCTGAAAGTGGGAAGGAGGTCACCTGCTGAGTGAAAGTGTCCAGATAATAAATAAGCCCCCTAAAAACTAAAAACGACAAGAAAGAAATTGCACTGTCCAAAAATAGAAGTTAAAGGGGCAGGATTACAGCATGTTAAGCAGCCTCTTCTGTTTGCAATTAGCACTAGGCATCAGTAGCAAGAGTAAGTTTTAAACTAGCTCCTGCAAGGCACTCCAGCAGGATAGATGTGGAGACGATGTGGCAGTGAGAAGCACCTGAGCCTCAGGATTTTAGAGGGAATTATACCTGTGGGAGTTTGTCCTGGCAGACACCAGCTGGAGAAGGTGCCACATTGCTCAGGTGGGGTCTGTGATCCTGTTGGGATGCTGTGCTAATTCAGGCAGTATTAATGGAAGGATCCAGTTAGAATGTCTTTTTCTGCGAATATCAATGGGGTGGTGGTGGTGGTTGTTGTTGTTGTTGTTGTTGTTATTATTATTATTATTGTCACTGAGAAAGGCCGCTCTTCCCTTTACAGCAGCTATTCTAAGACTACCAGAAAGTTGACTTGGAAGATGCACTCCTCTGGTCGTGCAGGCACTGATGAGGACCTTATGCAAGAAGAGCTTCATGCAGACACATCCCAGCTGAAGTCAGAGCAGCTGTGTGTAAGCATGGAGTTTCTTCCCCTCCTGGAGTCACAGTAAGATCAGAGGTGGGACTGTGTGCCAATGCCTGCAACCTAATTTCAGTTGCAGGGTTATAAATATGCCTTGGACCTTTGCATGTATCTGTGTAGCCCAAGGGCTCTGAAGCACCCCTCTGAATTGCTGTCACAGTGTGGAGGATCTCTATCCCCAGCTCATCCCCAGCTACAGGCACAGAAAAACAACCAATCTCTTGGACTGACAAAACTGCAGAAGCTAAAAGCTTCTGTTTCGAGGCCATCAAGCAAAAGTATTGCACTTTCCTTCCTCCACGTGCTACAAAGCATTTCCTAGAAGGGCTCTGTGACGTGCTGCAGCAGGGCGCTGGTGCTAGTTTCCCACATGATGCCACAGGCGTAAATGTGAGCGCAGGTGAGCAAAGGCTGATAGGTCTTAACCAAACCAGCATGGATGAAGAAATAACTATTTGGCAGGAATGTCTTAAAGAAAAATACACTAAAGATTGTGATGAGGTGAAATAGTATAACAGTGGGAACTGTATATGTTTGCAGTGGGCTGTATCCAGTGAATGTCACGAGGAAGTCAAGATTTCAGGAAGAAGAGGAAACTGGTTTTAAGCTGATTTCTAGTGAAAAATAAGGCTTACACAGTCATGTTATCTGTCTCTCTCTGCCTGCTTATACTCTTCCTCTTCTCCTTGATAACTTTTGCCTCTATTAGGGTCACTGTCCACTATCAAAGACAGCGATGATACCGCCAGGTCTGTAAACATCAGCAATGCATCGTGGGGAGACACCTGGGGAAATGCTGCCCTTCGACAGTCAGCATTCACACAGCTCCAGGCTCTGCTAGGACAGTGGCCATGGCCAGCCTCCCTCCGGCTGCCCCAGATGCTGGCTCATATAAGCTTCCAGTGATGGCTTTCACCCTTTTTCCAGGGGAATGACCTCTACTTTTCTCTACTTCCTTGTGATGCAGAGACTAATCTTCTAAGTCTATGACACAGGTTGGTTTCACAGATGACTTCCAGGCTTACTTTAGGGTCTGTTTTAAGCCAGGAGAAATACTGGTAGAGCCTGTGGCTGGCGTGGTCTCGCCCGGCTCTCATGCTCTTGGGAAGCCACTTATCAGACAGAATTTTAATGGCTCGTACGGGCTGTATGAAAGACTAGTGATATCAGAGGGAATTCTTAAACAGACTTGTTCCGAGCTTTACAAGTTGTCTTTTTTTGCCTTGCTACAGAGATGTAAGCCCTAGTTCTGTGCTGCAAGCCAGTTCGGCTAATGGATGCTCGGGGGAGATGGTGCTGGAAGAAGCTGCCTCCGTTGCTGATTCTGCCCAAGAGGTGGGTTTGCATTTGCTGGCGTGATGGTAACCCGGCTCACAGGCTGCACTCCTTGCCTGTGAAAGGGCTGCACATCACACGACCCCTCGTCCTCCTGGATGGAGGCATCTCTGGATTTGTGACTTAAAAGCTGAGTGCTGGCAAGGGGAGAGAGGAAGATCAATAATTCTCAATAAGGGGATAAGTAAGACAGTGGCTTAAGGGAAAGCTCTAGAGAACTCGTAGTTATCATTAGGAGGGAC
Source organism: Leptosomus discolor (assembly GCF_034619465.1). Taxonomy (NCBI): domain Eukaryota; kingdom Metazoa; phylum Chordata; class Aves; order Leptosomiformes; family Leptosomidae; genus Leptosomus; species Leptosomus discolor. The sequence goes on from NC_141391.1 coordinate 159,124,610, forward strand.
AAGCAGTGATGTCTTATTGGCGTATCTCATTAGAAATTGCTGGGAGCTACTGGACCGGACAGTCACTTCAAATGCCAGCCACCCTGAGGGAGCTGGATGTAAACGTTGTAATTGATATGAGGATGGAAGCTGCTCCACTACAAAGTGACATTTCAGATATTGTGGGAACGGATGATGTGAAACATCCTCACTGAGATCTGTTTCCCTCAACTCTTTTGACTCCTGTCAGAGGTGCATGTTCAAGCTTTTCTCTGGGCAGATGGCTTCTGCAAATAGAACCAGCTTTGAAATACAAAGTTTTACAGAATTCATTATATGCCTTCTGACTTCAAAGCTTTGCACTTTCCTCTTTAGTTTTAAATAGAGCCACTTGGCTGCTTTCAGGCCTGTTACATTTGAGACGGGTGCTGTAGTGGATGTCTTCAGTGAAGCACAACAGTGGTGGAAGTGTTATTTGGGGTGCACTGAGCAGCAGTGTGCCCGCCCAGGGCTGTGTCTCACCTCTGCCTACACCTGGCCATGAGGGACGTGGTCCCTACAGTTACACGGGTCTCAGGGGGCTCTCCCCATCAGGGGCTCTCCTGATTTTCTCATTCCTCAGCAAGGGGTACAGGTGCACAAGCCTGTCCCTGAAGCCTGAGCTCTCATGGGGTGCAGCATGCTGTGCAAGGAGGAGGATGGGACAGGGTGAGATTGGTGTTTACAACAGGCGTTGTTCTGCCCAGCTTGGCATAAGCCCTGTTCATTTAGGGCTTCACAACAAGAAGATTTTTCCCTGGGAGGGAGGATCTATAATCTTTAAAGAGCTTTATATTGAATTTACCTTCTGGAGTGTGATGGTTTTCCACCTCAGTTTAGCAAGTGGACACCAGTAGTCAGAAGTTACTGTAAGCATAAAGCTGTCTTCATTACTTAACTTTGGCGATATGTACTTCACATCAACTGAAGTGATGGGGTTTGGGTTTCACATCTCGTTTTTACCTTTGAGGATGTGTTGGAGCCACTCAAAGGGATACAAATTGGAGAGCTTTCTCTTTGTATCTGCTTGTGACACAGGGAGATGACATTTTGTTGGCCAAAAGTTTTCTTGGAAAGAAAGTGTCGCTTTGGAGACCGAAATGTCAGTTTAGTAAAATTGTTCATATGCACAAAAGGGGGGGAGGGGAAATGAGCATCCAAACTTCAAAGAAGCTGAACCGTTCCTTTCAACATCTTCTGATTTGCCACAACTTTATTTCAAAATCTTTCAGGTTCAGTTTGGAAGTTCTAAAGGCTCAAAGCCAAAATGTTTGTACTGTACAAAATGTTTGCTTTACCCATAAACTGTTTTTTCTCTTTTTTTTTTTTAGAATTGGCATGAAACTGAAAATCTATTATTCGCCTTGCTCTGGTTGCCTACAGCATCTGGTAAGTTGGAAGCAGAACTTGCTAAACTGAAAAGTGTTTAAGCAGAAAAAGTTATTCATTAGTACCTCAGCTCTCAGCAGCAGGATCCTTTATGGATGCTCTATAAGAGCAGTGTATTACAACTTCAGCACTCCTCCGTTGTCCTGGTTTGGCTGGGACAGAATCCTAGGCCAGCCATTGGCAGGCTCAAGCCAGCCAGGGCAGCTGACCTGAGGCAGCTACAGCTGCAGCCCATACCATAATGTCACGGTCATTATAAAGGGAGGAGGCTTAGTGAGGAGAGGGAAGCTCCTGCAAGGTTGTTCCTGCTGGTATACCTTCTGTGCCTCCTCTGCTTCTGCTGAGGACTACTCTGATGACAGTATATTCATTTGGCTTAGTATTTTGAGTTTGCACTGGTGGTGGTTTCATTAAAGCTGTTGTACTTCTACCTACAGGTCCTCTCTCCTTTTTCCTGATTCTCCTCCCTGACTAGTGAGGGTTCATCGGGTGATAGAGTGACTGTTGCAGTTTAGCCCTGGGTAGAGGCTGAATGTAGACACTCCGTATACTCTTAAACTGAGAAGCTTTTGTGGGATTTTTGTCTTATCGGCAGTACGTTATTAAAAAAAGTCAACGCTTTCCAAACTTTTTCTTATTCTTAATTTCAGCCCTGAAGACAGTTTATGTGTGGTTTGATCCTCTATTCCTCCTTTCATACAGATGCTATCAACACGGGCAGCAGACCAACCCTGTCACACAGGATTAGTGCAGAGTGTGGTGTCATTTGTGGAAGTAAAGTAAGTAAAGGTGAACTGTAATAGTGTACCAGATGAATAAACACTGAAATAGGAATAATTTTTCTAAATGTTTCAGCATCTTAAACACAAAGTAATAATCCTGTCAGGAACAATATTCACTGTGCTCACATCTGGCTGTGATGGAATTAACAGCAGCCTCCTGGGAAGAATGCAGATATGTCAGTGGTGGAAACCCAGTGTGTGGCTGTGTTAAAGCAAACAAATCCCTTGGTCACAGTACGGGGGGACAAACCTAACACTACTTGGAAAATCAGCACTGCTTTGAATATGGCATTTATCTTGGTTTCCTCATGAGAAGGATAATGTAAAAATAGGGGATATACAAATACATATATATATGTATTTGTATATCAGCCAAAATGTGTTGTAGAATTTGGTAGAAGATGAGAATTGGAGTCTGTGAAATCTAGAATCAGGGCAGGAAGATACCAAACAGTGAACAATGAGAAAAGACATGCTGAGTGCCTTAATACAAAATCAAGGAGGGGCAAAGCCTCAATGAAGGGTGAGACTTAAAAATATTCCAGTTCACCTCACAAAAATAGAAATAATTCTGTGGCATTAATGGGGGGGGGGGGAGGGGAGAGGAAGTTATTCAGCCATTTTTTAAATTTGTTAAACTATTTGGCTCTAGGTTTCCATGTGCATTTGTTTTTAGAGGCACCAGCCAGAAGATGATTGATGCTGAAAAAACTATAAAAGTCTAGCTCTTCCTAGCTGCCCCAAGGTCAGTGCTTAGAGCATTTAAATTTTGGAAATGTCAGGTTGAGACACTTGCGTAGAAAATTAGATGCACAATTACACTGTTTATCCTATCGACTCAAAAAACATGTTGAGCCCTAGTCAGCTTTGAAATAAAGTCTTCTTCCACAACATATTGCTGCCCAGTAGCATGTGTCACAGAACATATTTAAGATTTCTTCGGAAGAAACCAAGATCAGCCACTGCCAGAGATCAGATATTCAGTTAAGCGATCTCATGCTCCAAACCAGTACGGCAAGGGCACCTCTTCATGAAAAAATTACTGTTGTGGGAACAGCTGGGATTAAATGATTACACAGAGAAAAAATTTACATCAGCAATGTGGTCACTTGCATGTATGTAACGGTAGGATTTGAAGTGGATGGCCACGAAGCTCGGTGCTCGTGCGATGTTCGCCTTGAGCGCCCTTCTCTTCCAGCCTCCACCCGTGATCTACCCTTACCCTGGAAAATCACAGAAGAGACAAAAAGTGGCTGTACTGAGACGATGACTTCGGAAGAAGCGGTTGTGCTCCAGCTATGGCTTTCCAAGAAGCAGCTGTGCTGGGGCTATGGCTTTGAACGCTGTTTTTGACAACAACACATGTTTGTGCCTTTGCTGCTTCTCCGTCCTTCTCCTAAGCTGGCTGTGTCCACACGTAGAGCTGTCCCAGCACTGAACTGTGTCACAGAGCAGAGCACATGACCTCCTCCTTCCTCTTTTGCTTTCTCCACGTTATTTTCCCACCAACTCAGCTCCCTGGTGCCATTTTTGGTACAGCCAGTGCCCTGGCGTGGCTGGGGCAGGGACTCACACGAAGGAACAGAAGATTTTCTGTGCCTGTGAGTGGATGCGTGAAGCACTGGTTATTTTATTGCCTTTGGATCTAACTTTCTTGGTTTGGGTATTGTCAAACAACTAAAAGGACTGACATGAGCCGTCTGGTTCCCATTAGCAAAGCCACTTTAAAATCTTGTTGCTTGTTGCAATCACTTTGTTTTCTAACATGTAACTAAAGGCCATTTTACCACTCTTTTACGTGACTGCTGCTTTCTACATTCTGAGCCATGCAAACAGAAATCAGGCATATGCATCTTGCTGATATGGGTATGTTGAAACCCTTTCCAAATACTTTTGCCAGTGGCTGCAGAAAAGCTTTTATATCAGTAAGAATGTGTATATTGGGCTTTCTTCCAGAAGCTGTGAGAGGGGCACAATATGTGCTGCCGGATTATTTTACCAACTGAATAAATGCCATCTCTTTTTTCAAATAAGAAACTTGGACTATGGCAGGAGAAGTATTTCACTGTATAAATGAGTTCTGCATATCCTGAGTGGGAACACGGTGCCCTCACTGGGTAGAGATGCTCAGATATATGCAAAGCACCCCAATATTTTTAATGTGGCAGATTTTAACTGTCCAATATCGCGCATGGTTTCCTCCCTGCCCTTGGATGAATTGGATTTTTAAAGAAGCAACTGAGACCGAGGGGAATATGTGAGGCCCGAGGGGGAAAATAAATCTTTACAAAATCTGAGGCTAGGCCTCTGATTTTGGGTCACATGATTGAAAATGTGAATCCTAGACTTTTACCCCCCCTACCCCGTTGTTCTGGGGGATGATTGGGCTATATGATGTTTTGTATAGGTTGATGGGTTATCACCATCAAAAGCCTCACTGAGGTACGTAGTCTGTCTATCTGCTGGTATGTCATTGGGGTATTTTTCCTTCACAGGATGAGAATGTACCAGGAACAACAGGTCTCCTCAAGAAATGCATCATCAGGCTTAAAACATAGTGTACAACAAAGGAAGGTATCATGTTAAAATGAAGCCTTCTGCTTGTAATTAGGAGATTGGTTGAGTGCTGTGCTGTACAGCTCTGGAAAAGCCATAGGCAGCAGCTGAAATGCCCTGGGAAGGACTGTAGTAGTCACCTTGGCACTCAGGAACCAGCCTGTGGCAAATTGCTTGTGTTCCCTGAAGCGAAATGTTGTGTGGACCCTGATGAGCTTGTCCTTCAAGACAGCTACCATCCCGACCTTGCTGTGCTTGGTGAGGTTACCACAGATCTGCTGTACAGATGGTGACCCCAGGGAGTCCATCTCCTGCATGCTGATCCGAATGCCTGAGCCAGTGGCGCTGTGCAGTGTGCGCAGCATCCTGTGGCTGCAGAGGCTGCAGAGCCAGCTTCTCCACTGGTCTCTTCTTAGAAGAAAATGTCCCTATACATTTATTCCTCTCCTTCCTTGCTGTAGGACTTCAGAAAAGGCAGAGTAGCATCTACCATACCTGCAACTCCATGACTGCTGGGATGGGAGCTGGGCAGTGGTAGATGCTGGGGCCACTGCAGATGCTGGTACCCATGGCAGATGCTGGTATCCACCACATGGGGCAAGCCTGCAGCACGCAACTGCTCTCTGCTCACCAGCAGGTAAAGCACCTCTCTCACATGCCCTTGTTAAAAATGCATGGGTTGCGGCATTGTGAGAAAGAAATCAATGCATTTCCATTGAATATGGTAAGTGTCTTTTGCTTTTGTGGGTAGCAATTCTAACCCTTTAATTGGCATTGACTGGTGATGACCAGGGTGTAGAGGGAGAGCCGGAAGCAGACAGTCTCTCAACCACAAAGTAGCAAGTGGCTTTGGGCTGGATTTTACTGCACCATAGAATTAAGCTGGTTTCTTCTGAAGCTTTCCTAGAAAAACCTTCTCCAGTTTGCCTCTTTGCTAGATGGAGTACAGGAGATGTTCGTTTGAGCTTGAATGGAGGTTAGTTTGGGATTTTTCTTTCCCATTGCTAGCAAATGGGACAGTGCTTTTGTTCCCAGACAGTTGTTAATTTTTAAAGCTGATGCCTCACTTTGACGTAGTGTTAAACATTTAAATGCACCGGTAGGGTGCCTTCTTCATATCAAACTCAGATGGCTCATCTGCAAAAATAACCCCCAAAACAAACTGAAAACAATTCTCTTCATATGCAGAAAACTCAGCCAAAAAAACTTTCTTCCTTCTGTGATCAAAGCAGGAACTATGTAGCTTGGTTTGTGCAATGGGGTTAGATTTTAATTCCTCCCTGTAACATATCTTCAGTCAATTGTCAGCCAAGAGATATGTTTGGATTTTTCATCCCCATGTGGATTTGTGGGAACACGCACTAAGAGACCAGATCAACGTTGTAACAGTGCCTGCATTGATCTAACGCAGTGTTTATGTGGATTCCAGCCATCGTTCATTTATTCTCCAGCATCCAGAGGCTATAATGGATTATTTTATACAATAATCATGATAGTACTTAGCTGTCGTCTAGCATTTGCAAGGCATTTTATGAAGATGGTCAATATAATTATGTTCATTTTACAGCTGGAAAACAGAGGCACAGAAACGTGAAGTGATTTGTCCAGGTCTATGAGCACCACAGCAGTGATGGGACTAGGTAGAAGATCCAGGTCCCAGGAGGCCCAGAGCAGGACTCTGGCTGGTGTGTCCTGGCCAAGCTGTTAAAATGAACCCGTTCTTTTCCACTTAGATAGAACTGTGCAAGGTCAGCCCCCTGCAACTCTGGGATCCATGCCCACCCTGGAGACCCATGCCCTGGGAGGGGAGTATCTCCCCAAGAGCGAATGGCTGCTGAAGGATACAGACCGTGTGGTTTTCAAAAAAAAAACCCAATTGCTCTTTCCTTTGGTCACTGCAAAAACTATGTGGAGGTGCACCCAAAAGGGACGTGACTATGTCTTCTCTCCCCCAGATGCCTTTTCTGTTTGGGAAATCCTGTCTCTGAGATTTGACTGGAGCCTTACTGGTGTCTGGGATATCTGCTCTGGCAGCTCCTTTCTCCACTGACTCACTGCACCTTCACCTCTCCTGGAGCTGCTTTCTCTGGTGGCCTAAGGAAACTGGTCCCATCCTCCACCACAGCCTCTCTCATTGAGTCCAAGGGGATTTGGGAGTGCAGCACGGCCACCTGTGACAACTCCCCCCCTCCCATCCCATCCACAGTTCGTGACAAGGTACAAGAATACAGTGGCTTTCTAATACCAAGCTGAAATTGAGATCTGAACCCAGATGAAGGCGGTGGGCTGTCACCAACACCACAGAGCTCCTGTGCTTGGGGGTAACAGGCTTTACACATTGGGAGTCTGTGGAAAGCTTATTTTACTGCCTTAAACTCAGTCTAAACCATCTGTGCTTACAAACTGGGCCCCACCTAGCTTGTACTGTCTCTGCAGCATACGCTTAACAGCTACTTATGGGCGCTTCCCTGCACACAAGCCCTGCCTGCAGGGGACGGGAACACGGGTGTTAAGCGTTGTTAGCTTTTCCCTTCCACAGTCCTTGTAACTACAGGATAAAATTGTGTGTGTGCTTAACCCACGCCCCTTCCCAGGCCCAGCATGGACTCCTGTCCTGTATTTACAGTCGTCTTCAGCATCCAGCAGCTGTCAAGCATGAGCCCTTCCCAGCCCCTGCTTTGAGTACTGGAAATGTTATTTTCCCTTTGCAGCTGACATGAGTGTATGCCTGGCATCAAGGTATATAGCAAGACATCCAACAGGGGACTCTGAAAGGAGAAAAAGTTGCTTGTTTGGAAAGGTGTTTTGGCAGGTTTCTAAATGAGATACAGGTCATTTGAGAGCTTGTGATGTGAAGCAGAAACGGCTCCCAGCCCTTCCCCCTGCTTCTGCAGTGCTTGCTTCCCGAGCCTTTAGGCATCTGCAAATGCAAGAAATACTTGAAATTACTGAAATTGGAAGAGGCAGTTTGGTAGCTCATATTTCTTGAAGTACATGAAACTCCGGTAAGTTACTGGCTTGATAAAGTGGATAAAGCATAATCCCAGTGCAGACCATAAATAGTTTGCCTACTCCCAGCAATGAGAGGGAAAGAGGGGAAGAGGGTAGAGAAAGTGGGGCTTATGGGTTGATTAGGGAGAGAGGTTTCCCACAAATATTGTATGATTTGCTCACACCTTCACCATATGTGAAATCAGGGGTCTGTGACAATTTCCCAATTCCTGAAAACACAGTTACTCAATTCAGAAGCCGCAGTGGGTTTGCAGGAGAGGTCTGCTCCCATGTGGAGCCCACCATCCTCACGGGGCGGGTCCTTGATTTTATTAAACCGACCCTAACCTCGTGCAACTGCATTCCCCGAAGCAGATAGCTGGCTTTTCCCTTCCCATCTTGCTGTACCCTCCATTTCCAAGTCACTAGGGTACCTATGCTGGACTGCACCGCACCACATCGGAGCCCCAAGGGGTGATGAAACAGGTGATGAAACACACCTCGTGACCAAGTTGGGAAATGTCTGTTCTCATCACCCGATGCTCTCTACTGTTATTTTTTTAAAAAATACTTTTAATCTTTCAAAAGTTTGTATTATATGTTGCTATATCTACAGTTTACTCTTTCTTTTCTTTTTTTTTAATGTAAACTTCTAGCAAGAATGGTCCCTTGTCTCTCCCATGTATCAAGATACATTTTGTTGTTGAACCTGGTAGACTGCAGTGATGTAATATCTCTCTGCAAGGAAAAACACTGACATGATATAAGTTTTTCTGAGTTCTTACCAGGGTTGGAGCAAGTTAGTTTTTTGGGGGTTTTTTTTGCTAATTTATTTATGGGCATTTCAGCAATACTTTTGGTCAGTGAAGGAATGAATAGAATGCTGAAATATTAAAAAAAAAAAATGAGGTGAAGAAAACTTGCAAAAGAAGTTGCAAGTGCTAGGACAAAGGAACAGGAACAGCGCAGTACAGCTCAGTTCCTTAAATGTTATCTTATGTCAAAATGTCTAGTTTTTGTTTTCTTATTTTTAATGGAAGAAAAAAAAACCCTTCATATTAAAATTACTTCTTTTGTGTGCTTTTCTAGTGGTTTGCCTACAAACAGAAAGTTCTTACTTAATATCAGGGAATTGTATTAGTCTCTTATCTTAATTATGCTTTGTAATTATGTAGGCCTGCGGCTCACTAATGCCTTCCTCAATTATTGTGGGGGGAAGCGGAAAAAATCCTTGCCTGCTTAAATAAGAAAGGAGTGAGCTTGGGAACCCGTGTGCAAAGCTCCTTCTCCTGGAACTGGGCTGGAATGTGGTGATGGAAGAACTGTTCCCCACTGAGATGGTGACGGCTGCCCATAGCCCACCCACCCACCAGCCAGTGTGGTACCAAGTGAGCTCTGTGAAGCGAGGGAGGCCCCAGGAGATGCAGGGAGCAGGACCTCAGCTGTGGCGGTGTGCATGCTGGGGATGGGAGCTTGTGGTGCAGAAGAGATCTCCTACGTGGATGGCAAGGTTGTTTGTCTGCAAACGCCCCCTTAAGAAAAAAAAAAAAGCATTAGATGGGGAAATTGAGAAAGTCTTTACCTAGGACTTTCCTTCGTCAAGTAGCGCTGTCTGGGAATAGGCTTAACTGTCATCGGGCTTTTTTAATAGCAGGAATGTAAGTAAGCCCTAAGTACTGGCAAGAGGCAGAGGTGTGAATGGGTTTTACAATAACCTTCTGTAGTCCCTTTTTTTCCCCTCTATTTTAAAAGAAGTTCACATGAGTGGGGGGAAGTGGAGAGCATGGCTCACGTCCTTCTCCCCTCCTTTCCTTCACATGTTCACCAGAGGGAAAGGTCATACTGTAGAACTTGTACCTCCTAAAATTGCATATAAAAGTATGTGTGGACTACAGTATCATAAAGAATCATATTTAAACCCCCAAAATACTAATTTTCTTTTAAAATGAGGACTGACTTTTAAATTGTAAACAAGGACTAATGAATACAGCCCCCAGGAGAGAGCAGACACACTGTGTGGCACATGGGGGTCCAAGTGAGTGCCAGATTCAGCTTGTCACCTCCTCGCAGCATCAGGATGCAGCAAGTGTGGTTGCCTAATGGTGGGGCTGAGCCCCTGCAAACAGCCAACAAGATTTTGAGCACTCCACTCCTTGAGGGGACAAAATGTTCATTCTAAGACTACCAAGTAGTAAGAGGATTCCAGCAGTAACAGACAGAAAGAAGCAATTGCTTAAGATGGTGGAGTAACTTCAAGCATTTTTATGCTGGACAACCTCCCAAGTGAAGAGTGAAGGGCTGGCTAACTCAACAGCCACTGCTGATCTCAAACACATTTGTTGCTTTAGGTTTCACCTTTAAATGATTTTCTCATATACCCATGCATATATCCCTTATGCAGGTTTGTTGTGTTTTGGGTGGGAATGGAAATTACCACTGGCTGAACAGAGTCTTGTCTCTGTCCTCCGGGAAGCCTGCTGTTCCTGTTTCTTTTAGTTCTGATCAAAACGTAGTGTGTACGTGTAATCTTATTGCACGTAAAGCGTGCAAACGCTGCTACACTTTTTTGGAGTGGTATAGCAAATTGTGAGAAGCACCTACATCTACTGGCTAGGGGCTAACTGTGTATGTATTCTGCTTGGCTGTGTATAAGCTTTTAGTACTGCCTAAGATAAAATGAGACAGAGATGCCAGTCCAGTCCACTAAAAAATGATTGGGAGCACCTTTTTATTCTTTACATTTGTAGCAAAGAAAAGGTTAGGTTAGATGTTAGGAAGGCTGTTTCAAGCAGTAAGATTATTTGGACTCGGAAACAGACCATTGAGGGAGGTTCTAGTCTTCATCATGGATGGTTTTAAGAAAAGAAGACATTAAAACCTGTCAGGATTCACGTAGATGTTGCAGTTAATCCTTCCTTAGAGCAAATGACAAGATCCAACAACTTGAGAAGACAGTAAGTGCTGCTGCATTGGCTGTGCAGACCTCTGAACCAGGCTGCACTTGCAAACTGGTGGTAATGACCTCGGCTGGGGTGAGAGTAAGAGCCTGAACCAAAGGACTGCCTTGGGAGGTCTGGTCCCGTCTCTGCAGTGCAGTATCTTGTCTCGCACAGCCGCCAACAACAGACCCATGAGGAACCAAGTGATTACGAAGTGCTTCTTCCCTGGCACAACCTTCCCATTTCTGGCAAACAGCTGTTGAGAAACTTTGAGATGAAGATTGCATGTGCAGCATTGTCTTTAATAGTTACCAGTGGCCTTAGCCTCCAGGGATTTGTCAGATCTCTTTCTGAAATCGTTTATGCCCTTGGCTTCCAAAACGTACCATGGCCATGGGCTCCACAGCTTCATTATATGTGGTGAGATTTGGTTTTGGCTGGCAGTTTCTCTGAGCATCCCTGGTTAGTGGCTTCTGAGAAATCCCAAGTAATCACTCCCCTCCATGCCAGGCATAAGTCTACACATCTCTAATGCACATCTGCTCTCAGGGCATAGGGGCTGCAGGAAGAAAATTTGGAACAGTTTTGAGCTCAGTGGGAAGTAGGAGCTGCTGCTTTTGCGCAGCAGAGGAGTGCAGCCAGGCAGCTGCCCCTGGCTAAGCAGTAGTTGCCCAGAATTCAGGGGCAGCCCTTTTACTCAAGCTGATCAGCTGAACCCTTCCTCTCTGTGGGGCAATAGCTCCTGCTGAGTCCTTGCTGGGGGTCGTAATGCGGCTAGATGACAAAACCAGCAGGATGGAGCTGATTGGGGAAAAAGCGGGTGGTGTGGCATCTGGCTGCCTCTCCCACTCATGCTGGAGGCACCACCAATGCCCCCCTTCCAGCTAGCGAGCTGGTGGCCTCATTGCATCACTCATCCCCACTCCTTTCCGTGTTATACGTGCTTGAGGAGCAACACCAGAGTCGTCATCTTGAGCCTGCTTGTCTAAAAGGTTGGCAGCAGTCGCCCAGTGGCCCTGCAGGGACAGTGCTACCTGATGCCACTACTCGGTTCCTTCTTTGATGGGTGTCGTCTTCACAGCAGACTGCACGCAGGCTGCAGCCCCAAAGGCTCCTCTGCCAGGGATGTGCATTTCACGCCTGCTTTACAGGTACAGGATTACAGTCTTGCTTTGTAAATTAACCCCCTGTGATTAGAAACATTAGCACTCCAACTTCCCCAGCAACATAAGCAAGGCCCTCATAAGGTTTGCTGCTTTTTCCTAGCAGTCAGAGATCTCCCTAGCACTGGGAGATCCTGTGACTGCTGCTTTTGATCTGAGCTGTTATTGCAGTACAGCAATTTTGAATACAGAAATCGCATGGAGTGGCCTGATCCTAGGTACATTCCTGTTCTATCCAGCAACGAGTTTGCTGTCATGGTTTTCCCTAAAGCTCTCAAGAAGATGCCATTTGCAGGCAATTGGGTGGGGAAGGAAAGAATTGCGGCACTTACTGCTCTCCCCATACAACTGCCAATGTCCCATTCACTTAAATTTGCCCTGAACACCTTTTTAAAATGTGCTTCGGATTTCCCTCTTTCAGAGTTTTTGCTGGCACTTATCATCCTGGAATGGTACTTAATCAGTCCCTGTCTGAATTCTCTGTAAAGATGACTGATATCCATGTCTCCAACAAGCTGAAAATTTCCACCTCGCCCCAGCCTTTGACATATAAAGGGACTTTGTTTTCTTCAGTGGATGTTTTTGTCTAATAGGCAAATGACCCTGGCTGTAAGGCTTGCAGAGTGGGGTTACAGCTGCAGACACCTGCCTTTCAGCCCAGGGCAGGAGAGGTGTGGTGCCCATTCTGGATTAAAGCTGAGGAATGTCTCCGAAGTTCACCCCATGTAGGCACTGGACATGTTGCAGGGGTGTGTTTCCCTCCAAACTGTTTGATCCCGTCTTTTCCCAGGGCAATTTCAAGAACGAAGTCACCCTGCCTCAGGATTACTTTCAGATGTCCTTCCAAATCGCGCTGAAGCTTGCTTCGGGACACAGCAGCCAGGGTATCCACACCTAGGCAGGCAAGATCCTTCAGGCACCGAAGATCACTGGGGATCCAGAATGGCCACTCTGCACTGATTTGACCTTTCAGCCCTTTCAATGAGAAGGTAATTAGTCTTCTGAAGAAATGAGTCAGAAGCTCTGGCTGCCACTTTCAAAAGCTTAAACTAGCCCGGTGCTGCTGACATGCCTTTGGTGTGTCCAACTGTCGCAACATCTTCTGAACTGGTAGCGTGACTGGGAATCAAACTGCCGTGTGCGAGGTGATGTTCGTCTTGTTGCGACTACAAAATCTCTAGTAAGGCCCAATATTTTGCTTTCTGAATTAAAACAAGAAATGTCCCCAACCTCTTTTGAAGTATAAACTGGCTTTGAGTCAGTAATACGAATGCCCAAGTCTGCATGCAACCTGAGACAGCTGTCCACTTCTCATTTCTCCTGTTCTTCTCGAAGCATGGTTAATGCTGTAGCCTAAAAATGATGCAACACCTAAGGCTGGTGTTGACCTCTGAAGCACCGTTTATTTACAAAGGTTGGTGAACAAAACCACCCAGCTCACTTGTTCCGTCCTCCCTGGATGCCCACCTTGTGTCTCTGTGAAACCCAACAAACCGTTTACTAGAAAACCTCACAAATTTGGACTTTCCCTGAGTTTGGCCTGCTGTCACGTGTGCTCAGCGCGAGCAGTTGTGGCCCTTTGTGAAAGCGTAGGGACAGGGTCAGGTAAATGGAGTCTGTTAGAAAAACAACTCCCAAGGGGTTCGGTCCGGGAGGTGCCTTCCTTCTCCTACCACATGTAAACGTGAATTTTGAACAGCCACTGCACTGAAGTGCTGAAGACACCAGAGGGCTCTACTGCGAGACGTACAGCTGGATTGCCACAAAGTCCGTAGGATTTTGCTCTCAAGGCATGCTCTCATTTTTGACGATCCCCCCGCAAAGACCAGCTGCTGCCAGCAGTGTGGGCCTCAACTTCTTACTTGCAGCATGGCAGTGGCTCTAGTTCAGGTTGCTCCTGTCCTCAGCTCCACTATCTTTTTATCAGGATATGGTGCCGTTCGGGATTTCTGTGGAAACGTATGTGCATAGTACATCTTGCAGGAGGTCCAAGGCTATGCTGAGAAACCAGTTTCTGACAGGACTCGACTTAATCTGCAAGACAACCCCTTCCCGGTGCTTTCAGTGGTGTCATAGTTTTCCTCAACCTGTTTGACAAATGAGCCAACCTGTAGTTGTGTTCATGCCTATCCTGTAGGAAGTTTATGTTGAAGGATCGCCAGGCTTTGCTCATTTGGATGGGGAAATCTCTTACATGACTTGCCTTGTCTGCTCAAGAATTTTGGCCGCCTCTGTTGGCATGATAGAGAAATGTGGAAATGTGTTTGCTAGGCTTTTTATCCTTAAAGGGATAGAATTTCACTGGCATTTTACACTTAAAAGGATATAACATTTCTTCAAATCCAGAATGCACAAGCCTATACATTCTCAGTCTGTTGCCTGGGATATTAGCCAGGCAACTCCTAATAACACTAAAACCTAGCCGTGTAAGATCAGTTGGGGATAAATTGTCCGTATATTGCACAAGAAATCTTAATGTGCAATGGAAACATACCCTAAGCCCAACACAAATCTTACTTGTCAAAGCCTTTGTGATATTTAGAGGGTTAATTTCGAGAATGTCTAAGGGCTTTACTGGTCTTGTTTTAATGGTTTGGAAATTGCTTTTCCTGACTCGAGTGATGCCTGGTATTCTTCCGTGGCAGTTTATGCTCTGCTTCTTGACTGTCTCCTGCTACCTGTGTGTGTGTCTGTACCCCACTCCATTTGCCTGTAGCAACAGCAGGAAACTGCCGGTGGGGAAAACCAGCGAGGGCTGGAGCGGGACGCCGGTGGATGTGCCGGGGGGTCGGCGGTGGTGGATGCAGCAGAGCCGTGCTTCGCGCCGGGCTGCTCCCAGCCCAGAGGCACAGGGGACGCGGGGCGCGGGAGCCCGCACTCCTCCCCGAGCCTCGCCCCGCACCCGGCTGCCCGCGGGGCCACCGCCGGATTAACGGGTCTTCATTTTGCAGTGCGCAGTCTCCGCCTTCGGGACCGGACCGCGGGGTCCTGCCTGCGCGCAGGCTGCAGCGCGGCTGGGGGCTGCACCCCCGGGCGGCACCGGGACGCGCCGGCCGCCGCGGCGCGGCGCGGCGCGGGTCCGGGCGGCACCGCGGCCCCTCCCGCCCCTCGCTGCGCGGTGCGGCGCGCCGGGGCTCCGCGCCCCGCGGAGGCGAGGGGAGGCGCCGCCAAGAGCAGGGTGCCGGCCCATTGGCCGCCGGGCGCGGCGCTTTGCATATGTCTCCGCCCTCGAGCCACCCCATTGGCCGCGAGCCGGAGGCGCTTTGCATGGCCCCGCCCCTCGCGCGCCGCCTGGCCGGCGCTGCGCTGCGGTGCGGTGTCGGGCCGGCGGCGCGGCGCAGTGCAGGAGTCGGAGCAGGGCCGGGCGCGGAGTGGGGCCGTGGCCGGCAGCGGGGCGCGGGCAGCACCGGCGGCGTCTGGCGGAGCCGAGCCGAGCAGGGTGGCAGCGGCCGGCGGGTTTCGGCGCGCCCCCTTGCTGTTCTCTTCTTCCCCCCCCCCCCCCCCCCCCCACCCGTTCCCCGCCACCGCTTTCCTGTGAGCCGCTCCCCGCCCGGGTCCCGCGGGTGCAGCATGAAGTGCAGCGATGGCCCGGAGAGGTAAGACGGCGGTGAGGACGCTGGAAGACCTGACGCTGGACTCCGGGTATGGTGGCGCGGCGGACTCGGTGCGCTCCTCCAACTTGTCGCTGTGCTGCTCGGATTCGCACCCCGCGTACCCCTATGGAGGAAGCTGCTGGCCGCACCTAACTGACTCCATGCACAGTCGGCACAACAGCTTCGACACCGTCAACACCGTCCTAGCGGAAGACTCCGAGGTGCTGGACTGCGCGGGGCAGCAGTGCTCCCGGCTCCTGCCCGACCTTGAGGAGGTCCCCTGGAGCCTGGAGGAGGTGGAGGCGCTGCTGCTGCCGCCGCCGCGCCGGGAGCAGCGGGCGCCGGGCGCTGCTGCCGCCGCCGCTAGCCCCGGGAGCCGGGATGCGGCGGCGCGGCTCTCGACGCTGGTGAGCCGGGCGCTGGTGCGCATCGCCCGGGAGGCGCAGCGGCTGAGCCTCCGCTTCGCCAAGTGCACCAAGCACGAGGTGCGGAGCGCCATGGAGATCGTCCTGGGCTGGACGCTCTCGGCCCGCTGCACGGCGGCCGCCCTCGGCGCCCTCTCCCTCTACAACATGAGCGGCAGCGGCGGCGACCGCTTCAGCCGCGGCAAGTCGGCGCGGTGCGGGCTGGCCTTCTCCGTGGGCAAGTTCTACCGCTGGATGGTGGACAGCCGGGTGGCCCTGCGCATCCACGAGCACGCCGCCATCTACCTCACCGCCGGCACCGAGAGCCTCTTCCGCGACATCCACGCCCGGGTGCTGGCCGGCCCCGCCGCCCCGCTCCCGCCGCCCGGCCGCCCTCCGGCCGCCGCCGCCCCGGCCGAGAAGGAGAAGGAGGGCGGCGAGGCGCCCCGGTTCACCCTGGAGGCGTTGGAGCAGACGGTCAACAACGACCCCGAGCTCTGGGGCTTGCTGCAGCCCTACCAGCACCTCATCTGCGGCAAGAACGCCAGCGGTGAGTGCGGCCGCGGGGCGGGACCGGGCGCCACCGACCACCTGTTGCGCCGGGGCGGGACCCCCCCCCCCCCCCGCTTCGGGCGCCCTCCCGTTCGTCCGTCCGTACCCCTGGGCGTGGGGCGGGCCGCACCGCCGAGGTGGCCGGTGAGGGAGGAGGGGGGGATCAGCGCGGTGGGTTTCCCCCCTTCTCGGTAGTGCCCGGCCCGGAGCTGCCGAGCATCCCCGCCTGGCTCTGCCGGCCTCGGGAGGGGTATGTGTGTGTGTGTGTATTTCGGGGCAGCTGGCAGGGGTGCGGGCGAGGGCTGGGTGATAGACATCGTTCAGAGCTTCAGTTTTCCACAGGAAATGGCAGAAGCGCAGCTGAGCGCTCGCAAGCGAGATCAAACTTTGTTACATATGCAGTGGTTTGGCCAGAGATTGCGTGGTTGGCGCTGAAATGCAGTCTTTCTGGACAGATTTCATTCATGTTGCTGCTTGTTTACCCAGAGCTTGACACAGATGCAACACGGTGATGCATCAACTTCCTGGGGATTTTTTTTTTTTTCCTTTTTTAAACCAAGAGTCCAATATTTTTAACAGGTTATCGTTCGGTGGAGCAGGATCCCAAAGTTGACGTTTCTTATTTCAGCTCCCTATGTTTGTCAGGGAAGGGAAAATGGAACGAGCCGCGTCTCGGGGAGTTGGAGTTAAAATCGATTGGTTTCCTCCTGCCTTCTCCTAAGCGTGCACAGGCACATGCAAACACTCTTATTAACCTTAAATACAAAACGCTTGTCAAGCTGAGATGCAAATATGGGGGGCGGGGGGGGGGGGGGGGGGAAGGAAGGGAACTGGGAGAACAAGGATAACTGGAAGCCTAGATCAGGTCTACAGATAAGCCCTGTCAAGTTGTTATAGCCACAGAGGATGCATTACAGCTAATTAGCTATTGTGTTGAGACACCTTCACTCCCATAAGAGACCCAAAGGCGGATGCCAAGCAGGAGCGAAAGAAAGGGGCAAATCCTCCTCCCCGGTGGAAGTAGACGCGGCTCTGTTCTGTTCCTCTGGCGGTTTTACTCCAGCCGTGGATGTCCTCCCCAGAGGCTCCACTGAACCTCCCCTCGAAATGCATCTGCTGTCGGGGGCATGTGTTGCAGGACCCTTGCGCTTCGTCCTAGCGCGGTTGCAGGCAGGCGTGTCTTCCCCAGGAGTGCCACCGGGTTTTTTTTTTCCTCGAGTCCTGGTACAGTGCCTGTAGGTTTCAGATGGCACTGTGTTGCGTTTCTGACATTGCAGCACTGGCTGTGCAGGCTCCTACTGAGCCTTTCATTTTGTTTTGCGGCTCTCTCTAACTCCTTCTGTATCAGCTCAGTGGATTTAAATGAACTTCATTCTGACCCTCATCTATCTGCCTTCTAGGGACATAATTCAGAGTTTTTCTCTCCATTTTGTTGTAGCTTTACCTGGCACAGATCTCCTTGGTAGCTCAGTCCTGACTTGAGCAAATGGCATTTTGCTAAGATGTTTGAGTCCGACCCTAGCAAGTTGTCCATTTTGTTTTGCCTCTCTCCCTGTGTCATTATATTTTTCTATGCAAACAACTGTAACATTGTTTTGCTTTTTAGCATCTTATAATATGTACTTTGGCATCCTGTCGTATATATTTAGTTACAGGTGCAAACAAGAGTCAGGCCTTCTTGTAATAAAAGCCATTTTTTTTATTGCTGTTTACATGTATTTAGATTTAATCCAAGGACGCGTTGCATGCTCTTAAGTACTTTCATGGCAACTAAACCAGCTGTAATAAACCATTAAACACATTAGCCTGTTTCTTCACCGGTGAGATATGTATCTGTTTATATAGTCCTCACGATTTTGATGTCTGAGTGCTCCATGGCTGGTTGCAAATGTTTCCTTCTCAGGCACTTAAAAGGTGGGGAAATCTGATGTGAGAGATTATTTGACCTGCTCGAAACTATTTGGGCAGTCTGTGGTAGGAGGCTAGGACTGCTGGAAGCTACATCTCTAATAGTGGTGTAACCACAGGTTCATCCTTCCTCTGTACTCAGTACTTGAAACACCGTGATAAAGCAGCTTAATAGGTAGCAGCTTCTCGCATCTCTGCGCTACTTCAGGAAAAGAGACAGGTCTTGTGCTCTGGAGGTTTGATAAATCAGGGTGTTGTTCCTCAGCTGGGTGGCATGTGGACCTGCAGGCTCTGAAATTGTTGGATTTGGTCCATCAGACATGGATGAGAAGCAGTGGTGGGGTCCTTTCTGGATATACCAGGGCCAATATGGTTTGAATGAAAGGAGTGGGGGGAAAGGAAAGCAGTGCAAAAGCAGACCCCCTAGCAGTACCTTATCTGCAGGCAGTTCTTTTGAGGAAGAGGTGGTGTCTCTCTGGCAGGCAAATGTTAAACCTTTAAAAATTTTCCAGGCTAAGTTCAACACCTTAAATTCCATCTGGACAGTGAAACAGGCAACCCGTGAAGATCATGGGATGCAAGTATGCAAGGAACATGAGTTTGTTCATGATGCAGTCTGAGATTGCTCTAATACAGTTTGTGAACATGAGTGTTGGGGAAGATGGTCTGAGAATCTGCAAGACACAAACCAGCCTTTCAGGGCTTCCCTGTCAGCTGTGCAGAGCATTTAGTGGTTTCAGCTGAGGTTTTATAACCTGGTGTCATACTCAGTCATCTTGGAAGCGACTGAATAAGATCAGTATTGCAAGATAACCTTCTCCTTCCTATAAATGATGGTCATGTGCCTTCAGCCAAAGAAGATGTCTGAGCCAGCTCTTTCGGTGGGTGCTTCAGCCTGCTGGGCTTGTCTCGGGTGCGTCTGGCCTGAGCTTGGACTGCTGCCTCAACAGGAGCTCCGCTCTCTAACAGGTTGCCCGCTCATTCCTTATGTGGAGTTTGAAGGCACGAAGGTGGTGGCACTCCTTTGTGCATGGCAGGCAGCAGGCCACACGTCCTTGATAAGCCTCTTGATAACCTCTTGTGTGGGACTGGGGTAGGGATGACAAAAGAGAAGCAGGCAGTGGTGTTGGGAGCAAGCCGTTGGAGTAAGCCAGTAGCTGCTGGCATCTTGTCTGAGCTTACCCCAGTTACTATATCAGAAAGAATAGACCTTAAAGGCACTTTGAGGTAGTAAATTTTTTTTCCCCCCTGTGCAACCAGAATTTTAATGCCATGGTTGAATGAAAATTAAAAACTTTACGTTTGGGATTTCATTGGCACTCAAATGTTTCAATTACGAGCTCCATCTGAACAGCACAGTACACGTTTTACATCCTATAACAGTCGCGTGGAGTGTTATTTCCCTTGAAATAGTAGGAGCAAAATATTGTGTACTCAATGAAAGGCAGTAAAAGCTGGCACCTCTGTGGTTTAAGCTATATTATTTTTGTTTCTTTATTGCTCATCAAACCCCTACTTTTAGGCCAGATCTGAGAGCTGCTTTGAGATGACTGGGAAGTTTTCCCGGGTCTTGGATCCAGTGCAAATCATAGGATTAGGTCCATGTATTTCATTTTCACAGGGGATGCTTGGATGGCAGGTCCAAGTAGCTCAGAGTCACCTACACTGTATTATAAAGGTTGCCTTTTACCAGGTGGAGTAGTGGTATTAGACAACACTTAGATGAATATAGAATTCCTGTTTCAGTCTTGAAGGTCTCCTTATGTGGCAGGACTTGTGGTGGGAAGGGCACAGGCCACGAGGGAGACAGCCAGGGAGCTGGGGATCGTGGGGAGGAGGTTTCTACAGAGCAGCCAGCGTGCACAACTCTGCCTTGTCTGTTTGTGTATAGCTACTAAAAATAGTTATTTGGAACCCAACTGTGTCCCTGTGGTTTCTTCCTATTCTTAATATTATTTAGAGAGGAAGACACAACAACTAGGAAGAAACCCAGGATTAGGTCAGGCTTGGCTGACACGTGTCAGCTAACCTCGGTTTAACCTCAGCCTCTTCTCCTAATCCAGGCGAACTAGAGGGACTCAAGAGCAAATGAGCAGTACCAGTACATTAGCACAGCTTAGCCAAATCAGTTAATGCTTTTAAGTTCCGATACATATGTATACATAGGTGTGTGTCTATAGAGACCATACCCTTCCTTTACTCACAGGCATACTGTTATCTATTACTTCCCTGCTTTCTATTGTAATCGAACCATTCAAGATGCTATTACAGCTTTTGGGGCAATGTAAAAATCAATCTAAAACTTATTTCAGCTAAGATGATAGAGGAATATTTGGGCACAAAATGGAATTTAATTAATTTTTCCTTGGGCTTTTTTTAACTGCAGTTTCAAGATCATCCTTCCCTCCTCTCTCCCCATTGTATTTCAATCATATTTTTTGCTAGTAAAAAAAATTTAGAATACAGTTTGAAGTTTCTTATATACACGTATATGTTACACTTAGGGGTCTTTGCTGTTATGTTTTTCCTGTCTGCTTCTGGGTGCTTGAGTCCCTTGCCCAGAAGTTGACATCAGTAGCGGTGCAACAAATTATGTGTATTTTTTCTCGAGTCTCTTACCTGACAACCACGCAAGCAAACATCCACAGCCTCTCTGAACCAGTTGTGAAGTTGTCCCCTCTTCGGGTGGGAGGGAGAGTTGCTTGCCCGAAGGGTAGAAGGTTGTGCCTGCTTGTGGCTTGTGGCCACTGATGCTGGTGGGAGCTGGGATGGCAGCGGGGAAACCACGCTCCTTCCCTGGAATGGGGTGGGTTGCTCGGACGCCCAGTGGTGGCAGGAGTGGGACAGACGGACGCTCAGCGTGTGTGCGCTTGTTGCAGACCTCTGTTGCCTTATGAGGGTTGAGGAGCCGTGGTGGGACTGGGAAGTAGAGACTCGGTACGAGGTTGCTGTTTGACTGACTGGTTGATGAAAGTTTGTTTCCCTCTGGACATTTTTATTCATGTAACTTGCTTCAGTTATGAGTAGAACGTAAAAAAAAAAAAATCCCAGAAACACTCTGAATAATCATAAAGATGATGTATGCCAATATAATTATTCCTTTTGTCATGTCGGAAAGTACCTTAATAACAGTTACAGCCGTGGCCACGCTAGGGAGTTTTAGGGCTGCAGCTGTACCACTTAGCTTCTGATGTAAATGAGGCTTTGGACTTCTGATTGGGAAATATGACTGTATATACAAGGAGCACATTAGGGAAATAACAGTAACTTTAGCAGTATAGTGGGTTCCTGGCTCTTTTTTTTTTTTTTTTTTCTTGTGTGGAAACAAGCTTCATGTAGTCTTTCAGCCCTACTGTAAGCTGGTGACACAAGGTGCAGGTGAGCGTTTGGGACAACTTTGTACCTTTCCCTAACACTGCTGCAAATGTTCTCTCTTCTGTAGCTGCTCAGAATTACTTTGAGTAACATGTTAGTGTGTTGGCCTTTGTGCAGTGCATATTGAACCAAGCTGTCAGTTATCAGTCAGAACTCTTCCACATTGTCCAGAGTAAATACCCAGTGATGCACTGGCTGGGGACTTGTAAAGCTTGAGCCTTTTCTCCCTTGTCCTGGACAGGGACCTGGTTCTCCTCTCTCAGAAGCTAGAGGAAAGCTTTATGGTCTTCTCCTCATCTTACCCCCAGTGAAGGTGTGAAAGGAGGAAGCCACGCTTGATTAAATGACACCGGAGGAGAAGAAAGCTGTTTCCTGCAGCATGAAGGCACTGGGAATTAAATCCTTGTCTGGAGTAATTTCCTCTGGCCAATGTGTAGCGCAAAAAGAGCGAGTGCTCCTTTCAGACAGCTCGCTGAAACTAGCAGCTTCCACCCAAAATAGCTCTGTTGCTGGCCCAGTAGAGACTGTACAGCAAGGTGAGGATGAATGGAGGAGTTTGTCACGGGGATGCGCTCCCTTGCCACAGGGATCATGAGCAGCAGGGCTGGTGCCATTTGAGTCCCAGAGCGGGCTGGCCTGAGACGGCTGCTTGGAGCCTGGCAGGCCGCTCCCGTTATCTCCTTTAACACCAAGTATTAGCATTAACTGCTGGGCAGTGAAATGAGCAGCTGCTCGGTGTTGTGGGCTGATTTTTCCAGTGCTGTTGCCTCCCAAATCTGCTGTGTGATCTTCACAGCGTGCGTCAGTGCCTGCTCACTTTCCCAGTCTCCTCCCAGTTTCAACACTTTACGGGTGCCTCTCTCAGTCTCCCAGGCTGGGATGTTGTGTCCAGCCCTGGCAGCAGTGCTGTCCTGCCAGTCCCTCCGTCCCAGTGCTCCCACCCTTGGCTCTGTTTGCAGAGTCTTTTTCTTTGCCCTGGGCATAGGAGGCTTCAGCAAGGCATAAAGAAAAAGTAGGGACTTTTCTCTTCCTTTGCTTTTCTCCTTCTTTTCTTCCTCTCTGAAAGCAACTTACTGCACCGTCTCCATATAAAACTGTAATTATAATTGTTATGCCCCTGCTAAGTGTTTTAAAGATTTTAAAAGAATACAGATGGAGTCAAAATTACCCCAGAGCTTGTGCAGTCAGCTTAACCTGTGGTTACTTTGCCAGAGGTGTTCAATGGGGACAGCCTGGAAAAAGCCCACAGATGTTAGAGAACTATGCCAGCCGAAGCCTCAAATGCGGCTTTCAATCTGTCCTTGCAGGGATTTCATACAGCAAAGAGTTTCTGTCAATAGGCTCAGCATGGCCCCAATTGTCTGTCAGCATGTAAGCTTCCCATTTTCCCAGAAGGTAATACAGCAATCCTGCTGTTGGTAGGCTGTGAGGAGATATAATCTGGTGGTCAGTCACTCCTTTTGCCTTCCATAAAGCTACATCTCTCTCCTGTAAAAACGGGAGAGAGGAGGCCACCGATCAGGTGAAATGAGTCAGTGAGAAGGGGACCCTATTCAGCTGTAGGGTCCTTTTGATAGCAGGAGTGAGGAGTATGTTTCTGGGAGCAGCTGAAGAACAAGGAGCTGTTATTGGTGTGGATCAGTTCAGAAGCATGGATGGGTTAGAGACACTTCTGCTGGTACCTTGCTGAGGCTGCAGAGGATTGTCTTAGTTATTTTAATTAATTTAACCTGTTATACTGAACTGATGCTTTTGAATCATCACAGTCCCTTACCATGACAGTTTGTGGGTGAGGAGAAGCCTGTACAGCATGGCTTATGGGACGTGACCATTTTCTTGGGCTCTGTTCAAGTGGTGCCTGTTACTTGATGGTATTTTATTCTCTTTCTTGATTCCTGTTGTGGTTTAAGCCCAGCTGGCAACAAAGCACCATGCAGCCACTTGCTCGCTCACTGCAACTCCCCCCTCCGTGGGATGGGGAGGAGAAAATATAACAAAAGGCTCGAGGGTCAAGACAAAGGACAGGGAGGGCTCACTCACCAATTGTGGTCACGGGTGAAAAACAGATATGACTTGGGGCAACAACATCAGTTTGGTGTAAACACCATCACTACCGATTTACCAGAGTAGGATAGTGAGAAGTACAACCAGATCTTAAAAACACCTTCCCCTCACCCCTCCCTTCTTCCTGGGCTCAGCTCTGCTCCTGATTTCTCTACCTTCTCCCCTCGAGCAGCACAGGGGGACAGGCTATGGGGGTTGCGGTCAGTTCATCATGCATTGTCTCTGCTGCTCCTTCCTCCTTGGTGGAGGACTGTTCACAGTCTTCCCCTGCTCCAACATGGCGTCCCTCCCACAGGAGACAGTCCTCCATGGACTTCTCCAACATGAATCCTTCCCACAGGGCTGCAGCTCTTCACAAACTGCTCCAGCGTGGGTCCCTTCTGCGAGGTGCTGTCCTCCCAGCGATGCACTGCTCCAGTGTGGTCTTCCCTTGGAGTCACGGCCTTCTTTGGGTGCAGTCACCTGCTCTGGCATGGGGTCCTTTGGGGGCTGCAGGTGGGCATCTGCTCCCCTGTTAACCTCCATGGGCTGCAGGGGGTCAGTCTGCCGTCTCACTGTGGGTTACAGGGGAATCTCTGCTCTGGCACGCACCTGCCTCCCTCCTTCCTTCTTCACTGACCTGGGTGTCTGCGTAGTTGTGTCTCTCACATCCCACTCCTCTCCTCCACTCCAAACAAAGACTTGCCCAACAAGTTTTTCCCCTCTTAAATATGTTATCACAGAGGCACTGATTTGCTCGGCCCTGGCCAGAGGTGGGCCTGAGTGGGAGCTGGAGGAGCTTCTAGAAGCTTCTTAGAGGAGTCACCTCCATAGCCCCTCCCCTGCTAGCAAAACCCCGCCAGACACAGACCCAACACGTTCCTGTGCTCAGTTCATAGTAAGTAGTACCCTTTTTTGGTGTAATTATTCCTGGAAACAACCCAGGAGGTTTTATAATATATGGTACTGTAAGAGGGCTGTTGACATCCTGCAGTAAATACATGGACCAGCTTGGGGGCTGAGAAGGTGCTTGGGACACTTGCAGTTTCCCATGGGGATTCTCTTGGCTTGTCACTGATCAGGAAAAGAAATTTGCTTTGATTTGAGTTAGAATTAAATGATACTGGATTGGTAGTAAGGAACAGGAAGAAAATTGCACCACTCATACCAACAGGCCTCAGGACAGGTGATCGTGTCCCTGCTGAATCGAGCTGGCAGACGTGCGTAAGGAAGGACTTGTCCACCCCAGTCAGTTCCACGCAATTTAAAAGCACCATGTGAAATGGCATCCCTACTTGTTCAAAAATTTTAGGCCAGGTTCTGCTCTGGGTGACTGTCATGCAGACGGGGTGTAAATCTACGTGATTGGTGGTGCGTGGTTGACTGTTGTCGGTGAGCATAACAGCTCTGCTTGGTGGGAACTTTGCTGGCGTGATACTTGGGGACTGGGCTTTTCCTACTGTTGTGCTGAAGGCAGTAATGGGTGTTGATACTGGATCTTTCAAAAGATGCGTGTAAGCCCAGGAGACTGGTACAAGCTTTTTTTTCCCTGCTGGTATAAGGCAGCTGAAAGCGAAAGTGGAGGGAGAGATCAGCGCTGCAGGATGTGTGGGAGGTGGGATGCTGGCCAGGAGATAGGAGCGCATGGAGGCGTTGCGGCCAAGCTGGGAGGGTCGGGTAATACCTTTGGGTCAGCAAATTCGCAGCCTGCTCCCAGAGCCTGTACGCAGATAGATCTTACTCATGTGAACAGCACATGGACTTCAGGCGGCCACAGAGGTCTTGGGACAGGCTCATGAGTGAGCAGGCGAACAGGAATCCCTGAGAAGAGGCCTCTTCAAGCACTGGATTTCTGTCCTCGAATGCTGTGGAGTAGCACTTGGACCTGTGAGAGTCTGAGGCTTTAAAATTAATAAAACCACCCTGCTTTTAAATTGCGCTGCTATGAAATATTGCTCCCAGGTGGGGGAAGTGAACAGGGCCGTGGTTGCAGCAGAGGTATGGTGAATGCATTTGCATTTTCAAGGTGGTCAAATAATTGGAGGAAACTTTGCATCCAGCAGTGTTTCGCAGTTTCTCTGGCCCCGTGGTAGTCTTGGTTAAACACTGCTGGGCTGTAGCGCCTTGGCTAATATATTGTGTTTGGCTGTGAACAAGGAGCTGAAGTCGGGGAGGGTAAGCTGTTCCTTGCAGAGGGCTGAGCAAGCCTTGCAAGCCTCTCTCCAAGATGTTATCTGGCAGGGATTTGGAAAAATAGAGGTTATGGGACTGTGGGCTGTAGCCACTCCCCAAGCTGCAGGTCCTTTGCCCCAGGTGAAGCATCTTTGCTTCTCTGTCACCTTAAAGCAGAGGATGTGGCTGGTAGCAAGGCAAGCTGCCACTAGCGAGGCGGGCCAGATGCTGTGGAACCGATGCTGGACTCCCAGCCCTTTGGTGGGAAGTGCTGCCAATAGAAAAGAGAGAGATTTGAGAGGTCACAGTCATCTTGGGTACCCACTGAGATGCTTTTTGTGGAGGATGCTAAGAAGATTTTTTGCACAGAGTCGTTTTTTTGCATGCCAGTATATTACAGAAATTAGTTTCACTGAATCATTCACTGTAAGTCTGGGTAGGAAGATTATTTTGCTCTGGGTTGCAGTATAGTGAACAAAACTGCTAGGGTCTAGATGCTGTTACTTCCTTGATGTTTATAAAATAAGGGTCACAAAACTCACTACTTTGGAAAAATTATCCTTGTGCTACTGGTGTTATTTCACTTCTCCAGTGTACATTTTGTGTGGAGTGATGTATGATATAAGGTATTCCAAAGGTATTGCTAAACGCAATTCTGTTCTCCCTGCTTCGGCAACATTCCCACTGATTTCTGTGGTGGTGGCAGCCTGACAAACACCAGGATGAGCTTTCACATTTGGTAACAAATTAAAGAAGCTCCTGAGTCGGAGCTGTGGACCCAGATTTAGTCTTGCTAAAAATAAGCTTTTTCAAAACTAAAGATCAGTGCCAGTACCTCACTCAGGTATTTATTCCCAATTCTAAAGGATTTTTTTTTGTTGTTGTTTTACTGGTTCATGGTGTTCAGCGTAAAGACTGCTCAGCGCTGCCTGTAAGCCCTCGTGCTAACTGACTAGCCTATTTCTGCTGGCCCACATAAGAAAGTAGTCCAGCAGCGTATGTTTTCAAAAGTAAATTAGATTTTAAAAATAAGAGCTTCAGTTTAATTATCTGGCATGCTCTCAGTAAGGAGGAAGGGTTTCAAAATACGCAATTCCTTTAGCATGGAAAAAAACCCCAACCCCAGACAAGCTGCACCTCAGTAGTTAGGACCTGTAGTTGCTTTGCTGTTGTGCTTTACCTCTTAACTAGTTCTTCATTGTATCACCATGCTCACAAAAAATTGTCTTGTGCATCAAATAGTTTTGGGTAGGGAGAACAGTTTTGAAAGCTGAGTGAATGCAGGGGGGCAGACACCAGCAATGTGCAGACTGTCTTTAATGAAAGGTTCCTGCCTGTGTGAATGCATATAATGCCTTGCCTTTCATCTTAAAGAACATGTTTGGTGGACAGCAGGTAAGAGAAGCAGGAATAATTTCAACCGTTTTACAGGTTTAAATGTAGGAACAAGATAAACGCCTATCTAATGCAAAGGTTGCTGAATCTATGTAGCAATGTTCTTTCAGCCAAAAGCTGGGATCCAAGGTAGGCAAGTTGATGACGCTGTCTGTCTGATATATATTATCAGCATTTAAACTGTGGTGGCTGGATGCTTCTAAAGGGAGGTTAAATACAATAGAAAAATACCCTAGCCAAAGCTTTTTCCCCCTTAAGCATGCAGATAGTCCAACTGATTTTCAGGAAGGATGTGGACTGTCATCTCTGTTCAGCACACAGAATCTGCGTATGCGTGGGATAATTGGCAGGTTTTATGAGGAAACCCGTGGTGGTGAGAGCCATCAAACCGCCAGAGCAGATGGGGATGCTGATGTCTGCCGGATCTGCCTACTCTCCACTGACCAGGGGTGTCATGGGGAGAGAAGGGCTCGAGATGGAGCTTGAGGTTGTGGAGAGACTCGGCAGTTATCAGATGGGTGGGAAAACAGCACTTTATCAGGGCTGGTGAGGTTCTATCCAGACAACTTTAATTACAGACTGTGTCGGTGTGAGGCAGGAGCTGGTGAATCACAAAGTGTTTTCTAAGGTTTTGGGCTGGCCCTGGATACTCAGGCGTTGGCCGCTATCGCAGGTAACTTCTCTTTCATTCGGAGTGAGGGGGCGCAGCTGTGGCAAGGTTTTCCTTTGGAAGGGACCCTGCCAGCCTTACCCCTGCCTTTGTCACCTTGAGATTAGATGGCTCTGATTTGTCGAACCTAGGGGTATGCTTTGGGACTCCCTGGGAGTTTACCTGGAACGCTGCTGCCTGCTTAATAGCTGCTTCTCATGCAAACAGTGCAAACACACCCAAACTGCAAAACTGGCTACAAAGCTAGTTGCTGAGCAGAGTTAGACCTGTACCGTCGAAAGGAGCTGCAAGGCCCACGGGCAGCTTATGCAACATGGATTGCACACTCCTGACAGTGCTGCCAAGACTTCCCTGGCTTGAGTGAGAAGGTGTTGTGGGCATACTGGGGTCTTTAGGGTTGGGATTCACACCTTTTGTGGTCTGGTAGGGACTGAGTTGGATAAGCCCCTGGGAAAACATTTGTTTTGGGGGTAGAGACAGCGTTTAAGGGAAGAGGGGTTGAGAAAATGAGGACTTCTTAGTTTACTTCGCCTCTTGACTGTGGCTTGAGGAGCATCACGAGGGTGGGTTCTGATCTTGTTCCCCATGAAGGTTCATGGTGCTGCTGATGTTGCACTGATGCACTGAAACCATTGTTGGTATTTAAACACACAGGTGTTGGCCGTGGCATAAGGAAAAATGAGAACAATACAGCACCCCCATAAAACATCCTCTGAGCCTGAAGTAATTAGTTCAGTTTCAATAGCCTCATTTCCAGAAACAGAAAGAATAGAAGCAAACAGCAGAAAAGATAATGAAAGTTGGGGGGCCCAAGGGGCGAATATTTCGTTATGGCGATAGTCAACTGGAGTGGCGTTATTTGGTCCAGAAAGAAGGCACCCAGGGGAAGCTGTGATTGCACCAGGCAAGAGAGTAAGTGGCAAAGCAGAAACTGATCAGCTGCCTATTTTTTGCAGACAGCCAGGATGCAAGAAGATTAAATGAAACTGAAAGAGTAAATTTAAAATAACCCTAAAGAGCCCTCTTCTTTTCGTGATGTAGTGGGGGTTTGGGGAGCTGAATACTGCAGGGAGTGACTGGGAAACAATGTGCTGGAGTTTTGCACATGAAGCAGACCATTCCTAAAGATTATATTAATGCTCTGTCTTACTAATAATTGCAGAGGAAGCACTGTTTCATGTTTTAGCCGAAGCTTCGCTTGGATAGCCTTCCCAGGCATTGCAGAAGACGTGGCGGGTGTTCCTGGCCTTCCTCTGCGCTGCAGAACTGTTCGCTGCTGACTGGGCACCCTGCAAACAGAGGCTCCTTCCTGCAGTATTGTTCACTAGGACACAGGACTGAACAATCTGCTGTTCTGAGCTTCTTCCATGATGACTTTTCTAGGTTTTCGTCTGCATTTTTGACGTGGGCAAATCTTCCTTCTCTGGCTTTCATATGTGCTCTCTGTGTTATGAGTGGTGACCCTCTGCTTTTTTCCCCCCTTAACTTCAAAGAAGTTCAGTATTTACTTAAGCGGCTCACTAATTTACTGCATTCTGGCTTAATCTCTCTTGAATGCCTTTCTGAAAATAGTCTGTCCAGATGAGGTAAAAATATTCACTGTTGAAGCAGAGTATTTAGAAATAGCTGTAATTCTGAGTTGTATCAAGTAGTAACCCAAGCATTTGCATTTGATTAAGGACAGGTGTTTAACTTTTGCGCAGCTGTTTTTTAGGTTGTTAACTGGAAGTTTTGACCTGCTGGAAAAAAACCCTCACTAGATCTGGCATCAGTGCTATAGCGCTCTAGACTTTGTGTTCAGAAGAAAGAAGGATGCAAAGCACTGCTTCATTACATTGGACTGTTGCATCAATAATGTAGTAACATAACGTCTTGGAGGGAAAATAATGGACTCTAATGGTGATACTCTAGCACAATTAATTGAGGCTTTCTTGGAATTAAGTGCTGCAAACAATTTCTGTTAAAAGTGGATGCAGGGCGTTTGAGCTTAACCTTAACAGAGCGTGGCAAGGAGGCTGGTAGCCTTACCCTGTTCCCTGGAGATGATCTGGAGAAAGATAAAAATGGGGCTTGTTAATTGAAACTGACGGGAGTGAGTTTGTCCATTCATTATCTAATGGCGTGCAGGAGGCTGTTGCTCTGCTTTCTCAGACCTGTGTTTTGTCCCTTCTCTGTAACCGCCAGGACTGACTGGTGGGAGAAGTGCCATGGCGGGGCTGTGGACTTCAAGGCTTTGCCCCCATGTCTTTTCCCATGGGACTGTGAATAACAGGACCAAGGTCTTGGTGGAGGTCTGTCATCTTTCCAACAACACTGCATTTGTCCAAGAAGCTGGTGGTGTTTGCCTGAGCGCTGTACCCTCTGGGAAGGGTTTGATCTTGCTGAGAAAGACAGCTGGCTTATGGTGGCCCCTTGTGTCCTACCCAGGCATGGTGTGGAGAGGAGGCCCAGGAGACGGCTGAGCAAGGCACGAGGCAGGATGGACTGCTGAGACAGCGAGTAGACTCCATGCTTTAGTTGGTTGTTGAGTTATTTGTTATTGTGGCCTAAACCCAGGGGTGGAGGGATGAGGAGGGCTTCGTGCTCTAGTTAGGTTGATGCAAGCTTTTTCCATCTTTGCGTCATTCAGCACACTCCTGTGTCGCTTCTCCCATGCCCGACAAAGGTTCAGCTTGCCACCAGCCTTTCCCTCCATGGGGGAACATGGTATATTCTCTCCTGGATCTTTTGCTTTCGTAACACTTAAAGAAACACGGTTGTCATTGGCCATCCCTTTTGCTGTAGTCCTTGGCCACAGTTAGTTGAAATCTACCCATGAGCTGGAAAGTTGCTGGAGGTGACTGAGGGACTGGTAGGCGCATGCAACTGCGTAGATATCTTTTTCTTAGAAACTAGGTAAGACATGCAACTTCCCATTTTGCAAGGATTTTGAGAATTGGGTCTGCATGTGCTCCTCCATATTTCTTGTAAGCTTACTTAACAGTCATGTTTGTGTCATGTACAGAAGATAGAGACTTACCTGAACTGCAGCTTAGACTCCAAATATGGTGGTTTATAGGCACCCTCAAGGATCCTGATGTCTTTAGCAGGCAAAGCTCTCACTGATTTTGTATTGGTGGTCTCCGAGATGTGTCCTGCTTTATTTGTGTAATGGGTCTGCCTGAGATGCAGCCCTCACCGTGCTGTGCAGTGGTAGCTAGATAACACACCAGTGTTTGTCTGCTGCTGAGTAGGGCTCCCACAGCACCAAGGCTGTTTCCCCGACATTTCCCCAGTAGGCTGGGGGTGAGTAAAAACTTGGGAGGGGATGTAGCCAGGACAGCTGACCCAGACTGACCGAAGGGATATTCCATACCGCATGACGTCTGCTCAGCAATATAAGCTGGAGAAAACAGGAAGAAGGGGGGACATTCATTTCATATTTGTCGTCCGGAGCAACGGCTGTGCATACTGGAGCCCTGCTTCCCAGAAAGTGGCTGGTCATCACCTGCTGATGGGAAGTAGAGAATAAGATCTTTTGTTTTGCTTTTGCTTCCGCCACGGCTACTTGCTTCATTAAACTGTCTTAATCTGACCCACGTGTCTGTTGTTACATTTTCTCTCCCCTGTCCAGCTGAGGGGGTGAGAGTGATAGAGTGGCTTTGGTGGGCACCTGGCCAGGGCCAAACCACCTCAGTTTGCTCTGTATTAGAGAGGGATGGGATCCAGAATAGGAGGGAATCCATTTCTTAAAGCACTTTATAATGCACCTTTGTCCCTGACTCTGAAACTGAGCAGGATGTTTATGAAGGGATTTTAAGTGACAGTCGTCTGTTAGAAGATTTGTTTCCCGTTATGAAATTAAAGAACTCTTCAGTTTTATCTTTTAATTTGTTATAAAAGAGCCAAAATGATGCATTCAATCATTTCATAAGCACACACTTTCAAAATTGTATTTATCTGATCTTCTTGCCGCAGAGGATAATTGGTTTATACAAAACTAAGTATTTTCTGGTAGTGGGTTACTTGCTTTTTCACATGCATGTGGCAGCTTTGTTTTAAGAAGACTGCCGGGAGAGGTTGTACTGCAGTTCACAGAAGTGACTGTGTATGTTTAAGAAGTGGGACGCTCTATGTAGCACAGAGGAGCAGTCATAGGTATCCATGTGATGTGAACTTAGGACTGGGACTTACTGGGAAGATTCACTATTTAATTGCCTGAGAAAAGGAGCTCAACCTTTTACAGGAATTTGCTGGAATTTTGCTGGTAGCACTTTCTGTTAATAAACATTTACCTCATTACTTGAAGATGCTATGTACAGACAGACGTTTAGTGTATTGTAGACTAACCTGTAGTCATAAGCCCCAGGGGGCATAGCCAACTAATGGTGGTGGTGGAGCTTCCTCCCAGGGAACAAGGGGGAGCTTCTTATGTGCTTGGGCCACAGGCCAGGCTTATTTTTTTTCTTACATTTGCTACATGAATTTGGTGTCAGCTTTCTTCCAAAGACTCCAAAATCATAATTTATTTTATTTATAGAGCTGTGTGATTTATACCCTGAGATATGTCTCAGTGGTTTCAAATTACAGAGAAGCATGGAAATACTGGCTGATTTTTTTTTTTTCCCTTACCAAGTCCATAGACTCTAAGCTGCAGGTCCAAGCCTAAAACTCAGCAGCTGGTAATGAAAGCAGAATTTAGTTTCATGGCCTCAAGTCTTGCTGTAAACCTTTGCTAAATTTCCGCTTCCTAACACCTGATGAGGACATGCTGCAATGATCTTCCTTGGGCTTGTCATTATTGTGAGAGAAAGCAACTTCAGATCCATTTAGGTCAAATATATTGTTAGGCAGATCTAGTGCTTGAAGAATGGAAAAGTTCCATTGAAGTCAATATAGCTGCATTGTTTTTTGTGTGTTTTTTTTTTTTTTTAAAAAAAAAAAAAAGCCAACCCACCGAATGAGTCTGTGACCTGGTATCTTCTAAAGTTATTGAGAGTTGACCTAGAAAAGATACATACACCCTTCTGTAGATCACCATGTTTTACTGTGGTTTCTATTCCTGGAGTGTGCTTGTTGGAGAAAAACATCTCTTAAATTTGAATTTTCATATAGTGCTTCCCTCCTTAGACAATTTTCAGTGATGCCAGCATCTGTGTTTTGAGGTGCTGCTGTTGATGGAAGCTGTTCTTACAACACACATGCTTGAAATACTTCAAAATGAGTGATTGATGGGGACACTAGCACATAGTATGTCACGGCTTTGGCATGCCACCAGTTTGCGAGGGCAACTTAAGGGATGCTATCCAGATTTAGCAAATATACCGTAGCCCGTTGCCATCAGGTTGCCAGATGCCTTCTCCCAGTGAATGCGAGGGAGTCGTTTCAGGCAGTCTTACTGCCTCGGGGTGCTGGATAAGCTGTCAGCTAGTCAGCAATTTGCCTTTGTTTTACATGTGTAAATGTAGCGTTTGGAAGCACCACCTCCCTTGAGCATGCACAAACCAACCTTGTGCTTGTGCACGTGTTTGTCTGGGGATGTTGAGGTTCGCCTCACTCTGTGCGGGAGAACACCAGCAGGTAGGTGCAGCTGTAGCTGCTCATGGCGGTAGTCAATTTGATCTCTCTCATTTTGATGTAGCATCAGCTTGCCTGACTGTGGGAGCTCTTTTCCCTGACTCTTGGGAAGCTGGAAGGGATGTAAAGCAGGGGTGGATACTGCCTTCAGATATGGAAATGGCATGTCTCGTGGTATGCCCAGCCTGGCTCGGCACCCTGCTCCAGTCCTTGGCTCTGCCAGGTGGAAACCATGCAGGGCTTCTGTGTAGCTGAGGTCTGTGCTCCCCTTTTTTGTAGTTGTGAGTTTGCCTGGGGAGGCTGATGGGTGTGTAAGGAGATGCTCTGGTTGGTGTCTAGCTTTCTGTCCCTGTTAACAGGACACCTGGCTCTAATGTCTTCAAGGACAGTATCTTGGAACCCTGGTAGAAAGCAAAAGCTTAAGTGCTTTGACTTCTAGAGCTTCCTTGCAGAGGCACACTGCTCCTTTCAGCCCTGTGCATTGTGTAGACAGTCACTTCTGAAGCCTAGTTATTTCCAAAGACTCGAAGCCAAAGAGGAGGGTCTCTGGAAGCCTTTCTGCTCAGAGATGACCTTCACTGCCAGCCCTGGCTACCGCCTCTGCTCAGCAGTGCTGGGAGGCTGGTGTGGTCCCATGGAAGTCTCTGTCGGGTGGTGCGTGAACTCTGAATTTTTTCCGAGACTGCAGCAGGGGACTTAGCACAGCAGCTGATCACGTTCAGAAACTCTGCACCTTTTTATGGCAGCAGAGGGAACCAGAAGGCTTAACGAGTCCTGTTGGCTCCTCCAGAAAAGGAAGGAGGGATTTATGTTGTTCTGTAGGCCTTTAAATAAACATAATAAAAAGCCAAATAAATTTTCTGACTTGTGCAAAGTGAATGTGTAAACTCAGTGGAAGCTGAGGGGAGATTTACCCCAGCACTGTGCATACCTGGGTAATTCCTTGAGAGAAAATAAGGGTTAAGGAAAGTGGCAAAGAAGGGCAGATCCCTGCAGGAGTAGCAATTACTGTGCTGTGGGAACATGAGATGTTGCCCCTCCTGTTCAGTGTACACATGCACTGAACCTTTAAAGACACCTGGAATCAATATACTATTTCAGGCCAAGATAATCTATCCAGAAAAAGACATAGACAAGGGGGAATAACTTTGCTCTCCTGAGAAGATGCCATTTGGGTGTCAGGATCAATACCTGTTCCTGAAGCAAAACAGACTCTTCCCTTGCAATGAATTGTTAAGTTGCTGGAAAGCGTGTGTGCCTGTATGAGAGTACATATGTTTGCATTGCATGGAGCTGAATTTGCTTAAGATTTAAATGTCCGCATTTGTATTTGATTGTGTCTACTGTGAGGCCAAGCAGCTGGAATTGTGCATGTATGTGGAAGAGAAAATGCACCTAGTCAGGAGCTTTGCAGGAATTAAGAGATCTGATTGACCAACTAAATTGAATTTCACTTTTGTTTCTCAGGAACTATGCAGTGAGTAGCTTCCATACCCACCCAGCTCAGGATTCCCTCAAAATGCGAGTAGCAGATGTCTTAGATCATGTCTTCAGTGAGCCAGCTGTTGATACGGCTTGAAGAAAAGCACGCAGTTGTTAGTCGTATGGGTTTGGCTAAAGATACTGTGCTGCCCACATTTGAAAACCTGGCTCAGCATTTGCCTCCATGGTTTGCAAGGTGTTGATGGTACCTGAGGCATGGTGCTGCTCCACCGCCTTGCAGGGTGTGTGCTGGTACGGCTTCAGCGGAAACAGAGTCAGGTCTGTAGCAAATACAGTTGTCAGCAAGCGGTGAGGGTGTACTGTGAATCCGGAGTAATTCTGTCCTTGCAGTATTTCAGTGACATGCCTGTAATTGCTTCTTTAGTCATCGTAGATGTCTGTTGGGTTTGTGATCTGTAAGAAAATAAAAGGGAAGCAGAAAGGAGTGAATAATGTACCTGTGACAAAAGCACTCTCTGAATTCATGTGTGGAGTGAGCTCTGGAGGCTCCTTCTAGACTCTGCACCGGCTGATCTCCATGGGAATTAGTTTCCCTCTGTCTCATTCCTCCTCAAGTAGTGCCTGTATCTTGCGTCTGGTAGTCCCATATTTCTTTTTAGGATGGTGCTGGGCCAACTGCAAGTCTCTGCAGCTGCAGTTACAGCAGGTGATAAGCTATCGGGTGCTGCCCTCTGCCACGTTTGCTCCTCCCTTGTCCTCATTGGTAAACTGATGGCTAGGTAGGTTTTGAGACTGAAACACAGAATGGGGTGGGAAGGAAAACCCTTCCGCCCCTGTCTAATGCCGTATCCCCAGGGCAGCGCAGTTAGAAACCACGACGTATCCGCTGCATGGCTCTCCT
Organism: Leptosomus discolor; assembly: GCF_034619465.1. Classification (NCBI taxonomy): domain Eukaryota; kingdom Metazoa; phylum Chordata; class Aves; order Leptosomiformes; family Leptosomidae; genus Leptosomus; species Leptosomus discolor. The sequence goes on from NC_141391.1 coordinate 159,160,460, forward strand.
CTCACTCCTTTCAGGGGTGTCTAGGGGGAAGGATGGGCTTTACGCGGTGCCCGGGAAGGTTGCAGCAAATCTGTTCAGTGTTGGAGAGCTTCACTAGCTATCGAGGCCGGCTGCCTATTTTTACCCATGCATGTGCTGCAGGAAAGTAAGAAGGGTAGTTTCTTAAAAAGCAGGCGTTTCTGAGTGAATTGTCCTCCCAGCATCCCTCTCTTTCTTCAGTGTGTAAATAGTGGAGGCAAAAGCAGTGTCAAAGATAGCAGTGGGTGAAGATGACATAAAAGTGTTCTCCACTGCTTGATGGTAACGGGAGCTGCAGTGCATTTGACTGGAAGTGATAGCAGCAGCTGTCTATTCTAGCACACCCAGCACACCCGTAGCAGTGTCCCTTCTGCTGTCATTCCTCCGAGGCACGTTGCTACATGGCCTTTGTTGCTAGACACCTTCCTAATGATGATCAAGACAGCAGCTTCTTCGCAAGGTTTCTGCTTTACTCCTAAATTTGGATGCAAAGGCTATGGGCAATAGTAGGGCTGATTTGGGGTTTTTGCCTGAGACATAACATCCAGCTTGGATGTTCCTTGACTGTCACTGTGATGCATCATTCAAATAAATTGTTAAAACTAAACCCGCGTGTTGGGTTGGGAGGTCTAACCTCGTTTCTCTTTTGTCAAAGAAGTTGATGGAGTGACAGTGTCATATACCGTGCGTGGTGCAGCGTGTTACTAATTACTGCGCACGGGTGCAGGCAGCCCCATTCCATACATTCTCGTTTCTGTTTGTAACTAATTAGGGGTCATCATGCTGCTGGTGGTCTCTGATTCTCCCCATTTATTGTCCGTAGGGTAGGCATCTACCAGAAGGCGGTGTTTACTTCAAATTAGAGCTAAGCAGCCATTTCCACCCCCGCGCCACCCCCCCACCCCCCCCCACCCCCCCCGCTATTGCCCCAAAGTTTCAGACTTCCCTGGCTTTAAAAATGTGAAATACCTACAAGCATAGCTGTAGAGAATTACAGGTAGCCAGATTTGTTGTGAATCATAACCTGATGCAAAGGAAAGCTGGGAACACCAGGCTGTGCAGTACAGTTCTATTAAGAATTAAAGGATGGTTAGGAAATAGAAGGCAAGTGTGGGTATACATGGTGAGTTCTTGTAGATGATCTGTTAAGTGCTTTAAAAATTGAGTTGTCCGGTTAACAATATGCAGACAGTAACAGGAAAGGGAGCATTTAGTCACATAATTTTTTTTTTTTTTTAAGAAAAAAACCACCTCTGAAGTTCTCAGACTGCAGCAGCAGGCTGTCTCTGCTGTGCTGTGGTGCCCCAGAATGCTCTGATGTCCCTGGTAACACGCTAGGTGATTGATCTACCCCATACAGGTTCTGCACGGTGGTGATTGCATATTACGAGGTGGCGCAGCTTAGCATGGCCTATGATTGTACTAGTTTATATCCTTTTGAGATAATATATATGGAAATGTTTTTAGAGATTGTGAAAAACTGTTGCTCTTTTTAAGCAGTATTTTTCCATTCTTCTTTCCAAATCCATCCTTTTTCCAGTGAGCAGAGAGGTGAAATGAGTGGAGATAATTGCCTCAGCCGTATGGGCCAGCAAACCAAGTGGATGCACTCTGTAGCCTGGTATTTTAATTTCTGAGTTCCTATCGGTGCTGCTGAAAATAGTTTGCTCTTTAGATGCTCTTGGTTTCTGCTGCTTTGGGATGACGTGAAATGTATCTGTAGCACTTCGCAGCTTTTAGTGCCTTCTGATGGCCGAGTTGCCTCTGTGTTCTCTTGATATCTCTTTTGTCTCATCCTTCAGCTGGGCTGAAACTTGCGTTGTGCAGGGACAGTGGAGGAGCCACAAAAGTTCTTTCCTAACTGGGACCACAAAACTTATTCTGGTAAATTGGATCTACTGAGCATGGTCATATGGGTTAGATGTAAACTTCTAGTGTGTATAACATCCAACTAGCTTGGGAGGTCAAGGGACAAAGCGAATCACCACTGCAGCACCAGTGAAGGAGGTACAAGTGGTCTAGGATGAGTGGTTTTGCCCTTCTGACTTCTGAGTTTCATAAATGGTTGCTGACTACGTGTCGTGCACCAAGTTACTTCAAAACATCATCCCACCGTGCAGCTGGTTAAAAGGGAAATGCACAGTGACCCTCTTAAATAAGTCCGTGCATGTTCACTGGAAGATACATGTTGATACAAGCGCAAAGTTATTAAAACAGTGTTTCCAAAGGCTTTCCTTCCCTCTTAGCACTCTGCCTTCCCAGCCCTGTGGCCTGCAAGAGTCTCTGGTGTTGACCAGAGCCCTGGAAAATTGCAAAGATGAAGGAAGTCAAGGCTGATGGGCTGGGGGTGCCCTCCTCCTGCAGCTGATTTGGCGATGCAGCTGGTAGGACAGCCAGTGTTGAGGCTCATTGCCACTGAAGGACTGCGCTTTCCGCACTGTTGTGCGGCGATTTCTTAATAGCATGTGGCCAGTGTCTCCTGATGCATCACCTGGCATTGTCCATAAGCCTTCATCACCTGGTTTTCTGGGAAGGACGCTTGATGTTTGCTCTTGGAGAAGCAGAAGGAGTCCCAGGAACTTCACTGAGAGCAGAGAAAGGCAGCTAAAAAGAGACGTGGGGAGCAGCCCAGCTTTTGATAATCCTTGACTAAGCCACCCGGCACCAGGCTTATCCCCTGAGTTGCTGATACAACAGTTGGAAATAACCTCTCTGCAAGGCCTGGAACTTCCCGAGAAGTCAGGTTAAGGGTAGATGTCCTGCAAATGCACCCATTCAGCCTTCGCTCTGGAAATGCCTGTCATCTCTGAGCACTTGAAAAGTGTGGGGGGGGGGAAGCTATTTTCACAAGGGCTGTGAACTCCATGAAGGATGGGTGAGCCTGAATAAACTTGTTTTCCCATTCCTGCCTTGACAAGGTAAGCTGCCTCTAAAAAAAAAAACCAAACCCACAAAGTGCACAACAGGGACTTGTAGTTACTCCTCCAAGAAACAGAAATGACTGTGTTGTGGGCCTTTTGATTGACAGCTGATGCAGCAGCCCTGGCCTGGCTTGCCAGAGGTATCAAGCGGGTTGTGCAGAAGCTGTGGCAAACATCAGGTGTTGGACATGCAGTCAGTGTGTCCCTTCAAAGCCAAGGGCACGATAGTGTGGAGGTCCAGTCCCCTCCCATGTGCGTTTGGTGCCGGTTGGGAGGCAGAGGGATGAGTTGAGCGTGACGTGTTGTTCCATGAAGTGGGCAACTCATAATGGTGCAGGGAGCTGTTGCGGGCTGGTATGTTATTAGGGATGGTTTATTTACAATGTGATCAGAAGGCAGGCAGGACAGATAATGTCAAATAAAAAGCAATTTTGAGGTACAGTGCCAGCAGAGGAGCTGTTTGGGTAAGTGCCAGGAAGCCTGCACGCTGGCAGCTTTGTCTGGTACTGTTTTACTGTAATATATAGAAATCTTTCTTTCAAGCTGCTTATGACTTTTCATGTGTTGTGTGTTAGCCACTCCCTTGCTGCTATATATTGCTGTTTTTCAATTACGCGTAAATTGTCTCCATTTTCTCTTCTCTCCCTGAACTATAAACAAATTTCCTCAAAGCCCCTGTGCCTCCTAAACCTGTGATCCTCTTGGTGGCATCTCCCCAGTTGCACCTCTTTCGCCTCCACAAACCTGCAGACTTTGGCACAAAATTGTGCGTTTTGGCTGAATGAAGGCTTATCCTTCCTAAGTTGTGTGTGTCTCCCCAGCCTGCAGGCTCATTGCACTGTTTCAGTCGGTCTTCACCTATGTTGGTGGTTCTCCATCACCTGGTGACCTCCTCAGCACTCATCAGTGAAGTGGGTTTTCTTACTGGGCTGGAGCAGATGCACATCATCCCTCTTCTCGTCACTGGGTGCTGTTTGCTACCCTTCGTAAATGTGGTTTGATTGTGACATTTGCTTGATACTTCTGGTCTTTAAGCAATTTTTTTGTAAGAACACCCTGAATCAGTGTTCTTATGTGATAGCATTTGGAGATCTGGTGGTTCTGGGTAAAGGTTGTGGGTGCTATAGGAAATTCTTTGTTTTCTACAAATATTGTAAATAGGTGAAATTTTGCATTAGAATATTGTGAAAATATATAAATGCTTTAAATTGTCAACTGGCTAGTTTACTCACATTTCTGATGCATCTGGGTTACTTAAGCTCACAATAAGCACACTGAGAGAAGATGTGGATCTGCAGTTTGTTTAGGTGACTGAAAATCTCCAGGCGTGTTTCCAGGGTAATGCTGGTCTCGGGTGGAGATATCAGTCAATAATCTGAATTTGGTTTTGAATTCATTCAAATCAGTCTTTGTAACTGGCTCCTCTGTCCAGCAGCCTGAGGTCTGGCCACGCTTGGTGATTTATTTATAGTTCCTCTGGCATGAGCGTTAGTTTGCTTTCCAGGATGAGCTGAGAATGTCGTTATCCCTGTGTGCTAAGTTATCACCTTTGCTAAGACCATTAGTTCACACTGTGAAGGGATTGGGTCCAAGGCTGGTCCAGCCTTGGCTTCCAGCTCCGCTGAGCTAAATCCACGGCAGCTGGTGAATGTTATTAAGATTTACACCAGCATAGATGAGCATAGACTATGACCTAGGACTTTGCTATTCCCTCTGTTTTTGTGGGGTTATTGTTGAAATCATACTCTCTCATGTATGTAATCCCATAGGAACAAGTAGTAAAGACTGCTTCATTAATCTAGAATCCATTCCCTCCAAGACATTTGCATGTTTGGAAGACATTCAGGTTTCTTCGGGCAGTATCATTCTTTACTGAACTTTTACTGTTCATGCTGTTTTATGTTGTGTATTTTATTTCTTCTAATAAAGCAGTTGATTGCAATTTCCTAACTCTGTCTCTTACCCCATCCCCATGTCGTACCTCTTTTTCTACAAACTGTTTATCTCCAGACTGCTCATATCTTGCTAGTTCCATATGAGCTTCAAGACTGCTCAACAGCAGTTTTATGGTCTTAGTGTATATTTGGTTTCTTTAGATCCCTTCTGTGCATGTCATTTGGTGTTATTGAGTTGTAAAATGGTAGGCTAAATTTATCTCTTGTTTAACTCCATTGACTTCAGTAGGTGTTTGCTATAGAAGGAATTTGGCACATTGATTAAATGGATATATTTTCATATTTTGTCGGGAGTTTTTTGGTTTTGTTTTGTTTTTTTTCTTTCCCCAGGCCTATCTATATAATGAATTTTATCTCCTGCTTAATACTTCTGTGTCCTTTGTACAGAACACATAGGGAAATAACTTGAGTGCTTCATCTGTCTGGATTCTTGTTGTGTGATCCCCTGCCTTGTTCAACAATACACCCATTCTCTGTGCTGTATTTTCCTTGATATGTTTATAAAACATATACTCGTTTCCCTTTACTCTTTCAAGTAAAAAGCAAAACAAACCCCCTACTGTTTGTCTCCTTAACTTTATGCCTTATAATATTTTTACTTCCATTGTATATTCAGACTTCATAACTTCTTTTCTTTCCTCTCTCATTTATTTTCTTATTTAAGAAATGAGCTTGCTTCATGCCAAGAGCCAGAGGAGCCATTTATTTTGACCCACTTGTTTCTCTCTAGCAATTCACATGTATTTCTTCCAGGTTAGCCTTTAGGGTATCACGTCCTTTTCATTTTGAAATGCAGGATGCTGTTTTCTCAATTTTTTTTTAGTTGAAGATAAATTTGTTTTCCTGAAGAGATATTTTAAGTCCCTTCCATAGTACTTGGCTCATGCAGAAGGACCACCAAGATTTTTCTTGTAGGTTTTTAGTGAACACCTCCCTCCTAGCACCAAATTTAGCATTACCTCATGTCTCATTGCATTCCCTGTTGAAATGTGTTATCATTACCTTCACAGTTCACAAAGTCCTCTGACCTATATATTACAGAATGGCAGGTCTTTCCCAAGAGCTAGCTCAGCAATTAAAATTTCCCACTGGCACAGATGGTTATGATAATAGGACATCATATATTTATATATAAAGTGAGTGAGAAAGAGAGAGAGCACTCCTACATTTTTCAAAGCAGTGTACAAACATTAGCTAATTAACCCTAATAACAGCTTTGCAAGGAAATTAAATGTGATTATTCACATTTTATAGATGGAAAAGCTCAGGAAAGCAAACTAAGTGACATGCCAGAGGCCAGCACAAGATGTCATTATTGAGGGGTGGGATGAGATTTGAGGACCAAGAGCTAACTTGACATGGTGCTGTTCAGTCCAGCAGGCTGCTGAGTGCTAGATGAGATCTTTCCTGAAATCCAGCTGGTTTACACCTCTTGTATGGTTTTGAATCGTCCCTGGTGTGCTCATTTATTTGAGAGAGTTAAATTGTTATTTTCAAAGCTTGTCCTTCTTTGCATGGCTTGCATTTGTCACTACCCTGAAGCCAGAAGAGGTGCCTGGCACTGGAAGTTTTGTTTTCTATCCATTTTTTTTGGTGATGAAAACAAGCAGATTTGTGTTGTAGCTGCAGCGAGGACATCCACCTCATTTCAGTGCAGGGAGCTCCAGCACCATTTTCTGCACATGGCTGCTGTTGGAGTTGAAATGAAATGACTGAGGCTGTTGTCAGAGTCTCTGACCTGATGAAAACAATGTATAAGTAGTAGAGTAGTGAACTGTTATTTGGTTTAAGTGACATTTTTTCTGTCACCTCATCCACTTCACCCACGGTGGGCTGTGTGTGTCTGTTCCAGTCTGTGCATGGGAATTATGCTTCAGTGGGCACAGAGCTCACCCCATAGCAGTGCGGGGGGCCGTAGCCTGTATGCCTGCTCTCAGCACTGCATTGAAGCAGTGTGGCAGCAGCCTGCTTGCTCTTAGAGGCATGAAGAAGTGGCTCACCTCATTTAGCACTTACCAGTTACCAGCCTTGTCTGTGCCTTAGCTTATCCACAGTTTGACAGGGCAGCAGATAGTAACTCCTTGAGTCTTGAAGCTTTTGTGGAAGTCTCTTTATGCAGGGGGAGTTGGAGGTGATGTCCGTGTCAGATTCAAGTGGGCAATGCTGTGAGGCTGTGATGATGGTTTGGGGTTTGGATGGTTCCTAGGATTTGAATGTAAGGTTTGAATTTGGTCTTCCTAACAAAATAAAATGTGAGATCCAGTTGCACTTTCTTAACCTTTTCTCACCTTGCCTGTCACTTCTGGTTTTTGAGTACTGGGCGGGAGTGTTGTATCATGTTACCAGCTGCTATTTTTAGCCAAAGCAAGCAGCACCGTGGATAACCTGTACACTTTGCAACCATTCCTGGAATGTAAGTCTTTCAGATAACCTTGATCTCAAACAGCACATACAAAATCAGATGCAGAGGTTGCAAGCATTTTGGAAAAAGGTGATGGAGTTTTAAGCTTTGTTTGCTTTTTGTTTTCAGGTGACCATCTGGCCGAACACCTGAAAGTGGGGTAGTATGGTGGGCACTCTTTCGTTATCAGCCACCGGCAATAGCAAAACTTCTCCCTGGGGAGTTGTCCTGGTGAGGGCAGAGCAGCAGCATTTGAATTGAAAATGTTTGTGCTGTCTGAATTTTTCTGTGCCTAATGGAAACTACAGCAGGGAGCTGGAGGAAACAAAACCCATTTCTTTTTCTGCGATGTCACTGTCATAACTTGTAATATAATGCAGCCCAGTTTATCTCTAGTTGGCTTTCCACCCAGAAAACAGGGAAGCAGTGTAAAGCCATGCTGGGTGATGAAGGGCTCTTACTCACCGTCCCACCCCTCTGCACAATAGAAATGCTTTCTCAGCAGCAGGCATCTGCAAAACCTGAAATCCCTCCTAAAGCGAGCGCTGCCCCTGCCCCTGGGAGCTGAACCTGCATGTGGCCACCCATGCCTGGGACATGTCCAGGGACTTCCCCCGGTCCTTGCTGCTGTGGGGAACCCATCGTGCCTTCTTGCCATTGCCCTGTGAGCCGGTGAAGCTTTGTTATTCCTGTGTTATGGAAGGAGGGGAATGTTTCAGGGAGGGGGGCGGGGAGGATAGGAGATTTGCCTGAGCCCTGCACAGCCCCTTGGGTGGCTGCAGCAAGGCAGGGAGGAGGCAGAAAGTGGGTAGCTGATGAACTTTAAGGGTTTGTGCCACAGTCCTGGCCTCTCTGAAGCAATGGAGAGGTGGGGATGCACTGCAGTTTCCCCCGAGTAACTGTGGCTTTGTCCCCCCAGGTGCTGGCAAGGGGGGTGGACTTCACTGCAGGGGCTGCCGTCCCATGGCGGTGATATCTGCCTTCATCAGCCCCGGGCTTAACGCCTTGGAGAGGAAACTCCATGCTGTGTTAATTAGCCTCGGTTTGTGCTGGGCTTCATTATTTAAACGGGTCGTTTGGCATGGGTGGAATTGGATTCTGCAAGGCCTAATGTGACTTTGGTTTATGAAGGAATGTAAATCTAGCAGTGCCGCCATCAGAGGAGCCTCTTTTGGACAGCGGCTTCACCACATCAGGCTGAGTTTTAGTTTGTTTGCTTTATTTTTTTTCTCAAAATCCAGCATCTGTGAAGTTATTTCCATACATTGGGAACTATACTAGCAAATGTCTGCCGGCTGGTGGCAAGGTCCTGGAGCAATGTTACCCATCTAGGTGAGCCCCATGCAGTGAGCTGGGCTTGCGAGACGCGTACATCACCTGAGCCGAGATTTTCAGTCATCTTCCAAGAGCAGTATCGTGCTGCTGCCCTAAATCCCTGCTTTACCTATGGTTGTGGCATGTGCCCTAAAGCTTCCCTATGTGCCTGACCCTGGGGGAGCTGAATGTGCGGCTGGGGTTGTTTTCAGGAGTGCTGCAGCAAATGGATGAGCAGAGGCTATGAAGGAGCAACATGCTATGTAACAGCATCGTAGGAATACACGGGATTAGAAATGGTCTCTGGAGTTGCTGTTTATATTCTGAGTTAAATTAAGGTTTCTGAAACTTGAAGTCAAAGGAGAACAGTGTTTACTGGGAGATATAGCTCACAAAAGCTTATTACAGAGGCCTGGGTAAAAAGGCCCATAGGAATCCGATGGAGTGGTTATATGAAATATTGAGGAAAACCAGACCGTATTCCCAATTTTTCTCTTAAATATACTTTCCTGTGTTCATTAAAGTCAGCGGCAACCTTGTGTGTACATCTGAGGTCAGAGTTTTGCATATTAAAAGAGGCAGGCTTAGGATGTTTATTGTTGGTGCACAGATTGGCTCTGCAGGGGATAAATGCAGTTTATTTTCATGTAATGTAGTGTAAGAATGCTTCAAGGAATTGCAGGCACCAGTGGGGATTTAAAGCAAGATCTGGAAAAATACTCACATATTAAAAATTAAAGTACACATCATAATTTTATTTCAAGCTTAGCATTATAGTATTTTTCATTCTGCAGAAAAATAAGATTAAAAAATTGGTTTCCATGTGGTGCTATTAGATTGGTTACATAGTTTTAGCAGATCTGTGCTCAAGCTATGAAAAATCTTGAGATGTGGCTGTATAGTGTGAAAGAATATTGATGACGTCTCTGAAGTTTTCTATGCATTACCAAGTGGCCTGGATGAAGCAGAAGTAAGATGTATAATACCCAGTTATCTGAAGATGGCAAATCAGACATGCTTTTCACATAGCAGGAGCAACTGTGAGACAGAAAGTGTAGGAAGACCAGGAGAGAGAAGAACGGGCAGCTGCTTGTGGTGTTGGAATTAGCATAGGTGTGTGGAAATACTAATACACTTGGGGTGAAAATACTATCAGCCAGAAATTAAAAAGAGGTTATTAAAATGCAGAGGAGCAGAGAAAGCCCGAGGTTACCTCACATAACTAGCTAATCAAATGCGAGTATTCAGTTTGATGTGTTGCAGAAAGCAAATGTTATTTGCCTTCCAGGACTACAAGAGAATATGTCCAAGAGCAAATAATGCATTCTTAAGTGGACCTGTTTAGCATTCCTGTGTGCTCGGGTAAAATAAGCTGGTTTATACTTGAGGCAGCATGAGAAAGGACCTGGATTTCTTTCTTGATGTTGGTTATGCTAGTGGGAACTAGCTCTGGCTGGAAGTCACACTTAAACTTATTGTGCGTTCTGTCATGCAAGCAGCTTAAAACTGAAATCACTTTGGCAATGGTATTTTTCTTCGTTTTATGCCATTTTTCAAAGGTTCTGGGAAAGTGGAAAAGGAAATGATGTTAAATGTCTTGTTTCTTGGCTGAGGGGGCACGCTGCTGCTCTGTTGCTTTGGTGGTTGGGTGTGCTTCCAGGCTTAACAGGCACCGCTGTTATAGGTTAATTCTTGCTGCCTGCGTTGCATGAATGGCCTGACAAGGGAAGTTTTTGCTTTTTTTTTTTTTTTTTTTTTTCTCCCTTGCTGTGCTCAAGTGGCAAAAAACCCCTAAAAGGTCCTCTTGTCTGCTCATCAACAGCATTGAGAGACAAGTACTAAGCACAGAAGGTAGGACTTTTGAGGGTTGTGGCCAGGGTGCCAGCAAACACTTGCTATTCTCTTTTCAGTCTACCTTACATTTCAGGTTCATTTGCTGATAATGTGTGCCCTATGACCTCTTCAGTCATTCCTCTGTGCTTGCATCCTGTAAAGGTCACATCCTCTGTTTCCGTGAGTTCACAGCTGGTGAAGGTTAAGCGAGGAGTGTGTTCCTCTTGGAAAAGAGTTAACCCAAGCCCAGTTAGTCGTTTCCAGCAGGGTAACTCAAGCATGGATTAACAGAGTTTGTAGGCTTCCGATTTGGACCTGGTACCATCTACCTTCTCACACATGCTGAAGGGAGGTTTACCATAGTTTTATTCACACTATACAGCAGCCCCATCCTAGACATGCTGGTTCATGTCTTATACTGGAAACTAGAAGCCAGCTATGCTTCTAAGAGGCTCCCATAAATACAGGCTGATTGTGTGTGGGTTTTTTTTTCCTCATTCCTCTGTGATATTGCAGTATGTTTTATGTGAATGTCAGTGAAGGCATTAGTAAATACCTGTAACACTGTTGCTTTTGTTGTTTTGCAATTGTCCTCATGCTTTTGCAAGAGCAAACTCACTGGCTGGAAGGAGGTTCTTGATTCAAAAAGCAGTCTGATGAGTGTGTATACGAGTAGTGAGCAAGTGATCAGCTATTTGACTTGTATTTTTCTCTGCAATCAGCTCATCTTGCCAGCATTGCCCTCTGTGAGTGCTGGCCAGCCTGTGGGCTGTGACACCAGGGAATTTTCTGGTGCATAGGGGCAGGGAGGACCATTGCTTTCTGGTAGTACCAATAGGTACAATGTCACCTTCAACTGTGTGAGGCAACTAGTGCTGGTTCCCTTTCCTTGTGCCTCCTAAACTGAACACCCCATCTGGGATGTGTTCAAAGCAGCCTATGCAATATGCACACCCAGTCGTCCTGTCCTCAGGGTGGACAAAATACCTCCTGTGTGCTGTGCTGCCTGGTGAAGTGTGGCTGCTTCTGGTGGGATGGGTGATTGCTCACTGCTGGAGATGGATGGACACAGTATTTGTGATGGTGTAGAAGACTCAGGGCAAACCTGCATATGGGGAAGAGTGGTCTTTGTATCTGTTTGTAGAGATAGGGAACATCATCTTCCTGGTGAGAGGTAGTCTACACTGAGGGTAAAAACATGTGGGCATGGAAATCCAAATATGTGATTTTTTTTTTTTTTTTTTCCTCTCTATCTTTTCTTTCACTCACCCAGCTATGGAGAATGCTTTTTTTGGTTGTTGGTTTGTTTTTTTTTTTTTTTGCTTAGTTGCCTTTAATGCCCCCCTCCCTCCAAAAAAACCCACAAAAAACCCAAACAAAAAACTCCCAAACCCCAGAAGAAAACAACTAACCAACCAACCCCAGCAACAGCAGCAATTATTCTTCAGACTGTGTGCTTTTTTTTGCTGCGAGATGGACATTCTTGATGGGCAGCTTTTGTTCAGCACCTTGAAACTCTTTCAGGTTAGCCTGGTGCTGGAGTCTGTGCTCATCAACCACAGTCTCCGCATTCTATTGCTTCCATGCATTTTCTCCAATTGCGATGAGTATTTCTATCTGTTAGCAACTTTCTGAGCTCCTTGGTCTTATTTTCAGGCCAAGCCCAGGATGTGGCATCCTAGCTAGACCAAAGGTTTTTCTAGCACCCAAACATGAGGACTTTGATACTGAGGCCTGACCCAGTCACAGAGCAGTCTTGGTGGCTTGAGCCATAGAGACCAGGCTTGGGAACCGCATCTTGCAGGACGTTGCAGTGACGAAGCAACCACCTTGAGTTCCTCAGGGCCCAATTACTGTCCACTGGAAATTGCATTTTATTTTCCTTGTGATGGGGTGCTCTACTCCTTCCCCCAGCTCTGAGTTTAAATTCTGCCCTTGGAGCCTGCTGCAGTGGCAACAGCTGAAACACAGTGAATGAATATTTATTCATTCAGGGATCCCATCAGGGACATAGAAAAACGTTTAGGGTGACTCTCTTCCTTTTCAATAATTGTGCGTGAGTGTTTCCACATATATTGAGGAATGCTCTCTGCAAGAGGTTGAAACTGCTGCTGACAGCTCTGTCCTCTGTATTCTGATGCAGTCTTCAGATAACTCCCTCCACTCAAACCAGATTGCATCCTGAGAGAAAATCTCTCTGGGAATGAAGTTGGGCAGCTTGACTGTATCATTTTATATTGTCATTTGAAAGAATCATTTCTCTGCAGCTGGGACTGTTTCTCTGAAAGAAGTGAAGGTTATAATTTACTTAGCTCCAGCAGGGCAGGGGATGCTGCACAACCATACAGAGTCTTGTTGTTTTCACAGCATTGAGCAGCACCATCTTCTCAAACTCGGAGCCTAGGGTTTAATACAGCTTATGAGAAATGGCAGCTTTTGTGAGAAAATAGAGTAAAAGTGTTAATCTGCATGCCTTTATAATTCCCACATGAAGCGAAAATTAGCCTTCTTCCATTTGGCAGGAAAAAATTTATGAAGAGGGGATGTGAAGAAAAGATAGTTTTATTTTTACTTAATCTGCTATATTACGTTTACCTGCTTGTTATCAGTAACTGAAACTGAACTGCTGTTTTCAAAATAGGTGAAACACATTTTGCATACGTATAGAAGGGTGTCTGTGTATATTGGGTCAGTGCTTCATCCTGGATGCTCGTGACTGACCGCCAAATGTCCACCTACTCCTCCAACCTGTCGAGGCAGTGTTCATGGTCATTTGTGGTCCAAGCCAACTCCTGGTTATGTCACTGGAAAAGCTCTTGTTGACTTCATTTGGAGCTGGCTTGGCCGCCATGCTTCAAGGTGCTGCATGGTTGCTTGCATGAGGAGACGAATGGGACCTAATACTCCATGCTGAAATTAACTATTTTAGCTTGCCATCCAAAGCAGTGCTACATGCTTCCTTCTTGAGAGTGATGGGAAGCCTTTTCTCACCAACAGTGGGATGGGGAAACATTCCTGCCCTCGGTGCAACAACTGGCAGAGGAAAGCACCTGCTGGGGATCCCATTGCCTGGTGTGCTGTTACTTCTGCTTTAGTCCGTCAGCTGTTGTAACAGGAGTTACATTTACTGGCTGCTGATGCAGTGCGGTGGGGATCAGATTGCTTCTTATGGGCTGGAAGACTTGAATGCATTGGTAGATGCTCCCATATATAGTGCCCTCTTCGCTTGATAGATAAGTGTCCCAGCAAGGTTACCAAAATAGCACAAAAGCGGAAGGTATACAACCAACTGCTCGCTCTATCCCGATGTGAAATGTGATGGCTCTGGAGATGGGTGCAGCCATGTCCCTTTGGAAAAGTCAATTAGAGGTCAGGAGAGTAGGACCCAGGTATAAAATCTATATTTTATATATAGAGCTCTGCAGTCAAGTCCTGTGGGCCAGTGAAGTGTTTTTTGATGGACACACAGAGAGGATGCGGTTTGGCAGAAGCTGGGCAATGAATCAGATGAACCCCAGAGGTCTAGTCTCCCAGGAGGGTACTGTGGCCATTGGGGGACTCTTCCTCCTTGCAGAACCAAGGACAACCATGAGGTTGAGAACTACTGCAGGAGCAAGAACTACTGCAGGAGCTAGATAATACTTTTATTTCAAAAAAAAAAAAAGAATTTTTTACAGGTTTACATTCACCAGGCTGATATGCTTGAAGTCTGATAACAAACAAAATTTATTTTACACTGAAAGATGAGCTATTGTGATTTGATTTTCTTTTTTTTCCTTTTTTGTATTTGGCACAAGTTGGCTTTTGTGTGGAAAGACTGGGGACATTGCAAGAGTTTTGAAAATGCAGGTACGGGTAGACATAAGAATCCCTAACATTCTTACGTGAAGATACAGTAAATATGCATGCATACAAATGTGTATAGAAACACATGTATTTGTGTAAATTTAGCTAATTGTGACAGTAAATTCCATGCATTATTAAAAAAAAAAAATTGCATGTTATTTCCAGTTCCAACCATTCGAATGCAGGGTTAGTTTTTCAGTCTGGACTGCTCTGGAAACTTAAGTCCAATATTTACACACATTGCTCGTGCTAGAAATGATATAATCCTATTTCAGGGCAGTTTAGTCATTGATAGCAGTGTAGGTCCACAGAGGTTAGATGATGCAAACATAAATCAGCAGAAGCTGGGTTCCAGTGAGAGTTTTAAGTTTTCAGAGCCCTGGAAGGCACTAGCAGTCATCTTAATGTGGAAAACTAACACACAGACCATAAATATGCTGAGTGCAGTGCTTTTTGGGGCCATAAGCAAAGCACATATTTTTTTTTTTAAAAAAGGAGCTATTTGTGTATGTTTGTGCAGCATTTTATGTTGTCATTGCCAGTCTGGCTTCCCTCTGTCCCCTTTTGTAGTCATAATAAAGAAATGCACCTCTCTGCTTCCCCGTACTCCTACTTCATCTTTTTGGGGAACACAGATATGATTGTATTGTGCTTAGCCGGGTTAAATACCTATTGGAAAATGAAGCAGCAGCTTAGGAGACGTGTCATTCTGCTGCAGCTTGTATGGTGTACTCGCGTGGTCTTCTGAGTATGGCATTGCCCCACCTATCCAGCTGGCTTTCCCCTGCCGTTGCTTCACAGCCCTTTGGCAGTAGTGGGAAATAGTTACACGTGTCCCAGTTAAGCATAAATGATTTCTCCACTTTTTTCCTGTCCTTTCCAGTTGTACCATATTTTCATATATAGATTGTTGTGTTTCAGCCTTTTGGTCTTGTGGAGGTAGGCTTGCTTCTGTTCTCCTAAATTTAAGTAAGCAAGCTTAACCCTTGCTGTCACTGAAACACTCTCAAATCAAACCTTGTAATCTCTTAATAAGCTGTGTTTTGCCCGGATCATGAAATTTGCACTGAAGATGAAATCAATAGGCATTTACCTGAATAAAAATCTCAGGGTAAGGCTTTTGCAGGGTGAGCTCATTATAGAATCATAAAATCATTTAGGTTGGAAAAGACCTTTAAGATCATAGAGTCCAGCCATTAACCAAGAACTGCTAAGTCCTCCACTAAACCATGTCCCTAAGTGCCACATCTACGTGTCCTTTTAAATACCTTCAGGGATGGTGACTCAACCACTTCCCTGGGCAGCCTGTCCCAGTTCTTGACAACACTTTCAGTGAAGAAATTTTTCCCAATATCCAATGTAAACTTCCCTGGCACAACTTGAGACCATTTCTTGTCCTGTCACTAGTTACCTGGGAGAAGAGACTGACACCAACCTTGCTACAACCCCAGTTCCCTCAGCCATTCCTCGCACGACTCCTCTGTTGCTCTAGACCCTTCACCAGCTTTGTTGCCCTTCTCTGGACACACTGCTGGCTCATGTTCAGCTGGCTGTCAGCCAGTACCCCCCAGTCCTTTTCCACCAGGCAGCTTTCCAGCCACTCATCTCCAAGCCTGTAGTGCTGCATGGGGCTGTTGTGACTGAAGTGCAGGACCCAGCACTTGGCATTGTTAAACCTCATACAATTAGCCTCGGCCCATTGGTCCAGCCTGTTCAGATCCCTTTGAAAAGCCTTTCTACCCTCAAGCAGATCAACGCTCCTGCCCAGCTTGGTGTCGTCTGCAAACTTACTGAGGTTGCGCTTGTTCCCTTTGTCCAGACCATTGATAAAGATATTAAACAGAACAGACACCAATACTGAGCCCTGGGGAACACCACTTGTGACTGGCTGCCAGCTGGATTGAACTCCATTCACCATAACATTTTGGGCCCGGCCATCTAGTCAGTTTTTTACCCAGTGAAGTGTACACTTGTCCAAGCCATGAGCCGCCCGTTTCTCCGGGAGAATGCTGTGGGAAATAGTGTGGAAGGCTTTCCTAAAGTCCAGGTAGACGACATCCACAGCCTTTCCCTCATCCACTAAGCGGATCATCTCGTCATAGAAGGAGATCAGGTTAGTCAAGCAGGACCTGCCTTTCATAAACCCATGCTGACTGGGCCTGATCATCTGGTTGCCCTGTATGTGCCACGTGATGGTGCTCAAGATGATCTGCTCCATAACCTTCCCTGGCACCGAGGTCAGACTGACAGGTCTGTAGTTCCCGGGATCCTCCTTCTGGCCCTTCTTGTAGATGGGTGTAACACTTGCTGACTTCTAGTCCACTGGAATCTCACTGGATAGCCAGGACTGCTGGTAAATAATGGAAAGTGGCTTGGTGAGCACTCCTGCCAGCTCCCTCAATACCCTTGGGTGGATCCCCTTGGGCCCCAATAGACTTGTGTGTGTCTAAGTGGTGTAGCAGGTTGCTAACCATTTCCTCTTGGATTATGGGGGCTTCATTCTGCTCCCTGTCTTCTGATTCAGGGGGCTGAGCACCTGGAGACGACTAGTCTTACTATTAAAGACTGAGGCAAAGTAGGCATTAAGTACCTCAGTCTTTTCCTCATCATTTGTCACTTGTTTCCCCCACATCCAGTAAAAGATGGAGATTCTCCTTAGCCCTTCCTTTGTTGCTAATGTATTTATAGAGACATTTTGTATTGTCTTTTATGGTAGTAGCCAAATGAAGCTCTAGTTGGCCTTTGGGCCTTCTAATTTTTTCCCTATATAACCTCACAACATCCTTGCAGTCCTCCGGAGTTGCCTGCCCCTTCTTCCAAAGGTCATAAACTCTCTTGTTCTTTTCCTGAGTTCCAGCCAAAGCTTTCCATTCAGACAGGCCCGTGGTCTTCCCCACTGGCTTATCTTTTGGGACATGGGGACAGCCTGCTCCTGCACCTTTAAAGATGGTTTCCAACCATCACATCACCCACAGGTCATTCTCTGTTCACAAACAACAGGTCCAGTAGGGTGCCTTCCCTCGTTGGCTCACTCACCAGCTGTGTCAGGAAGTTCTCTTCCACACAGTCTAGGAACCTCGTAGACTGTTTCTTCTCCATTGTATTGTGTTTCCAGCAGATGTCTGGTACATGAGAACAAGGGCTAGTGATTGTGAGACTCCTCCCATCTGCTTATAGAATATTTCACCTGCCTCTTTGTTGGGGTTGGGTGGTCTATAACAGACTCCCACAATGATACCTGCCTTGTTGGCCTTCCCCCTGATTCTTACCCATAAACACTCAACCTTATCTTCACCATCATCAAGTTCTTTGCCTATCCCTTCTGAAGAGTTTATAGCCATCCGTTGCAGCGCTCCGGTTGTGCGAGTCATCCCGCCGTGTTTCTGTGGTTGCAACTATATCATAGTTTTCCTGCTGCACAATGACTTCCAGCTCCTTCTGTTTGTTGCCCATGCTGCATGCATTGGTGTAGATGCACTTCAGTTGGGCTACCACCTTTTTGGGGGTAGAAGCCATAATTCCTATGTGATCATTCTCAGCCATTTCTATGGTTTCTAAAGCATCAATAACCCTTTCATCTGGGCTGCTGCATGGCTCTCCATCCCCTACCTCCACTGAGATCACAGAATCACAGAATGTTAGGGGTTGGAAGGAACCTTGAAAGATCGTCTAGTCCAACCCCCCTGCCAAAGCAGGACCACCTAGAGTAGATCACACAGGAAAGTGTCCAGGTGGGTTTTGAATGTCTCCAGAGAAGGAGACTCCACAACCTCTCTGGGCAGCCTGTTCCAATGCACTGTCACCCTCACAGTGAAAAAGTTTTTCCTTATGTTAGTGTGGAACCTCCTATGCTCCAGCTTGCACTCGTTGCCCCTTGTCCCGTCATTGGACATCACTGAGAAGAGCCCAGCTCCATCCTCCTGACACTTGCCCTTTACGTATTTGTAAACATTAATGAGATGGCAGACTGAAGGACCTCACTAGTACACAGTCCCTCATACATTGGCATGCTACCCCCATGCATATCTCTAGTGAGACTGGTTTTATCCCTTTCCTGCTTCAAATCTAGTTTAAAGCTCTTTCAATGAGCTCTGCTGACTCCTGTACAAAGATCCCATTGAGACAGGTGTATCCCGTGTGTTGCCAGCAGGCCTGGAGTTGTGTAAACTGACCCATGATCAAAACACCCCAAAATTCCGTTGGTGACACCGGGCTTGGAGCCAGGTATTGATCTGCTGGCTCTTGCTGTTTCTTCCCTCATCGTTCCCTGCAACTGTAATGGTAGAGGAGAACAGTACCTGTGCTCCTGATCCCTTAACCAGTTGCCCCAAGGCTCTGAAGTCTCTCTTGATTGCCCTCGGACTTGTTGCAACTCCATCACTGCCTGCCTTGAAAATCTACGATGGATAATAACCTGAGGGCTGTACCAGGGTAGGATGCTTTCACATCTTCAAGATGGGCCCCGAGAAGGCAGCAGACTTCCCTAAGTGGGTCCAGTCTGTATATTGGGCCTTCTGTTCATCTCAGGCAAGAGTCTCCCATGACAATGACTTATCTTTGTTCTTTACGGAAGCAGTTTTGATGTGGGGTGTAGATGGACTTAACCTTGGTGACACCTCTAAGCTAGGTGAACCATTGTCCTTATCACTGTTTGGTTCCACTTGCAGAGCCTGGCACTTGACAAGGTGGGGTAGTCACAGAGGAGACATGCCTATTGTGCTGGGCAGTAACTGGTCGCCATTGCCCCCTATCCCTTAAGTCCCTGTGTTCAGCCAGGCGGAGAGAAGATAGGGTATTCTCCATATCATCCATCCTTGTCTGCCTGTTGGGCCTGTCCCAGGGAAGGTAGGGTGCGTTTCCAGTAGTCTTGTCTCTCTCTTGCACTCCCTGATACTCCTCAACCTACTCATCTCCTCCCGGAGTTCTGTCATTAAGCGGAGGAGTTCCTCTCCATGTACGCACCTCCCGGGGTGCTCGCTGCAGCTGTCCAGTCCTGGCATGAGAGCAGGGCACATCATCCTGCAGCCGGACACCTGGGTGGCAGTGTGTTCCCATCAGAGCTCTGTCTGGTTAGCTGCATCAGTTGTGGTGGGTCCAGAGCTTAGAGAGGCCATGCTTTCTGCTGGGTGGATACCATTGCTCCCTGGTTGAGCTGGCAGAGATTCAGCCACCTTCCTGCATGCCCTTGCATGTGAACTGAGGTGCCACGCTGGTGCTCCTGGGCACTGTTGCTCCCTAAGGGCTGCTTCTGTATGTAAGAAGGGGGACTTGGCTGCTGTTGCTCCTCCCACCTAAGTCTCATCAGCTGCTGTGATGTGAGCTGCAGGCTGCTGGTGGTGCTCTCAGTCCCCCTGAGGTTCCCCTGGTTTTGGAACACCCCCCTGGTGCACCGCGCTGGAGCTGCTTGCTTTGGTGACATTACGTATGTGAATCTAACTCTTCCGTTTAACACAGTGGTCATGTTTTGAAACAAGTGTTCATCCTTGCACCCTAATGCGTTCTTTTTCTGTCTCAAAGACTTTTGGTTGGATCCTGACTGCTGCTTTCTCGTAACACCGTGAGGGTCTTTCTTGGTGCCTCCCTCGAGTGCCTAATGTCCTATCTGTTGAATATCTTTAATTCAGGACTTAACACATTGTATATATCTGGCTTAACCTTTGGCTACTGAAGCAGCAGACTCTTCTCTTCAAACATGCAAAGAAGACAGCCTCTATATAAATGTGTAACACCATGAGGTAAATCATCACCACTTCTACTCCACGGTACTCCGAAGAAATCCATGTAAGAGCACAGGTGCATGTCAGGGCAGAAACTGGGCTCTGTGTCATAAATCTTTGTTTTGGAGACAGGCTTGTTAGGTGGGCAATCATCCTTCTACCTCTCCTGGTTTTTTTTTGCTCTTGAGAGCTGTCAAAGTAGCAGTGTGGTTGTAGGTCTTATAAAATACTGATACTTATGTGCCAAGAGGAAAGAAGATGTCATATGTTACAGTAATAAGTAGCTCTGACAGAAGGATGTAATTGTGCCAGGGCTTCTGGTGACCTCATGAACCACATGAGTGGGTTTGGGGTGGCTTCTCACCACATGCCCCAGATGGGAGGTGCCTTGATTGCATGGTTGTATTTGAAAATTAAACCAGTTGTACTTCAATCACTTCATCTCGGTTTTCGCACTTCTCCTTACTTGTGATCGTCTCAAACCCTCCACTTCTATCCAAGAGTGACTTGAACGTGTGCTGTGTTTCAGTATCAGGAACAAAACCTGTATGGCATGGGTCTTCAGCTACTGTCTTCTCTTGGCGTAGTGTTTTCTGCCATGAAGCCCCCTTTTGGCTTCCTTGCTGAGCCCTCCATCCATCCTCCCTGTGCTTCGAGTTAAACACCTTCCCATTGCTCACCTCTTCCGGCAGCTCCTACTGGCCCTTTGGCCTTCAGCTTCCTCACTTTCCTCTTCCCACAATGCTGATTTTTATTTTGGCTGGGAGTTTGTGAATATATTTTATCTACGTGCAAAATATGGCACTAGCTGATGGTGCAAATTACCCATACTGTTCGGCGATGACCTTGTGAAACCCAGCATCTGGTGCAGCAGTAATTAAGCAGACGTGCTCTTGTGTCACTGGGTGTGGGTATTAAAAGACACTTGGCTCTTGGTGCCGCACATGGAGGATACTGTGAGCAGTGGCTGCCAGCAAGGATGCAGTGCTGTTGCTGGATCCCATGGTAGGGAGGTCCATTTATTTCAGAGCGGTTGTTGAGGCGCCATGTTGCAACTTAGCTGAAGGCGGGGTGACATCCCAGATTTAGGAAACAGCTGGAGAAACGTTGCTACTGGCTCCAGTGGTCTTCATCTGTGCAAGCTTCAGGATCGCTGTGAGATCGGTTGGAGAGACCCTGCAGCAGTTTGCTAGTTGGTGTCTCTTCCTTCAGTTCCTTTTCTTCTCGCGCCCCATCAGACCTCGTTTGCATCTCAGGTTGCTGCAGAGAGGGCCAGGAGAAGGGAATGCGCCCTCTTCCCCGGAAGCCTGTTGTGCCGCTCTCGGCCCGGTGTACTGTGATGCTGGGGCAGCCTTCCCATGCCCCATGTTACCCACCCTTCCTCTGTCCTGTCTCTTGGGCAGCCCTGGGGCTTTGTGGCCGCCATGTGCAGCATGAGGGGCAGCAGTTGTGCTCCCAGACCACCACCAGCCTCCGAGAAACCTCCCTCCTTGACAAACACAGCTGAAAGCCCTGTTTGCCCCAGCCTCTGGTGCTGTCCTCAAGTGGTCCCTTAGTTTGGGGTGCTTGGCTCTGAGCCTGCTGCCCCTAGGGGCATCTCCACCACCGTGCACCCAGATTGCTCTGCCAGCATCCGTTGACCCTTTGATCTGATATGTCTTGTGGGTGACAAATAAGGTAAGTTTTCTTCTTTGACTTTTGGGAGAGACAATCAATGGTAGTTTACTGCCATTGAGAGAAAAAGAGATGGTGGTGCGAGTCTGCGTGATGGCACTAAACAATGGCATCCCTTTCTGTAGGCTGCCAGGTGTCAGAAACGTGGTTTTATGCTCTTCTTGTGTATTCGGCCTCCTCTGTGACCTGCAGGCTAGGTGGGTTCGTGTAGCAGTAGCTTGGCTGGAAGCAGCCCTGTGCATGGGTCTTCCCCAGGGCCAGGGTTGGGCTGGTGGGCTTCTGCCTGGGAATTCCACCAAGGTCAGCAGGATTGCTTGGATTCAGGGGTGGGAGCTGGTCCTACCCCAAGTTACGTCCGCTTAACCGACAGTGTGACTTCAAACCAGTTAAATTTGCATGTAAATGTTCCTGGGTGGATTGAGGGCTGCCCAGGCCAGGAGATTTGCATCATCTGAGCTAGGGTGGTTCCTTTTACTGGGTTTTCCTTTAATTCAGGCACAAATTATGTGTAAACCTTGTAATGGGAATGCACATGGGGGAATATGGTACAGGGTGCTGATTTCCACGGGACTTCCACTGATTTCAGTTCACCAATCAGTAGGTTGGGCACGGCTTTTGTATGGTACTTAACAGTGCTCATAACATTAATTGCCTTCACTTTTTGATAAAGAGTGCCCGTTTAGAGGGAGGTGCAACAACTATGAGCTGATACATATAGCTTTGCTTGATAAATAGCAAATACTGATCTGCATACAATCTGCACTTTGTTCCTTGGTTCAGAATTTCCATTTTTCTCCCCAGGGTATACTGATTTTTAATGCTAGGTGTGAGAGGCTCACTGTAATGCTGCCTCCCTGTCAGGAAAAAACCCTGGATAAGCAGATGCCTGCCACGCTCAGCTCCACCAGCTGTTGCGCAGGCCGACAGCTAAAGATACATGTTTTGCATCTTCCATGGGGAGTGTTTCATGTTTGTGAGTAATTAGCATTAATAATAATTAATGTTGGATAGAGATAGTTTGTACCTCTACAACGTGTTTGTTTTGAGAATCTCAAAATGCAGGTAGCTGTGGGCTAAGAGCCTGGAATCAGTCTTGATGCAGCTGGGGTTGACTGCTTTAACCCCACTGTTCCCTAATGAAAAGTGTGGGAAAGATGGAAATAAGAGCTTGACGACGACGCTCCTCATCACTTGTGCAGCAGCTTCTGGGTAGCACCCCTCCTACCCACACAGGGCTGCTTGTTGTGTATCTTATATAGCCCTTGTGAGCATCAGCGCTTATCTGTTAGGCTTCCTGCAGAGCAAAGCATAAGCAGGAGGCGATTGCAGCCCTGAGCAGCCCCACTCAGCAGAAGCAGCGTGTGGCTGCCCCGGTGTGTACCCCTGCCAGCAGCCAGTGCCAGCATCCCGCTTGTGCGTGCCCGTTGGCTGCCTGCAGAAGTTGGGTGCTGTTTGGTGGGACAGCAGTGAGAGGGATGGAAGCAAATGGGGTGTGATGGTGGGGACAGCTGGGGAAGCTGGTGACAGAGGCAGCGATTGAGCCCAGCACTGCCTTCTATGGCAGAGATGAAGCTGGTGGGCTCAGCCGTTCATCCACCATGGCCTGCGGGTTATGAGCTTGGTGGAGAGCACCTGGAGCAAAGCGGAGCTGTCATAGCCTCATTTTATTTAATGAGCAAAGCCTTGTGAAGGCACAGGTTCATTTATTGGATATGTTCCCTGTGTTCTTTCCTAGCACTTAGCTGGGCTTTACATGTTACTTGGAAGGCTGAAAAGCAGGATCATGTCTATTTATTAATCTTTGCCTAATAAAGATGACTACCAGATATGTTCTTTGGCCTTAACAAAGAGATATAATTAGTGATGAGATTAGACATGACCCAAGAGGAGGTGCTTTGCTTAGGAAAATATTCAGGGATGGCATATAATATAGTCTATCTGAGGCACTGCATCCTCCCTGGAGGCCTCGTCTTGAACTGAACAGTGACCCTTCCCAGCACTTCAGTGCCGTAGGAAACACAGGAAGAATATTAATGATAAAGGAATACACAAAGCAAGCTTTGCTTCAGTCAAACAACGCACTGCCAACCTGAAATTATTCAGCAGAAGTTTAGTTGGCGAAGTTAATAATTTAGAGTTCTGGCTGATAGCACCCTATGCAATAGCAGTGTGTTCAGCAGCCCCAGACCTGATTAAATATGCATAGACTCATTGGATGCAATTTCAGTGCAATTAGTGTATGAAGGCAGAAGGAGCTGTATCATTTCTGGAATTGCACTAAAAGACTCTAGTAGTTCTTCCATTATATGTTTTACATGGTAGTAATTGTTCCACATCAGCTGTATTTAAGTACGCCGTTTTAAGGAACGGCTGCCTGCTGTGTTATGTGTGATAGAAGAAGATGAGTAAGTACCGTGTGTGTCACTAGGCACAGAGGCTGATTGGAAATACTAAACTACTGGAGGACTAGAGAAAACTTGTTGCAGTAGATCTAGCCTCACGTGCGCTGGATTTGTATGTGTCAGCAGTAATGAGTGCAGCCTGAGGGAAAGGTTAGACCAGAGAAGATCATCAATCTCATTTGTTTTTTCTTTCTTTGCTGTAAAAACTTTTGTATCGTGCTCATCACTGAGACTTCTGAACACCAGGCACAGGAGCTTAAATACTTGTTCCACAGTCAGCAGCTGATCTGGGTGTGCGTCCTGGCAAAATACGAGTTGCTCCAACAGCTTTCCTTCGTAGAGCCACATCACTGACAGCTGTGCTTCTTCCGTCCCCAGCATGGCCGGCTCTGCAGATGGAGACTAGTCAGACCAGTTTGCACCAGTTGACAGTCTGTCTTATTCTCTTTAGTGTCCAAGGAAAATCCTCGCTTTTCTCTGTAGCTTCCTTCATTCTTTTCTCTCTCCTTTTGTCTCCTTGTTGTCCCCTGCCTTCTCTACACTGGCTCCTTTTGCCTTCCTCCTAGCTGTGTGCTCTTCAGTCTGCTGCCCACTTGTGAGCCAGGTTGCCTGAAGCTACTCCAGCTCCCTGGGCGTGTGGCGCATGTGCTTTTCTTTCTCAAAAATACATAATTTTACTAGCTTTTCACCTAATGGTGATTTAACAAAACCCTCAGAAGGGCTGGATTGCCTTCAGATGTGGATCTCTGAGTGCAGAGTCACCTGAATGAGTGGTTTCCTACAGCAGCTTAAGGGGAACATGGTCTCAGCAGCTCAAAACCAGAAAGGAGCACGAAGGGACGACTGGGCTGCGGATGGGTGCATGGTTTGTAGCATTTCACAATGCCTCATCTGAGCCTTGCAAATCACCGGTGCCAGTAGTGCCCCAGTGCTGTGACGGAGTCAGAGAAGAATAGGGGTTGGAACAGACTGCTGGAAAGCATTTAATCCAACACTTGGCTGGAGGCAAGACTAACTTCCAATTTAGGTCACTTTGCTCAAGGACTATCCGGTCAAGGGTGTTAAACAGAAACAGCAAGAAAAAGAACCTGTTCCTTCTCTGCAAATAAAGGCATAATTCACCTGTCTTGGCCGGTGTAGGTGAATTGTTCAGGCCATGGGAAGAGCTTTCATATTCTTGCTTTGGTTAAAATTCTGAAGATGTGAAACCTGTATTTACTGGTATGAGTTCATACAGGTGTCTGCTCACCTGGTTGTTTGATCTTGGTGCCTTATTGTGTCTGTCCAGTGGAGGCCTAGGTTCGTTTATTTTTTGCAGCATGATGGTGCAGAGAGAGGGCAGCTGCATGGTCCTGAACAGAAGGCTGAGATTGGGGCCTTCTTGTTCAGAAGCTGGGTCCTTGCGTCCCTGTGAGGACATCTCCAGCATTGAGGGTTTCAAAGGAGCCTAAGGGAAGGCCAAAAGTAGAGTGGGAATTGGGCATTTAGGACCATGTTGATGCTGATTTCACTAAGGTGCCTGCAGCTGCCCTGGCCTTCACTCACCCCTTCTCAGCTGCCCTCCAGAAACCTCTGGGGCCCTTGGCATCTAGGTACAGGAACCTGGGAATTTAGGGCAGCTGAATGCCACCCTTAATGCCTCTCTGGTCCCCTTGAATATTCAAGCCTCCAGCTCCCTACCTTGGCTTCCCAGTCAGTAATTTGAGGATAACAGAGGTGTCTGCTTCTCAGATGTGCTGGCAGGATTAATGGGTGAGTTTTTGGGAAGCACTTTGAAGAGGAATGCGTGAGCAGTGTTGTTGTTGCAGGGTGGCAGCTGGGATTTGCTCTCTGTGTGCAGAGGGCAGGATGGCTTGAGCCACCTCTGGCCAAAACTGCAGTCCCACCAATGTTTGTAGCATGTACAGAATAGTCTGTGCCGCCTCAAAATAAGCATCTGCCCCATTTTCCACACTTGTTATCAGCCTGGTGGATGCAAATGAAGCTCTGCTGACACAAGTCACTTCTCCACCTGAGATGGCATTCTACAGGTTTGCAGGCACCAGGAATAGGTTCAGAGGTATGTGTGCCAAACAGGTACTCTGCCTTGTTTGTGGAGCCCCAGAAAGGTAAGGCTCTCATGGTAGTGCTGGAGTTTAGCGTATGATGTCTAAGTCAGCTGTCACGCCTGCAAAACCCAAAGAAGGCGCTGCGTCGACAGTGCTTTGGAGGAAGGTCAGCAAACTGCTTGTTTCACCATGGATGGTAACCTTTATCAAGCATTTAGTGCTCTTCATTATGGAAGGTGTTACTATGAGCTGCAAAACAACCTTTTGAGGGAGGGAGCTGTTGTTAGGATGTGGAGTACAGATGCAGAGCTCCAGCACTAGGCAGTCTCTTGGGTATTGCATGGGAAAACCTGCAAGTGGGCAGCACTTTGAAGCTAATCATATGTGACTGCCTGCTGGGCTCGTCTTCATTTCCCCCTTTGCCCTTGGGCTTTGTTGAGAGGCAGAAAACTCGGTGATAGCTTGAGTCTGTCCCATTTGGCTGTCAACTTTCAAGATACAATGATGGAGTTACAACAAGTGGCTGATGGTATAGTGAGGACAGATTGAAGGAGAAGTTTTAAGCATACACAATAGGGATGAGGAGCAGACCAAAGAAGGGCAAGAGGGACGAGGGAATGATGGTGCAGGACTGAATGTCTTCTTGCTCATTTATGTCAAGAGTGACCCATATAAATCCATGTGGAAGGACCTTGGCTACCACTTACACATTAGCTCTGTGAGGTATGTCTCAAGCAAGGAGGAAGAAGGAAAACCATGGCTTAATGAGGAGAAAGAGTAAGAGAATTTGTCAGAAAGCCAAAAAAAAATGAGGCATCTTGAAAGTTTGGGTAGCTCATGGGAACTTTTAATTTAAGCATCTAACTTTTTTTTTTCAAATTTGTAATAATCAGCTTTTGCTACCTTTAAAAATGTAATTTGTATTCAATGCTTTCTACTACCTGTGTGTTTTGTTCAATTCTGAAAAAAAGGTAAACCTGTACATTATGAAAATCAGCTAGGTTCAGCTTTGCATCTGTCTCTCAATTCTTTATTTTTTATTTTACATTAAGAAAGGATTTTCCCTATTTTATTTTTCCATGCTGCTACTTCTGGAGGATCTGTTCTTTTCCAAAAATTAGCTATTGCACATATGGCTGTCAGTAGCACTTGTGTCGTTGTTGGGTTCTTTCCCAACACAGGAATTTCCTTGGGTTGTAACCTAATAAAATCAATGTGAGTTTTGTGCATAAAGCTATTTCACTGATCTTAAATATTCTATTTGTTGTTTTTCCTCTAAAACAGTACTTTAGGATATTCTTACATTTTCAGAAAGGTCCTTTCTTGAAGGAGAATCATAAATAATAAGGTTTTCGTGGATGTTTAATGGATGGAGACTCTTGAAGTAAGGAGAAACCTGTACAGAATTCCCCATTTTTCCTCCTGCAGGAATAGTTTGCTTTCTTTTTCGTAAATATTGTGGAGGTTACAGAAGTACATTGCCCGAAGGGGTGGGCGAGGAGTTAGCCACTTCATTTCTTTATAAAGCATTTTTGGAAACCTGAACAGTATTTCTCTTTGCAGCATTTGTATGTGGCAAATGTAATGGCAAAATTCTCTGGTTAAAAATGGCCTGAGAGGTTTCCAGAACATTTTTATAAAAATTAATTATTGCAAGTATTCACTAGGGGAGGCGTTCGGTAACGGAATGAAGTATGAGTGTGAGGAACAGATTATTGCCTTTAAGACAAAGATATATTCGTATTCGGTTTTGCATAAACATAAATTGATCTATAATCAAGTAGACCAGTTCTATTGAGGTTCTACATATTCAGCAGCTCTGCAAGAGAAGTTGGTTCATATCTTCCATCAGACTTCAACAATGGAAGCATGTAAATCATTTTCCCATGAAAATTAAAGTTAGAGTCACAACTTTATTAATCTGATTATTCAAAAAAACTTTTCTCAAAAGCAGGGATAAACCAAGGAGCTAATAGTTAAATACTTGCCTTCAAAAAGAAAACCAAAAAAAGCAGATTTTTTCAGTGGAAGGCATTGGTTAGTTGAGGCCATGGGAACTGTTTGTTTAATGATGTGACTTTTAATATAGTTGTGGTTTAAAAGAATTGGGTAGGAAGGATTTAAATACTTCTTTTATTTCTAGAATATCAGCTGATAACTTGAATGTAAACAGGAAAATACAAGTTCTTCATCCACCCAAAGCAGGACGATACCGTCATGTAACTAAAGGGCAGTTATTGTGGATTGCAAGCAGGACTGCTAGATTCATAAAAAAATGCTGTTTGCATTTTTTTATCCTAAACCACAGGGTGTTTTTGATTATCCAGTTATTCCTGGCCTCTCAAGGGAAAGTTTGGAAATTCAGAGTAAGAAGAAATAGCAAGACAAATGGAAGAGGTTGACATTGTTCTGGTTCACATCAAGTTGAGCCATGTTAGGGACAGAACCGTTGTGATTGAAAATGTGACCGCAAAGTCTGTCTTTGACTGTGGATTTTAAACCTGCATTCCTTTTTGGCAGAGGAAGCAGCTTTGATAGCGTGCTGCTGTTGGCATATAACCTACAGATTTTTTTTCTTTTTTGGTGCTTTTTGGTGATGATGATTGTAGACCTCCAGTTTACTGAGGTCCAGATGCTGGTGCTTTTGTGCACCTCGAATAGTGACACTATTACCAGCTTCTGTGATTTTATTGCTAGTGTTTCAAGGACTGTTTCCTTACTTGCTGTAAAGCCCCAGCTACTACAGTGGGATTTCATAAGAATTGCTGTGTTCATTTAATTTTCCTCCTTCCCTCAAAAGACACCCCCACCACACAGTTTTTACATGCTGCGGCTGTGCAAAAGAGCTCAAAAATAGGAAGCATGTGTGCTCCAGAGGCTCAGAAACCTGAGAGCAAATAAAAAGAATTATGGTTTGAAAATATATAAATTGGGCTTTTTCAGCTGGTCACCCATTAGGGGGGAAGAGGGCAGCTGGCAGATGAAGTTTAAACCTTTGTGGTCAGCTGATCTGAGCCCTCAACCCCAGGTACTGGTATTGCATGTCAAAGGAGCTTTGACCAGATGTGAGCACAGCGCATTGGGAAAGGTGTTGGAGAAAATATTAAACATGAACAACACATTTTGCTATAAATGCAGTTCAAACACTCTTATTTAAATAATTAGCCTTAGCATCCCAGTCCTGTTTCCACAGTTGCCTCTAAAACATAGGCCTTGCCCAAGTATTAACTGATCAAAGATGTACTAGAGTATCATCTAGTTTATTCAAGCGGGTCCTCCAGGTCATAGAGAAAATATGTGAAGGGATATGGTAGGGCTTTTCTGCCTGTGCTGTGACTGCTGAGTGGATTTTAGGTTGGTCTCAGCCTGGAGAGGCTGTCAAGACCTGGCTGACTTGGGTGGACTCAAGACCAGACCTGTGCAGAAGCTTTCTTTCACCACATCACCCAAAGATGCGGGTTCCCATTACCCCTTCCTATGCCAGTGATAAACTCATGCTTGTGGAGACAACAGACAGAAGGATTCATGTACCATTTAAACTCTTATTTGAAATATCCAAACACAGCTCGATGTTTTTGGTGTATATGGGTGCAGTTGTCATAGACTCCCTTTTTCTTCCAAATACTTATTAAGTAAGAAGCAGCAGTATCTGGTAATCAAAGACATGAAATACATTTATTATCTGAAGACTAACAGCCTGCTATACAAACTGATGTCATGAGTCTGCAAATGCGGGAATCTTATAAGATGCCAGGATACCATAGAGCACTATAATTAAGTGCTTTTACCTGGGGCTCCTTATTTAAAACGAACAAGACTGTTGGCGGTAAAAATGATGGAGAGGAGTCTGCCAAAGGAGGTGAGCATTTTCTACCTGTCACAAATGCTAAAAATATACAAAGTAAGTTGTGGAAAAAGTGTACTTCAGGCAATAAAGGTTCTGTAGAAGATTGTGGTTTATCTACAGTGTTCATTTAAGGGAGAGACTTAGTGATGGAAAATGTACCCTAATGAGTCTTTCTGGACTGTGATTCCTCTAGGCATCTTGAATATTCAGAGCAAATTTTGGCACTTTGAGTTTGCAAGTCGCAGGGTTGCTCCGAGATGGAGTTGGCATTGCCTGCTGTGTCTGGGTCAGGCTGTTCTCCATCTTATATCTGAACATCATGTCGTAACAGCCTTGTGATGCCAACGGCCCCGAGTGCTGGGGCTTTTGAGATTGGCTGGCAGGCCAGTGGGATTAGCCAGCAGAAGCACTGCTTCTTGGGATTTATTGATTGAGTATGGTGTCACTGGTTTGGAGGAGGCATGTGAATGTGACTTTTTGTGGGTGAGACTGCGTGCAGTATCATTGGCAGGGTCTCTTTTGGGTGGACAAAGAGGTCTTAGCTCCTGTTGGCACACGGAGGGGCTCCCTAATACTTGTGGTTCAAGGTTTTCTGTAGCATTGAGGTCCTCCAGAATCTCACTGTGGTAGTAGGTCTGTGTGGTACGTACATACAGTGTCCATTGATTTCCTCCAAGAGAAAGTGGTCCTTAGCATGATGCTTTCTGTTTTGGAAGTATGTAAGTACATATTATCCACAGTCTGTGTTATGATTTTGGAGATGCGCTGGTGCTTTTTTTGGCCTTTCTGTCTTTCTGGAAAGCTCTTTGCCTATTCCACTGTGACATTCTTCTTCCAGCAACACTAGTGAGGGGTCACTTTAAATTCCAATTTTCCCACATGTGTTCCTTTTTTCTGGATTTGAGAACTGTAAATTTGTCCTTGTTCTTGACACTCCCAGGCATGTCCTGATGCTTGGAAATAACTGTTGTGCATGCTGAGACTATCTGCATTCTAGTGCATGCAGAGAAGTTACAGTGAATAGGTACAATACACAGTGTATAGGTGTTGTACTGCATGTCTGTGGACATTAGATATCCAGCTCAAGTGTGGACCATTGAGAGGTATGGGCATACAGCACTCTCAGAGTTTCCCAGGAGCTGGGACTTGCTGTGCTTGTGCAGTGTAGTATTGCTTCTGCAGGGATGCACAATTTGGTGAAAGCAGGTGGTAGAAAAGGGAATACTTAGTTTCCTCTCAAAGAGTTTGACCTGGGGGCGTGTGGAGGGGAACCACAACAAGTTATTTTTGCTTCAATTTTGGTTTAATTTTACTGGCAGTTAACAGCTCTGGTTACAAGTCAAACAAAGAGCAAAGGGATGGATTTCCCCTCCCCATTTTCTGGACTGTGCAATGGCTTGCTGATTTGTCTACACCGTGCTCAGTGAGGGTAAGGGAGTCGTTGGACTTCAAACTGGAGAAAAACTTCGTTAAATAGGGATGGACTTAAGTCCATGCAAAATTGTGAGTTATCTCTGGATTATGTGGGCAGCCCTGGAAGGGGCCTGTGTGCTGCAAAATGTGTTTTACAAATTAAAAAGGTGCTCTTTGATTTTGTTTAAAATGAAGTCTGTTATGAAGTGATTGGACAAATAGCTCAAAGCTGGTGAAAAACAGTGAGCAAAGAAACGACATGATTCAGGCAGAAAGGAATATTTAAATATACAGAGTATGAAGGCATGTTAAGTACAGAGTTAGTGACCCAGAGAAGAAATCAGGGGCTCAGGATGGGTTACCTGAGCGTTCCTTTGGTGTGGTCCTCGGAGGGACTGAGGTTTGAACCTCCATCTCCAACTGTGGGAAGTCCGCTTAAAATAACCAGCGGGGGTTTGCTTTTGGTTTTTATTTCAGAAATGATCCTTTTTACTGGGTACTGCTTGTGGAAAAAAACTCTGTACTTCGAAGAAGTGATGTATTGTGCTTTTTGAAAGCCAAGCCTCTCCCAGTTCCCTTGGAGTTGGCATCCAAACTTGCTGGTCACTAGTGAGTAGCAGGCATGTCAGATGCAAAGCAGGGGAATTTATTACTCTGCGCTGCCATTACTGCTTCCTGTGCTGTATTTGCTTTTGGGTACCATTGTTAATCTAAATGGATATACTAGAAAATAGCCAGAAGGGGATCAACAAAAAATAAAAAAAAGATTTGAAAGCAGAAGGCTTGTAGTAGAAAAGGCTGAGGATGAGATCTGTGCAGAGACAGCTGACTGAGTAGAGACACAAGATCTACAAGTACATAAAGAACAGTTTCAGAGAGGGCAGGGATCAATTATTTGCAGTCAGTTGGGACATAAATAGTGATGAATGCAGCAGCAGGGGGAAAAAAATAGGTGGAATTAATGAGAAAAAGATGAAGATTGCTTTGGGAAGGGCTACAGGGCCTCTGCTGTAGATGCTGCAGGCTTCTGGCGGTAGGGGCTGCCTTTTGCAGGGTGATCGTCCCCTGCTGGGCACAGCCTGTGGGCACCACTGTGGGCAGCTCAGTGGCCAGAAGTGATTTTAAGCCCAGGTCCCAATATCAAGGAAACACTTGAGCACTTGCTGTATTTGAGATGCGTGCTGGATTCCTGGTGGTGGCAGCAGGAGCTCAGTACCTGCTTTCCCGAGTCATGACCTAATTGACATTTCTCCAAAAATACAACTCTTCAACGTTTGTAGGAATGATCATTTCAAAGTGAACTCACTCTCAAAGTGAATTTTTAAATGGTGAAGTAAACCCAAAGCACTGAAGGAGACATTTCCAGTGACAGCTGAAGCTGGAGCTTGAGGCATTAGTTCCAGGTCAGGAGCTGTGTCTTTAAAGACCCTCAAGCTGGGGTGAACTGGTAGTCAGTGGAGGAGTGCAAGTTATTTGCAAGGGATTGGAGGTTATTTCTGATGTCTCTGGAATGAATCCTTATGTGCCGTGGGTGTAAATAAATAGTTACTGAGACATTGACTTGGTTGGTGGTGAGCAAAATGCTCGTGACAGAGAGAAATTAATGGTTCCATTTATACTTTTTGACTGTTTCTTTTTCTTCTGTAAGCATGGTTCCCACAGACATGCCATCATCTGAAAGAGCTAAAGGGGTCTTTATGGGCTTGGGACCAGAGGTAGGATCCATGCTCCGTGCATGGGTTTTTCTGGTGTTACTTTTTTGGAAGTGCAGTCTCCTTACAGAAATTAATGTTGCTTTCTCAGAAACCTGTCCACCAGCTGTTCCCACAGGTCTCTTCCCTCTTCATTGAAGAAACACAAACACCTTTAATGCTGCTAAACTAAACTTGCCAGCAAGGTAGGTGTTACCTTCACTTGAAGCTGGATGCACTCAGGTCTGATAAGGTCAGGCCTTTGGGAAGAACAGTTTTTGAGTAGGCCTCCGACTTGAAAAGGTGTTAGCTAACATCCTAAACTCGAATTTACTTGTTGGGGTGGACTTCTTGTTTGGTGTTACCTGCCATGCTAAAAGCCCAGTCTGCTTGTGGAAGAGTTGTGAGCTTGTCCTGCGCTGTGGGGTCAATTTGGAGCTTCCATGAGGAGCATGTCTTTTGGTGCCCTCGCATGAATGCCTAGCCATGTGTGTTTGAACAAACCAGCCCTGCTCTGACAAAGGTGCCTTCCTGCGTGCTGCTCCTTCTGGCGAGAGAACAAATGGGTGGGATATGGTAGTAATTCAGCTTCAGCAAACAAAAGTGTAGAGCACGTCATGTCAGAAACCAGACAGATTGGTGTTTATCAGTATTGACCCAGTATGTTCTCAGCTACACCTAAACTCCTTACTATGACAATTGCCGTCCATCTCACCTCTCTCTTTGGTTTCATTGTAAGCTGCAAAGAACCAGGACTAAATTACCTGGGTGTTGCACACAATGGAAACACTGCTGCTGTAGAAGGAGAAGCTGGTAATCTTTAGCATTTTTCATCCAAATGCAGTTATTCTGATTGCCCCATTTCAAGCCTTTCTACAAATGTTAACCTTCTCCTACCATCTTTTTATTCCTCCTCTGCAGAGCCTTTAAATCCCCATCAGCTGCTGTGGCAGTATTGGACATCTCATGGTCCTATGACAGTCCTTTGATTTCGATTTTTTTTTTTTTTTTTTCCTCCGAAAGGAAGCCCTGGGCTGGGTGAAGGTCCTTCAGAGTCTGAGCTGTTCAAACTTATCATTTAAGCACGTGCCTTTGTCCCACTGACTTCAGTATGACTTAAAATCACGTGCATTGACACCCAGGAAGAACCAGTCGTCCCCTTTGTGAAGATGTGGAAAGATGCGGACATAGCCTAGAGGCGATGGAGCTCAGGAAAATTGAAATTTTAGCATCCATGCTGCTTTCATTCCTTTTCTTCTGTATCTATTTTCCTTGGCACTAAAAATACACAAAACTTCATTATCTTAGAAACAAAACCTTTTCTTTATTCATGAACTGATGTCTGTTTTGAAATCTTATTGGGGGTTGGGGGAGGGGGGAACCCAAGACCCATCAGTTTCTTTATTTGCTTGCTGGGTTGTTTATCTCCACTGGGTGCTGCTGGTGGAAATCCTGCAATAGGCACTGCAAGGCAAAACGCGTTTTGGGAGACTTCCCAATTTAGCACCGAGATTCAGCAGGGTCCTAGAGCAGAAGCCTTGGTGTGTGGTGGAATTATGAGCTAGAATCAGGCAGAAGGAAAAAAAAACAAAAAACAAAACAGTGGAGCCTCAGATGGAAAGCGAGCAATTTGTGATAGGTGTTAAAAGCAGCATTCTTAATGGATTTGTGTATGGCCGTGTTACCCAAATCTGTTCTCGCCAAGTCCCCCATGTCCCCTGTTTGTCCCCATGTCCCTAGGCTCCTTCCAGCCCCCGCCTGTCCTCCGTGCTGCAGGCGGGCGAGAGGCAGTGTGCCTGCTGGCTCAT
Organism: Leptosomus discolor; assembly: GCF_034619465.1. Taxonomy (NCBI): domain Eukaryota; kingdom Metazoa; phylum Chordata; class Aves; order Leptosomiformes; family Leptosomidae; genus Leptosomus; species Leptosomus discolor. The sequence continues at coordinate 159,195,348 of NC_141391.1, forward strand.
TCTGACCCTGTGTCTCATTGTCATTTTCATTCATTTTGGAGCGACTCGACATGTTGGAAACCTCATCCCCTCAAACAGGGCTGAGGGTGGCCATGGGTTCAAAGGGGACCCCAGGGGGCTAGGGAAGCATAAGCCTCCCTGCCCTGGGAGAGCAGGCTGCCGTGGAGAGGCAAAGCCTGGGTAAAGAAGGGGAGAGACGTTTGGGAATTGCCGTTTGGATTGAGAGGCAATGATTAAGCTAACACAGTCAGCTAACCATATTAGATTTCTGAGAAGAAAATGGAAAATGAAAAAAACCTGAGATTTTCTCTTCTGTATTGCAAAACGTGATACAGATTTATAGGCAATAAAATTTCATCTGTGAAAGAACACCTAAGAGTGGGAGATCTGGCTTATCAATGCTGATTATTTTTTCATTTTCTGTTCTCCTGAAATTATGTCTAATAACATTTTTAATTAACTTTTCAATATTGTTCTTTACCGTAATAGTTTTACTTTTTGAGGCCATTCTCTGTTTTCCACTTAAAAATTAATCTTTTCCTTAAATTTCCTCTCTTCCCTCATGCTTGTTAGATGCCTTTAAGTATCAAAAATATTTTTTTTTTTTTTATTTAGTTGTTTAGGGATTATATAATTTTATTTCAGATACTCTGTTATGCATATGAAAACAGAGCTAAACAAATTTCATGCTTCAGGATATAACTGCTTCTCCAGAGATGAGGCGAGATGGTTTGTCGCACTGCACAGTTGCCTGGGTGCCATGGTCCTGCAAGTGGCTGAGGAAGCGTTGAGCATCTTTGGGCACCCTTTGAAGGCTGGGGGAGATGGGGGCACCCAGCAGCTCACAGGATTGCTCAGGACCTGGCAGCACTGAAGCCTGAAGGCTTTTCACCTTGTGCTTTAGTGTCAGGTATTGTTCGCTGCTGGAGGCAGGAACATCAGCCCGGTGATCTGTTATGTTAAAGTGAAGCACCTTCTTCTCTGTAGCTGTTAGACAGTTCTTACATGTTTTACCGTGGGGATCCTGTCTCTGCTTCTGTAGTTTTAAAATGTCTGTATAATATGCAGTGCAGGTAACAATCTCTGCAAATCAAGTCCCTTGACTGACTTCTTGCACTTTGGGACTTTATCAGCTGTTTGTCATGTTGCCAAATTGTAACTCCCTATACTGAAATTTCCCATGAAGGTTAGCAAAAATTATGCTTTTGTGTATTTTATTTTAATTTCGGAGTGGGAGGGAATTTCAACCGAAATAGCTTGGATATTTCCAAGAGCGAGATTAAGGGGAAATATGTTGCTTGATCCAGGTGAGTTATTTTGGGAGGGGGGGTTTGGGGTCTAGTAGAGAAGCTGCCCGGTGACAGGCATGCCACCTTCCCATCCTCGCGAGGATCTGCACAAAGTAGATGAAGTGCAAACCCTTGGAAAAACATTACGCTGGGAAAAGACCAGGTTTGGCAGCTGGCTTCTCCCCCCATCAGCATCCCCCTTTCTTCTCCCCCGCCCCCCCCCCCCCCCCCCCCCCCCCCCCCGCTGCACAGTGGCCATCCCTACTGGGGCAGCCCTCGCTGCTGGGCTCCTGGTGCCCCAGGCAGGTGGGTGCCCTCACCTTGCTCCCTCGGCTCCCAGTGTCGGTGTGGTGGCATTGCCTGGGCGGTGTCACGGCTATGGTGGAGCTGTCCCTGATGGGGGATTACCAGGTTGCTGCACTGTGCTCCTCTTCTCCCTGAACTCCAGCCTCTGGGCTCTCACGGGTTTAACAGGTGTATGAAGCAAAGCACAGGTGATTTTGCATGCCTTTTTGAGACAAATTAGTCTTAACTTAGGTAATCTAGGAAGCTGTTATTTAGATCCACAACCCCTTCATGCATTTCGTTGCCTCAGTGCTTTTCTCAGTTCAGATCTTTCATTGGGCTCAGATGCCTGGGGTCCCCCTCTGGCTGCCACAGGCATGGATAGTGGGTCTGGGAGCTTCTCATTCTGTCTGTAAAGCAGCTTGCTTTCCTCTTGGCCGGGTTTGCAATCAAACAGCAATGCTGCCTGTTAAGAAAAGATGTTTTCTGTTTGCAGCCTCCTTGTGTAGTCTGCTCTCATACCTGCCCTACAGTCTCTGAGCAGTGTGATCAGCAAATTGCTCAGGCCCCTGCCAGGGCTGTGCTGTTCCCAGCTACTGGAGACCCTATCGCAGCAGTGGCTCTGCTGGGTTAGTTTTCTTCTTTCAGGAGAGATTTTTGATAGGTGTCTGTTGCTGTTTCATGGTCCTGTTCTCTTGCGCTTCAGTTCAGAAGTGCAGGTGTTTTGCTTCTGCAGTTTTCCAGTAACTGAGCAATAGTTTACGTTTGCTCCACAGTAAATTTAATTTTCAGTGTACTGGCCTAGTTACATAACTGATCTGAATCCCTCTGGAACTCTCTTGTGGTTGCTTTGTATTTACTACTCCCTTCAGTTTCATGTAATCAGCAATTTAGCAATTTTACAGCTGGTTTCTCCAAGTAATTTATAGACATTATCAACAGGGTGGAATAGATACTGAAAATTTGCTGCATAGATCCCACTGACTTTAAATGAATGACTTTTGCAGGAGCAAGAGTAGTTGATGGGGGTGATGGCAAATACCTGTACCTCAGGTGGACAACATGTGCACACTGGTGATCGGGAGGTAGTCTGGCCATAGATTTTAGTGCCAGCATTGGGGAGTTTGGGATCGATGCTTCTGAACGTTTCCAGCTGGGTACCTGCGCTGATATATATAAGCTATTGCAGCCGCATTAACGGCAGACACTGCTGTCAGCGTCACCTTGAAGGATGCTTGCAGTGAGATACTAGCTTAATTCCTTCCCCTGGGAGATATATGTATTTCTTCTGCTGTTCCTTTGGAAGGAGCGCTTAGGGCAAGGATGCTAAATCTTTGTGCTTTCCACAAAACAAGAAGAGGAGAAGAGATCCTAAGAAGAACCCTGTAGCTAAAAAAGTCTACAGCTTGGCAGCGTGAGGAGTTAAAACAAAGGTGGAGGGACATCTGTGCAGAACGGCTTGGACATGTCTCCTGTAGCCACAGCTCTGGGGAGCAGAAACTGCCCAGGACTAGGCTGCTTTTCCATAGGGTGTCGTAGCTGCTGGCCCCTTAGAGAGTATATGGCAGGAGCAGGCTCTGTCCCCCAGGAAAGTCCAACCCTCAGGTGTTTTGCGTAGTTGCATGTAAAATCTGTGGCGTTGCTGACCTCAAGGCTGTGATGGCGGATATGAAACTGGGGAGATGACTCATTGCATCTGGTAATTCAGGCTGAAAGCTGGTGTTGCCCAACCTTTCTTTGACATTTAAGAGGTGTCCCCCTTCCCCCCTGAAGAAAAGTGAGCTCAGAGTGCCCCAGCCAGTCTCGCTATCACTATGTCGTGTTGAGGAGTTTCTTTGTGACCGCAGGAGCTGAGGACTGAGTTGAAACAGTAAAATTGAAGCTGGTGGTGGAAAATAGTGGGGAGGGTCCCTGCCCTAGCTGGCTCACTTTTTGTCTTCAGGGGGGGCAACCTGTGCTTAGAGATACTTTTATTCTGAAGGGTAACAAAACACATCTGTTCTCGTGGGGAGTATTAAATGTTGACCTTTAACAATAATTTAATGAGTGTTAGAAATTTTAGTGAGTAATACATAGGCTTCCCCAAGAAGCCTCAGATTATCTAGGGGGAAAAAAAACAACCCACTTCTCCTCTATGTGAGAGAGAGATCATTGCGGGTGCTGCATGTGTCAGTATGTGCCAGTGGAGAGCAACCCGCCCTCCACTTCCAGTGGGAAAGTGTTATGAGCCTGACAAAAACTTGTTTTGAATGTTGGCAAAATTTGTCTCAGCTCTGCCACCATTTCAAAAAAAAAAAAAAAAAAAAATTCAAACAAACCAGCCCTTTGAAAGTGGTTGGGATATTAGATAGTTCTAATTGCTTTTCACTGCAGTGTGAAAACAGTCCCCGCCCTGCTAAACACACCTGTTATCACTGGTATTTTCTTTTTGCTTATCTGTATATAACTGTGCTGTAGTTTCACGGTGACATTTCGTGACTGGTTTTGATACGCTTTTTTTTTTTGCTTCTTTTGCTTTGCTTCTCAAAAGGAATGAGAAAAACTCAGCCTTCTGAATACAAGGTATTCAAGGTACAAATAAGCCTCTTATCATCATAGTATCAAAAGAGTGATTAAGGGAGAATTTCAGGTCCTTTTTCTGGTTGATTTTCGGGTCCTTTTCCAGTTTTCCATTTGCCTAAGTAATTCTTTGATCTCAGAGTTGACTGTCTTGATTTCTCAATTGATTGGAGCACTGCTGGAGCAAAGAGCAAGACTGGTAAAATTAGTCTCTGGAAAAGCACCCTGGTAATTTAATAAATAGCATAGACTGGGTGTTGTTTAAAACCCAGCACACATTCAGTTCCTCATAGGCTTTGACCAGCCGTTTCTGTGGTTTCTGTAGTTTGGTCCAGGAAATTCAAGCACAGGCACAGTCAGTGGTAGTGGTGAGGGAAAAATCCATAAATGTATAGAAACACATTTACATACTATCGACAATACTTTTAACACTGTAAAGGTCTAATTTCTGAGGTTTCTCTTCGAAGTGCGGGCTCAATAGCTTGCCTTGCTGGGCATGCGCTGACTTATTTGCCCTATATTCATTACCACATCCTGCAAGTTGTTAATGGGTCACCTCAGAGGTGCTGGAATGTCCTGTCTGAAGACCATTAGCGAGGTGCACACATGCCTCTTGGCCTCACGCACCTGCTCCTGCCCAAAACCTGCCCTGCAGCAACACTGCCTGCATTACGCTGCTGTCAGCTGTCAAGCGCTAACGTGGGACTTATTAGCATATAAAGCCTGCACCTCTTCTAGGGTTCCCCCGCTCCCCCCTTAGTTTTACATGACCTGGGGGAGGCTGAATGCAAACAGGACCAGACCTGCCACAGGTCAAAGGAACGAGGCAATCAAGAAGGCAGAGTTTTCCCAAGGGGGGATGGACTTGCTGGCTGACGGCTAGGGTAATGAAACTGCTTGGGAGAAATGTCAGCTTAAATGAGTGTGTGCAAAAAGGTGGTTATTGCAGCCGGACCAGCAGGCCGTGGCCGTTTGCAGGACAACACGCTGGTTTGGTCTCGCCAATGGTTAGTTTGTAATGGTTACAAGGGTGACTGCTTGCCAATGTAAATAGCTGGATAAACAAATGTATAGGAGAGCAACTGTGGATGTGAATAACCCACTCTTTATTTAGAGGATGTGAGAAAATGCGTAGCTCTAATCAAATTTGCTGGGGAAGTGACTGCGGAGGAGATTCAGGTGTAATGAGGAAATGGAAATGTTTGCCTAGAGGAGGAGAGCAGCTGAGCGCTGTGGCAGCGACCCAGGGTTACAGGGACAGGAGATCCTGACGGAGGGTACTGCTTTTATCTGTGGGTCATCTGTTGACAGTGGCGAAGGGCTTTGGGGGTGGTTGACCCCATGCTGCTTCCAGGGCTGAAGTTGTGGGGGCAGAGCAGCAGTTTTTGTGGCTGCAAGCAGCCCTGGGGACCCGGCTGATGAACAAAGTGGGGGGTTTTTTGGGTTTCCTTCCTCTAGGGGACTGCCCAGCCTCCGTGCCAAACCACAGGGGTTGCATGGAGCCTCCTCCCATTGACCTCCCCACTGCTCGCCTACGAGGGTGACACGGGGTGAAGCATCCTTCCTCTGTCAGGTTGGGATGCTTCTCTGCAAGGCTGGATGGAAAACAAGGACAGGCTGAAGCTCAGCAGAAAACTGCAGTTCTGCGCTAAATTTGTAGCCACTAGGACTAAGAGTGCTTTAATTCAGTGAGTCATCGCTTGTTCTTATTAAAGAGTCTGTGGGGACAGCTTTTCTGGCACATGTGGCGGGGTTGAGGTACAAAGGGGAGCTGCTCTGGTGTGTAGCCAAAGAACTGGTCCCAAAGGCATTACCCCAGCTGGAGGAGCTTGGAAAGGCATTTTCTCACAAGAAGCAATTGATAGCTTGGGACCAAATGAGAGACCTGGTCAGGAATGATGGTGCTCTGCTCAGGAGGTTTTTGCCCACAGGCTGGTGGAGGGAACAGACACATCCTGGCTGGGCACCCCATGGGGCAGGAGCTGGGATGCCCCAGCTGTGGGACATGGGAACGTGGGCAGGATGGATGTGCCAATGGGGCTGGGAAAGTTGAGTGGAGAAGTATGTCTTTTTCCTCCAGTTTCCCTTGCTAAGACAGGAAAATACAGGATTTCAAATGAGAGCATGCTTTCCACTCACATTCCCTCCCACCCCTGGCAAGCAGAAGCTTGTAGTTTACTTTCTAGAGTCAATGCCTAAGTGTGTATAAATAGATGATCTCTGAAGGGAAGAGCTTTAGGGAAGGGTGATTTTAGCCATGCTTTTCAGGAAGTTAGCTACTGTTGAGGTACCTGGCAATATGTTATTGCAGTTAAAGGTTTTGAGAGTGGATAGTATTCTCCAGACTACAGAAGTAAGATGTGCTGCGGGGTCATGTTACCACTCTCTTGCTGGTGGTGGTTTAGTGTGCAGCATTGCAGAGAAACCCTGTTGAAGTTCAGGTGCAGTTCCATAAGGTCCAGTGCAGGTGTAATTCAAAACACAGACCTTTCTCCAAGTAGTTTTTGCTGTTGATTTAATAAAATGACAGTAATGATTCTCTTTTGGCCTGCTTTTGCGTTTGCAGCTACTCAATATAAAGCCCATTGCATAGTTATGACTTCGTAGGGTCTGAAATCTTGTTGTCCATGTTGGGTGGTATTTTTGGTTTTGAGAGGATAGCCAAGAAAATCACTGAGCAAAGCCCTTGAAAAATTTGTGCCATCTGACTGTAACCTGTACTTTAGTTGACCTACTTCAGGTCTAGAGGTTTGGTAGGAGACATCTTCAAATGGACATTTGACATGAATAGTTAGAAATAATCTTAATTTTCATTGTGTTCAGAATAAGTAAATGGTGGCATGAGCACTCAGTAAAGCTGTATTAGATGAGTGAAAAGCAAGGGGCGATGCCATGCAAGGCAATCCATATAGACTTATCTTTTTATCCAGTAACATTTTGCATGAAAATTAATTATATGTAAATACATAAAAAGTTAAACTGATGTTCAGCTAATCTTCATTGCTAATTGGAACTCCAAATAGCTGTATTATGTTTGATAACAGATTGATTGATCTGAGCAAAGCTTGCTTATCTCTAGGATGAAGACAATTGAATTATCATTCAGAAAAATGCCAAGATGATTTTATCGTATCCCATAGTTCATAGATGCTTTCTTCACTAGTATTGCCTTTAGTTTTCAATAGGTAACAGTAGGCTCAGTATTAATGTTGACATGATTATAATATGGCCTTTATGGATGTAGGAGTAGGTTCAGGAAGCACCACATGCTGTACTGCAAGTCAGACTTGGAGACCTGATCCCATCCATCAGAGCAGGCAATGAAAACTTAAACTGAATTAACTGTCACCTTATTTAAAAAGAAAAAAAAAGAAAGAAGAGGTGATGTTCAAAACCAGTACATATAACAGCAGCATCCTTAAGAAGATGAGCAAGAATGATGGAGAGCACAATCCTGTGCATACATTTCTTTGATTTGGTGTATACTTGCAACTGAGAGGAAGCATTAGGCCACAGGGCACAAAGTGCCACATCTTTGTAGGTGGTCCAGAGCTGCAGTTTTCAGACAGGCGCTCAGGTGCTTTTTGTTACTCATTTTCCTTTAGAAAAGTTTTAAGATCTCAGATACACTGGGTAAAGAGCTTTGGAAGTTCCTCAGCAAAGGCAGCTGCAAGAGGATAATAGGATTGAGTCTAATTGGAATATTTTTGGCACTTTTCCTCTAAATAATTAACAACGCTATTCTGCTGAAGCTGAGCCATTTTGCTGAGATGTTTTGATTTCAGGAGGATTTTATTAGATTCTGAGATTCAAGATGGACTCCCTCATCATCTAACACCCTGTTATTTGTGAGGAGGTGGTAAGAGGCATGTTGGCGTAAGGACGGGAGGGATGGGGAAAGAAATAGAAAAGCTGTCCTATTCAGTCTGTTGTATCCCATATTGGGTTTCCCTGCTACTAGTTGTGCTTGTACAGCTTCTAACTTACCAGATGCAGAGAGATCCCGAAAAGGTAAACTAAATTTAATTCTCAGCTCAAAAAAACCTTTTTGTCCTGGGAAAAAAAGTCTCTAAGGAGCAGCTGCTCCTTCTTAGGCAGCTCAGAAACTTTGGAGTCTGCCCTGAAGGATAGTACTGATGTCTCTGAATTTAGAGGTTTGACAGGAAAATGTCTTTTACCATATTGGAAGGAGTGATCCCTTGGGTAGGAAGTGCTGATGTTATTATCTAAGGGAAATCCATGTTTCATGGCTATATTGTACTGAATGCAGGACATGGTAAAATCTTACTAGGTTGGAGGACGTTTTAGATAAAATATGTTGTCAGCTTACTCTAGCAGCTAAAAAAGGTAGGAAAATAGCAGGACTGTGGGCGATCAAGTGATTGAAACATATTGAAGATGTCTTCAGAAGGCTAGTCTGAAGATATAGCATGCATGCTTATAAGGTAAGATATTAGAAGCTAAACCTCCGTGGATAAAAATGGGGCTGTGATCTGTCCTCATTTGAGAGCCTGCTGCTGAAAGGTGGTGCTGAGGAATGCTGGACCTGAAAGCTGGATGCCAGCAAGGACAGTGGTCGTGTTGCATGCAGGGGCCTGGATGGAGTGTCTGGATGAGTGTTGTTGGTGGGCAGCAGGACCCCAAGAACTGGCATAACAAAGGCGCCCAATGTGCTCATTGGGTGCCTTTGTTATCCCAGTTCTCAAGGTCCTGCCAAAACCTGTGTTCAAAGCCATGTAGGAAAGTGGTATCCAGTACGAGCCAGTGATGTCTTCCAGGAAAAGCCTGGAGCTGAGCATTGTTGCACAAGGCATGCACTGAGTCTTTGTGCCTTTGAGAAACCAAATATATTGGTTCGGTGTTTCTTCAGCACTGTATAAATAAAGCTTCTGGTGACAAAGCTTGTGCCTTGGTGTCATCTGAAAAGTCCTCATGAGCAGGAAGCCATGGCTGGCAGTGAGTGACCCCAGCTACTTACAGCAACTGACTTTCAAAAGGTCTTTTTCTAAGTGTCGCTAGTGTGCAACGAGTGCTTTTTAGTCCAACATATTTCATAAACTTCGAAATGAGACTCACAGAATAAATTTCCCTTTTGACTGCTGTCAGAGCGTTTCAATGGTTTGTTTATCAAATCTATACCAGCTCTTCGGTGAGCCTGAGAAATGATGGTTTGGGGCGTTATCTCCTTTCCCAAGCCTCCGTTTCCACCAGAGCAGTATTGTCTTGTTCACTGGGGACAGCAAACACACGAGCAAGTGCTTGGAGCAGATGTTACTGCAAAGGTAACTGCATTGTCATTCGTTTTAGCTGGAAGTGTACTTGTAATTTTAGAAGTAGATTTGGGTGGAAAATTTACTTGGCTTGTCCATAAATACACCCACATGGCAATTTTTTTTAATATAAATAAATGTCCTCTAATACAAAGCAGAGGGCAGACAGAGGTGGCTCAAACATCGCTCATGTCCTGGGTTCCCATGTTCATCAGTGGTAGCTTTCTAGTCTTCTAAACCCCAATTTTTAGTGGAAAACCCCGAGATACAGACATACAGATCTGGAAGCTAATACAGTTCCAGAGCCTGCCGAGCTCCTGGCAGCCACCTCAGGTCTTCTGTCAGATGATTTTAGACCCATTTTTTCGCTCAGTGAGTTACTGCTTAATCCTCTAGAGTCCCTGCTGTTCTTCATTTTAGGAAAGATGCTCTGCAACCTCAGGTAGTCATCAAGAAGTCAGTGGATTTGTATTAGCTGGACATCTCACAGTCATTAAAATAGTGCTGGGAGGATGGGAAGATCATGAGCAAAGCGCTTTGTCTGGGGTGTCCATTCCTCCCATCACCATGACCTGGCTGCAGGCAGAAAACTAAGCTCTGTCTGCCTCCTCTCTGTGTAAAGTGGGGATGTCAGCACCTGCATTGGGAGCCTGGTGGATGTGCTTTGAGGTCCTGAGACAGAAGGACCTACACGTTGTTGTCTATGTATTTGTCAAGACCTTGTTTGTGTTTTCACCTCTAATATTAGTACTAAACAGGCAATGCGTGTGTTGCGGCTAACCATTTATGTAGTAACGGAGTCATTAGTTTACCATCTTGAGCAATACCAGCCAATGAGAGCTTTGAAAGCAAATGGTGTCCCTTCCACCCTTCAGTCAGCTTTGTGCTTCCTCCTGTCCTTGCCCACAAAGAGGAGGAACTCCTAATCTCTGTTCTTGTTAATGGAGTTTACCCTCTCTCAGTCCAGGAATCTGTCATACACTCATGAGAATAGTCCTGGGAATTATTTCAGGAGTCCCCCCTCTTGCACCCAGCAGGATGTATCTTCGACAGTTTTGGAAGAGTTTGCCTATTCAGTTTGTAAACGTCTTCAACATGAGAAACTCCACAGGCTCCCTCAACAAACCTGCCCAGGGTTATCTTTACCATTGGAAAAAAGCCTTCCCTAGTGCCTAAATTAGATCTCCCTTGCTGCATTTTGAGCCCGTAAGTTCCTGTTCTGTGCACGATTATTGCAAAGAACAAATCAGTTCGTTTCTATTTGCAGCAACCTTTGATGTGTTTGCTGACCTCAGAGCAAATCTGATCACTTCACTCTTGTCTCACAGGTCCAGACCTTTGATTATTCTTGTCCTCGTCAAAGTGTTTCCTTCAGTTATCTGAATTTTTTGTTCCAAGTGCAGATGGCACAGATTTGGGTTTTTTTTTGTAACACTAGTTTGTTAGATATATAGGAGTTCAACTAAGAAATACGTATGGTTGACTGAAGTAGCTCATGAGTCTTGGAAACTTTCTTTTATACACTTGGTACTATCAGTCACATTACCATTCTAGTAATTTCTTATGTCCTTATTTCACAGTCTTGCTGCCCTAAGAAATCAAGTTCTTATTTTTGAAGGTCGAGGCTTCTAGGAGTGTTGGTGATCACTTGTTTTGTTTCCTTTTGAGATAAATGCTATGTTTTCTTTCCAGTTTCAGATGACAGCAGGTGATCAGCAAGGGCATAACAGAATACGTGCACAGAAATCGTGGGTATGGGGGGAAAAAAGACTAAAAATCACACGGTCAAAAAAAATCACACGATCTTTTAAACTCTGGATTCTCCTTTAATGTTCTTGGTAGTCGGACATTATCTGACCTGTCCCTTGTGGGATTTGCTTGTATGGCTGCTTTGCTTCCTAGCCCTTTTGCGAAGTAATTCTCAACCTATTTGTCAGTTTATAATGGATTGCTTACGAGGTCTCTGCAAAAATTAAGTCTAAAAAGCTTGTTGGTATTCAGCTGAACTGTGCATCTGTGGTACCCCTAGAAAGCTTTTAGGAAGTTAAGAGTGCAAAGGGGTTAAAACCACCCTTCCTATGGCCCAAAAGGTCCCTCCCTTTTCTAAAGCATATTCTGTAGCTTGGCTCTAAGCCCCTTTCCTGGAGGAGCACTTCTCTTCATCCTCAGAGTTTCAGCAGAAAAAACCCCAATCTTAGATATTTTGGTTGTGATCCATCGATTGGGATAATTGCTGTTATTTAAGTTCTTTGATGTTTAAAACAGATAAGATCTGGTAACCTTTATTGTTAGCTGTTTATTAAAAGCAGTAGTAAGACCAAGAATATTTTGTAGTATAAGATTTTTTTTCAAGAGCAAATCTAGCCAAGGTTACAAATAATTTTTTTCCCTGTATTTTTTTTTGCTTATCTGAAAGTGGAGGATGTTTTAACAGTAAGCATACATTTTTAAATAATACCAGGTGAAGAACACTAATATATGTGGGGAGTCGCACTTAAGTCATTTACCAGACTATGGGTATTGTAAATGACTCCCTGTCATTTTGAAAAGCTCCTTTTCTACATCCTACAATAAAATAATTCACAAGGTCACAGAACATTTGCAAATACTCACAGGGTACCATTCATGCAGAATGGCAGGTGAAGAAGGACTCAGAAATCATTACAGTCTTTTCTTTGCCTTGGGTGAGCTTGGGATGGGGACATGGTAACTAGCTGGCAAACGAAAACTGAGCTAAAATATTTGCATAAATGATTTGTTTGATGGCCATGAATGCTGAATACACCGGGAACCTTTACAGCCTCTTTGAAAATAATTTGAAATGTATAAGGATAAATTATTTAGGTAAATAATGTGCAGCTAGGAATTTGATAAGATTTAGGGTTTGGCACTCTAAAAGGCAAGTGCTTAAATACTTTTGAAATGTGCAGACGAAAAATCTTTACTTTTTTATTGTATAAAGTTTGAAAGAGTGAGGAGGTTTGCTGAGCCTCTAGGAAGCCTTGTAAATCTCCTGTAATAGGGGCTTGCCATGACACAAATAAAAAGACAGTGACATACCGAGGTGCATTTATAGAGCGCTTTTACAAGGACCGAGTTTCCAGTTGACAGAAATGAGGGAGAATTTACTTGGGTAGAGGAGGCCTGGTGGTTTTGTTGTTGTCTCCCTGTCAAGAGAGAACCGATGTCAGAGGCGACAGTCGAGTAAGCTTAGGGATATTCAAAACCCAGCTTCATTCTTCTAATTTACTTGCCTAATTTCGCTACAGCTAGCGGTATTTTGGTGCTAGCACAGGAGAGGTGGGGCCTCCCAGAGACATGCAGGTTCCCACCCCACCCTCAGTGGCACAGGGGAATTTTAAGCATGAGGGAAGTGCCTTGCTGAATACCAGGGACTGGCAGTCCTGGCATATGGGGAGGTGACTTGGAAAGAGCGCTTGTAGCAATGCTGAAAAACAGCGGCTGCTGTTTAGCAGTCAGCATGTATTTGCAAACCCTGAAAAACTCTGTTATTTATTCTGGTTTCTCTTATTTTGAATCCTGCTCTTGGTAAACTGATGGCTTTCAAGAGCAGTCAATAATAGTTAGATGCATTGGTTGGAGGGGTGTTTTCTTTAATGTTTTTTAGGAGTGGTGGGACTAAACAGATGGATATGAAGAAGGTTGTCTGTAGAGAAACTTCAGAATTTTGCTTAGTTTGTAGGAAGCAAATCTGCAAATTGAAGCTGGAATTAATCGGTGATTTATATTTTTTTTTTTGGTGCAGTTTTCATGAGCAGACTGTTGCTGGCATGCAACAATGGCTTTGGTGTTCTTTTCGGATTTTTTTTATTGTTGTTTGGGAGTTAAAGCTGCTGTACCTCTTACTCACTTCTAAATATGTAATTTCAAAGAATACCATAAATTTCTTTGCCTGTTGGTATTGCAGGCTTCAAGAACGATTGAACGTGAAGTTTTATTAACTGTAGCCCTAGCAATTTCAAAGATACCGGTTGTGCTGGAAGCTTTTCTGACAGGTCTTATTCATAATGGCCTGAATGTGTCCAAGACAGCATGATCTATAGCTTTTAATCAGCTAATGGATTGAATCTCACTGTGAAACTTGGCTGTATTGAGGCCGGTTAGAACAGAAAGGATTTTGCAATTTTACAGTTTTCAGACTGGGGCAAGTTTCTGAGGGAAGCAGCACATCGTTCCTGGCTGCCAGTGAATGACAAAGCAATGTTATAACACAGAATAAAAGGTTGCATTTAGCTCAGCTTCATTGAGGCCTTCGTAATGGCCTTTGCCCTTGTCCTGTTTCAGGATTTTGGATCTTTATATGGCTGTATTTTGGTCTGACTATGGGTAAGAGCAAGTAAGGCAGAGCAGAGGGAGATTACCACGATTCAGTGATGGATTTCCACTGTAAAGCTTTGTAATCTGTCCTTTTCCCCTGGATTGCAAGTTGAAGTAGGTAAAAAAGGCTGTGTAGAGAAACAGGCAGTGGTGTTGGGGTTGCCACGTTTTGTCCTGGTTGTTGCTGCAGCGTCAGGGGGTGGATGTGCTGTCAGGGTGGTCCAGTGGCAGGAGAAGCAGGGAGGCTTGGCGAGGGACAGCACCTTTGAGTTCAAATCCAAGCATGTGGGGTGTGTGCCCCCTGAGACCATGCAGGGACATATACATATACATATACTTGGACGTCTGAAGCAGTGTGCTGGAGTCTGTACAAGTTGTCTTGTCAGAATTTCTTCATGTCTGAGTGCTCTTCATGTTGATTAACGAGGTTGCACATTTCCATATTTAGTTCCTCTGTCAACTGTTACCTTTTGTCTTTCAGTCCAAACTTCCAAGACTGGGGAAAAAGAAAAAGAAAAAAGGAAAAAAAAAAAAAAAAGAAAAAGAAAAATCAGGCAGGTTGATTTAGGTCTTGGGGAGTAGGAGTTACCAAGGGATAGAGAGGAGGAGTCATTCTGCTTTGAGCAGAGTAAGAAGATGAAAATTGCCCTGTAGATATGAAGTCACTGACTTTAACGTGTGTGTGATGAAGGCCCCAAGCTCTGTGGCTGTAGTCATAAGGTAAGATGAGCCTTTCTGTTTTGTTCTGTTTTTTTTTTTTCTCTCTTTCAAAATTAATTAAGATACTGACTTCAGGATTGGCCAGCACTGCTGCAAGTGATGACCAGGGTGCAGATGATGCTGTTCGCTGCCGCACTTAACTCTGGTGTAAGTTGAAGCTGACTTGCCTGCCCTTCTGAATCCTGTGCCTGTAGGGTAAAACAGACTCTCTTGCCTTTAAACAGTCTCAGATTTCTTAAATGTTGAGTGTGATATTCACACCTGGCATTGCACAATGAAGGCACTATATTTTGTGGGGTTTTTTTTTTTTTTTAAAAAAAAAAAAAGCTAGCGAGGAAAAGCTCTGTTCCTTGGTAATTCTTTTTTTTTTTCTCTCTTTTTGTTTTCCTTAAAAGAAAAAAAAAGAGGAGTGCATTTGTTTTATTTGATGACTGTTGCAAACACAGGCCTGGAGAGCTGTCAGGCTCCCAGACATCCCATTTAAGTCATGGGGAGCAGTGTGGTGTTGCTGGGAGCACCCTGACGGGCTCCTCTTCCTGCCAGGAGCTCTGTGCAGCAGCTTTTTGGGGAGTATCCCACTCCCTACCCATCCCCATGCGCACAGCAGGGCCGAAGCAACTGGGAGGGCTGTGTTGGAGGTCAGAGAAGAGAAGTGGATTCCTGGGGGTCTCCCCTCTACCCAGGGAGGCCGTGGCATGCAGGGCGGCCCCTGGGGTGAGACTTGCAGCGATGGGTGCCTGGGGGATGGGGCTGACCCGCTGCCCGGTCCCAGCCCTGCCCTGCCCTGCCCTGTGCACCCCTCGTTTTTGGCAGGGCGATGCAGGAGAAGGGGTCGGTGGTGAGGAGCCACAGGGTGCAGAGCCTCCCTCTCCCTGTCCTGCTGCTGCACTGGGGTAAGTACCACCAGTTAGTGTTTAAAGGGATTATTTTACACGCTGTTACTACACAAGCTGGGACATGATTCAGCCCTTAATTAAAATGCCGTATTTAGGAGCAATCTGCATGCAAGCAGTGCTCTTTTCCCATGTGCAAAAGGCTTGTACTTCAGCTTTGCAGGGAGACAGCCCAGAAGGATGGATTTTAAACTCTTGTGGAGAAACTTCTCTTTGCAGAGCATCATCTGTGAGCAAGGTAATTTGTGCTGGAGGACTGGCCCCACCAGCAGCAGAGCTATGCTGAGCCTCGCGCCTTATACTGGAAGTTGGTTTTGCAACAATGGGTGGAGGAGGAAAAAAGGAGAAATAAAGTCTTATTCCACACAGGACGGGAATGATTCACAGCCTACCTTTATTACTGCTGTGACTTAGCATTTGCCTTGCCCAGGAAGTATGTCGTTCTAGGTTTGGCAGGTGCAGACATAAGGTGAAGTCACTATATCAAACTGCTTCATTTCAGATGAGAAGGGAAGGAGACTGGTGGGTGGCAGGGAGAAGGTGGTTATCTCATGGGATTGCAAATGTGAGACCCATGACCAGTGGGCCCACCGCTGTCCACCCAAAATCTGCAGCGGATCAGACATGAACCTTCTCTGCCTTCTGCAAAAGCAGTCTGCAGAAAAGAGAGTGGGTGAGAGTTTATTTTATGGAGAAATTAAAAAATTGTCCCCTATCAAATTCTCTTGAGTATTTGGAATGAGCGTATCGCTCATTTTGATGAGCTTTCATGAGAATAAGCCTTTGGCCCGTTGCTGTCAGTGAAGTGAGGTGATCATTGTGAACCTCAAACTTGATCCAGCAGAGGGTGGGGTGATTTGTTCACATCCCTTCTACTGGGAGAATTAGTATTCCTGGGCTGGTTAGACACCATTTCAGTGGTAAGCCAATGAAAAAAAAAGTTTTGAATACGTTTTGATTTTGGCTTATTATTTGCTTGTATCAGAAAATTATACACTGTGCAGAGTTTGGCAGTAGTGGAGGCAGGGTGTCTGTGAGCTGGGGGGGTGGCCGCTGCTGATGGGGAGGTAGTTGAGAAGCAGCTCACACTTTGCGTCCGAGGAAGCCCTGGTGCCCCCACAGCGAGGGGATACACGTGCTGGGGCCATGCACTGCCACAGGCTGAACCCAACCTGCACTTTGGCCTGTCGGTTAGAGTGTAACCGGTTTGGGTAGGAGTGAGCCTACTAAAACCCAGCCTTGTGCAGCTGTTGTAGCTGCTGCATTTGCACAGCGTGAGCATGAATGCCTGGCCAGGCATGCAACTGCTCCCAGCATCCATGCTCCGACTCCTTGTTTGTAGTTAGGAGTTTTCCCAACCCTCCCGTACTGGGTCCTCCACAGCTCTATGTACTTCCCAGCAAGGAAGTAAATCTCACAGTGAACTGGGGAGCAACCGAGTGGGATGGAGGGCTGCCAAAAAGCTGCATGGGTGCAGGCTGAGCCTAGCAGATGTGCTCATGGCCCTTTGAGAGTGTGTGGGGAAAAAAATCTACTCGTCTATCACAAAGAGCAGGTGGATAGATACCATCTGCATTTGCTGAGGCTGGTGCATGTGGGGGTGTGGAGGGGGGGATTTGGGGAGTCCAGAGCTATGCTTTGGGACCTGGTGAATTGAAAGCCTGGGCTTTGTAAGTAGTTCTCCTGGGGTCGTCTTTGAATTTCTCTTAATAACTCTCTTAAATGCACCAAATGAGTAGCACTAAGTACTGGTTGAAACCAGACCTTTGTACAGTAAAACCTTTCCCAAACACAAGATAAAAACATAAATAAGCAGAGCACCTACCAGAGCTGCTGTGTGCTGGTGCTGAGGGGAGGTGTAATACAGCCCTGCCTGTGCAGCCTTAAACAGCAGCACCTGTGGGTAGATTTCCAGGAGGATAAATCTGAGCCGCGGGAGGCAGGACGTTGTTTGCACAGAGCAGGCAGCCCCTTGCTTTGGGCATCAGGCAGCAGAGGTGCCCAGGCTCTGCTCAGCAGCAGGCAGGAAAATCTGCTGTCTCCTTTTCAAAGTACGGCAAGAAGTTTTTCTCGTATTTCGGGGTGGTTTAGAATATTCCTCTTCTGCTTTGGGGGTGAGGGCTGTCTGTTAAACCCAGGCTTTCTCAAATCCTCTGTCGGTTTTTCAGGGTGACCTGCTGCAGGAGTCCCCATCAAAGTGCCCCTCTGCATCCCTCCCTGTGGGACCCTGGCATGGCTCCAAGCTTATCTGAGCAAAGCATTGGGTATCCCATGTAAGCACACAGCAAAAGGCAAGCATTGGGTCCTCCTGTGGCAAGTTGCCTTTCATATGTAAGATTTAAGCCAGCAATTTTTTTTTATTTTTTTTTTTTTTTTTTTTGAGTGTGGCAAAGTATCTGTACTCTCCTTACAGCTAGTAGGAAACATCGGCTCTTGCTTTATGGGATGTTAGTGTTGGTGAGGATGCACCTTAAGCAGAAAGAAATCCTCTTTCATGCACAAAAGGAGGGTCTTTCTGACTATCCTTACAGAAAATAGGAGGAGCACTTCCACTTCTGTTGAGGAAGGAACATCAGGGTGGAGATGATGGCATTCGTGCCTGAGGGTCACTCGGCGTGCTGGATATGTTACAGCTAGTGACGCCTTTACGCTTGGTATTCTGCAGAAAAAAGCTTGTGGCACATGAGAAGGAAGCTTGTGGATTTTTGTGGGGCTTTGGATTTTGACTTGAAAGCACTTCCTGTTACAGTCTGAAGCTGAGCAACGGCATTAGAACAAATAAAGATAATAATGGAATTTTATTGATGTAGACATAGTTACAAGGAAATACTGTTCTTTTGAAACTGGCTTTCCGATACAGTAACACAGTCAACCCAGCGCTTTTCTGACTTAAACCAATTTTATACTAATGTTTACATCAACTGTGATGGAATTATTCCCAGTTTACATCGGTAAGTGAGAGAAAAATCAATTGCAGCGTATTGACCTCAAAACGCACTAATTACTTGCTGCACGGAGCTGGGTGCAGCAAAGAGCTGCTCTCCGCGTCCTGCAGAGCTCTTTTCCTTCCCACTGCTCTGCATGGCGGCCGGGGATGCCTGTGGTTTAACTGCTCAAACAGTCATCAAAGTTTTCCTGCCATTTCAGATAAGAGTTTTTTGAAAGATCCTGACTCTGGAGCCCTTCTGTCGGCAGTCAGCACTGTGGCAGAGGAAGGGCAGGCTCTGCTTTCACAAGTGTTGGCATGGCCAGGTCCCACATCCCGGGAAAAAGGAAAGTCTGGGAGATGCTGTCGGCATCTTCCATTTGCTGTGCAGAACCACTGGGGGATGGTGGAAGGTGCAGCCCCTGAGAGGAGAAATGCAGCAGAGCCAAGAGCCAGGGGTGGAGGTCAGTGAGTGGGGCTGGGCTGGTCCTGCAGCCACCCCAAAGTGGCACTGGAAGACTGGGAGGCTCCCAGGGCCTCATCCCAACTTCAGAAACACCACCCCATTGTGCAGCTCCAGCCAGCGTATGAACATTCCTTGCCTTCCCCTGCTCCCACCTTTTTTTTTTTTTTTCCTCCAGAGAGAGGGAAAATATCTGACAGTTCTGGGTTTGTTTTTTTTTTTTTTTTAGAGTTGCTCTGAATGTCACTGAAGTGTGAAGTGAAACCTGAAGTCATACCTAATGTTACATAAATAGTTAGCCCTTTTCTCACATACCTGTTTCTGTGCAGGGCGTATCTTCAGGTCGCAGAAGGGTGTTTTTTCTTTCCACGCTCAGGGGCTTATGGTCTAGCTCAGGTGTAGGATTGGACACAAGTAAAAAGAGATCAAGACATCGATTCAGCAAAGTACTTGTATTTAATCCTGTATCTACCTTTAACAACAACAATTCTTGTAGTGTGACTATAACCAACATTTACCGTCTGAAATTTAAGTAGGTGCTTTTGTGGTTGGCTGAACCAGCACCCAATTTTATGTGTATGTTGTGGAAGGGGAGAGCAGTGCTGGCTAAAGATAAGATGCTCTCTTATCTCATCAAGACCTTTACATCTGTGTACTCACACTGACTTGGATATACCTGCCTTACACCCGCGCAGCCGGGTGGCTCTGACAGGACCACATCATCTTGCTCAGGGTCGGGGGGTGGTTTTGGGATGCTCTGCTGGGTGGTGGGAATTGCACACCTCGCTGAGGTGGTTGCCCATTCCACCTCCTGCGCTTGCAGAAATGGTTTGGTTTTGCGTTGGCGCATGCTGCGATGCTGGATCTGAGGAGTGAAGCAAAAGTGTTCTGGCAAGTGAACAGCAGCAGGTTTTTCTTAAAAGCCTTCAAGTAAAACTGTTATCTGTAACCGTACAGCCTCTAGAACAAGAGCTGCATTCACCTTGTGTTTATAGCAAAGGCTGCTCCGCTATCTGGAAGGTATGCCTTCCCTTTTCATTTCAAACGCAAGGAAGTCCTTTTTTGTGTGGCAGTTGAGAAAGAAAACCACAGAAGTTTCCTCTTCTTTCAATGCACTCTGCTCAAAACATGCTTTCAGGAAATACTTGTTCCTGCCTGAGAGCAAAGAGTGTTGGAAGCTCTGTAGTTTGTAACTGTGGCACAAAATGCGTGAGCCTAGATCATTTTGGAAGCTGCCCTAATGCAACCATCAGTAGTTGTAAAATGATGGAAATTAGGCAGTTAAATGAATCTAATTGCTGATAATAGTAGTTTGAAGAAGACATGTCCATAAGCAAGTTTTTCTTTAAAATGGGTCATTAAAATGTTATTAGTCCTGCTACTTTTAGGAATGACAGTCTACAACTTCTGGCTCTTTGTGTGATTTATACAGCCTTGTTGTATTGATTTAAAACATTGGTTACCTAGTTAAAAACATTCATGTTCATAGCTTTTCCTCTCATGCTCTTCCTTGGGAGAAGAGTGTGCGTTTTCTGCTGAGTAAAACAAACTTTCAGGTTTTCAGGTGTTTAGGGAGGCAGCTGCTTGCCTGACTTTTGCCAACAGCCCCGAAGAAAAGAATTAATGGGTAAATTAATCTATTTTCTCTAGTTGGCAAAGGCCGTTTATCTGACTTGTGACTAGAGCAGTGACTCTCCATCAATTTTATTTTAAAGTCTTTTAGCATTTCGCATTCAGTGAAAAGTCCAGTGTTAAATGACATAAACCCGACATCTCCTTTTCCAGTCAGCCATGCAATTCGATTGATTGTTTGTATAAGTTTTGTGCAAATGTCAACATTACGAATTGATGGTGCTGCGCTTGTCCGTGACTGATGATGATTGATGTGTTTTGGCACGCCGTATTTGTTCATAATTCATGAACTTGCCTTTCTGCCTGGGTTCATATGTGGCCACAGTTTACAGCTGTGTAAATCAAGGCGGCACTTGAGCAGTTGTCGTCCCTGCTGACCTGAGACTCTTTCTGTTAAAGACGAGTTAAGATTGTCTCATCTCATTTTCAGATGTGATGTTTGCATTGCTGTGGGGCAGCAAAAGGTGCTTGTGGTGGAGACGTGGTTTGTGATTGCTAACCTCCTTGCATTTGAACTTGTACCTAGCCCAGCTCGCAAAGCAGTTGAAGCCGGGGTTGGACATGGATGTGAACAGACAGCACGCTGCCAGCCTCTGCTTTCCGACAGACAGATCTGCAGCATGTTTTATACATAGGCTATACAGAAGGAGGCTCGACAGTGAAAGAAATAAATGTTTCAGTGTTGCAGAGCCCATTTCTGCTCTCATTCTCATTGCAAGATCTATGTTGGTGATAAGCTCTGGTTTTACCAGGGCTTTCTTGCTTTTGACCCAGCTAGTGACCTTCAAAGAGCCCTAATCCACAGAGTACAGTCTCTGGACAATATTCTATCCAAATTACTCATCATGGCAGTACAGTCCCTGAAAGGCTATAAATGATGCATTAAGCAATGCAGTAGCATCTGCCACATGTGGTTCCTCCTCTCGGGGATGTTTGCACGCGGGCAGCTCTTTGTTTTGCTTTGTGCTTTGGAAGGACAGCGATGTGCATGTGAGTGAGAGAGAAGCGCACATTGCTTGTGTTTGCATGGATGGTGGTGGTAAAGAGGTGTACGTCGTGTCAGAGTGGCAGCGTTGGCCTGGCAAAGCCTTTAAGCTCGTAAGGTGCGAATAGTGTCGGAGAGTTCAAGGAGATGCTTTAAGTGCCTTTCTGGACAACAGCCCAATTACTCAGCACCTTTTGGATGTGAACCCTGGGAGTGGAGGTGAGGAGGTCTGTGGGTGCTGAAAGCAGTGGAGGTGAAGCAGCGTTTCTTGTGCAGCCTCTAGCAAGCAGTAAACACGGTGAAGGGTCGGCAGATGTTCGGAGCAAGGTCTCTGTCCTGGAGATATGTAATGCTGTGGGCAGCCCTGCTGGAGCCTGTCAGGCTGCTCACTGGATGGGACCAGGGCAGGAGGAGCCTACAGAGGAGGGAGAGCGCAGCCCTCATGCCCCTCATGCCTCCCCCACTTGCCCGTGCACCTGGCCATACAGCATAGTCCTGTGGCACTGGAGCCTGGCTCCCACATCTGGTATGTGGCAGAGCTGGGAAGGGGAGAGTAAAGCTGCTGAAACCATCCCAGTCGGGGCGAGTTTTTGCTTTGGTGACATGCAGGAGCATTGCTGTGGCAGTGATGGCATGCATTACTCTCCAGGTTCACCGTCGAGTTGGCGGCTTGACCTCCCCGACACATTGTGAAGACTGAACTAATGTTGCTGCAGAGCGTGTGAAGGAAGGGCTGCGCAGTGCCCGGGGGATGCGAGCACTTGTGCCGTGCTGTGCAGCGTAACAACTACACGTGTGTGCAGACAACTCAGTGTAAATACATAGTCTTGTGTGCAAACACCTTTTTAAGCACCATTGTCCTTAATCGGCAAGGAAGTTAATAGCATTGAAGGTGCTTGGCCTGAAAGAAAAGGAAGGTGCAGCCTTCTGTACGTTGGTGAATTCATGCAAGGGTTACTGCAGAATTTAAATATGACCTTAGTGACAGAGATGTATTTGTGAAGAGGAAGATTTGCCTTAGCAAATTCACACCCAGAGTACAGATAGGTTTTGCTTGAACCATCAGTGTTTGGGATGCTGGGGTGAACTGCTCTGGTTTTGACTTGTACCTGCAGAAAAACACTACTGTGACTATCCCTGATTCTATTATAATATTATCCAGAAGGTCTTGTTGCTGGTTGCATTATGGTCAGCATATTCTTTGCATTGAGAAAGACCTTCTCCTGCAAGCCCAGTATCTTGTGGGCAGATGAGGGGCAAGAGAAGGTTGGAGGTTCAAATAGATAGCTTGTCCAGGGCCCCTTGAGGAGTCTGTAGAAGTGGACTCCAGTCTTCCCATTTCAGTCTAGTGCCTGAATACAGAGATGAAATTTGTAAATGACAAAGCAAAATATAATGACTCAGGCAAAAGCGTGACGTCTCTAACACTGACAGATAGAATTTAGTGGTCGTTGGGATCCAGGGCTTGGTATTTCCTTGAGTATAAAGAATGTGAGTGGGCTCCTTGCTGAGATTAATGCCTTTGAATTGACCTGGTGTACAACAGAAAAAAATACACAGATTGCTAGTTGTTCTACAACAGAGACAATATTTCAAATCCCGTTTGGATTTGGGACAGTACCCAAATAATCAGTGGAGTGTTTCTGGGTCTCTGCATCCCTCCTGGAGAGTGAGGAATAGTGAAACAACCCTCTGTCAAGGTTCAAGGTGGTACAGACATCTGCGTCAGTGGGTTTGGCTGGGAAACCTCAGTTCAGCTCATTGTCTCTCCAGTAGCTGCAGCTCCAGCAGCAGTGGATATGAGAGAAACCTGTGGGAGATGCAGAAACGTCTAGCTGGGAGGGGGCAAGTAAGAGCTATATTTCTCCTTTTTTAGCTAAGGGAGAGGGAAATACTTTTTACAACGTTTTGCCACTTTCCCCAGTGTTTGAGTTTCAAAAATCATAACTCTCTTGGAAGAAAACACAAGGTAGCTCTATCAAGAGGTTGGGAAATTAGGACACCAAAGGAAATATTTAACTCTATCTAGAAATGTAATTCTTTACACAAGGACCATCAGGATGAGCTGTTTCCTGACTTTATCTTGTTGGACAGCTTCCTTGAGTGCAGGTGACATTATCGCTGAATTGCGTTCTCAGTATACGTTCCTTTGTATTGTCATAATGTTGGAGGAAAAAAAAAAAAAAAGAAAAAAAATAAAGCAAACGAGGCAAAAAAATGCCAGCTGACCCAGCCACAGTTAATGCACTGCCATGGAATTTGTGTCAATAAACTGAGTGATTCTGAGTTTACCTTGTAGTCCATTGTGGAGATACGTAAAACCTCATTGATGGCAATGCTGGGAGAAGTAAAGGGTTTAGAAAACAGAATATAGCTTCATTTGGCACAGAGTAGGTGCAAGCCATATGGACTCCAGATGTTCCCAGTGCCTTCCGAAAAGGTAACAAATCCAGAGTCACTGAAGGAGGAATTTCAGACTAAACAAATGAGAAAAATATGTGGCCGAACACAACAGAGCTTTTCAGCACAGCAGTCTCTCCTGCCTCTCTCACCTTCTTGCCATCGCCCCATTTTGGTGCCTTCTGTGGGAATTTTTTAATTTAAAGTAGTGAAAACCGCATCTTGATAGGCAGAATAGTGTCTCAGCATCTGTATGCAGTCTGAAGTTGGAAAACAAGGTGAGGTGCTCCATTTTGAGCGATAATAAACAGAAAAATGTTTAATAGGTGGAAATAAATAGAACAACTAGAAAACATAAACCATTTTTTTAAAAAAAATCTGTAGTTTTTCTGCTCCGTTCTTTCAGTATAGGCGTCAGTATTTTCTCTTTAAATCCTCCACGCTGAATTATAACTTTTTATCAATAATACGTAATTTGCATTTGCAGCACATTAGCGCGTTTGCATTTTCCTTGCCAAGCAACTTGAATACAAAGAGGTAGAGGCCCGAGCTCTGCAAATATCTATATGTATGAATAACAGTTCAATTAAGCAAAGATATACATATGTATATGTTTGCAGGGCGGAAGCCTGTGTGTTCCTCCTGAGGTAATTTTGGAAGTTTAGGGTTTATTCAAGTTGAGAATAGAGTCCATGCCTCTTCATAGCCAGAATACTCTGAAAGCCATTCTTCGTTAAAGAGAGAATCTGCCTTGTGTTTGCATGGAAAACAGGTTTCCTGATAATTTAAGTTGCTTTTCTGTACACAGAGAAGAAAGAGGGGATAATGGAAATAAGTGTGACAAGCAGCGTGTAGACATTCAGGACCATATTCCTCAAAACCCGGCACCACTATTGCCTAGTCTTGCACTGGCTGCATTTTTATGCTAAATTTATCAGAGCCTTAGACTTTGTGTTACCTATGGCTAGGATATCTGTGCCAGCAGAACCCCCCCTGTGTAAGTGTGGATGTAAAGGCAAATTATGTCTGTGGTCCGGGTAATTATTTTGCTTGAGGTGGATAAGGGGGAAAAAAGAGAGGTTGAATTGTAAAAAATGTTTAATTGATTGATATTGTCGAAGTGTTAGGAAAAGCCCACTTCTGTAAGCTGCTTGTCTAGCTGTGAACTAGGAGATGCTCCTGTTGCGTACCTGCTCTAGGAGTGTGTCTGATGTGGGATTGTGCCTTGTAGCACACCTTGCCTTTTCCTGTCCTTCAGCTGAGGGACAGATAAACCTAATCAGCAGAAAAATGGGTGAGGTCTCCTGGAGTGGGCTCCTTGTAAAAGAAGTAGCCCCGAGTTTGAAGCCAGCATCCTCCATCTGCCCTGAGTTTGTACAACGAAGTATAACTGCAGTATCATCTTGTCAGGTTCACCTTGTCCAAATTAAGCGAGGAAATTGGTTTTCTTGAGACACGCTCCCAGCATTTACCCTCATTAAGACTTCCTGCTAATAGGAGTGCTCAGCAGTATTTTTGCCTTTGCAGATTACAAAGCTTATGGTTGAAGGCTGCAGCTAATGAGTATCCCCCTCAATCTTCTGTGAGCAGAGAAAAGCACCACTTCACTTGGAGGATTCGGCCTGGGTTGCAAAACATTGTGCTTCTGGATAGCTCTTGCTTTGGATGTTCATGAAGTGCAGATACCACAGACCAGCCACACGCCTGGTGTAAAGCCACGTGCGGTCAGGAGGGAATGGCTTCGGACCCGTGAATGCAGGCAGGCACAGCCAACGTGGTTGCTGCCTACCGATAGAGAGTCAAGCCGTCGGGAGAGGTGCCGTCAGCTGCCCTGGTGCTTTCACAGCATCTTGCCAAAAACCAGTGCTCCCTGCGGAGTCATCCATCGCCTGGCTGGCCTGCTGGCCTGCCGCTTCTCGTCCCCCTCTGGTTGCAGAGCCTGGCCATTTGCATGGCTGGGCGACTCCATTGGGTTCAGCTGGCAGCTTGCAGGGGGTCCCCGTTTCCAGCCAGGGAGCTGTCATGAGCAGATGGAGACAGGCTGGTGTAGTCAGGTTGTTGGGGGTGCAGCTGGAGCCAGGAGAGGATGTGCATCTCACTGGTCGCAGCTGGAGGGAGGGATGGAAAACATCTGTGCTATTCACTCTTGCACACCGTTGAAGGTGCAAAAAGAGCAGCAAATCTGAGCCACTCATGGGTTTTTTTTCTGTTCTTTCTGAATGAAACATGAAATAGCAAAATAAAGTAAGGTGGCATAAAATGTGAGGGTCAAAGTGCATCTTCTAGAAAACAAAATAAAAAGTTTTCAAAGAGGTGCTTTCTAAGGTTTAAAATATTTTGCTTTTTCATGTATGCATGGTGCTTTATTAAGATGCTTTGAATCTCAAGTTGGAATTTAAGTTATGCTTCCTTGTCTACTTAAGCAAGGTGTTGTTTTGTTCCTACTTTCAAAGCTGTTGGTGTCAAGTTTGGCTTTTTTGATGTCCTGATCCACGTGTGCAAGCATTGCAGCAGTATTCGGCTGCTCTTCCGCCAGGAAACGGCATGCTCTTTTTACTCCAGGCTTTAAATCAACAGTTTTTCTGACATTTAGGCTGTTTGTTTATTACGTGTATGCTCAAAAAACATCTGTAAGGGTATGTTGTGGTGTAAGTAGTCTTGAAAATCTACCTTGTTTTGCTGTGGAAGCATTTACCATCTTAAGGTTATGAAGCTTTAAATTTTCACTCGGTCTGTTTTTGGTATTAGCTGAGAGTGCCTGAGCTTGCAGTTACTCATGGAAATACGTTGAAGATGATCAGGAGGGCAGTTTAATATCTGCTGCCTTTGGGACTATAAGTGGGGCTCTGTTTTCTGTGTTAGTGGCATTCAAGGAAAGAAATGCCATTAGGACACTTTGTTTCTTGTCTTGCACCTTCTCAGGTTTTCTCAATATGTTCATCAGTTGTTTCACCGAGCTGAAGTTTACGCTGCTGATCATGTGGGAAGGTCAGAGAGGATCATTAAATGCCCGAAAAATTGCCGTTGAGGACACAAATGCTAGTCTAGATTCAGTCACCACTGCTTCTGACTTCAAATAAACATGAGATTTGGGATGTATGGACCTGCATTTAGGTTCTTTAGGTGTTAAAAAAATGGCTTCAGCAGTGCCATAATGCTCATCATCCTATACTGTTAGTGAACTTCGCCCTTGAAATGTGTGCTCTTTGTGCTTTGTAAAGGTCCTCTTAAATAACTTGTAATAATGGCAACATTTTTACCTGGGTTTAGAAGGAGTCAGCAAGCTCCTCCAGAGGATTTTAGCAGAGCTGGGACAGGTGGTTCAAGGAACTGAATTCATAGTTGCCAGGAAGTGCTAATGATGGTGATAATGAAAGACAGTGCTTTCCCTTGGAGATTTAATGATGGAGAGAACAAACTGAAGGCTCCCAACTTTCTTGCAGTAAGAGTCCTTAGAGACACCAGGCAAATCTTTGCTCAGTGCAGCAAAGAAAAAGCTCTTGGACATCAACTGTCTCCGAGTTCTCTGGGGTTTTGTGCTGCCTGTTAGAGCAGAGAACCTGCACAATGACCCAGACAGGCTATTTAATGAGATATTCCTCTAATGAGGGGTTATAATTTTAAAGCCAAGCAAAGAAAGGGTGAGAGGTAGTTTCAGATGCTTCCTTCTTTTGGGGTGTTACTGGGTGTTTGACTGTCCTACTCAAGATGATCAAATCTCTGGCATTGCAGAGCAGTATTTCACAAAAGCAGATTTGTCCTGTGTTTCCATAATCCCTGGAATACTACCTGTTACAGATGGAAAATCTAGGGTACCAGGGAGAATATACTGCTCTGTAGATGTTCAGCCAGAGAAAAGGTGGCTAACTGTACGTTGGAAACACGTCGATGTGAAGCCATCCATCTCAGTGACATGAGGACAAGGAAATGTAGTGGGAGTTTGTGTTTCTTTTTCTTTCCATGTTACTGTTTTTCTCTAGAATCAGAGGCTAATAATTGTAGTCTCCTGTTATTTCTGCTTTCCTTCCAACTTTCCAGAAGTTTTTGCAGGTCTCTTGTCAGTTTTGTGAAAAAAGTAGCAGCAGAATAAAACCATGTGTGGTAGTGCGCATGCACAAGAGAACAAAATTATGATTGCTGTAGTAAATTTAATCTGGCAATTCTTAATTTTAGAATACTTGACTTTGTGACTTTAGCTTTCCTTTGGTGTGGTTTCGACATACAGTTAAATAAGTTGTTCCAAAAAATTACGTTTTCTGATTGAGTCGTGTGTGGAATGTGTTGTAACTTAAAGTGAATTATCAACCCAAAACTATTAATTTACCTCTATATTTTGTTACATATATGGATGAGAACAATTGTTTTCCTGCACATGTGAGGTTTTTGATTTTTTTTAGGATTCTTTGGTTTTTATTTGGTGCATATGTTAAAATCTGTGCAATTTTTGTTAGCCATGTAACACTGGGCTGTGAAGTTTAATTTTAGTCCAGGTCATGTTCACACTGGTCACTTAAATGCTAGTAAATTGCTAGTAGATGCAGCATATTATAAGACATAGACTGCATTTGCCATTTAGGAGGATTTACATTGCTTTAAACATTTGCTCTTTTATTAAAATTAGCCTTCATAGTTTACAAGCTTACAATGAAGACAGATAGTGTGTGTATGTAAAACGTTTATAGAAACATTAAAATTGTAAGAATAGAAAGAAGCAATCCCTTCACATCACATTTAATTTCTAGTTGGTAAGCTCCTTGTCTCTTAAGCAATGACTTTTAAGTATCCCCCAGTTTTGTAGCACAGCTCTATAAAACCTTCAGTTGAGCAAAGATCAGTTGTGTGAGGGGACAGATTTATTGCTGTTACCCTGTGTGCTTGCTTGTGGGCAGTTTTGTTTTGAGTATAATTTCCAAGGGTGAGGGGTGAGGCTGTACTTCTGCACGTGCAAGAGCACGGTGGCAGCCTGCGATTGCTGGGGCTGAGGCGTAGGAGAGGCTGAAGCCGTGTGGATGCTGCTGCGTCCTGCTGGCGTGGCTGTCAGCAGGGAGTTGCTGCCTCCGGCTGGCAAAGCCCAACTAGCCAAAAGCCCAGAGTCTAGGTGCCATTACACAAGCAAAATTACTGCTTTTTGGTGTCTGTGTCACTGCAGCAAGGATCTAATGATGCAGCTTTTAATCTGCCTGTGTAGGTGAAGACGAGGAGGAACTACTCGAAAAAGCTATCTGTGCTTGCAAAACTTCCATTGTCATTTCCACTTTTTCCAGGTTTTTTTCCCCCTACCTTCTTCTGCTCAAGTTGCATCCCTACCATGCTTGCCAAATGAGTGAAGTCCCTCCCACTGTATGAGAAGATCAGATGTGTGACCAGCTGAAGAACCCGAATGTACATAAGTCTATGGGACTTGATGAAGTGCATCCCAGAGTCCTGAGGGAACTGGCCGATGTAGTTGCCAGGCTACTCTCCATGATATTTGAAAAGTCATGGCAGTCAGGTGAAGTCTCTGGTGACTGGAAAAGGGGAGACATCACACCTGTTTTTAAAAAGGGTAGAAAGGAGGACCCTGGCAACTACCAACCTGTCAGCCTCACCTCTGTGCCTAAGATCATGGAACAGATCCTCCTGGAAGCTGTGCTGTGGCACATGGAGGACAGGGAGGTTATTTGAGACAGCCAGCATGGCTTCACTGGGGGCAAGTCCTGCCTGACCAGCTTGGAGACCTTCTATGATGGAGTGACTACATCAGTGGACAAGGGAAGAGATGTGGATGTCTTTTATCTGGATTTCTGTAAGGCCTTTGACATGTTTCCCCCACAACTTCCTTCTCTCTAAATTGCAGAGATATGGATTTGTTGGGTAAACTGTTCAGTGGACAAGGAGTTGGTTGGATGGTCGCATCCATAGGGTAGTGGTCAATGGCTTGAAGTTCAGATGGAGGTTGGTGACAAGTGCCATTTAATGTCTTCATCAGTGACATAGATAGTGGGACTACATGCACCCTCAGCAAGTTTGCAGATGACACTAAGCTGAGTGGTGCAGTTGACATGCCTGAAAGATGGGATGCCATCCAGAGGGAACTGGACAAGCTTGAGAAGTGGGCCAAGTGCAAGGTCTTGCACCTAGGTCGGGGCAACTCCTGGTATAAATACAGGCTGGGGGCTGAAGGGGTCGAGAGCAGCCCTGCTGGGAAGGACTTGGGGATACTAGTGGATGAAAAGCTGGAGAATGTCCACTTGCAGCCCAGAAGGCCAACTGTATCCTGGACTGCATCAAGAGAAGCATGGCCAACAGGTCAAGGGAGGTGATTCTCCTGCTCTGCTCCACTCTAGTGAGACCCCATCTGGAGTGCTGTGTCCAGCTCTGAGGCCCCCAGCATAAGAAAGACATGGACCTGTTGGAGCGAGTCCAGAGGAGGGCCACAAAAATGGTCAGGGGGCTGAAGCACCTCCCCTGTGAGGACAGGCTGAGAGTTGGGGTTGTTCAGCCTGGAGAAGAGAAGGCTCCGGGGAGACCTTATAGTGGCCTTCCAGTACTTAAAGGGGGCCTGCAGGGAAGATGTGGGCAATCTTTTTAGCAGGGCCAGTTGCAATAGGACAAGGAGGAATGGATTTAAACTAAAAGATGTTAGATTTAGGCTAGATATAAGGAAGAAATTTTTTTTACAATGAGGGTGATGAAATACTGGAACATGTTGCCCAGAGAGGTGGCAGAAGCCCCATCCCTGGACATTCAAGGTCAGGATTACCCCCCCCACACACACCTTTTCTGGATAACCCTACGGATAAGAGACAGCCTTGGAGTAAATCCTTGCTTCTCTTACCAGTTAATTTTATGCTATCCCCAGGATCTTCTGATACATTTGGTTCTAACAGCATTTGTCTGGCTGGACCCTTCACAGATTTACAGCTTTTTTGTCCGTATATCAAGGCAGGAATACAATTTGAGTTGAAGACTTGTAGTCTTCAAGAGTTTGAGTTGTAGATAATTTTTTTTAATGGATGAATCCTATTTAAGATGCTAAGCACAAATACCCTCTTTTCAGTTGGTGAAATTATCCCAGTTGACTGTGAATTATGGCCAATTACTGTATAAAATGCATCATTTCTTCTAAGATGGGAGTTGTGTTTTAATTACATTTTTTCCTCTGTAGCAGGCTGCTAACCTCATCTTCCTCCAGTGCTGCATCCAACTGGTGGCCTTTTATCAGTCTTACATGTTGGGTAGGCTACAATTGGAAGACTTGGGGACATCAGCAACGGCTGAATTTTGAAGGGGGCTGTTGTTAAACCGTATATTGTTACATTTATGTTTGTTTTCCCAGTGAAGTCTGTTGCAGTGCCCAGCTACAGAAGTGAGCGAATTCTTGCTGATCTGACACCAGCCTTTATGTTGAACCCTGTACTTAAATCTGCATTTGCTTTAAGTATTCAAGCTGCAGCTTGGTATAAAAGCTTGATGATGTAATTATTTTTGTTGGCAAGTTTAACACTTCAAGATGTTCCAAAGTGAATAGTGATGGAGTCTGTCAAGTGCTTTCTTGAAATCTCTGAAGTTTATGATGAGTGAATTTTGCCATTTGGTGCTTTCTTCAGTGATTAGTCTTACAGTGAAAATCTGGTCAACACATGAGCTTTCAGGTCAAATTATTCACTCCCTTCCTCTTTCAGATTTTCGTGGATTTTGTTTTTTCATGTTTTTTACTAAAATGAGTTCCTTGAGTTCACTAAACAAAAGTTTACGGAACTTGATGTAAAGTTTACATGAAATGAGAGAGAAAAGCATCTCTGAAAAGATTACCAGTGAACTGTGTTAAAGCTTGCCATGGAAAATGTTGCCAGCCTCTGTTTCATGTTATCAGGAGTGCCCATCTCTGAGGCTTCAGAGGCTTGGTATGGCTGCCAAATGTTGTTTCCAGCAAAGACTAACAAACCCCACGATGAATTTTAGGTTAAATTACTTGTAAATGCTTGTCATCCGCATGTGTTTTCAGCTGGAGTGGTTAAACAAAGGCTTTGCAGAGATAAGTGTGTTCTGCCGTAGAGCAAGAGGTCTTGTTTGGATGGGCTGCACGCCTTCCGGACGGCTCCCTTGTTATCCACTGCTTCCTGTTGGGATTTGGGAGTTGAGCGATTAGCAAGCTGCTGCTGAGATCTAGTTATACCCAAAAAAGAGAGGGGACCGGATTTTTTTTGTTTTGCTCAGTGGTAGTCTCAGTGACTCTATTGGTGTTACTGCTCATTTTTCACTGTAGTGATGGAGAGCTTGATCTGGTACGTTATTTTTATGGTAGGATTTAAAAAAACAAAAAGCAGATGAGTTGCCAAATAAAAAGTCCCGCCATCTTTGATCTTTATTGCGCTGATGATAAAATCAGTATGAGTTTTGCCTTGTCTGAAACCTGTTTCCTATGGGCTTCATCTGGTTAAGGATATTCTGCTAAATCAGTGGTTGAGTTAAAAGTCATTTATCACTGTCCCTTGGCATTTTCATTAAACTTTCTCTTAAGAACAAGAGCGTGGTGCTTTTACACCTTTAGAAAAAGCTGAAACCAAGGAAATGCTGTGACATCCAAGCCCAGATTTTCAAATCACAAAGCTCTATATTAAATTTAAAATCACCATGTTTTACACAATCATTAGTTTCTATTAAGTTCCTCGCAGCGTGTTTGCATTCAGAGCATGACCTTGATAGGGGTTACTTCATTCTGCAAAGCACTTAGGCTTGCCAGTCCCACCAGCCAGCTCCAGTGGTGAGGGGTGGTGGGACCGTGCTCCAGCCCTTGGCCCGCAGCCCCAGTGGCTCTGCCTCTGTCCCCAACCCTGCAGGGGTTTCTCTGTGTTAATACCGGCAAAGCTCAAAGTGTTGGAGCAATTTAAGAAATAATAATAAGGTCACAAGGACAGCTTGCAAAACAATGATTTCTTGTCCTGGGGCTGTTGCATGGGTTATATTTGTATTATTTAATACTTTTATAAACTCTGTCAATATAGATTCTTTTTCCTAGTGCTGAATTATTTTCACTGTCTCCTCTTTCCCTGGCAAATGCCACAAGCTTTTCTTTGGCATTCTTCTTAATCTTTTTTTTTTTTTTCTTTCCTCAAAAGATGAAAGAAAAGCAGAAGGCTTTGATAGAATTATTGCCTGTAAATCTATGAAAGGTGCTACTAAAAATCTCAGACTGAATGTCTGAGATGCCGGTGAGGATCCAGTTAAGAACCATGGCTGATGTGGTCAGGAAAGGTCTCTGCCTGTTTGATGGTTTTCCTAAAGCCCCATCTCTCAGGCGGCTGGGTTTTCTTGAGAACTTTTCCTCTGACATGCAGGAAAATGTAATTTCTGTTTTTCTTGTTTGAATAGATAAGTTTGACAACACGACTAGAGCAGAGTGTGTGCTGAAAGCTCTGGAAATAAAGCAGCAAATGAAAGAACCCCAGTGTTACTCATAAAAATGTATTTATTTTTAAGCCAATTTTGGGATTTTTTGACATTTGGATTTCTCGATAATGAAATGTTTAAAAGTATCTTTGAGACTGTTAAACAGTTCTGCTAAGCTACTTCATAATGTTTCACTGCCCTTGAATATTTGCTCTGTATGATTTGAAACGTCTGTACTTTGGGGTTTGGTTGTTTTTTTTTTTTTCTTTCCTTCGACTCTCCCAGGTAGACTGTGCAGTTCTCTGAGCTCTTTAATGAATATAAAGTGTGCTTTCCTCCTCACATTTTTCTTTTTGCCCTTTTTTTTTTTTTTTTTTTACAAGGCATAGTTTTAAGAATTGAAATATTAGACATCTGGATTTATTAAAGTCCACAGCATTGGGTGAGGGGAGCATTTTTTTTAGGAGCACTTCATTTTCACCTCTGCATAGCAGAGTTGTCTTTGAAACGCGCCGAAGGAGCAGAGCGTGTGCCCTTCTGCTACCAAGGCCAAGTCATCTGCCTGTGTTTAAATAAGCCACCATGAAGCTTCCATTTTCACTGGTTTTTTTGAGAATTGATTTATTGATAAACCTACTGGGGGGGCTGTTTACGTAGCATAGTTCTCCTCAAGGTGCTTTTCAAACATTACTGAAACAAACCTCCATGGCATCAGCAGTTTTACAGAGGAGTAAATTGGGGCATGCATAGGTCTGTGGGCTTGTTGGAGGCCAAGGAGGTGTCCATGGCAGGCTGCAACTGGAGGTGGGAGTCCTGACTCGCAGCTTATTTTGGAGTGGTGCTATGGGTGGCTTGTGCTTGCTGGAGAAGATCCTAGGACCTGGACAAGGCGTATGTTCCCCGTAGGAGCAAAGCTCTACTTCTCACCTCGCTGCTCCTCTGTAGCATGCTCCTTTGGATAGCTCTCATTCTTCATCGTGATGAGCATTTTGGGCTCCTAGTTAGGGCTGGTTTGGGACCAACAGTGGTGTAAATAAGGGCAGTGTCCCCGGTGTCAGTGTACATACGCTGGCCTGAAGCCACTTTGCATGGCATCAAGCTAGAAAGTTGCTTCTTTAATGAGCCTTCATTGGATCTATGCGTTCAAATGCTTACAGGGTGCATTGGTCATGCTGCATGCTCTTGGTGGTTGTGGCAGTGAGCCTCGTGTGGCTGGCTTTGCCCAGGGAGTGTCTCATACCCTGTTTTACCTTGCTGCTGACTCTTTCCCTTCTTTTAAAGAAGGGGGTTTGGGCTGGTGGATTAAGACCTCTGAGCTCTAGTTTTGCCACAGGTACCAGTATCTCTGCTGCTGTTCAAAGCAGCAGATTTGCAGCATTACACCATAACTGTGTAAACTAGAAGAGGCCTAACCATACCCACCTGAGTCACGGAGGTCTGAGTAAGATTAATGCCCTAATATTAGTTAATTGCTTTGAAGATATATATTGAAAATAAAGTTCTAAGTATCTTGGTAAATATTGTTTCCTTTATTACAGCAATGTATCTCATTTTATTGGAGTCATCTGCAGTAGCATTTAGTCTGTGGTGATAAAGCAAACCCAGCAATGTGCTTTACAAACCCCTCCAGTGCAGGGCTGGTATGTGCTGATGGCTCTTCAAAGCCAGAGGATGCTCACTAGCACGCACAGCTACACGAGCCTGTTTCCGTGCCTGCAACCACAGCCTGCAAACCACAGCACCTGTAGATGTCACGTACGTCCCTTGGTGGGATGAAGGAGGTCACTCTGTTCTCACAGACTATGGTTACTGCAGAACCATCCTGAAGCGATGAGGAGCCAGCCTAGCTCAGCAGGGATGCTGGTTTGCCCGCTCTCAGGCCAGCAGCGGTGCGGCTGTGCCATCAACCCCCGTGCTGTTCACCCGCTGCCCTCTCAGAGTGCCGGCTGTAGACTACAGCATGTGGAGATTTGGTCGGCAGCCAAAATAAACCAACAGAGGGACTTGAATAAAGAGCAGGTGTTGGCACATGCACAAACGTACCAGCGGGGAGCTGTTGCTGCAACAGGATTTCCAGGGGCGGGCAGCTCATTGGTGTTTGCCACCAGCCGAGCCTCAGCACAGCAGGATTTTTGCATACCTGCGGGAGTGACCTTCCACATCCAAACATCTCTGGTCTCCTCAGCTTAGTGGCAGATTTTCCAATGTGTCCCACAGGCCACTGGATTTGATATCCAAACAGGATTATTAGCCAAGTAAGTAGTTATTAGCCAAGTACCTTGCACCTGGACTGCAAGGTGGTGGAACACCATGAGGCTGTTAGTTCTAGGGGAAGTGTGGTGGCTTAGGAGCCTGCATGGCTGAGACAATGTACTGCATGAGCTGGGGCTTGCCCAGGGCCTGGAGCTTTCATGATCAGTAGATGAACTGCCCTTATCCAGCTGAGAGGTGACAAAAATGTGTTTGTTCCCGCCTAGTCTAGGTTCATCTCGTAATATATTTCTTGTCTGTGGATAAGACATTGTCTTGGCTGTTGTCCTGGACACTGTCGCCTTTGGATGAAGAGCTGCATGTTCTAGCTGCCCCCAAGATGCATAATCTTTTGCCGCATTAGTATTACATATTTCAAATGTCTCTCCTTGCTTTGCTTCAGAGTCATTTCTTGGTTAGTCTGCTTTTGAAGCACCTAAATTAAGGTTTCCTGTACAGTTAAAATTAAGTGCAAACTGGTGTTTGCTTCAACAGAACTGTTCTCCTATGTTGCTGACATGCGCACCATTCTGTTACTAGTAACTCCTAAGAAGTGAGAGGATGGTAGATCACATGAATGTTATTGCATACTCAGCTGTCAGTTCATTCCCCAAAAGCGTGCAAAATGGCTCAGTGTGAGGATTATTTTCCATCGTTTATGTTTTTATTATTTTCCTTCTCTATAGCTGCTTGTATTCATCTTGTATATCTTGTCAATAAACCACAGTTCACGAGCTCCTTATCTCTCTTGTCTACATCATATTGGTCTGTGCTGACTCTTGAGTTATGTGCCTAAGGACATTTTAATCATACTTCCAGTTGCACAAGAAAGCCATTGCTTCATCCAGCATATTTCCCATGATTCTGAAGTCATCCCAAAAATATTTTACTATTTTTCTCCTTAGAGTTGCAAACATGTCTCTAGCAGTTGTATTTATCTTCGCACCCCCCCCCCCCCCCCCCGCCAATTAATTATGTGTAAACCCTAGAATGTATTTTTTGCTGTATGAACAGTTCAGATTGAATTTTTCTAAAGTATGCGAAGATCAAGGCTATGGATCCTGAGAAACCAGTTCAGGGCAATCTGTGTCAGCATCTGCATCTTGTTTCCCTATCTCAGAGTGTACTGGGGAATGCCATGCTGCTGGACTAGCCCTTTCTGAATCAGATCCCTTCTGAAACATTTTTGTGCTTAAAAACCCCAGTGGGTGGACTTTGCAAGTGGCAGCCTTATGATCAGTCCATAACCAAAACTAAAGGACAGTTTCTAGTTCCTCTTTCCAGCTATATTGGAAGGAAAAACCTTGTCTCAAAATTTCCAGTTGTTTCCTTCATTTCATGGTTAGGGCAAAGTCAAGGTTAGTTGGGGATCCTTAAATGTGAACTGGTACAATTTTTAATGTTTATGGGGTTGAATGTAGGGTAAAGCCTGAATCTCCAGTGTTTTTAATTTTGAGAACTGGTCTCAAAGGCTTTCAGATTGTCACATTGTCATTGCTTTTGCCATGATTGT
The DNA here is from genome assembly GCF_034619465.1 of Leptosomus discolor. Classification (NCBI taxonomy): domain Eukaryota; kingdom Metazoa; phylum Chordata; class Aves; order Leptosomiformes; family Leptosomidae; genus Leptosomus; species Leptosomus discolor. Next base: position 159,232,243 of record NC_141391.1, read on the forward strand.
TGCACTCATTCCTTTAAATGATTTGAGGTGGAGACTTTTCAGTTTTTTGTCAGTTGACACTGAAGTTCGTTGTGAACTCAAAGTTTCAAGTAGTGGCTGTTTAAGCAGAGGTGGGGAAAGAGCTCATGATCATTTGATGAAGCAGTACTGGTGATGTTTATGCGCACAGTTGATTCTGGAAACTAAATAAAAATGTGTCAGATTGCCTAGCTATGTGTAGTGGACAAAAAAATACCACCTGAATGCTGAACAAAGATGAAATTGTCTGAGAAAGGAACTTAAAGATATATTAAATGAAGAAGTTTCAGTGCTTTGCTGTGCTCTGGAACTACCAAGAATAACAATTTCCACAGACAAAAAAAAAGAAGCTCGTCTCTTTTGTCAAAATTCTTCTTATCAAATGTGGTCTTCCAGTTCTCATACTGAAAGATTTGCCCACTGCAGTCGTGTTCATGGTGGCCTGCGTATTTTGGAATATTGTCGTTACTATACTCTTCCACTGCAAGAAATGGGGAGAAGGGAGGTTGCTTCCTCTTCTGCCAGGGTAAGAAGCAACTTTCTTACTCAACATATCATTTTAAGCATCCACTAAATCCATTGTTAGTCACCTAGAGACACGATTAACATGAGGAATTTGGGCCAGAAGAACTGTCTTCATTATGCAAACCTCATGTCAGAAAACATTACCTATGTGCAACATGTCTTTGAAGTGTTACGTCTGTATAACGTATATATAATGGTGCAAGAGAAAATGGTATTGTTTCACATTTAAATGAACAGTTTATCTCTGCCTATGAATAGTCTGTGGTTAGACAGTATATTTTTGTCCCTTAGTGCACTAAAACTTAGCTTAAAAGTCCCTCAGGGGTCTGTACTGGGACCAGTGCTGTTTAATATCTTCATCAATGACATAGATGGTGAGACTACGTGTACCCTCAGCAAGTTTGCAGAAAACACCAAGCTGAGTGGTGCAGTTGATACACTTGAGGGACAGGATGCCATCCAGAGGGACCTGGACAAGCTTAAGTGGGCCCATGTGAACTTCATGAGGTTCAACAAGGCCAAGTGCAAGGTCTTGCACCTGGGTTGGGGCAATCCCCAATATCAACACAGGCTGAGGGATGAAGGGATTGAGAGCAGCCCTGCTGAGAAGGACTTGGGGGTGCTAGGAGATGAAAAGCTGGACATGAGCCAGCAATGTGCCCAGAAGGCAAATCACATCCTGGGCTGCATCAAAAGAAGCGTGGCCAGCAGGTCGAGGTGATCCTGCCTCTCTACTCCACTCTCACGAGACCCCACCTGGAGTGCTGTGTCCAGCTCTGGGGCCCCCAGCACAAGAAAGACATGGACCTGTTGGAGCGAGTCCAGAGGAGGGTCACAGAAATGGTCAGGGGGCTGGAGCACCTCCCCTGTGAGGACAGGCTGAGAGAGTTGGGGTTGTTCAGCCTGGATAAGAGAAGGCTCCGGGGAGACCTTATAGCGGCCTTCTAGTGCTTAAAGGGGGCCTGCAGGGAAGATGTGGGCAATCTTTTTAGAAGGGCCTATTGCGTTAGGACAAGGAGGAATGGATTTAAAGTAAAAAGATGTTAGACTTAGACTAGACATAAGGAAGCAGTTTCTTACAGTGAGGGTGGTGAAGCACTGGAACATGTTGCCCAGAGAGGTGGCAGAAGCCCCATCCCTGGAAACATTCAAGGTCAGGTTGGACGGGGCTCTGAGCAACCTGATCTAGCTAAAGATGTCCCTCCTTATTGCAGGAGGCTTGGACTAGATGACCTTTAAAGGCCCCTTCCAACCCAAACTATTCTGATTTAAAAGACCATAGCAATGAGAGAAATTGCATCAATTTACTTAATATGGTATTTTCTTCTAATGGGTTGGTGCTCTGTGTGTTACACTCAGGAGCTGTCAGATACCTGTACGACTGCAGCCTCAGCACTGTGCTGTGGCTTAGCCCTCGCACGAAAATGGATGCTTTTAGGAGAAGAGTTGGATCCTATTACTTGTTAACTCTTGAGATGAAATGAATACATAGATAAACAGGGGACAGGCATCATAACTCATTTTTTTGCATATTGTCTGTTGGCTCCACCAAGTATCCACCAAGAGGGGTACGTATGGAGGTGGCTCTGCAGGCATGTCTCTTCACAGCCAAGTCCAACATGTATTCAGACTCTTAGCAGCAAGTTAAGAATTACTTTCTTGATTACTTATTTCTGGGCAAACGAGCCCTAAGTAAGTGACAGTTCTCCAGCAGAGGGTACTCTCTGGGAAGCCTAGTGCATGCAAATGCCTGCTTTAATTTCATAGGATGTGTGTATGTATATATCTATATATCTATATATATGAACTCTATTTAAATTTCTTAATGAAGCTCATAGATCATTCTTGGCCTTCTGTAGCGGTGCCTGTGGCTAGAGTCAATGGTAGTGTGTTGTCCGCTCATGGCTGGAGGCCATGTATCTACAAACGATGTGAATTGTAAAGTTCTGCCTTTTCACTAGAATAGAATTAAAATAACTAATTACAAATTTATTTTATTTTCAAAGTAGAAATTTAGTCTATTTTTGGTTTTCCTCATGACATGCAGCTGAGACGATGAAAACTTGCTTGTAATTCCTGTAGGTCTTGCAGTGTTGTGCATTGCAATTAACATTTCATGGTGTGCTTTTATGCTACGAAATAGTAGTTCTCGTCGAATCCATGTCTTTTCCAAATATTATGAACTTCATAATTCTCTTATAATTGCCTATCATTAATATAATTATTAATATTAAGAAATCTAAAACAGGGAGTATTTTGTTGTGCTTATCCACAGAGAATGTGATTGGAATAAGTGCAACTTGACTTGTTTAGGAGCTGTAACCACCTCCAGTGAGGACTTCCAGGCTGAACCATGGGATTAATTTGTTTCAGGTATAAGATGATGTTCCCAGTAAAAGGACTGGGTGTCTCTTTGTTGTAGCCCTGGAGAAGATGCTAAGGAATGCGTTCCAGGGATGCTGCAAGCAGCAGATAGTTGTCATGAGCACAGCTGGTAAAAAATGAAGTGGAGGACTGTATGCAAGCAAGATGAGGGAAGACATGATGTCATTAACAGGTGATTGTTCAGGGACTGTACCCAAGTGATGGAAATGGAGTTTGTTTGACTGTTGGGAAAACGGTTACAATGAAGAGTTTACTTTGTGTTAGTTTTATTATTTGGGTGTTCTTTTCCATCTGGCTTTTGACTTGAATCAACTTCCAAGATTTGTATTCAATTTCTATGTCCTTCATAGCATATATTGCTGCTTAGTCAGCTTATCAGTTATGTAATACTGACCCACTGAAGCTGTGCCTGGAAGTTTCCAAATACCATTTAGTTTCTTTCAGTCTGCTTAAAAGAGAAAAGGCAAATAAAATCAGTGGATGAGACGTAGTCAGCGAGGGAGTTAGCATGGCCTACTGTCATGCTACCTGCCGGTCATCATTATACATCCCTGATTTCAGTTGTTTCTGATGTGTTCCAACGGCATTTAGGTTTTTCTAGGGCAGTCAGTTCCCCCAAATGATTTAAAAAATACTTCTCTTGCTTTTATTTTATTTTATTTTTTTTAAATTTCAGCCGAGTTGGCTCAGCCATTTCCAAGACCAAGGCTGTGGGGGAAAAACTGATTCACAGTTTGTTCCCTGCCCTAATTTTGCTACTTGAGTGTTGGGGAAAGGCTGATGAAGCTGTGCTTGGAGGTGAAGCAGCTCCATGGGGCAGCAGAGGCACACTGGGGATGTGTCTCTGTCCCTGCGAGGGTAGCCATGGGAAGAGCTGAGCCCACAGGGAACAGTGTCATGCTTTACTTGAAGCAGAGGCTGTATAAGATGCAGTTGTGTCAAAGTCATCCCAAAGACCAGACTGAACCAGAAAGATAAAATGGCGAGCGTCCGTTTATTCATTAACTACTATCTGTTTGGTGCACTGGAGAAGGGTCTGGCATAGAAATGATCGTATTCCTTCACTGCAGGAATACAAGGATTTTGGTGTTTGTTGATCTGTGTGTGAATGTCTGGGTGAAACAGTGGAAGAGATTAATAATGTAGAGGTTCAAATCTGAAGATTATGCATAAATGAAAACTGTGTTTGATCTTTAACCACTCTGAGAATAAATGTGCAGCCATTTCTGTCTGGAAAAGGTAATAGAGGGCATCATTTTCAAAAAATGAATGAGATATTTTAGGAATAAAACTGTCTATCTTGATATCATAAAATTCAGAATGTACAAACGGATACTTTGCAGGGATCAGAAAAGAAGTATTAAAGCTCTGTGAAGTAATTTTCGAAAGTCTTTTTCAGTTAAACTGGTAGCCATTTAATGAGCTCATGAACCTGAAAACAGTTAGTTTGTCTTATAGCTGGGTGGAGAAGAGGTTGTCCATCAGCTCTGTAAAACCTGAATTATTTGAAATGGGTTCAACCAGCCAATCTGCAGGGCAAGCGGTCATAAAAGTATGCTAACGACATAGCCTAATTTCTCTTCTTGTAAATTTTTTTCATGGTCTGTAATGATTTTACCATATATATGTATAGGTTAACCTTTACTGGTCAGAGCTGATTTATTGTTGTAGGTGTCTATATCAAAGGTCTGGATGGTGAAATACGTGCTATTAACAAGCCATTTCTATTTAGTAAGCCAAGTGGAATTTTTGAAGAACGTAAAGGTTACTTTTAGAAAGGACTGTCGTCTGGCCAGCATCCAGGGTTTCCAGTCAGTGAAATTTTTAGATTAATATTTGGCTTTAAATACATGTAAAAACCAATTGAAGCACATGCTGAAGGCAGAGAGTTACTCCTTTACTGATGGTGGGAGCTGGGTACCTTGGTCCCACGCAGGTCACAGCTGTTGGTACCTGAGCTCAGGTGTTTGCAGGTGAGAACATGTCGCCTGCTAGGGATACTCCAAATGGTGCAGCAAACCTGACTCGGGGAGATGCAGAGGACTGTAGGACACATCCTGCTCTGGGATGGTTGAAATTCAGGAGATCACTGTAGTCCTATACGATATACCTTCGAGAGTAGGTGGTTTTTATCCTGCTATGATAATCCGTTTGCTCAGTGCCATCCTTAGCAGGGTGGGAGGGAGCATAGTAAATGCTTGGGGTGATGGGATGCTGCCCTAAAGCCAGTAAATAGCAGCTCATGTTTCTAAAACATCTTATCATTCTTTACTTTCATTAAGCGTGGGTTTTCATGGTGTGGGTGGAGTGGCTAATCTGATATTCATCTGTGCAAGCAGTTGAAAGGAAATTCTAATTACTTAACCTTTACTGCACGCTCCAGTTTACCCAAAACTCATCGCTCAGGGGTACTATCCCGACCCTTACGAAGTCAGTAAGAGTTGTGCCAGAGCCGCTTGCGTTTCCCCACTGAAGCGTGGCAACGTGCTGCAGCGGTGCAATTTTGTTCACATGCGTCCATAGGCTAGGAGGCTTCATTGTAGCCCCTACATGTCATGTGTTTTTGGGTTCAATGCCATACCGACTGCAGACTTTACTAATTTATTTTTTACTTATTTTTTTCAATCACATACCCTAGTGCCTTCCAGAAACATTTGTGGCTGATGATTTAGTTCAAAGCTGAAGGACAGAGGTGATTTTATCTGCTTTTTGATGTTACAGTAACATTGCCTGGGGCAGAGCCCAAGGCTTTGGTGTTTGTGGAAAGTGGCCTACAAAGGAAACGGCAAGCATCCAGTTCTGCAGAAAGGGGTGTCATTCTCCTATCAACCAGTCACCCCAACCTTGTAAGGTCAAGTGTTTCACCAGTTCGAATTGCAGATCATCCTTATTCATGTACATATGGTTTGCATAAGCTTTTGCGAACATAACTGGCTCCAAGCACAAGGCCATGATTGCTCCATAGACCACAGGCGCCTTGTCCTGCTGCCTTGATCCTGTTTCCAGCTGCTGCCATCGTGCCCACCTGTGAAATGGGAAGGGTGCAGCTGGTAACTGTGATGAGAACGCCCCGCGCCCAGTCACAGCACCAAATGCTGCTCCGCTATATGTTGTTCATGGGGTTTTGTACAAGCTGATGGTGTTCCAAAGCGAAAGGAGGAATTTTGGCAAACAATTCCTTGTCCTGTAAAAAGCATACTAATCTTTGCAAATACTGAAGCAAATGGAGGAGGTGTTTTTTTAGGTATTCAAAATATTCTTGCCAAGTGTATTGTATAGTATTCAGTGCAACTGCTCAGAAATGTAAGTGCACCAGTGTTTTTGAAATTATGTGTCTGACCCTCAAAGGCATCTGACGCATGGTGGCTATGCCAAAGGGATGGTGGTGCACAGAGAAAGTGGTGGAAAAAACGCGCTTTTGGATCAAGCATTTTGTACTGCTTTACTATAGCTGAAGTACCTGGTGCAGGAGCCTGTTTGGATAGCAGGTCTTGCAAAAATGGGGATTATGTGCTTGTAAGGGGTTATTCATTTGCAATTGAAATACTCAGTCTCTATTCTGAAGAAGTCCGAAACAGTATTGTCACAAGAAACTCACTGCTTATATACTATATGATAGTGCTTAATTAGCTGCAGCTATTTTGTTTATCAAATACTAGAGGAGACCAGACTGGGTTAGGAGAGATGCCATATCAGCACCGTCAGGCTTTCAGGCTGTGCCCCCATCATGGTTGCTGAAGGGGAAGTAGTCTGTCACGGCTGGGCATTTTGGGGGGCTGATGGTAATGAATGAAGGAAATTACAGGCTCTAGGAACGCATATTAAGCTATGAATCACTGAATCCTCTTGTTTCTGCTGCTGTCAGCTGACGGGCCTTCTTCTATAAAATAAAACCCATTAACAACGTTCTTCATCATTTTCAGTGATTCAAAGGCTTAGACTTTCTGCGAACTCTCGGTCTAATAGGGGATTGTGCCTGTTTTTAGCCAGACCCATTTTTGCATGAGGTAGTACTCCTGTGCATGTCCAGAGTCCATGTTTATACCAGTGCACATCCTTTCCCCCTTGAGTATGTGCCTGCCATCTTGAGTACTTGCTGGTAGCTGCAAGAGACATCTTGCAGTTAGACTGGGTACCATCAAATCCACGTTTCTCTGAGCTTACTCACTAGCCACCGCTGCCAACACGTTCATCATGCTCTTTTCTTCCGTCAGATTCCCCATGACCTCTCAACTTCTTGCTTGTATTGAGACATTGAGGGCTGCATGTATTGTATTTATTTGCATGAGGCAGAGATGGAAGATGATACTGGCATTTTAAAGTTTTATTTTCTGTATCTGGATGCCTCCTGTCAAAGACTGTGATAGAAAAACCTTTCACCCCCACATCGCTAGTTCCAGGGCAGCATAGCTTAGATCAGGGTAATCTCGAGCTGATGGGTACTCAGCGTGAAATAAATGTGCTGTGTCAGCTCTAACATCTCTCTGCCAAAAAAAATCAGAACTTGTACTGAAACTTTCATGGTCACTGTGACAGTGGAATAGCGTGGCTGAGCACAGTGTGCTGTTGTGCAGTTTTCCTGTTGTGAAGTCGATAAAATGCCCCTTCATGGCCAACAGGGAGAGCAGTGGTGAAAATCACAGGTAGGTGAAGGTGTGTGGTGCACCTCAGTCCCTTCACTAGGGAAAGGGAGGGGGATACAGCTACTGCATCAGCCACAGCTTGCCGTGCCATCATCACACGTGTTTTCTGTACAGCCCATGGGTGCATGCCGAAAAGCAGTATCTGCTGTGGCTTGCCCGATGGCAGTACCATGAAGACCACTTTAGGGAACTGGGAGAGACCTTGGGATAAGTATGAGGAGATGGATCTCCACTTCTTCTCTTGGTTGTGGACTGGCTTGCTTCACGTTCACTGTATTTGTATTATTTTTTTTTGATGGTGGTTTTGAGGATTTTGAAGTTTTGCAATTGATTTTGGCAGGACCAAGATTTTGTTTTCTCTATATCCTAATAAAAATAAATGTAAAGCTGTAGCTGGTGATTTGGGAGCTCAGTTCCTGTGTTTAGTGGGATCTAATCTTCTGATTCTTCATTTTGTAATATATATCCTAAGCAATCAAATCCATCCTGTGTTCCACTTGGTTGTACACCACTTAACTGCTTGGTGCTAGCAGAATATATCCTACTTTAGTTGAATTGTTGTTACTTCTATGCCATTTTAAGCAGCAGTGATTGCCACTCATTATCATTAGGCTAAAATGATTGCCTTTAGAAGGATCCTAATAAGGAGGACGTCCCAATTAAGTAGAATGTGTTGTGCTAAGAAACTCCTTGCAAGAAAAGATGTCACAGTTGTGTGTTGTAATATAATTCTATTATCTCATCTTCCTTTAACATCTTCTCTAATATCTCACAGAGGTGCTCTTTGCTTTGGATGATGATCATTCGTTCTGCCTTTTGATGAAATCAAATCCAACTCAGCTGGGATACTGCCCTGAAAATGATCACATGTCTTTGGAAAAAACTGCTCTGCAGATATGCAGTTACTAAAATTTCCAACTGCAAGGAGCCAGAGGCAAAACTTCTCAGACAAAACCTTCAAACTTGGCCAGGTGAAATAAAAGAAGTTGCCCTTGCATAGCTCACAGGATCATTCTTTGCAGTTGTTATGGAAGTAAAGTTCCTGCTGGTGAGAACCCAAAATCTGCAGTTTATACGACTTCTGTTTGTTGTTTATCAGTGTTTGCTGCCATTGATGATTTTTTGGCGGATTATGTTAGGCTCTCATTTCTTTCGTTTTCAAGCATTATTCATTTGCTCTTCTACTGTTTTTTTCCAGGAGAGAAAGGGTGATCTCTTGTGGTTAAACTGCATAACGAGAAGCCTTATGCTCTTTTCCTGGTTTTCTCTGACATTTCTTATTTCACCTTGAATTAGTTACTAAGCTCTCTAATGCTTTACTTTCACTTCATCTATAGATTGGACATGAATATTGCCTTACCTGCTTATCGCTGGTGCCTTGAGGCTAAGTTTAAAGCTGGTAACACTTATTAATGTCTTTAAATAGTAGGTGTTAAAAGACATACAAAGTAGTGTGCCCTTAGTCTCTTGCATCTGATTCCTGTATCTGTTCCACCCTTCCTCATTTAGGCTGCTCTGCCTACTCTAAGACTCAGATTCTGGAAACTCTATATCACCACTTAGCTTTCCCAAACACTTTGCATTTTCTCCATGCAAAGCCTCAGCCTCTCCCTGTTACTTAACAGGGATGGAATGTGTGGAAAGAAGACACTTCGCACTCCTTCCCTTGAACGCTTTCCAGGTCTTCTGTTAACTCAAAGCACTGGCTGATATGATTAGCTTTAAGGTTTTCCCCATAGTCTCATTTCTGTAAGAAGGCAAGATGTTTTCCGTCTGCCTTGCTGGTCAGGTTGACAGGCTGAACTAAGGAGTCATGGCGCAGGTTGCTTCAAACAACAGAGACCATAGGGTTTCTTTCCAGGTTTGAGCTTCTACGTGATATTCTGTCTCTTTGTATTCATTAGCTGCTGTGTGTTGGTGTCAGGATGCTGAGCTCATGATGCTGGTGTTCTCACACTGTGCTTGAAAATCTGGTGTGTAGCTGCATGGTGCATCATCCTCACATAGTCATGATTGCCACAATTGCAAAATGTGGGGTCAGGAGAGTTTTTCTGCACATTGGAATACCAACCATGTGGGGTTTGCAGCTAGTGAAGTGTTTTGGTATTGCAAAGGCAGCTGGCAATGCTTTTGTTCCTTTTATTTCTTTCCCATTGGCCCTTGTGTTGTAGATCTCAAGAATGCTTTGTGGTGCTGGGAAATAATTTGGTACGTGAGCTTGTGGGAGAAAATGGATTTTTTTTTCATTTGGATGTTTCATGACCTCTTGAACTTCACATGGTACTTTATGAGAGCAGAAGACTGAACTCAAAGACATTCTAGTCCCCTGTTCCTGTATAAAAAAATAAAAAAAGTTATGATGATTGAGTGGATTTCCTACTCGTAAACATAGTCCTCCTAGGTAAGGTCAGCATTTACTTGAGCAGTATAACCTGCAACACCACATTTTAGGGACTGTTCAGGGTTAACTACCATTTTCAGGCTTGCTTTAAACAGCAATTTGCCTGGTATCTGTCCTGCACACTTAATTTCTATAGTAGGGTCCAGCTATTACTTGCAGTGGGAGTATAAGCTGTTTTCCAGATATGTGCATTTGCTTAGGATGTAATACATAGATAAAGAGGAGGTCAAAGATACTTTGTATTATTTTCTCTTGAAAGTAGGAGCGCTTAATTAAAGAAAAATAACAAGAGAGCGGCAAAACCTTCATGCCTCTGTTCAGACTCTAAATGAATATATATAAAGAAGTCTGGCAGTCTTTCCAAAGAAGCAAATTGTGAAATGTGCGAAAAATATTTTATAGTCTTTACAGAACTTATATTTTTAGTCAAAACAAACACATCTATGTTGGGTTTCTGCTAGATGCCTCAGCACAGATCATTTGAATCACATTGTCCAGTGGGCACTTTTATTAATTTTATGTCATTGGAAATTTTGATTTGGTTTAGACAGTGGGATTTGAATAATAAAGGAGAGGGAGGAGGCAAAGAATTTGGAACATGGATGACATTAGGTATTTCATGAGTGTAGGCAGTGCAGACTTCTTGCTTGCCTTGGTCACTCACTTTGTATACAGATATGTATAAAAAACTTAATTCAGTGATACTTGAGGTGTCATTTGGTGAATTTGCTGTATGCTCAAGCAATAGCTTGATTAAATGTTTTCAAACTCCTTGAAATACAAATAAAAGCTTCAAATATAGGAGGTGTATGGTAGTGAAGCATGTTTACAATAGGTGAGAAGAGGAAGGTTGGAGCAGTAACTTCAGACCTGCAGTAACTGGAACTGCAAGTTTATATTCTGGCTCTCTCATTCTTTTTCTTCTGAGATGGACTCACAGATGAAAATGCTGCTTTAGGTGGCAGAGCTGGTTTGGGACCAAACTATGGGATGTTTGAGGATGCAACACAGCCTTGCCCCAAACGTTACTACCCATTCCAAATAAACAGACTTGTTTTATTACTTTCCACATTGTGTAGTCATTCGTGGTGGTATACAAAAGACTGCTTGTCTTATTTTTTGCTGTTTTGGCCTTTGATCTGCCTTTGCATGATGCAAATAGCTGTGTGGTGCCAAGAGCAATACATAGTCCATGGAAAGCCAGCAGCCTTCTATGCCTGAGAGAAAGTGAAGTCCGACTGCAGGTCCTGGAGTCTGTGCACCGTAGGTGCCAGCACTTCAGGAATCAAATGTTTTGCAACAACTGGTGTATAAATGAGTGCAGATATCTGTCTAAGTAGAGGAACATTGGGGGGGAACTTAGATTTTTTTTGATGATTTCTCTGTATTTGGGTGAGTTTGGGGCTGTAAACCCCATATTGTGCCCTGAAAGCCAAAGAGGTCACAGAACCACTGATATATCTGGTGTTGAAGTTGCTCTTGGCCATCAGGTCCTTCAAGCTGTTTTGCTGGGGAGGCACTGAGGAGCAGGGACAAGCTCTGCCGGGCTGAGTTTGGGATGTTTGTGTGATGCACGCGCAGTTCTTCTGTCACACTGCAAGGACAGCACAGGCAGCTCCATGGCAAGCTCTGAAATGAGTATGCAGGAATGTATGTATATTAGTGCCAAAATCGGCCTTGCAATGAAGGGTGGTGCATCAGCCAAGCCCAAGAGGTGGAGGTGTGCCATGGGGAAACTGGAATAGTGTTACCAGGTACCCCTGGCTTTGGACGAGTTTGCATGAAGGTTTAAAATAACTTTTCTTTTATAAGTTTGGGACTCTTCAGTCTTCGCTTTGTCATTTTGTGCAGTACTTCTTTGGTTTGGGATTTTTAAGTCCTTGGGGACTGAGCTCTGGCTCGCGTTTCAGCTGAGCCCAGAGGGCAGCAAAAATGTGGAGTGTATTAATTGCACACCAGATTTTCCCTAAGATGTTGTTTTTTCTCTAGAGATTTGCAAGAGGGAGCATTAGGAGCTTGTCATTGTGATTTTTATTTTTTTTTTTGGCATCCTGCTGATTTTAAAATGTATACTCTGCGTTTCCCGTTGGTCTTTTACCTACGGACTGCAGGGTACCCTGAGGCCAAGGGCAAAGTGAATAAAGCAATTTAGAGTATGGCCCATTCTGGATATGTCTCTTGCAGACAAGTCCTAGACAGATCCCTGCCCCAAGGGGGTACAGGCAAGGGGAAGCACTGAAAGAGGTGACAAACTCCAAATACACTTGAGCACTTTGGTTGTCTTGCCTTGCTCCAGTGCTTCGCAGCAGTCATAGATGCAATGTATGGCTGCTGTACATTGCTCAGTGGCACAGAGCAGCCAGAGGCGTATTGAGTGAGTCTGGCCCCGTATTCGCTGAGCAACAACTGACTGCTTAATTTCCACTCTAGTGAATCAGAGGGAAGAAGAGGGATAAAATAATGGGCAAAGAAGCGCACAGGGTTGAGTAACCGTGCAGAAAGGAAGGACACTGAATAGCGCCGGTTGAGAGAGAAGACAGATACTGCCGTTCATTTCTGAAGATACTGCACAGAAATCTTTGTTGTGGAATGACAGATAACATCGTCAGTGACAGCCAGAAAAGCAAGGGGGAAAAAGTCCTGTTTTTCAGGCCGTTGGAAACTTGAGACCCTCACCTGTTTGTCAAGTAGAACACAGTGTGGCTGAACCCTCTGTTGAAAAAGCAAGTAGATAATACCCATCAGCAGAGAATTAAAATAAGGAAGTTGAACTATAGCCAAACCAGTGAAAGCTGGTAGTGAGTATTTAAATGTTTCTACTTATAAAAAAGGTATTTATAATCATATTTTTTTTACGGTTTTTACCCTGCCTTCATTTGGTGTGCTCTGTTCTTGCCAGGGAACAATCCCTTGACATAGTCTTTCGTCAGCGAGTTTGAGCTTTACATCAAACACTGATAAAGTGAGAGCAGGTTTTTTCATCTAAAAAGCGTTTTATTCACTTTTCTTTAATAATTTTTGGGGAAAACAGTTGAAGCTAGAAAATTGGCAGCGTCGTGTGCCCAAGCCATAGAATTCCCTCTCTCCATACTGGCGGAAACCAGACCTGATCCAGCAAAATTATGAGAGGTACAAACAAATCTTCCATCACCCCACTGGTCACCCGCTGTGGTCAATTATAGTTTTGAAGCTGGCATGTAAGTATTAGATGTTTGGCCATTGCATGTCTTTACTAATCTCCAACCCAAGTAAAACCCATTGGCATGACATATCCTATAATTTGCTAAGTTTTTGAACAATAGCGCATTTTGCATTTCATTTGCACTTTTCATCCAGGAACCTAAGAATACACTCCTCCCGCTCAAGAACAGAGTAATTAATCATCAGGGCTGTTTGTAAGGAAAAGGCCTGGCTGTGGGAATGGAATCATAGACAAAGTAGAGGATAAAATGTCTATGTCTCACTGCTTTAATCACTTGGAGAAATATCTCCTATACATATTATGATTTTAAACCATTTGACTCTCATTTCTAAAGGCATCTTAAAACAGCATTTTTTCCACACTTAAGGTGTATTTTCACTCAAAAAGATTTTCTTGTTGGATATCATTTTTTAAAGGTGCCACAAAGCTGTTTGTGCTCTATTTCTTGTTTGTAAAAATCTCTTCAAGTATTAGATCAGTTACACATCTGTTTTCTGCAGGGAAGAGTCTTCCAATTTGCCTTAATTTCTATCTGTTAAAATTATAAAGAATAATCTAAATAAATGAGGAAGATTTCCAAGAGAGAATACTTATTAAAATATGCAGGCAAGTCTGCATTTTAAATCCAGGTGTTGTACTTCTTGAACTCTGTACATCCCCAGAATATTAATGTTGATCAGTGCACCTACTGCTTATGCAAGTCAGCCACTGAGCAATGGCAGGAGAATTTGGAGAGCTTGTTTGATAAGCTGTTGTTGCTTTTATCCCTTACTTCTCTGCTTTTAATTCTTTCCTCCCTGTTGCTGTGTCCTGCTCTTTCTCTCCAGGGCACTTCCTTGCTAGTTGTGTTCCTCTCTTGTGGCCTTCCACACGTGCATATGGGTTTTTTTTGGTTGTTACAACTCCAAGACTGGAGCCACGGCTGGAATTAAGGCTGCTCCTGCTCCTCTATCTCCAACATTCAAACAGGCTGTTAGGGAGTTTGTTCTGGTGTTGCTGTTGTGCACAGAGGTTGATCCTGGTTTAGTTGCTGTTTTCCAGCCATGGTGGACAGGACCTTTGGTCCTGGTTTTCCGGGTATATATCCCTGCTTTTTGTTTTGAACATGCTCACTGAACCTGTGTCATCTCTCTCCTCCCAGGATGGGTGTTCTTAGGTCCATTCTAGAAGTATAACTTTTAAACTAAACTGTTTGCAGGGAGGAGATGGATGTGAGGAGGGAATCCAAAGCAGTTTGGTGGAGCTAACAAGGTGGCTGAGAGGCATCTCCTCTCAGGCATGTTACCTGGTCTTGCTATGTTCCAATGCAGTGATGTTTGTGGGGCTGTTTCATTAACAAGTAAAGAGGGATCAAGGTGGCCATGCTGTCTGGGACCTCCAATGTTGTACCTATTGGTAGAATTATTGATCAGTAGAGTTAGACAACATGTATTTACTGAGCTGGGAAACTAGATAAGTTCTTCCCCCTGAAGAAAAACACAAACTATGTACCTCTTCCTTAATGTATTTTGTAAAGTCTGCTTGGTCTATAAGGACAGAACCTCTTCCCTTTGCTTAAAAGGAAGGAGTAGTGAAAGCTAGTAGAAAAAATACATTTCCTACTCTGCCTTCTTTTCGAAGGTAGTTGTTGCATATCACACAATTGGAGAGAAGATGAAATTTAATTATCATAAAGAGGTACAATTCCACAACGGGTCTCCACCTGTGTGTGTCCCAGCAGGACTGAGAAGGTGATGCAGTGGAGAGCGTGGCTGTAGCTGTCTGTTTATAGACCACAGGGAGGGAGGACAGCTTGCTCTCCAAGCTGGACTTCCATGCATCTCTTACCCAAGGATGGTAATGCAGCATTTGCTCTTGTAAATAAGTTCTGGGTTTTTAGCATGACAGTGATTTTGAGTAATAAACATGTGTCCTCTGTCTATGCCTGAGGGTTTAGATGTCATGGAAGAAACTGACTTTTGTGCCTGAATGAATGTGTATGTAAATTATTTTATGTCAGTAGCTTTACTTATGTCCTGCTCCACAAAAATTCACAGCTGTAAGGGCTTCTGCATAATGGACTTTTGAAGCCCAAGCAGTTCAAATGCCAGGAGTTGTATTTACAAAAGAAGTTCAATAAGCCCGTCAATGACACTGCAAGCATCTTGATGCTGTCTGTTATTTTGGCAATTGTCAATGGAATTCCCCTTACAGCAAAATGCTGTAAATGTATTGCCTGTCCCATACATAATTTTAAGCTAATCTTTAAGAATTCTGTCACTAAGATATACCATTTTCTAATACATTTGTATGAGGTTGGAGTAGTTTTTAGGAGGCTTCTTTCGAACGCTCTTGACCTCTTCCTTGGGCAGTTCTCTAGGATCTTCTGTAAGAATTATCTCTAATTGACATCCTAAGTGACTTGAGGATATTCAGAAGAGCTAACGAGGGCCACTTCTGAGAGCATGAGTCATCTGTGACATTGAGTTATAGATGTTGATTATGTTTGAGCTCTGCACATATGGGCTTTGTCTTGGACTGTCACCAAAATGATGTCGTGGTGGCAGCAAAGTCATCCATACTGGCTGAAATTACATTGGACTTCTCCTTTCTTTTTATCCACTGTAGGTGTTCTCTGCCTGCCAGACAGCTTGAACCTTCACAAAGACCAGCCAAGGTCAAACAAGCCCGGGGAAGTGCAGATGTTCAGCCAGTCAGAGCTAAGGACCATTGAACAGTCTTTACTTGCTACACGTGTGGGGAGCATTGCTGAACTCAGTAAGTACAATGTTGTTGATAATGTTTGGGTTTCTTTCCTCAGGGTAAACGAAAGCTACTTGCATTGCCTGGTTGTGCAGAGGAGAGAAGAGGAGGCATGTGTGATGTTGAAGGAGACACTGGGTCAGATCTAGCCATGCTTATGCTCCATGGCCAGTTTGAAAGCTGAAGCTGAAGCCATAGGAGGAAAGAAGCCTCATGCCGTCTCATGGCAGTGCCTATGACTTCTTTGCAAACACTGCTTTCCATTTTTAAAGCTGAAAGACGCTTTATTTCATCTTCCCTACATTGCATTTGAGAGCACTGCACAGCTTGGCTAGACTTGCAAATGTCTGTTGCATTGGTGTCCTGTCTCATTTCACTGGGATGCCTGTTTTGAGATGGGTGGGCAAAATGCTGAAGGTTGCAACAAGTGAAGGAAATACGTCACAAATTTAAAGCAGAGCTAGTTCAACCTCTGTTACAGAGGGTCCTTCACCCTGCCTTTCCAGTTCCAGCAAAGGAAAGAACCATGACTCAAACCTGCACCAGAGGAATTTGTGCTTGGAAGATAAATTATTTGCAGTTAATCAAAACACTTTTTGAGAAATGTGAGAAACTATGATATCTGTCAAAATTTGAAAGCTTTGGTTTCAGCACAAATAAATTGTAGGAGGAAAATTCCCTGTGAATCCTCATGTGACATGGAGATAAAGTTACCAGAAGTGCCTTTTAAAGAATTTTTTTTTATTAAAATAGAAGCCTTCCAATCACATGTTTACGGTATAGTTAGAGATATGAAGCTATGAGTGGGAAAACAGAAATGTTCAAGCAAAAAAGTTGTGGGGTTTTTTTCCAAGGTCTGTTAGAAAATTTTGGGGAGAAATTAAAAGGACACCAATCTATGAAGATACAGGCTGCCAAGCTCACTGTTGTTCTTGTTACTGAATTTTGTGTTACCGACATCGCAAAGAACATGTATAGGTATCTCATGTTCATTTACCTGGCGTTTTGTGTAGCAATGGGAGTCTCCTCTGTAGCTGCAGCATATCATCAGTGCTGTTTACGAGCCCTGTGGATGTACCATGGGTGTTTGTCTACAAGCCACAATGTGAATTTCAGTTTTCAGCTTGCTAATTTTTCTCTGCTCTGGTGAAACGTCAACAAGCCAAGAGCACTTACATGCCTTAGCGTGAAGTGTTGCTCCGTCTCTGGAATCAGGTGTTTGGTGTTATTCAAATTAGGTAATTTATGCTTATTTATTTCACGCTTATGAAACACACAACAGTACTGTCTGTATGCCAACTAAATTATGCATGATACAGCTCTCTTTCTTAAAGTACGTATGGTTGTGTTTTAATAAATAAGTAATTTGTGGATATTTCAGGTAGGGGTTTTTTTCCATTCTGGATTTTTTTGAACCTCTGTGTGCAACCCAAAAAGCCAAACTCCTTAATTACCCCCAGCCTTTTAAAATTTGATTTCCAGAAATCTATCATCTCTAAGTAGTCCCTACCTTAGATTCAAATGCTTGGTTGATAGGGTTTGCTTTCTGTATGTCTGTTGACTGCAAACACAGGCAAAACACTCTTTGGGGTGGCCAACTCGAAGAAAAGAGCGCATCAGTGGGAGTTAGACGCAGCTGTCAGAGAGGCTGGCACCTCCAGCATGCTGGTAGCCCTCCAGAAAGCCCTCTGGACAACCGTCGAAGGTACCTCCCCAGACGCTGCAAGCAGATGCATGTCAGGGAAGAAGCAGTAGGAGGAGTGCTAATTGGCAAAGCTTGCAAGGCTTCATGCTCAGTTGGGTAGCAATCTTTGCTGTGGAGCAGTGCCGGTGCAGAGTCCAAAACTGAGTTGTGAAACATGGAAGGAGGCACAGCATGTCGGTGGGCAAAAAACTTGTGAATTTTGGGGAAAATTGTGAAGCAGAAGGAAAATAGAGGGGTGGGGGGTACAAGAGGGTTTGCTCTTTGTTCAGTGCTTCTGTATCTGTCTCTGGTATCAGCAGAGGCTGTGACCTGGAGGTTACAGCAAAGCACCTGCCATAAAGGGGGGCTGGGGAACCTCAGCGTGGGGGCAGAAATGCTGATCAGCGGGGAAAAGCCAGGGGGGAACACCTGGGGATCAGGGCGCGTTGGCAGGGAGGGAGTAGGCGAAGAAGGATTTATTGTTGCCCTGGTGTGAGGGGGGTGGAGAGATTTAGAAATGCTGTTGTGGAGAGAAAAGCGAATATGGCAAGCCTCTGGCATGGAGAAAGTGGGATATGAGGGAAGGGTTAGGTATGTAAAAACCCCTGCTCTTGTGGGGATGAATAAAGGTGATGAGGGAGACTCACTGGATTGCACTTGTGAAGAGGAGGAGGAGGAGATGGCAGCCAGGAGTGAGTGGAAAGACAGAAAATTGGCCTGCCGGACCATGAGAGTGGGCAGTCCCTGGGCATGTGTCTGCAATGTCTCACTGGCTTGCAGTATTCCAGAAGCCAGGACTTCTGTTCTGTTCAAAAGAACTCAAAAAACAAGGGAAAGAGTGATCTTGAAATAAAGCAATTTAATTTTATCTTAGGAAAAAAAAAGGGGGGGGGGGGAAAGCAATTCCATTGAATGAGATTTCCTATAGTTTATCGACATTAATAATTAAAATATTGCAAATACTCAGAATAACTAGAATTAACAAGCGCCTGCATGCAAAGGAAAGGCTTCCCCTGCTCTCAGTTCTGCCCAGCATCCTTGCACACAGCAGCATCACTGGCTGCCAAGCTGCTGGAGGCTTTGAGATCAGGAAATCAAATCTGTCCCTTGGAAGATGACAGCTGGCAAATGGGACCTGTTTACTGCCCAGCACCTGTATTTCAGGTCAAATCTTCTTAGTTTCTTCACAGTCTGTCCCAGGTAGAAAATAGGTGAAAAGCCTTGCGTGTTGTGGTACCTTCACCTTGCCCTACATGTGATGGCCCTCATTGTCTTCTCCCTTTATTTTTTCATGTATGCTGTCAGCATATTAGAAAAGACCATTTAGGTGAGCTGTGTTTCAGGGTGACAGAGGCGAGAGAGAATTGGGGAATGGTGGGATGGTGGACACAACCATAGAGGGAGGTCAGCTCCATCTGGGAATGCTGCAGAGGAGAAGGTTGACCCAGGCTGCCATTGAGGGGTCCTCATGGCGGGGCAGGTGCAACCAGGCTCATGGATGCTGCTCCATTACCCGGCCCAACCCTGCTTGCCTGGTGCTTCTGCTCTCATCTCCCAGACTTAGCAGGCAGCAGGCACTCGTCGTCACCGGGATGGCCCTGCCCTGCCTGGTGGTGGCGAGGCGAGGTGATGCTGCTGGCCCTGGGGTGCTCTCCCGGAATAGGAAGAAGAGGCGATGTTGCTGACTTAGGGGAAAAATCAAAGGAAGGTTTTGTCTCCAGAACTTAGGAGGAGAATGTAAATGGAGACCTAATTCTGCAATGCAATTACAGCGGTAATGTGTGATTCCAAGGAAAAGGCTTGAAAAATTAATGTGAAACCTTATTCATTAAAATATAATGAACATGGCACAAAGTTAAGGAACAACAATGAATCCAGCCTATGTTATATTGGCATTTAGTATTCAGGAATTGTAATTGCCTACTACAGTGTGTTTTAAAATAATGTAATTTCATTTGAAATGCTTATTATATAGAGAACATTGGGAAGAACTGAAGCACAGCAAAAATAATAGGATTTTAAACAGTAGACTGACAGTATTTCACTGTTTAATCTTAGAGAAAATATTTCACGAGACTTTTCTTTCCTTTTTTTTTTTTTTTTTTTTTTTTCAATTTTTCCTGGTGTTTCTTGTATTACCAGATACAGAGGAGAAGGAGACTAGATCTGTTTGGGTTTTTTTCCAGAAAGTTTAGGAGGTTTTTCTAGATTTCTAGTTCACTTTTATTTCCTCCCCCTTCAGACAGGGAAAACTGAGTAGAATGAATAGAAAAAGAGCGGAATATTAGGGAGAGCTTTGGCTGTTGAAAGATCCCATGATGCTGCATTTTGACCTTTAATATTTTTTCTAACTTCTTTATATGCATGTTTGCAATCCACAAAAATTTATGTTACATTTAACTACACAACACTACAACACAGCCATATAAAAATACCGCTGCCAGCTTGGAGACTGGGTACAGAAGGGATGAAGCTCACAAGTGGAGGTGGCTGGTGTTTTGCTGGATGAAGGAGGACCCTCTTTCTCTTGGATGTGAACATAGGTGGTGACAAGGAAGAGCAGAGCCTTAGGGGTGGGCTAAGCACCAATCCTGACACCAAGAGATATTCCTCCCTCGCTCACTTGGGGTGAAGACTGTAAGGTGTTAGTGTCTGGCCGAGTTGGGACAACCACCCCACGCTGAGGTGCATGTGTAGGGCTGCAGAAGGGCTGTGTGTCTCGAGCCACACAGAGGAACAAACTGTGGCTTAGGACATCATCCAAACCATGTCTTTACATATGTCTTCAGGTTAGAGCAGAAAACTGTTTGGGGCTTGCTTTGAGTCCAAAGATGACTAGTCCACTATGGCTTTCCTGGGTGAGAAGTTTGCCACCCAGTCTTGTGCAAACCACGGTAACCGGTGGTGGTGGTGTTACTCTGAGCATTGATCAGAACGAGTAGGCATTTTTATTTTAAACTAGGATAATCTGAAGATGTGGGTGCGACTCTTAACACTGCTGATCTCACAGCTTTTTAGCCTTTGAATGGTGTTGAACTTAGAACAGCTCCCAGATGCGATGTTCAGGCCAGTCTTTGCTCCACATCACCACTCAGGTCTCAGCAAGGTTTTCCTTTTTGCCACTGGAGAAATGCCACCCTTCCCCATCATCCTCTCCTTGCCTTCACAGTGCTGAATGTATGTATTTCCAAAATAACAGCCTCCTAGTAGATCTTTGCACACTTTTAGGGATGAAAGAAATTATTACTGCTCAATTGTAAGTAGGAATATGATTGCACATACCAATGCTGTTTTTCATTTCTTCTCACAGCCCCAGCCGAGGAGATGATGAAAGTCGACATCCCCCTCCCTTGCCTTTTCATCTAGTCTCAATTCTCTGCAACCAACAGGAAGGAGAACTGCAGGAGCCGTATAAATTGATTCATGTCTTGTAAATAAGAGGTTAAATCTAGGCTTAGAAGCAAATGCCAGGGTAAAACTGCTTGCTAGAAAGGGTGATATCTGAAAGAGGGTCGTTGTAAGTGCTCTACTTATTTACTGCCAGAACAAAGGCCCTGTTTGTCAGATACCTTTCTCAGACTAAGTAGCACCGTAGAGAAAGGCCCAAGCTTGTTCCCTGTGAACGGTTTGGTTTGTGCAGCGCAGTGCTGAGCGGAGGTACTAGCCAAAACCTGCAATTCAGATGGTAGCGCTCCTTTCAGCATAGGGTTTGGCCATAGACTGGCAGCCTGTGTGGGCACTCTCCAGATGTGGTGATACTTTTCCTAGTTTTTGAGGGCCCTCCGCGGGGTTATTGCACAAGATCTCTACATGCTCTCTCTCCCACTGCTTTCTGCGCCTCTTGGTTTTGGTTCCTTCTTGCTGTGATCCCCACGTCGTCCGCTCTGTGTGTAACAGCTAAAAAGGGAAGTTGTTGAGATGCCCCTTTGCCCCCCAGCAGAGAACACAAGACAGATTAATGCAGTGCTTAAATGCTAGGTAGTTTCTTGCCTCCATTAAGTGCTAGCTGGTTGCAGGCTCCCCTAGCTGCTACTGTGTTCCCCTTGCAGCCCCGTTTGAATAATGGACCTCAGCCTCCATTCACTGTCTGCGTCTGTGCACGAGAAGGGTTATGCGTTACTTAATAGCCTCGAACAACCCCCTGCTTTTCTTCCCTTCCCCCTGAGACACCCACTATCACAAACCATAAAGCAATGCATTTATTTATCAGTGAAAATGAAGCAGGAGGGAGGATAATTTGAAAGTACCAGTTTACATCCTGCTGAGGCTTTACCTTCCCTTTCACTGCCCTGCTGGATTTCTATCTGGGGGTTACAGGGACTGAACAGAGGCAGCTATCGCTTGCCCTGGTCCCTGTCTGCTGTCAGCTCCTTTGGGGCTTCCTGGCTCCCCCCGCAGGTGAGACTCAGTCCCCTTCACCTGCGTGGGGACTGAGCCAGGGTCTCTCCCTGTGCAGGTGGTTTTGTTCCTTCAGGGCTTTTACCTCGTGTGTTTAAGCCCACTCAGGTTTGATGGTTTAGAAGCAACGGGTATCGCCTTGGTGGGCTTCAACCCTCTACCACCCTTCCCTGATACACCAGTGTATCAGCTTAGGACTCCTCCATGTACATCACCCTTGAGGTGCAGAATCCTGTTCACCCCTGAACTCCTGAGCATCACAGCACGCTCAGGGTTGAAACAGCATTTTCTTTTCCTTAGGTCTGTAGTCCTCCCAGTCCCTGCTGTGCAGAGCACAGGCAATGTGTCAGCCCAGGATAAGCACTCTTCAGCTGGCCTGCTCAGCCATGGGTGGGCTCTTAAATTCAGAGTTTGAGGCTATGGGTCTATGTCAGGCCAAAGAAAATCCAGGAACAGTGGTCTGTAAGGCAGCGACGGTGTGCAGAGGGAAGGCTCTGCATTAGGTCAGCAGATGAATAGCTCATCCAAGTCAAAGCTTGTTTTGTTTGTAGTTGACATGGTTTAAGGGGAATCAAATACAAACATCATGCTTGCCACATTGGATTGGAGATTTTGAGGGTAATAGTGTTGTTATAATAGGTATGTGAACTTGAGAAGGTTTAATTATATTTGTGGCTTTTTTATGGCATATATCCAGTGCCTAATTTCTCAGTCTTCAAAGGCTTTGCACTAAATTGCACGCAAACACTCTGCAATATAAATAGAAGCTTCTTGTGATGGTAGGATAAGTAGTGATAAAAGGTTACATGATCTGTGGGAGGCCACGTGGAAGTCACTGTCAGGAAATGGACTGGTCGTATCCTGGTCCTGGTTTTTTGGTGCTGAATTCAGAGTTTGGGACCACAGTTCCTTTGTTTGTTCTTCTGTGGGAGAGATGAATGGCTGTAAGAGAAGAAAAGGTTGCCTGGGGTAGTAAATTCACACGGGGCAGGACGTGGGCAAGCAGAGATGGCAGAGATGGGGAGGTTTCTGTAAGGTGAGCTTGATGGTGAATCTATTGCACATGGGATGCTGCACTGACTGTGGGTTATGGCACCCCAAGCACACGCGTGGCCCGAGGCAGGTGGCTCTTGATTCTGGAGTATACTGTGTGCCAAGAACATCATAGCTTTATGTTTGAAGATACTTTGTGCTAAGAGCATGTGCACAGTGAAATACTAAACACTTTTTAGTGTGCACCCACCCTAGCTTTCTGCATGCTCCTTTCCTGGTATAGATGGGTAGTCTTGAGTTAACGACAGAAAGACCTCCAGTAAATCATTTGAGAAAAGGTTTTGCTTGAGCAGTTTTTGCTCAGCTGACTTTTGAAACGTAGAGATGGATGCAACACTGAAGGCAGAGCAAACATGGAGGAACAGTGCAGCTGAGATCAGGAGTGTAGGGATGGCTTGGGCAGCTGACTGAGCGGGTTGCTGGAGGCACTCTGCCATGGTACAGGAGACACAGTTCAACTACTTGTATTTACCTGCATTCTTGCGCTTACAGGCATATGCCGGGGTGAGCTGTAGCAATGCATCCCTTTGGTGCAGAAACCAGAGGTATAAAGGAAGAGAGACTTAGCTACAGTTTGGGAAGGATGCAAGATGGCCATGGCTACCAGGTAGCAGTCTGATTGAACAGATCATGGTTTATTATCAAGGTTATAATTCCCGTTTTCAATACAGTCTCCCCGGAGCTGGTCATGAACAAAACCATAGATCCAAGACTTTTATACTGAGGTGTGAGATGAATCCAGGTCAAGAAAGTGAGTTTTGCATCTGGCTCACATGCTTGTAAGGGGGCAAACTTTGGAGATTGCATCTGGAGTGCAGCTCCCTGACCGATACTCCTCCTTTTCATGGTCTGGACACAGGAGGACATTAAGGGCTCTGAAGGACAGGCACAACTCCAGTCTATGGCTCTGGCCCCCTTTTTGCAGGACAAAACGCTCACCCAGGTAGCAGTTACACTGCTGCTGTCATCATGCCCCACTGCAGGGCATGATTCCTGAGAGCACAGGCTACACACGTTGGAGTCATGAACAGCTGGAAGGATGATCGGACCAGCATTATCAAACTGATGCGTGCTGCCTGTAGGATGCTGTCATGCTAGAAACATAGCCTGCCCCTGCTTTACATGGTGTCCTAACGGGGCATCACATGGGAAGAGGGCTGTGGTAGAAACAGAGATCCTCCTCTGTCCCCTGGGCTTTGAAGGAAAGACATGGGCCAAAGAACTGTGTGGCTTCTTTTCAGTGTGCAAAAATGTCATTGTTAAGTTATTCTTGCATTTTTAGGATATGTTTTTGGAACAAGAAAAACTTGAGGTAGATCTCGTAGGGAGTAGCCATGTAAAGATCGGTCCAGCATCATTGACCTCGGGGTCATGGTTGTGCAGACACACACCCAGCTGAATGTTTTAGGCTGTGGAATTTTATCCCTCTGAAAGCAGTGAGCCTGCTCCTAGGTAGGCATGACTGCAAGATCAGGTCTGTCATCACAGACTGTAAAATCCCAAAGGAAGCTGCTCAGAAATGGGCATCAGGCATCTATCATTTCCTCTTTCTTCCTCCTCTTTTTTCTTCTTACTCACCCCTCCTCTGGTACAAAATTGGAAATGGATGTGTTATTTGTTAAACACTGGGCCCTAAAATAGTAAAAGCAGTGATAATAGCTTTTACTGAAGCCAAACACAGGAAAAAAAAAAAAAGGCTTTGCTGGTCACTGTGGACAGGGCGCGAGCCATCCACTTGTGTGCTGTTTGTCATTACATGTTGTTACCACCCCCGTACAGACTGGAGTCGCTTAACTTTTCCTGTCCCATCACATCTTTGGCTTGATATCAGTGAATCTGTTCCTTAAATATTCAGTATTGCCTTAAACCAGGCCTGTGTCACATTACATAACATTTTCAGTCTTTAAATCAAATGTCTGTGGACCTTGTGTTCATAAACCATGCTGAACTGACAGCAGCAGCAATGGGCGAGTCCTGCTTTGGTTGTGGAAAGGATGAAATGCTGGTAGCTACAGCAGCAGCTCTCCATACCCTGTGGTGTGGGGATGGTTTCGTAGTTCCTTTGCTAGCCGGTGTGCAAGGCACAGTGTTTCTCCTCTGGGCTGTGGAGCTGCATTGCTGGATCTCTTCTCCATCTGGATCCAGGGCTGCAAGGCAGTGCCAGCCTGGAGCTTGCCGCCGCCTCTGCTGCCCTCTAGGAGCCTGCCTTCCAGTTGTGCCTTCCCAGCTTTGGCAACAAAAATGTCCTCAAATATACCCCCATGTTGCTATTCGGGTTTTTTTTGTGTGTCTACCCTGCACAATATGGTGTCTTCCTTTCCCTAGCTCTGCCAGCAGAGCAGTTTTTGCGTGGTCTGGTTTGGCTTAAGTTGCTTAAATTGTGGAAGTGTTTATTTGGTTTAAGTTAAAAACAAAATAAAATTGGCAAGGTCTTTTGTCAGGCAGATTGGCTCCCCAGTCTGTTCCTCATATGGGTTGCAGGCTGTGGTACAGGGGCGAGAATGAGTGCAGGAGATCACGAGACAGGCATCCCTGCTGACCCACTTGTGTCGTGACACCACAGCCCTCGGGAGCTGCATCCCTGGAGTTACGAGATTGACTCCACTGCCGGGATTTTTATTTTTTATGGTTTTTTTTGGAAATGATGCACTCAGGAATTTCTTGGCCTTCCAGATGCGCTCAGTTGATACATCTGGGACATGTTTTCAGGGCAAAAAATGTGCAGAAGAGCCAGCAATGGTGTGAGCAGTTAACCTCCCCTTGTAGAGCATTGCTGTAGCTGAACATGGCTCTGAAGAGCAGAAACGGCTAACACAAAGTGATGGAGGGGGCTTCCCTCTTTATAACTGTCCACAAATTCAATGTCACCCTTGATGTTCAGCTATATTGTGGCTTTTACAGCTGGTAAGGAGAGCAAATATAGGTTGGGTTTCCCAGGCGAGTCTTGAGTTGGCTGACTGCTGGAGACCAGACCAATGAGTCCCATCATGGAGCTGTTTTTGTGTTCATGGGCTTTGGAGTGCCCTGGCCAAGATCAAAGAGAATTTCAACTCTTGGTATATTCTTTGGAGGAAAATGGAGAAGCAAAAGCATATTTAGCAAGGAAGAATAGGAGCAGCAAAACGTGATAGGGATTGAAACAACACACGTGCATCTTGAACCAGATGTTGGACAACGCTACATTTTACAGAGTATGCATAAGTACTGCCATACAGTGTGTGCGTGCGCCTGTCAGCTCCCTCATCCCTTCTTGACGTTGATCCTGGTGCACAGATATGCTAAGGCACAGTGTCTGCACTGAAGAATTAGCTCTGTAACTGTAAGCGGATGGAGGAGTGACAGGGCACTAGGGCATGCAGTGGCTTGTCCGAGGTTACACTGTGGAATAAAATAGAGAGCAGCAATTCCCATCCTGCCTCCAGTGCTCTGCCTGTTGGACACCAGGGTCATAATGCAGCTTTCTATGCCTACTTACTGTCCTTTGTGAAGCTCGATGCTTTATAGGTATTGATTATTTAAGCCTTGAGTTGCCTCTGATAGAGGAATGTTCTAATAATTGTTAATGTAGAGATTATTTGAAATGTAACCAGAGATGATGTAGCAAAGGCAAAAGCAAGATCTAAACCAATCAATTTTTGGTACAATGTAATTAAATGAGGCTTAAACATGAAAAGCATTACTTCAGCTTTAATAGCATGGATTGGTTTGGGTTTCTTAGGAAGCAGTTAAGGAAATACAGAATAAAATGGTGAACTCTTGGTCATATTGAAATGGATGGGAGTTTTGCCATTGATTTCAGCGAGGCTCGAGTTCCTCCAGCCTTTCAGTAGCAGCGATGCCGACCTGCCCACCCCGCCTACGTCATTCTTGCAGCTACTTTCCCTTCTTACTCACCGTGAAGCTTCCTCTGGTGCTGGATGTGTCATTGAAGACACGTCGCCCCAGCGCTCGGGGAGGAATGGGGATGAAGTAATTCTGCTGCCTGAATCTGGGCCTAAATTGCATCCTGATTTTTATTCATCTTTCGGTGCAGAAGTCAGAGGTGTTCTCTGGTGCCTGCTGTCTCAATCCACTGAAATAAGACAAGGCATGTGCTTAACTTTAACCACATGCTTTAATGCCTTAGTGGCTTGGGTCTGAAAAGGCTGAATTTACAGCAACTCCTTTTTCTCTGCTTTTGCTATTGTTGTTAAAGCTGGATGTTGCAGCCAGCACTTTTATGCATTTATTTTTTTTCCTTATGGCGAAAAAGAGAGGAATTTACTTTTGCTATCAGCGAGGTTGCTAGCAGTTAAATTGGCCTGTGCTAAGCCTGGTAATGCATGTCTGCTGTGACAGAGTAGGCTGAGTGAAGGGGGTCCCAAACTTCCCTGCTGCTTCTGGTTGCCTGCAGATAATTTTGTGCAGGACTGGGGAGTCGTCTCAGAGGCACATCTGTTTCTGCTGTGGACCTGATGCTGCAAGCTTTCCACATGCACAGCTCCTCGTGGAAATTATGAGCGTGCAGGGCTGCAAGATTGGTCCTATCATGACAATTTCCTGGCAGAGGGAAAAGACAGAAACTATTTTTAAATGAAAGCTTTGAATCAGAGGAATATTGCAGAGTGCAGCAAAAAATTGTGTTAAAACCCTGAAATCATGGACTCGGCAGTTTTCTCATGCCAGCGGTTTTCTTCTGTTCATGGTTTTAAGGCTGTGTTTTTGGAGGACTGGGCTGACCATTTTTGAATGAGATGTTTCTGTTCTCCCCTGGTGCACATTATCACAGCAGCAGCAGTGTTTTCTGTGAGAGTCAGGCTGGAGAGAGCTGATGTGCTGTGATGTGTTCACAGGGGTGGGACTTTGCAAAAAAACCTGTAACTCTGCCTTGCACACAGTCAAAATGGTTCTGTTTTAAGTTTGCCCAGGAGTTTGTTATTCAGCCTTTATTTCTTTTCCTTCAGATTTGGTCTTATGTTCCCACCTCAGTGTACATTTCCAACTTTTCCTTCCAAGTTTGTGCTCAGTGGTCACTTGGGCAAAGCAAATAACAGAAAGCGTGTGACTTCTTAACACTGGAAAATTATGTCCTCTTTTCCCCATCACTTGCTTTTGTATAGCTTGAGAATGACCCAAAGGGCTCTTACTCAGATTTTCATTTAAAACAAACCATCTGATTTGGTCCAAGATCATTATTTCCCCCCAAAGCACTCTCAGAGTGATTTGAACACGTGAAAACAGGCAGTTTATAACCACAATTGTTTCCCTGCCTTTGATAGAGTGGTCACTAGTCAACAAATGTAAAATTCACTGCCTCAGAGGGAGATGCTTTAGTTAATTAGTTACAATGAGTACTGTGCCAAGAGACTCACTGCTGCTTGCCCGTATATTTGCCTGCTAATCTCACTAGCTGGCTTTGCTGATCCTGGTCTCTGTATTGCGGCTGATTTCCGCATACCCACCCTGTGAGGAAGTGCCCAGAACCACATCAGCACAGGGGGAACGACGAGCATCTTTCTTTTGGGCCATTTTCTGTGCTCTGGAAACCTAAATGGCTGGGTGAACCTACTTCACAGGTTTTAGTCTTCTGCTAACATGTAGTTTTCCAGGCCCAGCCTGGGCTTACAAATTGTAATTTTGGTTGCACATTTCTGATACTGTCTTTTAGCATCTCCCCCCCCCCCCCAACTTATTTCTCCACTCGTGTCTATTTGCATGCTCCTGCAGTGCTCTGTGCATTACCTGACTGCCTCCTTCCTCATTGCAAGGGGCTGGATTTCCTTGCCACTCTCTAACCAAGAGCATGCAGCTTTTGGTGCCACTTCTGCTGTGGGTTTGGAGGGCTGTAGGTAGCTGTCACCCCAGCACCAACGTAGCCGTTCTGGTGGTGCTGAGATGGGCCAGCCTGACACTGCATATACCCTATATTTGCAGAAATGTGTCACCTGCAGGCCTTCGGGGGCTTGTCTGCAGCCTGAGTATGTCACACCACACCACGTAAACCACCAGGCAAAGTCTGACCTGGCAATGAGCAGTGCACAGGATCCTGTCCTGTCCTTTGCCATGAGGTTAAATGGAAGGGAAAACCAACCCAGCGTGTCTTTTGGTTTGAAAACTCAGAGGAGATGCGGCTGGAAAGCCTGGCATTCACACAGCTTTTCCTTTTTTCCAGGCGACCTGGTGTCTCGAGCAATGCACCACCTCCAGCCCCTCAATGCCAAGCAGCATGGGAATGGGACGCCAATGCACCAGAAGCAGGGCTCACTGTACTGGGAGCCAGAGGCTCTGTACACCCTCTGCTACTTCATGCACTGTCCGCAGATGGAGTGGGAAAACCCTAATGTGGAGCCGTCAAAAGTCACGCTGCAGACTGAGAGGTAAGAGCCACTGCATGGTGCTTAATGTCATGGCGAAGACATTTCGTTAATAAATCAGCCTGCCTGGCTAATTGCTAATTACAGCTTGTGCATGAGAGGCTTCGGAGCAGTCTGGTTTGGTTTAGGATCACCTCTTTGAAATCCATTTCTCTCGCTGAAGCGCTGCGTGGCTGACCCAATATATATCAAAAGTGACACCCAGTGGCTACATACAGCAAATTGGTTCCAGATGTGCACTCGGGAGAGATTTCCTTTTCCTTTCGTTGTTGCTCAGCTATTCTGTGTTTTGGAAAAGAAAATGAGAACTTCTATTTCTGGCCTAGCAGGTTTGGGTTTAAATGTGATTTTTCTGTGCATTAATAGGGCTCAACAGCTGTGGCTGGGGAAGTGGAAAATGAATAGAATAGCGCGTAGAAAGGAGAGGTTGTTAAATATACTGGGCTCCAGCCGTGCCGAGTACCTGGGTGCAGGAGTAACCTCGGGGCTGCCCCAGCCAGGGACACTGCAGGCTCTGGCTGTGCTCTGGGGCTGGCCAGGGCAGGTGAGGCATGCCTGAGGCCCCATCCCGACTCAGGGTCTGCCGTAAGGTGAGAAGGAGACACTGGTGAAGCTGGTGATGGGGTTACCAAATGCTGGCAGGCGGGCATGGTGTCCAGTACAGGGCAGCTCTGCAGCCAGGCACTGCAGAAAGCGACCAGGACAGCTTGCTGGTCAAGAAAATAAAGCCATCTCCTGTCAGGAGCCCAGAAAACCCTCTAGTAACGCAAGCTTCCACTTGTGTGCTGAGGCAGGCTGTGCTATTTCCCTGCTGCGCTTCTCACCAGCCCTAAACCAGACTTCCCCAGTACGGAGACGAGAGGAGTGGCTGGTGCTTAGAAAGTGCTGGGTATTCATTTTTAGGATGGGTATCACGATGATGCAAATGCAAGCTGCTTTTTCAGGCTGGGCTCCACATTTACATCCCGATGTATATATCACGCTGTACATGTGAGCCAAACTCTGATTTGCACGTGTGCACCAGGAGCCACGCATATGGGGCTCAGTTATTGTTTCAGTATGAGGTCTGCATCTCAAAAGCAGCATTTGAGCATCTCATCGTATGTGTAATCGTAAATGGTATATAATGTGTTGTCTTCATTGAAATACTTTTGTATCGATTCACAGAAAAGAGTACAAGATGAGACTCTGGCATTAATGATGTTACTGGGAATTTTGCCATTTGCCTTTGGATGGCATTTTGTTTCTTTTCAAGTTTGGGTCGCTCTGTGAGCATGTTTGTCGCTTTTTGCTCTATTGTTTCCAAAGTGTGGAAAAAAAACAGAAGGAAAATTACAAGAATGCAGAATTTTCTCATTTTTCTAAATTATTTTTAATTCCCAATTTAATTTGTCATCCAGCTTTGTTATTGTGGAAGGCCTAACTTGGGTCCAAGACTGGTTTAGTATGCACAAAAAAACCCCAAAATTAGAAAATACCTTCACCTGATCTGTAGTCCCCATCTGTGGGAGTAATGCCACTGGAACCAGTGGGAATATAAAAGCGAATAATGCTGAGGCTCTGATTTTGTAAGATTTCTGCAGACTTCCCTGTGGAAAGTGAAAAGGGCAGGAATATTTGAAAAATCGCGTTTAGCATTTACTTTAATAGGTTTTCCTTTCCCTGAGGTCACCTTAATACATGTTCTCTTCATTAGAGCACTTGAAACGCTGGTTATTTAAAGCGATTGTTCTTCTTTGCTTTATTTTGAATACTCTTGTCGGGCAAGACGTCTTCCTTTGGCAGGACAGTTTAACAACTGCGGTGTGCGGTTAGGGCCAGAGCAAGTACTCGGTGTTATTGCCAAGAGGTTGTGGTCACTTTTGGAAGGAGCAGATAGTCCTGTTGCCTAATCAAACATGCGTTAGTACTTAGAGCTGGAGTGGGAGCGATGCAGGGTTAAGCATGAGCCGGGATATTTCCATGGGGTTGTGCTCTGGAGCTTCATCAACTGGGCGCAACCGTCCTGTGCTGCCTGGAGAAGAGATGGGTGAAGCTTACTTTTCCTTAGTGCTCTGAGGACCCTTCCTACCTATTTCACATCTCTTTTTCTTACATGCAAGCACGCTTTGTGGTCCATGACTTATTTCTGGTGGTTTCAGTTTCCATGATGGGTTTTTGTGTGTTCTAGGGAAGTGGATTTGTTAAACATGACATTTTTGCATGCAGAATATTTGCAAGCTTTGTGCCATATTTGTGTGGTGTCTTCCCTCTCTGCTTCTCCAGCTGTGGCAATTGCTTTTATGTTGGAAGAAGCCCAGAAGGAAGCAAGGAGGTCCAGGCATCTTTCCCCGTCCTTGGACTCTCTGTGTCCCTGCTGGTGCAGAGAAGCCAGGACTGCGTCGATCTGGCTGTAGGCAGTATTTCCATGAAATGGAGGCTGCCCTTGGCTCATGTGAAGCCAGTTTGGCTACTGTCTTGGCCCCCTCCTCCCTGACTGTGGCATGCTCAGGGTGGAGAGGGTTGCAGGATGCAGCCAGAGAGCTCCCGCAGCGCTTGCAGGGCTCGGTGGCCCCATGAGAGCTGCTCCCATCCTTCCCACCCATCTCCAGCCCACCTGGATTTTGGCTGTGAGCCAGGTTGAGTTAGGGACCTGCAAAGGCTCTGCATATCCTTCTGCAGAGGCTGGATACGGGAGGGAAGTTGATATGGTGGCAGTCCTGCCTGGCCTAGCATGTCCCAGCACAGAAAGCGGTACCTCCCTCAAAGTCTTGGGGGACACATAAAATGGGATATTTACCTTTGAATAAATCTGGTGCTTTGTTTCTAGGGAGTGTTTCTCTGTGTTTGCTCTTCATGGAGGTAAAGAAATGAGAATGCGGTGTGTTTTTAATAGTGTTTGTCTTTACATTAAAATAAAAGGGAAAAGTGATTATACAGTGAAGCTCCTGCTTTCGTGGGAGGGGGAGGAGGTGGACAGTGGCCAGGATTTCTCAGAAAACCTGGGAAAGTTTCCACACTTCCTAAATGCCACCAAATGCAACTGTAAGATGGATGCGTGACCCCTTCCCACCCCAAATTCATATTCTTCTTTCAAGCTGGTCACTTTGGAAGAAACCCTCTGATTTTTTGGCTGTGTTGCTGGCACCAGCACAAGCCAGTCATGCTGGGGTGGGTTATATAATGGCCTCGGATGCCATGTAGACAGCTATTTTAGCAGGCATGGACATACAGGGGGTCAGTGGATGGTGGACCTGTTTGTGGGGTCCCCCTTCCCTAATGCACCCAGCTGGGGACCCAGTGGAGACATTTGTCTTGTGCCATGTATTGCCTGTGAAACCAGTGTTCCTCTGATGCCTCCACCTGTGGGCAGCTGTGGATTATTTAGGTTTGTTCATTCTTATGCTTTCCCAGGAATTAAAAAAAAAAAAGGAAAGAAGGAATTGTAGATGAGGGCACTGTTGCCAAGAATTTTTTCTTGCTTGCTGCTTCTGGTTTAATAAAAGGATCTGTCCCGTGGCTGTGTTTTGCTTCTCAGCCTCTCTAACACTTCCAAAATTATTGCAAGTAATTTCTTGAGCACCGGAAAGCACAGAATCTGTAGTTGCAGATTTGTTTGATGGTTTTTTCTTTAAGTGGTTCCTTACCCGCTTTTATCCACAGCTGTATTGACAAATTCCTCATTACTTCCTAACTCTCCATGTTCCCCATTAACAACTCATTGAGAAGCAGCGGCTCAGCAGCTCAGCCTGTCCAGAACAACCCATTAATTCTGCTCACTGGCAGCAAAGTTCCTTCTCCAGCATTTCTTCTGCTGCTCTGCCTTGGAGGAGCATTAACTCCCCTTACCACCCGGCAGCCTTTAGCTTTTCCCCTCGGGTCTTAATTGAGTTGATGGATACGTGTCTGGTTTTAACCATCTTTTCACTTTTCCTTCACTACTTTCCCCTGCATGCGGAGCAGTCCCTTAGGAAATTCCCATGGGCTATTGCTTGCTTTTTATTTTTTTCTACCTGCCTTGCACGCACACGTGGACACACAGACAAAAATATGCATGTCCCCTGCACATGCACACATGTACAAATTGTAGTCTAGAGTCGTTCGTGATTAAAGGAGAGGATTATCGTCTGAATTTTGGTACATGCTTTGGATAGTTATTAGTGTGCCTGGCTGATCATTGTGATGCAGCCCCCTTAATGAGAGAGTGTTCCACTGCTATAAAATAACTTGAACTCTTTCAAAGCACTTTCATGTCTGTAGTACAGATAATACCCATTGAACAATTTCAGTAAGAGTATAACTAGAGAAATGTGTCCCTGATTTAAATTGTGTGTGGTACAAACTCCATGGGTAGGGCAGTCTCCAGCAAAGGACAGCAGAGAGTGGAGGGAATGATGGGGAGTGCTCATGAAGAACAGGTGAAGCACTAGCACTGAGAGTGTCGAAGTCCAGCTACGAAACCTGAATGAACCTTGTAACAGAAGAAGGGATTACACATGCTTGATGTTTCAGTATGGCATAGCTCTGTTATGACCCTATATATTTTTATCCACTATTTAATTGGAAACTTCATGTAGTAAAACTGTGGCCTTGCTGAACTCAGAGTTAACATCAGGGTTGATTTGACTGGGAACCACTGAAAAGAAATCTCAGATGCATTCTTGCATAAATCCTCTAGGTTTGCGTTCTAAATATTAAACTTCCCACTTTTAAAAAATCCCTTCAGAAATGGTATTGGCAGCTGCCAGAAGCATGTGAGATTGCACATTACAAGAAATAGTTCAGGCAGTATTCGTAGCTGAGCTGTCAGACGGTATATCCTTGCTGGGCTGGATCTGTATTCTACACCTAATTTATCAAGCTAGGCTTACGCTGTCCGTGGAATGGCTGTATGGTTTTTTTTAATAGAGAAAATTGTGTGCAGCACTGCGAGAACAGCGCGTTACCTGCACTGTTCCGTGCCGCACTCCCAATGCTGATGTCTCTTCAGAGATTTATGCCACAGCCAGTCATGTCAAATCTGATGTCAAAGCTGTCTGGGAAGTATTTTAAGTCTTGGTGAGTAATGCATTTAAGACAGAAGAGGCAACAGGGACGGCACATTTGAATGCTGGATGCGAGTCAAAAACTGTGACTTGCAGATGCCCTCGTGTAGATTCTGGAGGACCAGTGTCTTGGTACATGAAAGCATAAGGGCGAACCCTCCCTTGGCCTAGGGGGTCTCACAGAGGTTTGTGTGAGGGCAAGGAGAATTGATTCTTCAGCCTGAACAAAATGCAGAATTGGCTTTTTCAGAGGCTGGCTACTTGGTCACCATCAGCTGGGCTTGTGGGGTGGTGGAGGAGCTGCCTAGCATGGCATAGCTGCATGGATTCGGCGTGGTGCATCGGTTGATGCCACTGGGTACCTGGGCAGGATTGGGACTGGCAGCTTTCTGAAGGCATCAGAAAGTACTTGGCTCTCTCTGAAGACAAGTAGTTTGTGATGTAAATATATGAGTTTTGCAGCCTAGAAATCCATCTGAAATGTATGCTAAACATTGGAAAAAACATGCTTTTCTGTCCTCCAATAACGCTAAAAATGGACTAGCATCGCATATATGGTTTCCTCATATGTTCTAAATGAAAGCTGTCAGAACTGAGGGCGCTTTTCCTTTGGTATATTGGGATTTTCTTTAAAAGCCACCCATGGAAACATAAACAACAAACCAAAGAAATGAAAAGATCTTTTCATAACGTTAAAGTTGCTGACTCATATCTGCAAGCAGAAACATCTCCTTACCTTTGTTTAGATAGGCTTTTTCTTGTAAAAGTACAGCCTTACACTTCTCAAAAGCACCGTTAATTCTTTCTTGATTGCTTTTGCAGTTTTAAACAGCAGTGACCTAACTGCATGTAGCTCTTTGGCTGCCATTGCCATGAAGGTTTGCAGTCACCTCTCCTTGGCTGGAGTGAGTGAAGAAACTCAATGCCTACCACAATAGCACCCTCAGTAGCTAAAGGATCCTGCAAACAGAAATTATCCAAAGCAGTTGTAATAATTGGGCTATACAGAAGGTGCTTAAGTTAAAGCAAGGTCAGGTCTATACAGCTGTCCACAGCTGGTGAAACTAAGGGAGGGACAACACAACACAGCTGTATGAATTCACGTCTGAGTAGGATCAGCACTCAGGGATTTCTCCATTCCCATCATGATGCAGACCATCAAGCCAGTCCTCTCCACAGCAGTTGATTTAACTTATTCAGTGAGCATGTGCATATGGTGGGGCAAGGGCTTGGTGTCTGAAGAAGAACAATGTGAAGTACCTCTGGAAATAGAGAGGCTGCTGTGCTGCACCAGAAATGATGATTTTTTTCTTTGAGCACTGTGATTATTTGGGGAAATTTCTCATGCACATTTGATGAGCTTGTGGACCTGGAGTGTACTGCAGGCTCTGCTGTGAACGAGGGGCTGGTGGTCTGTCTGAGATCTGTGAGCCACAGTGATGGAGGAGGACTGAGCCTGGGTGAAGAGCATTCAAAGGTGGTGAGTCTGCATGCCAGAGAAGGTGACAGGCAATAGTCCCTTGTTTGGGACTCTCATCGCCTGGCAAAAATGATTAGGGAGTCACCCCCATAGTGGGAACTGGGAGGAGAGGGTGGGACACGACACTGCTTTCCTGGCAGGAGGGTCCTGCCAAAAACGTGGATTACTCACTGCAAGGGCGAGGGAGCTACTGGGGAGAGGAAAAACTGCTTAAGCTTCTGGGAAATCAAGAAGAAGAGGGTAGGTGTGCGTGGCAGCCTTGCTTTTGAAGGACTGGGTGGAAAGGTGGACTCTGAAGTCATGGTCGGTGGGCAGCAGGGAGTCTGCACCCTGCAAAGGTGGTAGGGACAGAGAAAAACCAGGGTGAGGGGTTATTGGGAGCTGGAATTTGTAGGATTGCAGGCCCAGGTGCTTTGCAACTCTGGCATCGGAGCAGACAGTGTCCAGAAAGGAGCTTCATCCGTCTCCTCACAGACTCAGGCAAAAATGATGAAGCATCTTATTGCATTTCACAGTGCACATTTGTCATGCTCCTCTTCCATCTGACAGTTCCTCCTGTTTATATACAGGTATACTGCCACTGATAACAATAATAACAATAGTAATAATAATAATAGTGATGATGATGATGATGGTTGTGGTGGTGGTGAAAAAGCCTGAGCTATTGCATATGCATGATGGGACTTTAAATATCTCCATGTGCCAGCAAGCCAAGGAGGGAATGGTGGGCAGCGTGTTTCGCTGGAGGAATGTGGATTTTAGGCAATCCCTCGTGCAGTTATGGTGTTATGTTTAGGTTTTCCCCCCATTACACCTGCTTTTCTGAAAAGCCATTTTGTAACTCGAAGTGCCTCAGAGACATCAGCCCTGCAAAAAAAAGAGATAAGGTTGACATCTGATTGGGCGTGGAGGGGTTGTTGGCCCTGCTCTGGAGGGAGGGTGCTGGGGAGAGGTGTGGGCGGGTGCCAGTGGGGAGTTGCCACGTCTGAGGGAGGTGCGGAGAAGGACGTGTGATATCCGGGACGGGAGATGAAGGCGAGCGGTTGTCCCTTGCGAAGGGGTGCTGGCTGGGTATTGCCTGCAGATGTCTGCCATGCACAGGAGCTCACGGGTCCCTGACCCATCCCAAAATAGATGTGAGAGGGGCACTGGGTGGCAGGAGGGAACGGGGAGGGATGCTGTGTGGGGGGAAGAACTGGGGATGTGTTTGTGGAACACTCATAATTCCCTTTTCTGTTCAAGCAAGGACCCAGGGACAGTGCCAAGAAGGGTCCAACCCTTTGGGATCTGTTTTTTGTTGGCCTCCCATCCCTTCCCCCTCTCTCAGCTCTTTTGCATGGGGTGGGGATTGCTCTGTGCAGAGACCTCTCCCTGCATCCTGATCTGGCATGTTTTCCCCCTTAGATGACAGTTCAGGAAAATACTAGCCTGTGCCAAAAACCGTCTTTTTTGGGGACATTACTTAAGCTCCTCCTTAACTTCGAACTGCCGTGAATTAAAGAGGATGGGAGCACGCGTTTAAAGTTAAGCGCAGGTACTGAGATGAGCTGGAGGAGGATGGACCCGCACCCCGGTAAGGTGCTTCTGGAGCAGTCAAGCTGCTCCTGACTTCTTATACCCTTCAGACAGGGTCAAGCTCCACACATACCTACCATGGTTAGGTTAATTTGATTAAGGTGTGCACTTCCAAAGCATATAATGGGATGACTTATCTGCTACATGTCTGCTCTGGAACGCAAAAGTACCAAACTCTCCTGGTTGTTACCTGCCTTTGTACCAGAGATACATCAATGTATACGCCAATGATGTGATGCATTGCTTAACGAGTTTTTGCTCGATGTCATTTGAAAAGTGAAATATTTCCTGCTGATGTCACATTGTCTTGTGGGTTGTCACACCCCTGTAAATTTGTGTTCCTCTTTCTTCTTTGGCACACAAACAGTATTTAAAGAAAAAAAATCCCCTTCACGTGATGTAGAGACTCTCAAAGGGTATTTTTAACCTATTGCACTCAGCCATATTTGGTTCTCTTCTCAAAATATGAATTCCCTGACATGCTCAGATATGCAGTTAGGATTTTTTTTTTGCCTTGGAAAAAGGAATGTAGTATATTGTGAGCAAACTCCACATCCTCATGTAGGGATTGAAACAGGCCTTTAGAGAAAATTCCCCCGCTTCTGCAGGACACCGATTCTCTTCCCTTTTGGGATTTATTGCACCAAATAGCCATGTTCATTTCTATTACTCTGTTGAAGTTTGCAAGACCAGGAAAGGAAAACCAATCAGTTTTATACTGCAATTATCACAGTTCCTGTATATAATTTTATTTGCTCTGCTTCTTACTGTGGTGGGGCAGATTTTATGCTGGGCGAGTTTTTGACGTGCATGAGAGATGAGAAGAAAGTGTGAAACTCCAGGGTCTCCAGTTCAGGCATGGCCCTCCGCTCTTCTGTTTGCCCAGCAGATGTTATAGGAAGGCTCCGTACGAGCCTGTCTTCATTTCTCTGATCCAGACCATGTTCACTCATGCAAACCATAACCTAGAATTGAGTTTCCCTTTAGTTGCTTTCCTAGCACCACGTTTTATGGGTGACTGTATGCATTTTTACACTTCAGTGTGATTTGCAGCTCCCTTCCTGCTGTTTGCACAGTAAGTGATGAAAACAACTCCCACTGATTACTTGTCCCCAGCTACTTAACGCCTTGAGAGAGGGTCCTTTCTGCTCTGATAACACATGTCGCAGGTGATCTAGGAAGCAGGTCACCTTCCAGGAGCAGATGAACCCTTCACTTCTCCCCTCTCCCTCCTCTGACCACCACCACCTTCACAACAAATGGATATCTTTCCACTGTAGCTGTGGGAGAAGATATTCTGTCCTTATCTGCTTCCTTATGTGGCCGTGGCAGGTCCAAGGAAAGCAAAAAGCCTTGGAAACAAATGCAGCCTAGTCTTGAGGTGACAGCGATGTGTTTGAACGGAATAACAATGAAAGTGGCAAGTCAGCCAAAGATGTCATGTTTCAAAAGGAGGTCGTTTATTTAAGCGCCTGTGAGATTTGGGAACCCAGTGTCCCAGGGAAAGTTAGTGGCCTCGGGGCTTCTGTGTCCTTCGGCGCTTGTGAAATATCTCATCCCTCCTCAAGAATATTAATATCAGAGCTATGTAAAGTCAAGTCTTGAAAAGAGAAATAAATGGCATAAAGAGCTATAAATAGGAAAAGGATAGTCCAGAATCAACATAATCTTAAATAATTTTTCTAGGAGTAGATCCTTTTTGGGTAAAGTTAGATATTTAAAATGTAAAGTATTTGCCTACGGGGCACCTAATCCAGAATTTTTCTTTTTTTCCCCCCCACAGAAAGGAAGGCAAGTAAGGGAAAGCAATATCAAACGAAAAGGAGCAGGAGAAGTGAAGGGAGCAAAAAGTAGGGGATGATGCTGCACTAAAAGGAATATTTCCAGTATTAGGATGATATACTGATCTAATAAACAGAGAGACTATGGGAATATACAGTTAAAGAGGAGGGGAAAGGGAGCTACATGGAAATGAGACAAAAGACAAAGGTTCAGAAGAAGGAGGTAAGAGCAGGTTAATTACAAACATTCCTTGAGGACAGTAGTCATTTACAAGTTTCGTCTTTTTTTTTTTTCCCCCTTTTTTAATATTGTAGCAATCTCTGTTAACATTCCTTAGCCTATCTTCTTCACAGTGTGGATGAAACAGTTTCACTGTGAGTTTTCAGCAGTCCTGACTAAATACAGGACTTTCAGCATAGTTCTCAAGTAGCTCTTGGACAGATTTACTGGTTTTTAATGATTTTACAATTTTTAGAATTTTGTAGTATATTTTTATAAAGAGGGATTTCTTGTACCCTTCCTCATCCCTTCCCCTCACAGACTTTGTCTCCTGTGTACAGCTGCAGAGGAGACACCCATTTTGGACACCCTAGCTCAGTGATGAAAAGGGCACAAAAACCTGTTGGGGATGGGAGGGCAGTTGCTGCAGCCTGTTTTGCTCTGGGGATTCTGTCCACCTTGACCTAGCAGGCAGTGACCTTCCAAGATGTTCAGCTGCAAATTTTTAAATTTTTTTTTTTTAACTCCAAACTAGGACTTGAAGCTATGGTTCTTATTTAAATTTTGGCGTTTTTTTATTGGTCCCCAAATAGTTTCTAGTGTAGGTGGGGGTAAACTGTATGCTGTGTGCTTCCCAAAAAGCATGGGCAGCTCCTGCTAGGACATAGGGGTGTCCAGGTCTTGTGAAGGACCATGTCTCTGATAGTGTCCGTGCTTTACTTAAGTTGGGGCTGTGGCCCAAATTCCCACCACCCACTTTGAGGGTTGGTTTTGTGCATTTTTGCTCAAGTGGCGGAACAGCTGGTACCCAAAGGTGTGGTGGTTTGATACAAGCAACAAGTGGAACGGAACAGTGTGGTTTCTGACGCTGCTCACTGATAACCTCCACAGTACAGCAGGGTCAGCTGCAAAGGTCCCCGCTTTCAGCACCAAGCACGAGGCACGCGTTGCATCGGCAGGAGATGCTGGTGACTTCCTTACGCATCACCTCTCCGTCCATGGCATCCTGGGGTGGGGGCATCCCCTCTCTTTGCCCCGTTTCGTTCTCCCATCCCTATTGCAAAGTGGCTGGGGAGTGTACCCAGCCCAGCACGTCAGCCAGAGCAGGACGTGGTCCTGTGCCAGGCTCCTGCCCTCTTTTCGGGATACACAGTGTGAAGGATGGGGGGAGGGAGGGAGGGTTTGCCAGGCGGGTGCACTGACCTCACAGGAGCCCCATAAATGAGCGTGGCTCATAAATCTCACTCTACAAATACTCCTGCTCAGGAGACAGGGTGAGACATCTAATTTGCTGCGCCTGTTTGCTCTCCTATGCTTTTGTTTTGCTTGTTTCCTTCTCTCTCTGTGTATATATATATTCTCTCACATATTTACACATGCACACACACGCACCCCTGCCCCCTCTCTCTGTATACCTGTTATTTTGATGCTAGTATACTGTAGCATTCATGTCTGTGTGCTTTCCCAGGCCGTTCATTGTGCTGCCTCCCCTGATGGAGTGGATACGGGTTGCCGTGGCTCACGCAGGGCACCGTCGCAGCTTTTCGGTGGACAGCGATGACGTACGGCAGGCAGCGAGGCTCTTACTGCCGGGAGTTGACTGCGAACCTCGACAGTTAAAGTAAGTCCACAAAAAAAAAAATCGGCTGCTTTGTGCAAAATGTGTGTCTCTTTCCTAGTGACAGTGAGCAAGCAGGCAGGCAGAGGGCTCTGTTATTGCCTTGAGAGGTGCATGGATGCTCGGGCTCATCGCTGTCTGCGTTGCAAAATCGGCTCCTGGTATTTGCTCACATCTGTGGATAAGCTGGTTGCATGGTAATGGGTGCCTGAATATCTCACAGCTGGATCGAGCCCGTAATCTGCTCATCAGAGCTCATATGTTGGTGGTTTTTTTCTCTTATTATTAGGTTCTGCTTGCTAATGAGGGGCTGAAATCTTCTGCTAATTGTCTGCTACACGTTGCTTTGCTATAGAATACAGAAATGTAATTGGCAGGGCTGCAGATATTTTTCAGGGCTTTGTTTTCAGCATTAATGCTTAAAGGGCACATTTAAACTTGTAGGTAAGACTACCTCTTGCAGTAAAATTGTATTTTTCATGCTAATGTCGGTTCAAATTAGTTGTAAATGTCAGCCTAGATAATTTGACAT
The DNA here is from genome assembly GCF_034619465.1 of Leptosomus discolor. Lineage (NCBI taxonomy): Eukaryota > Metazoa > Chordata > Aves > Leptosomiformes > Leptosomidae > Leptosomus > Leptosomus discolor. The sequence goes on from NC_141391.1 coordinate 159,273,877, forward strand.
CTTCGTGTATTGGATGCGACCTTTTGGTTTTCTAATTAAGTCTTAAAGTATTTATTGCCAGGATATGTTTTTAGTGTCTGTTTTGCCTTATTGTTATGTACATGTACAAAAGCATGATCCAGGGCTGTTCTGGAGTCAAGAATATATTTGGTTTTGATTTTCATATGAAAAGACATTCTGAATCTGCCAAAGCAGAAATTGCTTACTGCTATTGCTTGACAAAATTGTACGTAAACCCCAATTTTCAGCAGTCTGCCTCTTGTTACAGCAGTAGGTGCATTCTTTCCTGCAACACAGAAAGCAGAGGGGTGATCTACATGATTAGCTGTGACAACCTGCATCGGAGCAGCTGCCTTCTGTTGACTCTGGCCTTGACATACTCTTTCACCAGAGAGTATAATGCTTTACTTCGAGATCTGCATAGGCTTTTTATAGTAACAGCTATTCAACATTTAATTGAAGAAATATGTTGCATTTCAAAAGCGAAATCTTGAGCGTTTCAGATTTCAGATCTTGGCTGTAATTGCTTCCCTTTGGTGTGACCGTCTTGGCGCTCATTTCCAGAAGTGCAGCGTTCTGTGTCCCTACTGAAATGTCAGGACTTACAGGTACTGCGCAGTTTCTGGAGACCTAGCACTTGGTTTTGAAAAGGCACAATTAATTGAATACCTCTTGCAGTATTTAGGTAGGATTGCAAATAAGGCAATAATGTTCCTACTCTACATTCTCTGTCTTAAAAATTAGGGTAGATACGGTTAAATATCTGTGGATTAAAAAAAACACAATATACCATTCTTAAAGTTGTATTTTGTGGGTGTGTATATATGTAGAAAATTATATCAACTCTTAGACAATTTTCTGGGAGTTTCCAAATCATTTGAGGTTGAGGGGAGTTGTATGATGCTGCAGAAGGATTTATTAATTATGTGGAACAAATCAGCACTTAATTTAAAGTTGCCATCGAGAATTCGTTTCATAAAGAATAGAAGCGATTGCAGTTGTCCTCTTTTTCTTGCAAGTGGGAATGAGCCTGAAGAGCGCAGTCTGGGATTAATCAGTTGGGAATGAAAAGAGAAATAATTCCTGAGACAAATTCTGGATTTTAGAGAGACCAGACTTTGCGCTGTGCCCTTATTTGACTGTAGGGGCCTGATTCACCCACTGATGTCCCAAAATTACAATCTCACTCTACTGTGCTGGCAGAGGTCTGCAAATGAGGGTCTGCGTACTTTGGGGTTTATTTTAAGATCTGTGCCTACCACCGGCGTAGTGCAGCAGGTTCTTTGCATAGCTGAAAATCAGACCCTGGCTGCCTGTAATCCCGAGATCAAAGAAAGGACTGAGCTTTTCTGAAGAATAACGTGAGGCATCAGGATGTTAATTTGAAACGTTGCCGCTTGTAATTTTTTTATTTGTGTGCAGGGCAGACCATCAGCACTTCTCATTTCCACTAAGCCAAGCGCCTACCTTTCATGCATGCCTCCCCGTTAGAGAGGGAGTGTTTCCAACTATCAACTCTTCAGAGAGCATCAATGCCATAAATGCAAACACTGGGGGGGGAATACAACAACTTGGCAGAGGATGGCTTTTAAAATAAGCTGTGTGATGGATGACAGCTGGAGGATTTTAAATGCAGTTAGCTTGATGTGTTTTGTGACTTTTATAGAAACAGCTTAATAAGTAGAGCCTTGAAACTGTTTCAATTTCTAGACTTTTCTTAGCAGTCATCTTTAGTCACAAAAATATAGAGACCTGAACCCAAAAGTTCCCATAGTCCCATGTGATACTGCATCATTCTATGGTGTTGATTCACAACCTGTCATAGCAAACGCATAAAGCAAAATCAGCTTCCACATTGCATACGGGGAGAGGGAGAGATTGGCAGGATCTCAAAGGCTATGAAGTTCAGGATCAGTTTGGCTAAAAACCAAATGTTCAGTTTCTTATCTGAACTACAGCACAGAGATCTCCCAGCAGATTCATGTGACACTTCCCAGCACAGTCACATACTCCAGCAGTGAGGTTCCCTATATGTGGCTTTGTAAATCATCTCTGCTTTCTTCCTGCCTTTCATTCCAGTACTTCCTCTCTTTCTCCCCTCTTCTGATCCTTTTTTAAAAATCCATCGCCTTAATTTCTTGTGATGTTTTCATCTCCTGAAAGAGGAGCTGCCCTTGCTCTGGCTACAGGAGTGAGGGAAACTGGAATCAGGGAGGAGCTGCCTGTCTCCTTCCTGATCTCTTTTCATTTTATAGCAGCAGACGTGCTGGAAAGTTTCTTCCTTTTTCCCAATGTTGAGACATGAGCAGGGATGTAAATGTTCACCTCGCCCCAGGAGTGGAAGCTTTAGATAGACCAGTTGTCTCCACCTTTTGCAAGGAGGTAGGTTTCACAGATGGATTGACTGCTGGATGCACAGCAGCTAGCTGAGATGGAAGCTCAAGTTGTGTCCAAAATATTCTCTGTCATAGTGGAGACCAGATTTAAATAAAGCCTCGCCTGTACCCAGGGCCTGTTGGGCCACCTGAGGCAGCTGGATGTAGTCAGTAGAGAGCTGTGTGCAAAGCAGTTCTCTGCTGGCATAAATCTGGTGAAGATGGGTGCTCTGCTCCCTGCTCTAGATCTTTTATTAATGAAGGCATCAGGGACGAAGGTAATTTGTTGCCAAAAAGGGGCACGGTGGTAAAAATGTGTTGACCTGCCTTTCTGCTGCAGTAAGGTAGCATCACTTCTCCGTCTGCACTGGGGCTGGCTGGCTGCAGATGCCTCGGTTTGGCTGCATCATCACATCTGCAAAGGGTACCTTTCCCCTTGCTCCACCCAAACATAAGAAGCTCTTTGCATGTCTTTCCTTCCTCCATTCTGTGGGACATTTATTTAAAACAAAACCCCCCCAATGTGTTAGACATGTGGTGGGGAGGATTGCTAATGGGTGACTACATCTGGGGACTGGAGGCTGACGACAGAGAAACAGAGCAAGGGAGGAGCATCCTGTATTGCTCAGCACAAACGCTGCTGTGGTTTTTTATCAGGGTCAGTGGCTTCATTTCTGATTGCAATATATAATGGCAATCCTGGAGGATGTAAAGATGCTGGAACAAACTGACCCAAGAGAGGTAGTAGTGTAATGTGAGAGACTGTTACTTGGTCGCTTCTGTGTCTGACTGGATAAAGGGCTCTTTTCTGGCTGGTCAGAAGTTAAAAGAAGGATATAGGCTAGTGTATGAGTGTGTGTGTGCATGCACGTGTTCGTTCTGATATCCAGGAGCCGCAAAAATTGAAGAAAAATACACCATCTCAGAGATGTGAGTGCAATTCCGCTCTACAAAGGGCAATTCCCATATGTTATTTTAAGTATTGTCTTCTGCCCTCAGCATTGCCTCAGACCTCTGGTTCCAAGTCACCCCCTGTCTGGTTTCTCTGGGAAAGCTGCTTTTCTCAGGTATTTCTGGTCCTGGCAAGCAGCCCGCTCACCCCTGAGAAGGGCTCTTAGCTCTGCTGAAGGGAATCAGGTAGGCACTGTCTTCACTTCGAGAACTTCCAGTGATGCAGGAGGAGGCATTTCAGGAGATCCCAGCTTGCACTGGGGTACTGGCTCCTGAACCCTGAACATCCCAGCTGGACATCTGAACCCCAGCTTGACTGGGGAAGGAATGCCCTGTGGGGTTGCTAGCCGACATCAAGGGACCATCCTGGCATCTGAATGAAGAGGAACACTGAATGTGTCCCCATGGCACCAAGACCCTCCAGAAGCATTGCCCATGAGGCTGGGCATTTCTCCAGAGCCATAGGGGTGTGTGGAAGCCCTTTCATGCCCATTAGTCTCCTGTCCCCTTGCCCAGCAGCCTGCAAAGCTCCTGACTGGGATTTGGAGGAGAAGCAGAGTTTAGTCATCTTGAGGAGTGTTTTCTTTTTATCCATAGATGAAAGGGCTTGTCCCTTTCTTTTGTACAGTGGAGAAGCGAGATTGCCCCCTGTGGCATTCTTTACTGTGCACCATGGCCACACACTGGAGGCAGGTGCCACACTGTGGCAGGAGGAGCCCAGGACAATTCTGTAAAGAGGTCTGAAGTCCTTTTTGGCAGCCATACCCAAAGGGCAGTGGTGGGAAATGGCGTTTTTACTGTCAGGCTCTTCATGGGTGGAGTCCCACAGGGGTTTGTCTTCTTCTTGCCCTGTCCCATATTGACATACAACCCATGGAGACCCCTCGGGCTCTGGTACCACCAGGGTGCCCGTGAAAAGCATCACAGTCCATTGTTTGCAGTCTCTGGTTGTTGGGGGGATGCTGGAGGACAAAGCTAGGCAGCGGGGCTTGCATGCCAACCCTGCTGGTGTGGTCAGAGCCCCCCCTTACATTCCAGTCAAATTTAGTTGGAGGTGGCAGCATTGCTGCCTGTCAAGGCAGAGCTGGTGAGAGCAGGAGCTGGCGCAACAGGACATGGAGAGACATAATTTGATCCCCGTTAATCTCTTGCTCATGCACTTCAGCATTTTGGAGTTATGGCTGGGTTCTGTGAGGGCGCTGGGCTCACATGAAGTGAATGCAGCAAATACCCCTTTTCTTCTCTGCCTGGCTGTGAGTTGGGGTCCTGTCTCTACTTCTGACCACGGATGTGCACATTTTTCTCCTCTCTTCCTGGGGTGCAGAGGTGAAATTGATGTCTGTAAGTGCTGGCCTTCTGGAGGGACCTGTGAGGGGTGTGCATTACTGCCAACAGAGGCCGCCACCCAAGAACTGAAGTAAATAATTTGCCTCTGTTTTCAGGAAGAGAATCCTGGGGGGAAAGGAAAAATAAGTAATAGCAACAGGTTTATGAGAATGGAAAAACAGTAATCAAAAGGAGAGCGAATTATGCAGCTTAATGCACTCAAATTGGGGTGACCAGATAACTTCTATCCCAGCAATGAGAAAGAGCTGCCTCATGAAATTAGAGGGTCAGAGGGAAATATTTTTAACAAAGCCTGGAGTGGTGCTATAACTCTTAAGGATTAATAATAGTAATGCCCAACGTTTGAAAAGGATGAAAAACGATCCGAGGAAAATTCCAGGCTGTTAGTGCAAGGCCTTTGAATGTTTTTTCAAGCAAAGACTGATTAAAGACATGTTGTTGAGGGAAAAATAGGATAAAATGTGACACAGATTTTCTAAAGATAGATCTTGCCAGACTAATCTAATAACTTTTTGATAAGATAACTGATTTTCTACCCCAAGGAAATTCAGTAGATTTCATCTATTTGGACTTGAGTGAAAAATTCGATGCAGTCCATGCAGGGAGCTATTAGTTAAGATGGAGAAGATGGGGGTTAGTAAAGGAATTGGAAAGTGAGCAGGGACTGGCTTCAAGAGAGGTGACAAGGTCTGGGTTGCCTGCAATGGGGTTACAAGCAGAGATCTTCAGCTCTCGCTCTTTAGAACTGGTCTTTTTTAATTTTCAGAAAGGGTCTTGGCACAAGTCTTAGCAGTGTGCTCATGAAGTTAAAATTTGCTGATGCCATGATGCAGAGAGGCATTGTCCTGACAGAGGAAGTTTGGGAAATCATCCAGGAAAAAGTGGATGACCTTGAGGGCTGGGACAAAAGAAATGGGATGAAATGCAGTTTTCCACAAATGAAAGGCAAACGTGGAGGTTAATTAGAAAAATACATACTGCAGTGTATATGTAACATATATACTATATATGCTGTATAACATATACTATATTAGGAGCTGAGTATTGGAAAGGTGGTGGCAAAGACTGTAGACCAGTATTTCAATCTCAGAATGATTCTAAACCACAAAAGTGGATTTTTTCTCAGCCATGAATAAAGCAAATGCTTTTGAGGATGCATCGGGAGAGGTATTGCTAGTAGAAGCGGGAAAATACTGGTGCCTCTGTACGTGAAAGTGGTAGGAAGTGTTGTGGAATCACAAATCCTGTGTCCGGGTCAAGAAAATATTCACATTGGACCAGGTAGAGAGAAATGGGCTGGGGTAGTTTGAGTTTTGACAAAATGTTCTCATAGAGAGAGACTAGAAGAAAGGGTCTCATTCAGCTGAGCCAAGTGGGTGCTGAGGGAACATGTGACTGTTCCAGAAATACCTCAGGAGTAAACACCACAGAAGGAAAAATACAGTATTTAAAGGGCAGCGCGGACACAGGAATATGTGAATATTAACAAGTCATGAGTAAGTTCAAACTGAAAGTGTAGATGGATCCAAGCCTTGCTGCAGGATAGGACTGGGTTTATTAACTCTCCAGTCCCATACACTCCCGCAGCCGCTGCCCTGTCGCAGCCTTACCCAGGGCTCCAAGCTGCATTTACAGCTCTGATCCAGAAAGGTCTCTGGGCAAACACAGTGTCTGAGTGCCTTTGAAAACCTGTCTTTAGTTTAAAATCAGTCCTGAATTCCAATTAGCCTTTGCCTGAGAATACCTAAGTCTGCGTTTCTGTCTGAGATCATCCCTCTTAATGAAAGCTCTCTAGGAAAAAAGGATTATCAACCTCAAGAGTGAAGCTTACTTAACAGGAGAGTATCCTTGGCTCATTCTAGAGAGTTTTCTTAAGACTGTGGAAAGGGAAAAATACAGCAACATAAAGGGAAGATGTGTTATTTTGTTCTTTCAGAGCAGTCTATACCATTTGCCATGTCATCTTCATACTATACCACACATATGCATTTCTAACTTTAAAGTGAAAGAGGAAGAGTTGCATGTAATGTTTTATTTATGGAAATCCTGTTGTTGTAATACAGCATGAAAATATAAATAGACTTTAATAAATAGAGATTTGAAGGCAGAAAAATATTTCCATTGCTCTTCGCTCTCTCTTAAAATGCACTGGGTAAGGGGCTGAGTTTCTGGAGAGGGAAAGAGAGTATAAAATTGCTAAGAAATTCTGCTATTTAATTAGATAGAGCCACTTTTAAGTAGGGACGGTTGGTGTTTGCCTAGCTCCTTGAATGTCCTTGTTCTTCCCACAAATTTTCACTAATCCTTTAACACCAGCCATGGCTATTGCCATAATTAGACAAAAAATGACAAACCAGCAAGCGGTAGCAAGCAAACTACTTGATAAAATCCAGCAGTCCCTTGAGGCAGATGGTGCCAGTGGATGAAGGAGATTTTATTACTTAAAAGGTAAAGCACAGGTTTCCTGAGGTGAATCGCAACTTCTCCTGCCAACCGGCTGCTTGAAGACAACAGTAATAAGAAAAATTATTGAAGGGGAGGACCTTGTCCTCATGTTCTGCTTCACTTTTAGGGCAGAACACACTTGTATTTTTCCAGGATTTAGGATCCAGCCTTCTTGCGCTTTTCCTATTGCAAGCAAGTTCATTACTGTTTCATATGTTCTGTCTCTCTACACATTCTTGAATATAATAATCAGGATACAGGTAGCATATTGTCTCAGTAGTGAAGACTCATGCTATCTATTTATATGAAAGGTGAATCTGTACCCAAATTTTCCTATGATATGTTGGCCTTGTTCAAAATCTGAAGAAAGATTCAATTTTGAACATGGATCCTGGCCTATATGCATGGGACTGTAATATTAAGAGTGTTTTGAAATACAGATTTGGGTCTTGATTTGATAGTCACATCACTTTTTTTAATGTATTTTCCAGTATCTGTAACCTTTATTTATTCTCAGGCCTTTGACAAGAATAAGAGGTTGGCTATTAAATATCCTGAATATTTTTATTTTCTTGTTTTAATTTGGCTCCTGAGTAATGTAAATGGAGATATTTTATGTCTGCGTTAAAAAGTAGTGCTCTTCATCACTTAGATCAACATGTTTGTGCTCATACTTCCTCTCTCTCCAAAACTGAAAATGCAAGTAACTGTCTCAAAATAGTATTTATATTGCAGTCCTGCTAGTATCACCATTATATTCCCTTTTAAAGCACCACATTGTAAAAAAGAGTGCTCACAAATTTAAATCAAATCGTCTGCTCTCCTGCTATTGCCATTTGTGTCTGTAATCTCACTGAAGAGCCCCAGGCGAGGAACAGGACCCTTTTGTGCTGCAGGCTGTGCATACCCAGATCAAAACTGATCCCTGACCCCAAGAAATTCAGTATTGCGAATGCATATGTACTGTTGGCTGAAATACGGCTCCTTCCAGGCATCCCACCAGCTGAACTATAATTTCTGACTCGAGACCTCATTCATATTTAGGACAGGGACAGACTGAATAAACTCCACAGAGCTAAAAAGATTGACTTAATTAATAGATTATCATTCTTTTAATTGAAAGGGCTGGCAATCGAGTCCCAGGTGGGCAAACAAGTTTTTGGTGCTTGGCTATCAGAATGATGATCTGTTCATTTCTGCAGAGGGGAACATTTGCCCTGCTGCTCTTCACAGTCTGCACTCCCATTTCTTTTAAATCAACTGTTAGCATGCTATGCTGGCACATGTAGCTTAGAACATGATTAAGATGTTGTCTACTTCTTGTTGGAAACATTTACACAGCACTGCTTTGGGGTTGGGTTTTTTGTTGGTTCCCCCCCCCCCAGTTGTCCGTTACTGACTATAGCAATAATCCCCTCCCAAAGAACAAATAAGTAAAAAGCTATGTAATAAGAGAGCTGCTGTGTCTATCAGTTACGATGGAAACACTTTGCCTTTGAATCATCCTTTTTCCCAAATGTATTCAATCCATGAGTAACTTATTAAAGATCCACACAGACTCTATCTTAGCCAGTCTGAGTGAAAATGAAAAAAAAAAAAAAAAAAACCCAAACCCTTGCATTTAAACCGTTGCTGTAGAAGTGCTGCATTATGTTTTCATAATGTGAGTTTGGGAAAAGATGAAAATAATTTGCTGTACTGCTAGGACCCATTGTAAATGAAGAAGATTATCTCTGACTCCTTTCAGAGGTTTGAGTATTTCAGAGTATGATAGAGTGTCATGGTCACCATGCAGCATTTGACAGTGACCATTTGCAAATAATTAATGTTACCGTGGCATTCCCCATATAAAGCCACAGTAAAGTTAATTATGTGGAGTGGCAACACTGTAATGATCTTGAAGATAACTGCTGTAGAAGCAATATCTGTGAGGAATTAAAAGAGGACTTGGAGATAATTGTATTGCATTGTAAGTTAAAAATGTGGTCACAGCTTTGATACAAATAGAAGATCAAGAAGATTTCACCTGTTTCTAATTTTCCTTTTACTTATAAAGGCAATTGTTTGCTTTATTCCAGGTCGGGAGGGACCAGTTAGGGAGTTTACAGGCTGAAGCCCTGAATTAGAGGGGTGGATATGCTGTTGAGCACAAGGACTTTTATCAGTGTATGTTGTTAATTCAAGCATATTGCTTCTCGATTCTGGGAGTGGGAGCATGCGTATAGTGCTGGTAGTGCCAAGGAGCCTGTTCAGCCCCACAGGTTGCTAAATAGGGAAATCCAGAATGGGCTCAGTCTTTTGAGAGAGGATATCACCCTCAAAGGATGCTGGTCACTATATCAAATCCGGGGGCCCTCAAAGTTCAGCTCACCCAGTCAGCATCCAGGGTGGTGATGTCCTGCCATCCTTCAACTGTCCCTAGGGAGAAGAACATTGGTCTCTCATGGTCTTCTGCTCCTCCCATCAGCCTTCCCTGCCTCTTCAATGAAAAAGCACCTTTTCTGTAGGGGAAAGGACAACCTGTGTGAGTGCTGGCAGCTGGCAGAATCTGGCAACAAACCAAGGTGGCCTTGGAGGGGATGTCCCACCATCAGGCCAGTGTCAGCCTCCTGTGCACTTGGAAAGATCACAAAGACTTTTTGGCAAAAGGGTGGTGAACTGACTGTGCATCTGGGGAGGTTTCCAGCTCTGTTTGTGCTTACTCTGGCTTCCCTTGCTTTGCAGGCACAGTTTCACAGCTCTAAAAAGTGACCCTATATATTTAGCTGACTTAACTGTTCCTTGTCAGCCTTATTTTTCAAGCTTTTCCCCATCCTTTTCCCACCTCTTCAAGGCTTGTCAGTGTATTTGTTGCAGTCCAAAGTTAAGAAGTCTTGAGTGAGTCAAGCCTGGGTGCCTATTCCCTTGCTCCTTTTTTGTCTTGCATCCTTTAGTGTTTGTGATTCTGGATGGTGTCCATGATGGCACAGCATCCCCTCATAACAGTGTCATATGGAGCAGAGGGTCTATATAGCAGACCCTCTGCTCCTGTTGGGATCAACATTATGTAGTTAATGATATGAAAGAGGACTTGGGAGAAAATGCAGTGCTCTGGTGGCTTGCGGTTGATTTTTTTATGGATTTGGGGGTCATTTCTTTATTTTTCAGTTTTCATTTTGAAATGCAACTGCTCAGTCTTATCTGCTGTACCATCTTCCCAGTTGGCTTTCTCCAGTGTTAAAAGTGATGCTGTGTTCTCCTCTTTTGTACTTGTAGTTCCTGATGATTTTTGATCTGTCTCTTCACTTCTTTGTATCTGTGCATGTTAAATCTCCTTTTCCTTAACTCATTCATCTCTCTGGCTTGTCGAGACATTGCTATGCTTTCTCTTCCGAAGCATCCTCTGTTCCTTTGCCTTGTGTCATGCTCTTGTTTTATTAAACTCCCCAGTTTGATCACTATCTGTTTTATTAGTCAACATATGACAATGGTAGCACCAGCAATGATCTATGTCAAATTTTGCCATATAGTTTGCTTTGCTATGTCCCATAAATCAGGGCTGTAACTCGCTCACGATGGGACCGGGACCTTTTTGGGATATAAAAAGGCAGTGGGCCACTGGTAGTGGGACTAAGTTGTCTTTTCTTGCTTTGTGGTACTTGGGCTAGGTCACATTTCATCCTTGCTGGTGTCCTACCAGCTGTGCAGCCCGGGCACTCCTCTCCATCCGTGTTATTGTTACAGTGTTTCTACAGCTATAGCATCTCGGAGCCCTTGGACCAAGACCCTTATATCCCCTCAGCTGACTGAGGAGTACTAATTTGCTGTTACCAAATATCAGCAGTAATTAATGAGTCCCCTTCTTCGGCTATAGTAAGCAGGTGAACTGATGTGCTTTTAGCTGACCAGAGCCAATTCGTGGAGTAGTTACTTACGGAGAAGTAAGTCATTTCAGAGCCCATGCCAGAGTAGAGATTTGGGCAGCCTGTCCAGGATAGGTGTGATAGGTCCTTGTTCCTCCTTCCTCCCTTGTGTGGGTGTGCAACCCGGGTCAAAATCTGGCTTTTTTTAAGGAGGAGATCGTCAGCTATCATTTTGCCTGCATTGAGCTGAACTGACGTCAGTGAAACTGCCTGTTTCTGTCAGTGCTGAGTTTGACCCATTTTATTCAGAGTGTATGTTATGTACCTCAGTACAAATGATGAAGCAGTGACTTAACACAGGCAGTGATTCATAGTGGCAGACACCTCTGCAGTCCTCAGAGGATGTCTATATCTTTCCATAGCTGCACTTTGCTGAGGAACCGCCTCATTTTCAGCCCAGACTCATCTGGAAATGGCCAGCTGCAGCTGGGAGATCCAGACTCTCTCTTTGTGCACCAAAATCCCCACCACCTAACTTCTGAGAATGCTTTGTCTTTGCCATACGTTAAAGGAGGGCACAGATGATCTCTAGCTTCTCCTGCTATGGGGGTAACAAGTACCAAATGTTGCTGTAGCTCTTGTGTCAGAAATGTGCCATATGGTGTGAACGTGTGAAGCCGCAATTGCTCCAGTGGATCTCAGTGTCATTGAGCTCAGCCCTGCATATCTGTGCTGGTTTTGCTTTTTCCTTAAACTCGCTCAAAAACTACTGCAGAAAACCCAGCCTTGCTATGTGTTGCTTTCTTCATCTCTGTTGTAGGCATATTACTGATGCAGAATCTGTTTTTCCTGTTGCTGTGTATTTATTGTGACCGAGTGTTGTGCATTAATCTTGCAGCATGCTGTTGTGGTGAAGTGTCATCCTTGTTCCCCTGAGTAATGATAGTCCATGCATACCTTGTTTGCATTCTTAGGATGTCGACTTTTTAGCAGTCAAAACCCAAACTGATGGTGTAGAATGAACATCAACAAAATACCTGTTGTCTTCCAGACTGGTCATGGCCCAGCAGAGAGCAAGCTGGAGCTCAGATGCCAGTTTCGGTACTAAGTCCTGCAGAAGCTTTGATCAAAATACTTTGTATTTTTCCTCTCACTTTCCTTCCTCTGTTGAAAGAGGAAGAGCAGTAGCTATTACTACATACCACTGCTTCTATATAAACAGCATATTCATTGCATATTGCTGTTAAATATTAAGCAGTGTTATATATTTTATAAAGCTCTGATAAAGCACTTTGAAGAAGAAATTTACATGATAATGATGTGCTGTTCAGATTTTTCTTTTGGTTTGATGCATTTTTTTACATATGAAATAGAAAACAAATATTTGATATGTTTGACTTTCGCACTTTTGATCTTTGTTTTTCATTCATAAGTAGCCCCTCGTTTTCTGACCTAGCATTTTTGGAGAATGAAAGTGGTGTTTTTCCATACAGTCCTTTATCCAAGTTCACACCAAAAGCACTGTGAATTTGGACTCCACCCTGTGCCCCAGACACTCCTCAGCATGAAAGAAAAGCAAATCTGTGTTTTAATAAGATGAAACCGAGTTGGATAAACATCAGATTTGAATTGCCTGGCTTTCTCTGGAGCTGTAGATTCACATCTTGGCTAAATAACTGCTAGCCCTTCTTCCATTTGAAATGGATATCTTGAGCAGTTTACAGTTTGGAGATCTTTTGAATAAGATCTTAAAAGAACAACCTCTCATCTGTTAGACACAACCAGCAAGGATTTGTGGTGTTTTGCCATGATTACCTGACAAGATTGCCTTCTGCCTGATTGCATGGTGCCCTGATCTACAGGTGGCCCTGCTTGAGCAGGGGTTTGGACCAGATGATCTCCAGAGGTCCCTTCCAACCTCAGCCAATCTGGCATTCTGAGACTTGCACTTTCTGCTCCAAAAAGACTTCCCTGTTACTGGAGCTGTGCTGGTGAGATCCTTGAAGGTGTTTGGAGTGACTTTATTGTCTCTTTTTTGTATTGACAATGATTATACATCCATTTGTTGTAAGTTCAAAGCTTACTGAAGCCACTGAAACTTTTCAGAGGTCAGGGGGACTGGATAACCTTGACATGCAGAGACAAAACTTGCGGTGAGAATGTGTTGTGTATTGCTTAAACAGGGAAACAAAATCAAATGAAATCTGTGCCTTTTTTTGACCAATTTTTTATAAAATGTGTAACTTGTCCCATGAAAGAGACCAAGGGCAATCTCTATTAGCTTGCATTAGCATTTCCCATTCAGCACTTCCCTCAAACATACAGGTCAAAGGAGAGTGAATGTGTGCATGACCTACATCCTTCGAAAATAGGGCAAAGTATTATTTTCCTAGGGACAGCAAGGTCTGTCCTCTGATTGTCCTCTGAGGGAATTTATTTCTTACATCCACAGAATCGACGACTGTTTTTGTGCATCTCGGAAACTGGATGCAGTTGCCACCGAAGCAAAGTTCAAGCAGGACCTGGGTTTCCGGATGCTCAACTGTGGCCGAACAGATCTGGTTAAACAAGCAATATCCTTGCTGGGGCCTGATGGGATTAACAGCATGAGTGAACAGGTAACGAGACAAAAACATAAAGATGCAACTGTGAAATGTGAGAGTTTTGTCTGCTTATCACAGAAAACAAGCCCCAGCTTTCAGCTAAACATAGATAGGACCTTAATGCTTTCCCTACATTACTTTGCATTGAGTTAAAGCACTGCCAGGTGAACATCTACCTTAAGTTTGATGTTTTACAGTTGTATTGCTTCGTTGGTACTGAAGTAAACTAGCATGAGGGCAAATGCATCCCTTGAAGTCTTCTTAACAGTCAACTGAGTCAAGTGAAGCCAGAAGAAGATCCCAAGAGAGCTTAGTCTTGATCTGAATACTTAAAACTGCTTCAATGCCATGAATAATGGTGTGGAGCAGGGCTTTGTGAGGTGAACATCCTTCCACTGAACACTGCCACGGGATCTGCAATGCATTTCACATGCACCACCAAACCCCCAACAGGAAACAACTGATTGCTGACACTTTAATTGAGCTCAGCGCAGTTTGAACTGACCTTCCAGACATGAAAGTATCTCTGCAGTGTTACCCTTCCATTGGTCATTGTGGCCAACATCCACCAATTGAGAAGCCTAAATTTCCCTGGAGTTACACCTCCATGAGGCTGATCGTTGTGTCTGGGAATAAACCTGCCTCTGCAGCTACCTACTGGGAGCAGTCTGTTGGACTGTGATGCTCACTGAGGTGGTTCCGCCTTCCCAGAGGAGAACAATGGCCATGGACACTACCATTTCCTTTTGAAATGGAGTCCTCTGAATTTTCTGGTGCCCCTGTTGAAAGTGTCACTGCACGTTCCCAGAGCTGTGGTATCCTTTGCAGGAAGCAGGTGACTGCTGCCTCTGAGGTGGTCGCTTGGGACAGGACCTGGACTCTTAGTGGGTTTAGGTGTTCTGAGATGAAAGCTGCTCCAGGAATGTGAGTTATGTTGCTGTTCAGTAGCTTCAGTCTGAGTCAATATTGTGGTTTCATTTGAGAAAAGCTTTAGAAGAGGGCAATACTCCCGCCCAAATAATAGTATCAGACTGCTCATTCCAAGGTTCATACATTATACTTTTTAAAACTGTTATTATAAGTTAGCCTGAACCTGGAAACTTTTCACAGCGTATTTCCTCTGTCCTCCGGGCTGAAACCTGGGAACATTCTGGCTTGATTCATCAAAGTACCTAATCATATGCTTAACTCTGAACACATGCTTACATCCTATTTGAGTGAAAGTTAAGCCTGTGCTTAAATGCTTTGCTGGATCAAACATCCCACGTCTTGTAGGATCCCAAATCTTGCAGGACAGAGCCCTAAGTGATACAAGGCCGAAAGAGAGTAATTTTTTGTTTTGCCAAAAGCCAAATGACCTTTGCGTCGATTGTACATGTTGTTACCATGTCCCTGTGTGTGTGCCGAACACTAACGGTGGGCTCATCAAAAATCCATTCCTCCCATGTGCAAAGAGAGGGGCCCTGAGCAGTGCTGCAACGTGAGGCTGAGCTACAGAACAAGCCGGGGGGCAGGGGGACAGGGACAAGACTAACAGAGGCAAAAGCAGCTGGGACAGCAGTGCAAGGGAAGGGGAAGTTAGAAACACCATTAATGCTTTAAAACCTTGATACTGCAGCATGACATTCTGGGCCCTTTTTAGTCAGTCATAAGTCCTTCTTCAGCTTCAGCAGGGCCAAAATATCCCGTGTGGTCCCCAGGCAGACCCCTTTGCTCCAAGCGTTCCTGTGGGGTTCTTCACCACAGCTGCCCACATGCTGTGTTTTGCAGGGGGGGAGCCCTGGCACCAGGTTTTCAAATGGCTTTTTTCAGATCTGATTAGACCCCTTGTGCTAAACGCTTGATTTAATTATTAAATGACGCCACTTACAGAAATTGAAAAAATAGTTGAAGGAACATGTATTTAATTTTAAGCTGCCGTCCTGTCCCTAACCCATAACACAATTTTTTGTACTTCTCATGGTCCTGTTTGTTCCTGTAGCGTTTATTGACTGCCAAGGGAAATGTTTTGCCACTAACTGTAGATGAAGTAGTTTCAAATTCTCTTTGTGAGTAACTTCAATTCACCCAAGAGCTCTCCTTGCCTGGGGTGAACTTGTTTTTTCTTAATAATGGCATGAGGCCCCAGATGCCTATTCATTTACTCTGTATGTCTATAAGTACACTGCAGATTTGATCCTGTGAAATGCTCAGTGTGTTTCAAGGAGGGGATCCAAGTATGTTGCAGAGGCAAACCTTAATTTGTATTTTCTCTACAAGAGCAGCCCTTCCGTACATAAGCACCCAATACCTTTAGCCCTGCATGCAAACTGGAAAAATGGGGTAGTTCAGGAAAAATAACCATGCTGGGCTTTTGCTAGGAAGAGCGGTGTCATGGCTCTGTGTCTGGCCATGCTGGGAACCTCCAGTTTTTCAGAAAATCACTTCACTTCGCAGCAGTGCTCACGTTAAACAGCAAATGGGCTATCATCTGACAGCAAATTTAGCAGGGGACCTCGAGGTAGGCTATAAACATGCATCGGAGGTAGCTGCGTGCTGCGGTAGATTTACTGCAAAACAACTGGTGGCTGTTGATCAACACCCCCTACTGTACTTAATAAGCAGCTTTTCTGTTAGAATTTATGGTAGATTTAATGATTATTTTTTT
This sequence comes from Leptosomus discolor, assembly GCF_034619465.1. Classification (NCBI taxonomy): domain Eukaryota; kingdom Metazoa; phylum Chordata; class Aves; order Leptosomiformes; family Leptosomidae; genus Leptosomus; species Leptosomus discolor. The sequence continues at coordinate 159,290,087 of NC_141391.1, forward strand.
TTTCATGTTTTCATCTGGGCTTATTACCACAGCCACAATAATACTTATCTTAAGGGAAATGGTGATCAGCCACAGCAGGTATTTCAGATTAATACAAATTGCATTGTGGTGGTTCTGTAGGGAAGGGTCACTTTAATCTACTTTTCCTCCAAACAGGCCCATGTTTTCCTAGAGCCAGCAACTTGCAACAGTCTGGCATTTCATTTAGAATTAAGTCCTTGGTTGGTAGGGCGTGCTATACAAAGCCTTTACATTTCCAGCCCCTTACAGTATCCACGTTGAAAAAGTTGCACTCATATCTAACCTCTCTTAAGAGGAGCTTGGAATGTTTTTAAAGGCTCTTTCAGTAATTAAAAATTTAGATTTTGTGAAATTGTGATAATAGAAAACTGAATAGAATTGTCTTTTTAAAATACCAGTGGAAATACGGTTGCTTTGATAAAAATATTTCTCTGCTGGGGCCCCCAAGACAAAGATGCTCTAGTTTAGTATCTGAAGATGGAGGCGAGGCTGACTAGCCTAGTTTCACTCACCGTGCTGAGGATAACATGAAAAAAGAAACAGTCAACACAAGTGACAACAAAACCGGAGATTTTACAGAAATGGTTGGCTTTTGCTAGTCTGAGGGGCATGTCTGTAACAGAGGTAATGACTTTTGTTAACTACATACTGTTAGTCTTGATGATATATACTTAAATAATTGTTTAAAAAGTCAAAGAGAGTTCTGTGTTAAATTTGTCAATTCCTTTGTTTTTTAACTCCAAAAAATGACTAGGGCATGACTCCACTGATGTATGCTTGTGTCAGGGGTGATGAGGCTATGGTGCAGATGCTGCTAGATGCTGGAGCAGATCTGAATGCTGAGGTGAGGACTTTTTGTTGGTTGTATCTTTGTTCTGTTATTTGTTTACATCTCAAACTACCCCCTGAAACTGTAGCAGAGGGAAAATCCCAAGAATTAAAACAAAAATAAATTTGTCTTATCCTGGACGGCACCACTTGAAATGAATAGTGAAATCAAACTGCATTAGGTTAACATTGGTTAACATTCGCTGCACAGAAGGGGTCGTCACTGGACTTACCCCACAGGTAATAACTGATTTGGCTGTGTTTGCGCACTGCAAATGAATACAGGCATTAGCACTAGCATGGAACGCAGCTCTAATGACATTGGAAGGACTCCCTGAATCTCATCTGAGTTAAAATTGAGAGGGTAAAAGAAACACCCTTCTGATAACCTGCCAAAGCTTGAGTATTTCTATGCATTGGGATGTTCCAGCTAAGTATCCCCAGCATACAAGTGCAGTGTAGGTTCCACTGTTTTGTTTTACAAAGTGCCTTGGGCTAAAAACTGTTGGACGAGGATCTTGAAGCTTCCAGAATACAAAAATCTCTTTGATGAATGCATATCACAAACTTGCACAATCTGTCCACCAAACAGATTGTGGTCCAACTCTGTGCAATGCAGGTATGTACATTTTTAAAGAGCCGTTTGAAAATCCGCAAAAGTATTATTTGTTAATGATCCCAGTTTCAATTTGTTGAGGTCATGAGTAAATTAAGCTGTCTGCTTCACTTATCTATGTTCCATCTGTTCTGTTTGGACTTGAGCAAGCTGATAAATTGTAGTCACTGCTTTCAGCCAGACATTTTGCACTTTTAGAAAATCTAATTTAACAGTAGAAATGGTTGTCACCTTTAAGAGACTGATAGTCGTTACTATCTGATTGCTGTTCGGTGGCTTGTGTGAAATCAGCTGATGATTTCAGTTCCTCAAATTCAAGCACACCACTGTCAAGAGCTGGCAATAATTGAATACTCGATAGGCACACCAAAGACTGGAGGGGTGTGGAGACTGCTCTGTCCTTTAACCCTGCCTGTGGCTCAGAGGTGAGATGGCATTATTTGGTTCCTAGGGCAAGTTTTCATTAGGAACAGTCCTCCCAGTTGCTCCAGTAATCTTCCAGACTTGAACCAAATGCAAATTTAAACAGTTTTAAACAATTTTCTCTTCCTGAAACTGCTGACATCTGAGAGAACAGCTCCAATGAGGAATGTGAACCTCCCCAATTCATTTCTGTAGAGTGTTTGCTCTAAAATCAAATGAAAACACTTTGGGACAAGAACTGTGAATAATTATGGTGTGCAATTATAAGATGATTTGTGCACACCACAACCAACTGTGCAAATTGGGCAATTACGGCAAAAAAAAGGCAAATCAACCATGAACAAAAATAAAGACTCTGTCAGGTGCCTGCATCATTTTCCCCCTTTCACTTTGCAAATCAGTTATATATATACACGTTTCCAAAAGTAGGCTCAAATGCTGGGTGCCTCCCTTTTTGATTGCCCATCTTTAGCAAAAATGGACTCATTTCCAGATGTGCTGAGAAGCTGCAATTTGCTCTGGAGTCAGTGGGACCTGTAGCTCCTCTGCAAATCTCAACTGAGTCCTTAAAAGCCTGGTTCAACCACAGGTCTTTTGCAAACACTGTGTCAACTGGGAAGAACTCTAACCAAAAAGAAAAAAAAAGGAGCAAAGGAGTTAAAATGACTTCATTTTCTTTGCTGCTTGCTGTGGGCTGCCCTGAACAGTGGCGGGAATCTGTGCTTGAGGAGGAGCTGGCAAGTTCACTGAACCGTGATCCTGCCCATCCCCATCCTTTGCTGCTCTTGCTCCCCAGCCTAAACCCCAAGGCTCGAGCTGCTTGATCCTCTTCCTTCTGAGCAAACCCAGACCCAAAGAAGCCCCATGCCTTTGCTTAGAGGCCAACATACTTCTCCTGTTGCACTTCGAGCTCTCTCTTTGGCAAATCTGGGCAACAACAGCCAGGTGCTGGTGCAGATCTGCTTCTCTGGCAAGCTGCAGGATCTGCATGGGCTCTTCAGATTTTGCCCTCATCCCTGTCCTTGGGACGGAGGGCCCGGTCATGTGCATCTAGCAAAATGCTGCATGTGGCACTTGGAAATGCAAGCTGCTAATGCAACTGAGCATTTAAAAACTGGCCCTGCTCCACTACGTGGATAAAAGAACTTCAGACAAGGTAGTAAAAGCATAGCTGGCTGATGAGACAGAGAGATGGTCCATCTTTTACTCTGATTTTAGTCCTCCTCTGAAGATCAATAATAAGATTTTGAATTTTAGTGTCACACTCCATCTGAGTGTGCTGTCTTGGATTGCAAACATTCATTAGATTTTACCATCTCTGTGAACCTCATCAATATTAATACCCCCATCTTTGAGACAGAGAAACTGAAGCAAAGAGTGGTTATTCATCTTCCCCAATGTCTACGTTAGAGGCAGCAGGCATTAAGACATAGAAAATGGAAGGAGCAATGTGAAAAATACCGTTTTGTTTCCTAAGGATGTAGTTTGCATCTCTTTTAACTGTCATCACCCTGCTCTTTTAACTCAACTCAGACAGAAGGCAGTAAAAAGGAGTTTTCTTAAAACATTTCTGAAGTGCCACTCTGCCCCCTCACTTCTCAGCTGTCTTTTTCCTCCGGTGGAAGAGGAGGAACCTGGAAGCACATTTGTGGATTCTAGGGTAGGGCTTGTGATGTGTCTTTCATGACGGCAGTGACAAAAGTCATACTGATTTATGTAGAAAGAATTTCTTTGGGCCTGAAGCAATCCCAAGACCCGGGGATGTTGATACACGGTCTGGAAAAGTCAGTGGGAGCAATCCTTAGCTGTCAGCGTCCTGATCCGTCCCTACTTCCCCAGTGTGTGCTGCTGTAACCAGCTGTGGATGTTTTGACCTTGTGCAAAAGTATCTGGTGGCCAGTGGTTTAGATGGAGCTACAGTAGTTGGTAAAAAGACTTCATTTGGTATGAATTCTATTCAAGCTGTCAAATCAGCATGAACAGTTTTAATATTGAGAAAATTTTTGCAGGAAAAAAATGAAGCCAATCATTTTATAAAGCACCTTTCCCAGGTTTTCTATTTTGCTTACTCCCTCACATGCCTGGCTTTAAGGCAGGTTGAATTTTATTACTTATAGCTCTTTAAAAAAATAACTTTAATTTGTTTGTAGGTTGTCAGTACTGCTCATAAATACCCATCCGTCCACCCTGAGACCCGCCATTGGACAGCTCTGACATTTGCTGTGTTGCATGGACATATTCCTGTAGTTCAGGTATTATTGTATTTCCCTACCTGCATCTCATTCTTTTGTTTCTCCTCTTCAGTTCTAATTACATCCATCTCAAACCAGTATCCTCTCATCATACTCATATTGGTTACTTCTGCTTCTTCTAGAGTGTACTGATATATAATAGACCTATTATATAGCAAATACGGTGTTCAAACCTTAACCAATATGAGGTTTAAATAGGATGATTTTAGAGCAAAGTTGCACCAAAGAAAGTCTGACAACTCCTTGTGCTCCTTCCTGACCACTTGTTTTATATGTTTGTTTATTCATTCATTACACTTTCTTATACTAGAATATTCTAGCAAACACAAAACCACTGCCTTGGTGGGAGAGAGGTGGGCAACAGCCCTTGTGCTGCACCAAAGGGGGAGAAGCACTTGCTCTCCTTACCCCATCGAGGTGTTGCGTGGGATATGCTGGTTCTGTGCTTCGGCATCTCAGAAGTTGAGAAGGTTTATTCTTCAAAACAGATGTGTCTATGGCACACTGAATGAAGCACCAAAACTGTGAAGGCCTTAAGACAGAAATGGCCAAGAGGGGGCTGGAGCACAGGCTCCACCCTGCTCTCCTTGGCCACTTTTTTCTCCTTGGCCACTTTTGTTTTCAGCGTTGTTATTTACGTGGAAGTGTCCCTGATGGAGATCACAGCTTTTGGACTCATTGCTGCAATTGGTCTTAAGAATTGCCTTTCTTTTGGCCGTGTCTTTATATTAAAGATGGAGGCAATTGCAATCTGATCCATTTTAGGACGGTGCTGGGCTTCTAGAAGACCTTGAAGGAAGGATGCTTGTCGGGCTAATTTTCAGTACTTCCATCTTCAGCGCATTACTTCCTGACGCTGACCTTATCCCATTTCCCATTCAGAAACACTGGGTTACCCTTTTTTGGCTCTGAAGTTGGACACTAGTGCTCCTGGTGTCTGGCAGCATAAAATGAGCGAAAAAAGGAATCAATTTGCCTCTGTGAAACAATGGGCAGAATCTGCATGTCACTTGTCTCCATCATATCTGGTTTGCAGATAACAACAAGCATTAGACTCTCATTTGTCACTGTTCATGAACTCTGAAGACCGTGATACCCCCAGTTGCTCTAAGTGGTCAATTTTCTTTCTAGCTGTTGCTGGATGCTGGAGCAAAGGTAGAAGGTTCCTTGGAGCATGGAGAGGAAAATTACTCAGAAACTCCTTTACAGTTGGCAGCAGCTGCTGGTAAGGACTTTCTCCTCCCACTGTAATAAATTCTTTACTCAGGATATGTGGTTTAGGTGAGCAAATACTGGATTTTAAAAGAAGTAAAAATGCATCTCTTGACTTGCAGGAAATTTTGAATTGGTCAGTCTGCTGTTGGAGCGAGGAGCTGACCCCATGATAGGAACAATGTACAGGAACGGCATTTCCATGACTCCACAAGGTGACATGAACTCTTTCAGTCAGGCTGCTGCACATGGACACAGGTAGAGTGGGAACAAGTCTAGTGGCATCCTTCAAGTGCTTATTTTTTGCCTGGGCATCTGGTTTGAGCAGATGGGTGAAAGTTCTGCATGAACAATTGAACATGCCACCAACTGAGCAGAAATGTAAGGCTTTTTGCTAGCATGTGAATTTAACTGGTTGGTGGTACAAGCTGCTTTTTGACAGCTGATTTAAAAAAAAAAAAAGGCAGGAGACTCCTCGTGGTGTGTTGCAATGCAATGGTTGTTAAATGGTAGCTGATGTGACAGCAGAAAGGAATGCCAAAGACATTCCTTCTGAATTTCTTGTTGACATATTTCTCAGGTTTGGGGTGGATTGTGTCTGTAATGCTGCAGTCTTAATTGCTGTTGAACAGAGTTTCTGTGTCTGTGTTTACTGTGAAGTCCCGTGTGCCTTAATGTTGTGTGTATGCTGCAGATTTTTAAAAAAAAAGTAATGAAATGAGCACCTGGCATGCATGATCTTGCAACGCTCAGGAGTTGACTGCAGTGTAATGGATTAGTATTATGATCTTCACTTCCTACTTTTCTGATTGTAGCCATCCAGAGGAACATAGATACAGGTTAGAGACAGTACCTACCGTCTGTTTGCTTAGAAACAAACTGCCAGTCTAACAACATGCTAATGGCATGTCAGGGCGGGTTCGCACAACGCTGTCCATCTGGAGCCTGCGAGGGATCCCTGGGACAAAGAGGACAGTTTGGTTATCAGAGTCTCACGCTCACTGATCTGGCCTTGCTGCCAGCTGGCATGAGTGGGAGCCATGTGCCCGAGGAGGACTTGGGACTCTCCTCGGCTTGGCTGCTGGTTGTGCATGTTGCAGGGCCTGGCTTTTATGTTCCTACCTGTACGGCACTCACGTACACTCCCTCCTCCTTCCCTCTCTGTCACAAATTTGTTTGGGATACGCCATGCCCCACTGCCACCCCACACTGGGATCTGCACAGGTGCAGGGAGGATGTCCAAGTACGAGGGAGGCGGGATGGGAGACAGGCTGGTTTCTCTTCTCACACCTGTGAAACCAAGAGTGACTCTGTTGAGACAGATGACGTTACACTGGCATGAACCTGAGGGCATCAAGTCTCTGAGTTTGGGCTTTGCTTTTTGATGGCCCAAACAGATCAGTGGCTTTGCAGAGCAGTCCCAGATGTGCTTGAACCTGCCCTGACTGTCCTTGTTGAATGTCCAGCTGCTCCAGCTTTCCCAGACTGCTTTGAGTGTTAATTGGGTGGTGGTGCTTTCAGTAGCTCCAGGCAGCTCCCTTCTCAAGTGACCTCCATGGTGACAGTCCTGAGAGCTTGTCCAGAGGCACCACAGCCTGTCCTGATTGTGGGAAGAAGTATTGAGTCACGTTTAGCTCATGGGTCTCTGTTCCCTTGAAGTGCTGCACTCATACGACATCTGTACAGTTCCTGTCATGACAGCAGCATCTTGCAGATGTGGCCCAGGCAGTGCAGGTGGCCTAGCAGGAGCAGTGCTTGCCTCGGGACTGCTCTCAGCCAGTGCTGCCATTAATTTGAATAATTTCCTGGATGGGTGTCCTAACTTGCCACATCGCAGCAAGTTTCTTGGGCACAAAGAAAGCCAAGCCGCTGACCCTGCTCTCACATTCTCTCTTTCCCTCTCCCTCTCTCTGTCATGCTGTGATTGACAGGAATGTCTTTCGTAAGCTGCTTGCTCAGCCGGAGAAGGAGAAGAGTGATATTCTGTCGTTGGAGGAGATCCTGGCCGAGGGGACAGACTTGCCCGACTCAGCAGCAGCTCCGCTCTGCGCCAGCCGCAACAGCAAGGCCAAGCTGAAAGCCCTAAAGGAGGCCATGTACCACAGTGCCGAGCATGGCTACGTGGATGTGACCATTGACATACGGAGCATAGGTCAGTTCCGTCACCCTCTCTCCTCTCCCTCAGAGGAGGGACCACTGTAAGAAATGCATCTCTCTTGATGGGTTGTTCCTTAAACCAACCGTAGTTGCATCTTCTTCAGCTCTTGTGGAAGCAGAAAGTGATGGGGATCTGGCAGGTTCTCATCCCATTTCGGCTCCATAGCGCACCACGTTCAGGGGCCACTGGCACTTTTCTGCAGGACAAAGTGGTTTCCACGAGCAGACATCTTCACTGCTGTGTGGCAGAGCATTAGGTAAGGCTCTGGAGCACTGTTCAGCTGCCATGGGCCACTTCCAGCAGCTCCTCTTTTGCGCTCTCCCATAAAGCAGTCCACCATTAAAACATTTATATTTTGCAAGGTTTGTGAGCCTCTGAGGGCAGGAGCAGGGAACTGGCTTCTTGGTGTGCCAACTCTGCCAATGCAGGGCTTGAACATCATACCAGCCTTCTGGGAAGTTGCTTCTGCCCGTGGGGACAGTGGTTGGGTAGTGCAGAGGGGAATTGGTCTGGACTGTGTATTTATCATCCCCATTGATCTGCGTTCAGAGAAAGAGACCCAAGTGCCCAGCATGCCTCTGCCTAGTGCTGTGCTTCAGCCCTGGGGACATGTGGCATGGGTCAGGATGTGCAGTGGTCTGAGTGGTGGTTCGCTGGATGGGCTGAGCAGGCAAAGACCTGGCGGTGAACAAGAGGAGAGCGACAGGGCTGCTTTCCAGGTGCTAGACATTTGCTGAAATGGAAGGAAAAAGCTTTTGTAGCCAAACGCGAGGCTTGCATTTCCTCCCACACTGTTCCGCAAGAGCAGAAACTAGGTCACATCCAGTCTAATGCCTGCAGAGGTACATTAGCTCCATGTGCTTTCTCACTCAGTGCATGGGAGCAGTTCCCTTTAAGTTCTTGGAGAGTGGTTCTGCCACGACAAACTGCTTGAAAAGGCTGATCTGCTTAACTCGACCAGTGCTGTTTAGGGAAAATAGTAATGATCAGGAGAGGACGTGGGGTAGTGCTTAAAGAAAGTTTTAATCTGAAGACCACCACTTTGAATCCAGGTGGGTAGTGACCAAAATCGTGGTTTTTACCATTTAATGGCTCTCCAGGGTTGCATTCAAACAAATGAGCTAGAGTAAATCTAGTTTCCAAAAGGCTTTTGCATCACAGAGCACCACAGCAATTACCACAAATTGGCAGTCTCAGCAGAGAAGCTGAAAGCTAGATGAGCAGAGAGACCACAGTCTTCTCTTAGCATTTGGAGGAAAGCCTCTGTGCATTACGTCTGGGATGTCCTGATAACTACCAGCCTTCTCAACTGGGGATAAATAGGAATTTGATTTCTAGGGTTATTTGTCAGCTTTTGCTTAAAATCTTAACATAAATAAAGGTAAAAAAGCAGAAGGGCACATCCTTCTCTGAAGCTGAGAATTAACTCTGTCCTCCATCTGTAGGTGTTCCCTGGACGCTGCACACGTGGCTGGAGTCCTTGCGCACGTCCTTCCAGCAGCACAGGCGACCCCTCATCCAGTGCTTGCTAAAGGAATTCAAGTCCATTCAGGAAGAAGAGTACACAGAGGAGCTCATCACACAAGGGTTGCCTCTGATGTTTGAGATACTGAAAGCCAGCAAGGTATGATAAATTAGGTGTTTTAAAGAAGTCAGCCTCATTCCCATCCCATAAGACAAAAAGCTTGCAATACTGTTTTTGCATAGCTGTCCTAAAGCTTGTTTGGACTGTACAGGTTTATGGTTATTTGTATTATGTATCTCAGGTTTTTTTCACTGTGGAAGCATGGGTTAAAACCACACAAGCTAATCACATCTCCTGCTAGAACAGCTTAATACTGATGCTAACAATAAGCTGGAGAGACAACAGAAGCTGACGCATAGTGGTGGAATTAAAGTCAAAAGGGTCACTGTGGTATGGCAAGAAATGTTGATAAACCAAACCCAAAGAGTAATTTTACCCAGCTTGTTTTACAGGACTGTACAACAGAGCTAATATTCATATTTGCTTTGGATTTCTTCAGCCTCTCACATGACTTTCTCTTCCCTTCATGTGGGATTTTGACTCTTAAACTTGTGGGGAGGCTGGTTTCCACAAGCACAGAACAGGATAATTTTTTAAAATCTTCTGTGTGAATGTTTGTACTTGCAGCCTCCCCAGATTTATTCTTTCAGATGACATTTTCTTAGCCCAACAAATCAGACTAACAAAACCTTTTGAGGGAGGTACCATTGGGTATGCAAGTATAATAAATAGCAAAGGGGATGATCATGGGGCAGGCAAGGAGAAGAAAATGTCTTACTTAGTGAAAGATGGATACTTCCTTTTGAAACTTGTTATAACCAACAGGCTCAAGTCCCCCTGACAGTCAGTTGCTCCTAAGGAATGCCCAGTCAACATCACTGTTACCAGAAAATCATTTTAGTGATGAAAAGCATCAAAAGGATTTGATTGCTGTTCTTTTTCTCATGCACCACGATACACGTTGGTACGGTATTCTAATTGTTTGACTGGGAAGTAAGTAACATTTCTCACCCAACTCTACGTGTAACAGCAAGGAGCAAGTAACTTTTAGCACCTGCAGCGATAGCCTGAATAATGTGAGAAGGGGAGAGGTTCTGGTGTAGGTGCTCAATACGAAAAGGTTCCAAACTTAGTATAGCTAGTGAAAGCATACATGGATTTATTTATTGTATCCTGCTGCAAAAGAGGGCTTAGACTACAGTCCCGAGTAGATCCTGAACACTTGTTCCAGCAATTGTTTTGATTTTTGCTCCCGTAAGCCTTCCCTTTGGGATTAGTTTGTACTGGATGGGTGTTTATGGAGAATATTTGCAATAGCTTTTAGGAAATCATTCCAAATCCTAGGATTTGTAGATTCCTTGTTCTGAACTTGCTTGGGTTAATGAATGTTCATCCAGAAACTACCAGCAAGGTGCTGTTTGGTTTGAAATCTGTTATAAAACTGATCTTATTGAAAACTTAATGAGATTAAGTTTAGGCCTTGTAATCTAGGACGAGGGATGGCTTTAATTACTCTTCTCCAGGGTGGCTGAAGCCGTGGCCAATGATCATTGTTAGAATAAGTAATATACATGGGATTATACCTTTGGGACATGAGTGCGTCTTCCAGAGTCTGTTGTAGGAGACCTGGAAACAAATAAGACTGCTACCTTCTGCTTTGGGTTCACCTAAAACCTAACATGTGGAGGGGTGAAACAACTGAAGTATCACAAAAACCTCTACATAACAAAGAAGAAATATGTGCTGATCTTTATCCCTGCCTCTGGGCCTAGGGGAGCTGCCTGTCTTCACTCTTGATGAGCATGCATATTCACAAATGCACACACCGCTTCATATTCTTAGAAAAATAATGAATCATTCTGGGACACCATAAGGGTTTACAAATTGTCTGCAAATGGCATGAATTATTGTGGTGGTCTTGTCCAAACGGCCTCTCACAAAGCTCTCCCAGACAGAAATGAGGACATACTCTATGCAGCCCTTTGGAAGGAATCAAAATAAATTCATTTGTAGTAGAATGAGCCAATAAAAGTTCTCCCTGGTCATGCTGTAGAAGGCAGCTGAGGGAAGCTGAGATTCAAAGGATCTTCTGTTTCCCTTCTCTGGAAGGGCTGAGAGCAGATTCTGTTCTTCATGTATACCCACAGAATGGAAATCTGCTTTAAGAAGTGCAGAAGGGCCGTAACTGTGGTTCTCTTTCAACAGCAAATTGTAAAGCTCTACATTTTGTAGAGCTGTGGGGAGAGGAGTTTGATTTGCCCACATGGACATCCTTTTCCCTGTGGGCTGGGAACTTCGAGAAGGATTATGACTCTTACTAAACATCACGGTCTGGCCCAGTACATTTCCTTAATGAGATTTTCAGGGCAAAAAGTATAAAATAAGCAACTAGGAAGCACTTAGCATTTCTTGGCTGATGTAAAACAAGGTGTCCCATTTGCTACATATTGTGATGCTCAGTATATTTTAACTACATGGCAACTTGCACCTAATAGAAATGGCATTTTGCATTCCTATAAATAGTTCCAACTATCCCATAATCTCAGAACAATTAACAAATCTTAATGAGTTGAGATATGGAAGAAGATCTTATCCTCCCTTTACAAACAGGGAAACTGAGGTAATTAAACAGACAGATTTTCAGCGCCTTGTAGAGTGACAGTCTCTGCCTCAGAAGCTGTGACAGCCTGTCAGACAGCAATTTGTAATTTGAGTAATTTCATAAGATCATAGAACAGTTTGGGTTGGAAGGGACCTTTAAAGGTCATCTAGTCCAACCCCCCTGCAGTGAGCAGGGACATCTTTAGCTGGATCAGGTTGCCTAGAGCCCCATCCAGCCTGACCTATATTCTTCTTATCTCTAGGCTGAACAACCCCAACTCTCTCAGCCTGTCCTCATAGGAGAGGTGTTCCATCCCTCTGATCATTTTTGTGGCTCTCCTTTGGACTCGCTCCAACAGGTCCATGTCTTTCTTGTGCTGGGGGCCCCAGAGCTGGACACAGCACTCCAGGTGGGGTCTCGTGAGAGTGGAGTAGAGAGGCAGAATCACCTCCCTCCACCTGCTCGCCACGCTTCTTTTGATGCAGCCTAGGATACAGCCTTCTGGGCTGCGAGCGCACATTGCCGGCTCATGTCCAGCTTTACGTCCACTAGTACCCCCAAGTCCTTCTCAGCAGGGCTGCTCTCAATCCCTTCATCCCCTAGCTTGTATTGATACCGGGACTTGCCCCAACCCATGTGCAGGACCTTGCACTTGGCCTTGTTGAACCTCATGAGGTTCCCATGGGCCCACTTAAGGTTGTCCAGGTCCCTCTGGATGGCATCCTGTCCCTCAAGTGTATCAAGTGCACCACTCAGCTTGGTGGTGTCTGCAAACTTGCTGAGAGTACACGTAGTCCCACCATCTATGTCATTGATGAAGGTACTAAACAGCGCTGGTCCCAGTATGGACCCCTGAGGGATGCCACTTGTCACCAGTCTCCATCTGAACTTCAGGCCATTGACCACTACCCTATGGATGCGACCATCCAACCAATTCCTTGTCCACTGAACAGTTTACCCAACAAATCCATATCTCTCCAATTTAGAGAGAAGGAAGTTGTGGGGGAAACATGTCAAAGGCCTTACAGAAATCCAGATAAAAGACATCCACAGCTCTTCCCTTGTCCACTGATGTAGTCACTCCATCATAGAAGGTCTCCAGGTTGGTCAGGCAGGACTTGCCCCCGGTGAAGCCATGCTGGCTGTCTCAAATAACCTCCCTGTCCTCGGTGCGCCACAGCACAGCTTCCGGGAGGATCTGTTCCATGATCTTAGGCACAGAGGTGAGGCCAATAGGTTGATAGTTGCCAGGGTTCTGCTTTCTACCCTTGTTAAAAATGGGTGCGATGTTTCCCTTTCTCCAGTCACCAGGGACTTCACCTGACTGCCATGACTCTTCAAATATCATGGAGAGTAGCCTGGCAACTACATCGGCCAGTTCCCTTGGGACTCTGGGGATTTCATTAATTTGGCCAGAGGGATTCTCCAAAAATCACATAGAAACATAGGGCAGGTCTCAAGAGTAGGAAGCAAGCCTTCTGCCCCCACCTTCTACTTTGCACTGTCAGGCAAAATGTTCTTGCAGGTTCCCAGGCCGTGCAAAAAAGGCCAGATACTACAAAAATTGAAAAGTTTAAAGAAAAAATAACCAATACCTAGAAGAACACCATCAGATAAGAACACTGAGGTGCTGGAGCGTGTCCAGAGAAGGGCAACGAAGCTGGTGAAGGGTCTGGAGAACAGGTCTGATGAGGAGCGGCTGAGGGAACGGGGGTTGTTTAGTCTGGAGAAGAAGAGACTGAGGGGAGACCCTGTCACTGTCTACTCTCTACCTGAAAGGAGGTTGTAGTGAGGTGGGGGTCGGTCTCTTTTCCCAAGTATCAAGTGATAGGACAAGAGGAAGCGGCCTCAAGTTGCACCAGGGGAGGTTTAGGTTGGACATTAGGAAAAATTTCTTTACCAAAGGAGTGGTCAAACATTGGAACAGGCTGCCCAGGGAAGTGGTGGAGTCTCCATCCCTGGAGGTGTTCAAAAAACGTGTTGATGTGGCACTTGTAGACATGGTTCAGTGGGCTTGGTGGTATTATGGTACATGGTTGGACTTGATGATATTAGAGGTCTATTCCAACCTAATGATTCTATGATTCCTGTATAAGGAATACCTTTTGTGTTATAAGATGTTTTGTAAAATGCCTGTTCCTAGAGGGCCTGGATGTAAGGGTTTATGTGGGAGCTCTGCCACCAGCCAGCACTGATGCTGGTGTCCTGCAGGGTGGCACTCCACTCCCATTTGTGTGCTGGGATGCTGACAATAATAATAAAAATAAAATTTGCAGAAGTCATGATGCTGGAGTACAGAAGGGTGACAAAAATTGGCACATCAGGCAGAACTGCTGAGCTGAAGTCCCTAGTTTTATTGCCTCTCTTCAAGCTGTGAAATAAGCAGGGAAGAACAGTGAATAGATTGGACATGGGTTGTTCACTGCTGCACTAAAGCCCTGGAGGATGACTTCCAAAAGCACAAATGAAGGTTCGATACCCAGCTCCTGGTGACTTCCAGTGGGACGAAGCGCTTTCATTTCCTTTCATGCCTTTAAATGTCTTTATCAGCTGCACCTTTGAGAATTGGATGGCGAGCAGGGAAGTGGCAGTATTTCCATGCTGGCGAGGCAGAGCTGCGAGAACAGGCAGAGAATTGCTCTGCACTCACTCCCCCCATGGTTCCTGCTGTCATGCAGTGACCTTGGGTTGTTACGAAACCAAAGACCAGAGACGAGGTACTCAAGAGAAAGCAGAATCAGTGGAAAGGACACAGAGAGCTCAGTTTAAGGTGCTTTCCTAAGAGCAAGCAAAACTCAAACTGGGAAAGCTCTGGCACTAAAAATATCAATGATATGGTGGTGGACTTGGGCCACCAGATGAGGAGGAAAGGTGCTACCATTTCAGGATGGATTGAATGTCTGTGGCAGACAAGCATACAAACATAGCCTGCTAAAAGTGGTTTGGACAGGGCTGTGTGAGACAGAAGCCGGAGAGACACTTCTGGGAACAAGTAGCCCTAAGCTTAACTTTAGCTACTGCATAGAGCAGAGTTGAGTCCCTCAAAGCTAAGATGACAGTGGAGATCTTGTTACAGAAGAAGGATAGGAAGATACAACTGAATTTCTGCCTGTTGGAATCTGTGTTGTGCTCTTCACGGCCTGAGGAAACCCCCAGACTTCTCACTGGAAACTCATTTGCCTCCAGACGAGGTTGATGTTTGGTCTGCCTGAGCTTGGCTCTGAGCTGGATTGCCCTCCTACTCCATGTTGGAGGACCCTATTTGCCTGAGGAGTGAATGTGTTGGCTTGGAGATTGGGCCCCCCCAAATAGGAACTTTTAGTAGAGCTTCATGGAGCCTACACCCAGATCTGTGGGCTTGTAGTTCCTGAGGTGGGGCTCACAGGTCAGCTCTTCGGTCTTTGCAGGGAGGTTCCCTTGAGGATGGTGTGCTGAACATGTGGAACGCTTCTTTGTTCTCTGTCTATGAAAATGCTGGAGCTGATTCAGTTTGATCTTGACGTTTCCACAGCCTGAAAAGAGAGAGACTCAAAACCACAATCTTGGAAGTTAAACACATGTGGCCTTTAGAGGAGGTTGGTTTTAGATTTCCACTCTGGAGCTCAGCATGAGCTTGAATTGTCATTAAAATCGCCCGGCTCCATCCATGCAAAGCTGCTAGTAGTACGAGGTTATGAGCCAGTTTCATCCATTACTTTTTCTGTGTACAGCAGTTTTCATCAGATTGTCCTTGGCCTAGTTTTTTGAGAAAAATACAATCTTAATTCCAAGTAATCTCACTTACAACTTTCTCCCTACCCCCATAGTATGGGTGAGGAGCTGCTATTTGCCATTACTTTGGATCCTTTGTGGGCATACATCACTGAAGTGCCTGTATGAGTCCCGAAGTGCTGAAGTTTGAAGCTTCGCCTTACACTGGAGGTGCTTCACACCAGGAAAATTTGGTTTAGGACTACAAGTATTCCTGCTAGTGTATTGTCCGAGACAAAATCACCTTGAAAAGTCATGGGAGGGGTCCTTCATTGCCATTCCTCAGTTGCATTCCGCAGCTTTCTCTTCATCCATCCCATCGGTTTCTGTCAGTGACAAGGTCGTTTATTTTAAAATTCAGCCCATTAGCGAGGTGTTGATCACAATGTGCAGCCAGGCTTGATGAAAGGTGCAGGAAACTACTTTGCAAAGGTGTTCCTTCAGAATTTAAAATTCCTGCAGAGTTTCCCAACCTCTACAAATGCACCTATAGACAGCTAAAGCAACCTGGAGGAGTGCACAGGCTGTTTTGGAAGGCTGAGTTTTTTGAATAATAGCCACCAGTCTAGTGTTGACAGTTATTGAGAACAAATAACAACTCAGAACAATAACCAGTATTTAAAATTCCAAAAGGATTCAGGCATGTGGGTATCTTGAGAAACCTGGCCTATACAGTTTAAAAGCTGAAGTACTCTTTTAGCAGTAACTTAGCTACTTGGAATCCAAAATCTTTTAGAACATAGTTCGTTTGGGGTTTTTTAATGTATCTTTTCAGAAATAGCAGCATGCAGGCTCTGTCATAGATGCAGTAACTACTGAAAAAAAACCCTTCACATCTTCAACAAACAGAAAGCAGCAGGAAAGGCTGAAACACCTGCCTGCTCTGTTGCAGCAAAATGCTCAGAACCTGAAGCTTGAGATGGGCATCCTGTTTCTTTATTGCTATGGTCTTTCTGGATTTAATTCCTCTAAAATAAATGTCGGGAGAGGTTCCTCAGAGAATGTCAACAGACTGAGCTCATGCGTCTGTTCTGCAAAGTCCAGGCACAGTGGTCAGCAAACATCAGCTTTTCCCCCAAGGTCTGCACGTGCCCTAGAAAGTGGCACTGGAAGATGAAGGAGTTAGAAAATTCCAGGTTTGTCCCTTGCTTCACAGCGGGCTGAAATGAATATTCAAGATGGGTTTGAGTGAAGCTGTATTTTGCTGTACGAAGCCAGACTACCCTGTTCTGCAGGAAGGACTTAGGTTAGAGGGGAGAGGTGAACCCTGTACGGTGCTCAGGCAGGCACTGGGTCGCGATCAGCTCCTAGAGGAAAGCCCTCCCTTGGGAGAGTGCTGTGCATGTTTCTCTTGCCTAGAGACAGATCAGGAAAGACACCTCTATGCTGGGTGAAATTTTACTTCCTTGTTAAACTGCTTTGCAACAGAAAGTTGAGGGTTTACTGATGTGACAGTTTTCATTAGAATATTGGTTCTCCACATAGTATTTTACCCGTCTTGAAAAAATTAGCACTTGAAAATGGAATATTTTGGCTAATGAAATACTTTAACTGAAGGAAAATGTGGACTTTCCACAGAGGAGACACACACACCAAAACCTGCACTAAAAATCACCCTGAAGACATCCAGGTTGCCGAAGTGCCCACTTACAGGTTCTATGGAGTGGCTAATGCCCTTCTGTGTGTCACCTGGTGCTCAGCCTGCGCTCGGCGATCGATCTTTTGGCTGGAACTTTGAGTGATTTTGTACGGCAGGTTTCAGTGTTCTCAAGTAATTGCAGCGATCTGTAATGTTGCCCGTTGTTATTTGTAGTACTTCTGTGTCTAAACAGTTCACAGTAACCAGGACGCAAGTTATCCACACATGTACGTCGTGCATTCTCCATGTGAGATGGGAACGCCAGGTACCGAGCGGCATGTTAATAACAGACTGTTAATCCTGTCTTGTATTTTTGTAATGCAGATTCAGCTTTGTACTAACACAGGTTTGATTTTTTTTTTCTACCTTCTGTCTGCCTTCTAAAATGTTTCCCTGCCAGAGGCAGGAGCAGTTTCTTCATTTACAATAAATAAATGCCATGGATGTGACACCTGCCCTTTTCTGGGCTCTCACCCAGGGATTAGACAGTGCCCCGGGATCTGAGCTTTTTACATACAATGCACAGCTGTGATATAAAGAGCCTTTTGAAAGGGAGGCTTGGCAGCTTTCCCAGAAGCTAACTGAAGGGTCCGTTTGTGCCTTACCTGTGATTAATTCTTTTCCGTTTGTATTTGCAGTGGAAGGACTTGAGCCCAGCACTAACAAAACCCAGTTTGTTACGCAGTTCACTGCCTCTAACTGTATCTCCAACCTTTGGGGCTTCCTTACCTTTGCAGCTGTTGACTAATATTAATTATGTGTATGCTGCTTAATCATCTAGGATTGACCCTTTAAAGTGGCATTTAATCAGTTTTGAGGCAGCTGGCAAAAGCCAATTGTGCTAGAGGACCGTAGCAGAAACATCTAGGCAAGGATGGAAAAGGTTCAGAGAGACAGTGAAGAAAGTCTTACAGTGTTTGAGTGCTCAGGGCTGGAGGCATCTGCCAAAAGCCCTCTCTGTTGCTTCACTCTTTTTCGTCCCTTTCTGCGAAGAAGGGAAGATAAACAGAGGAATAATTCAAGGGCTTCCCAGCTTGTTGTGGAAGGAAGTTCATGGATGAGTCTGCAGTGGCCTTGGTGTGTCCTGAGGCTCTGCCACTGCTGGAACAGCTGCCAGGGACCATGTGTGGAAGCAGCGCTTCTGCTGCTCTGCCTTTAGCAGAGAGCTGGGTCATTCCAGCATCCTCAGGACCAGAGAGAGAAAGATGCCTTTGCCAGCACCCCTGTTCCCTAAGCAGCATGGTTTCTCTGCTTGCAGGGGAGAGATGTGTATTAACAGGCAGACACCGAGCTCAGAAGAGTGAGTGTGATTTTTCTGCTTAACATGGTGAGCTTTTGGTTTTGGAGCTTCATGGCAGAGGAATTTGAGGGCCTGGCACACTTAGGTTAAATGGGCATTATTGAGGCTGAGCTGGTGAGGGCGACATCAATAGAAGGAAAACCCAAAGTACTGCTTGGGATTTCAGAGGCAAAGAAAAACAGCCTAACTTGTTACTGCTGTTGAGGGCAGCCATGTGGAGGTGGTGGGATATCTATAGGCCACTAAAGAGAGCTAAGTAGTGGGGTTTTGAGCATTACGGAGAGACGTGGTGTGGGAACGGGGGAGCCTATGAAGAAGAGGCAGCTAAGCAACGTGTGGTCAGAGAAGAGTGAAACCTTAGCCTAACTGTGGAATCCAATCAGAGTTTTCCCCTTGAGAGTTTGGACCATAGCCACCAAGATGATGCGTATCTTCCACAGGTACTGGAGAAAACTGACTATGTATTTCCAAGCTGTGTCCAGTACCTTGTAGGACCACATCCCAGAATAGCTAGGCTAGGTTGAAGTGCATAAGCTGGAATAGAGCAAGCTCACCCAGGGTACGTGCCAAAGTCTGGAGGAGCCTTTCCTGAGTCCTGCTACAGACCTTCATCAGATGAGCATTCAGGAAAAAATACCCCTGCACTCCCCACCCAGGTCTTCACCTCTTTTCAGATCAATCGACTAGTCATCTCTGCTCCAGCAACTTGAAAACCTTCAGCTTTGCTTCAAAAGAATTTATGAATTCCCCTTGCAGTTCAAGTGCATTCACCAGGAGTGGGGAATTCCTTTAGATCTCTGCTGAAGAATGCTTTTAAGTCAGGAGACTGCTTGTATCTACAAAGCAAAGTTCCTTGCTCACCGACCAACTCTCTGCTGGAAGCATCATCTCCTTCAGGAGATTCATCGTTGTTCCCTGTTCCCTCTTGCCTATCTGTAAACTACCCCATGGCTAGGTAAATATTTTTATTATATCCTATGCCAAGCTTTCTTCCCCCTCCCAAGCAGAAAATGTGCATCAACTCCCTTTGACTGCGAATGAACACCCGTGTCTGAAAGGAAGCTGGCCTTGCTCCAGATCTCAGCCTCACACATCCTGGCACAATGTTTTCCAACATCAAACTGTAGCAAGAAAACAGTCTTTGGTTTGCTCCTACGGTGTTAATATCGCCATGCACAACTGCTGCAGCGAGCTCTTACAGCTGTTCTTTCACAGTCAGCTGGTAGGGTGATAGGATAAATGGGGAAGAATTATCCAGCTCGGTGCTTAAATGGGATGGATGTGGTAACGAGGGCAACTTCTTAGCTTCCCAGTGTGGGAAAGGGAAGGTCAGATAGGCTGGACATGTCCTTCTCTCTGCCAGAGCAATGCTGGTGCTCCAGGTTATGGACTCTTGCAGTTGTTCCCAGTTACTTCACAGGCAGCCCAGCTCAGCCTGCTCCAAGAGAAGGATTTGGCTTTAAAAAGCCTTTTTTTTTCCCCAGCCATCCAGTCGCAAACAAAGCATCCCTTTTCTGTCTCCTCTTTGCTGCCTGTTCCTGCCTGGTTTATTGGTAAAAGCCAGCAGAGGCTCCGTGGGGAGCAGATCCAGGGCCACAGCCCCTTGAGCTTGGCTGCGTGTGGGGTGGTGTGGGAAGCGAGCTTGCTCTGCTGTGATAGCTCACCACTCCCATCCCCATGTCTCAGGGAGAAAATGTGCTGCTGTTTGTTAGCAATGACTCTAAATGAGCACATGCTTCAGCTTTCTAGCCGAGCACATTTTTTGGCCTTTCAGTGGTACACGTTGTAAGTATTTCATGTTATCGACAGCAGCCAAAGGTCTCCAACCTCCTGTCTGCCAAATGAGATCAGTGTCCTGCATTGGAGGTCTGAAGCTGCACAATGCATCGAGCCACTGTGTCTGATGGCCCTGCTTTCTTTGATGTGCTGATCCTAAGGTTGCTTTTCTCTTTGTCCCGTCTCTGTTCTGTGTCTCAGGGCTTTTAAGCTTCTCTCATCTGAATGTATCACATCTTGAGCTAATTAGAGCTTAGTTTACACCAGGTTTTTCACAGGCTTGCGGGCAGTGGCAAGGTGGCCTTATAATGGGCTTGTACGCACACACCACAGGGATTGAGCCCCATTGGTGATCCAGGGAGCTGGCAGCACCTCGCCTGCGTAGGCAGACTACCATGGGGTCGTCCACATTCGCGACCTGGTCGTCATGTTGGTTGGGGTTATGAGCAGGGATCCTGTTCTCTCACCTGTGGGGCTGGGTTTGGCCTGTTCTTCCCTGGTGCACCTGGACATCCTGGTACGCGATGCCATGGCTTGGACTGGTGAGTGAGACCTCTGGCTCCTAACGAGGCGCTGGGAGGTCAATACACAGATTTTCCATGAGTGCATTCCCTCAGGCGCACCCTGGAAGGAGGAGATGCATTGTCTTTATCGAGGTATATCTGTGTTTTTAAAAAGCTATTGCCCAGGCATAGCTGTGGCTGGGACTGGTGAGTTCATGGACCCACTGAAACCTCAGCGGCATAGACAGGACCTGTGCACCCCGGCACATTTGAGAGGGAGCTGCCAGTAGCTATTCTCTTTAATGCAGTTACTCTGCTTTTATTCACTGTGGGTAAAGGTGAGCATTGCTCTTCCAATTACTCCTCTCCTGTCCAGAAGCTTCACTCTGCTCTGAACCACAGAATTATCCTCATCCTCTGTTGTATTTACTGACTTCTTAGCATCTGCCAGATCCAACTGGGAGCTGCCCTGCTGGTAATCAGCATCCCCCCCGGATGCACCCATCCCTGGCTGAGTCAGTCGGCAGCAGCGCTTCAGCACAGCCCTTCCGAGCAGAGAAGCAATTGCTCTTTCTGCCCTGTCTGTCTAGAGCTCTCCCACCCAGCCCTCCTGGCAGCTGAGTCACTTCCTTCTTTAAGTCTGGCCTTAAATCTTCCTTTTCTCTTTGCCCTGTGATTCACTCCCTTTGTGAAGGGCTTTGCAGAGCTCTGGCTAGAAGATGCTGAACAGAGAGATGCTCCCGGTGCGAGATGTCCTCCTTGTCTCAGAGCCACAGTGGTGAGCCCCTCTCCGAGGGCTGGTCCCTGCGCCGTGCTAAATGGTGTCTCTTAGTATCAGTATTTCTCTTATCTTAGCATTTCTTTCAATGCTGCATCTGACGTAGTTATAGGAGCCAACTCCTGCCTGAGGGCGAGTGCGTGCAATTTCCTTTGACATCAGCGTGTGCCTGTGAGGCATAGCTCTACCCTTTCCCACCCCATTTGATTAGATTCAGTAAGGGAGTCATTATAGGATCTCTGCCACTCCTCCTCATCCCTCATGGGATTTAAGGAGCACCACTGGTAGAACTGAGCTGAAATGCGCTCAGAGAAAGGAAAGCTTCAATTTCTGCTCTATAAGCCTGGAGATATTTTTAGTATAATATCTACACTCCTCAAATTTTTATATTAAGATTTTTTTTTTTCTCTCATCTGCTTATTTCCTTGGGCTTGGACCCTCACATATCCAAGTGCCTCGCCTTTTCAGTTTCCTGCTATGGAAGGGAATCGGCAGCCAACAGGGTAGTTAAAAGATGTCATCGTGAATTAGCTGCGTGGCACCATTGAACTTGCTAGACCTGCTCCAATTACTCATCAAAGAGTGGGATAAAATTTGCAAAACCATTTAAATCCTGATTTTGGCTGCGATTTAGGTAGTTAAGCACTAAATCCATTTCACTATCCTTGCAGCTTAGGTGTACAAATACTCAAGTTGCTTGGGTGCTTAGGAAAGTGTCCTGTGGGTGCCTTGCCCTTGGAACCTGGGCAGAAATGGGAAAGACCTGGTTCTGTGAAGGTCTGGTATATTCCTCAGGACAGTGGTGCTCAGGCCAGTGCCAGCGGTGTAAGAGCACATTGATGTGCTCAATCCCCCAAAAAATGGGATTGAATGAGGAGATTCAGTGGCAGACTGTGACGCTTCAGTCACTCTGTAAGGGAGGGTCTGCTTGGGAGACTGTTGCGCTTAGAAATGCATGCAGGCTGTGCAGCTGTATCTGTTTGTAGCTCTGGTCTTCTAAAACGTGACCAGTGACCATTTTCTCAAGAACAACAGAAAGTCATTTTCCAGTACAGTAAGTCTGCAAGTGAAATGAAATCACTATTGTAAAGAAGTTTCATTTCTACGGAGGGGACAGGGACTATGGAGCTTGTTAGGAAAAGAAGACCTCTGGTGCAAGAAGAGGACTTTTCATTTTAACTGATTCCTACAGAAGACATAGCAATCTAGTAAATGAGAACTGCAGTTTCTAACAAATAGTGATAATCTTAAGCTTGTGATTTTTAATGAAGCTTCAGCAATCATATTCTTCAGCTTCAAAACAGGCAACTTTTGAGAACAGCATAACATCTCCTTTGCATACTGATCTTACTTTGCATATTAAACTTACATTGCATATATTTGTTTTCTTTTGCTTAGAATGAAGTGATCAGCCAGCAGCTCTCTGTCATTTTCACTCATTGCTATGGACCCTACCCTATTCCAAAGCTCGTTGAAATTAAGCGCAAGCAGACCTCTCGCCTAGGTAAGTGTGACTTGAAGATACTTGTTGGTTCTCCAAGGAAAGCTGTGGGAAGTCTGCGTCGCTGGCTGGGTCTTGAGGAGGCATGAGTCAGAGAAAAACCTGAATTTGAGAGGCAGAACTAGAAGAAGGAAGGGCCCCAAACTTAGCCTGACCTGAAACTCCTGCTGAAATCAGGAGGGTCATCAGGTGCGTTAGAGTGGGACCGTAAATCTGCCAAGATTTGTCTGTGTTGCTAATTAGGCTGGGATCCGAGCCTGGGGCCCAGAGCCAAATGTCTGTCCGCATCTCGGACCGCCATGGCTGGCTGTGGGTGATGCCGTGGCGGCACAGCCCTCCCAGCCCTGCTGACAGTGCCTGGGTTGTTTTAATGTGACCGAGAGAAGACCCCAGCGATTTTCCAGGACCCTCTTCCCCTTGGCACGAAGACTTCCCTGCAGAGGGAGAGGGGCATCATAGGGTGTGAATGAGCGTAGGGCCCTCCAGCATCCGTTCAGCTCCAGTTTACTTTGGGTAGCAGAGCTGGGAGGAGCTGTCATCTCAGCAAAGGTCGTCACAGACTTCAAAGCTTTTCATTCTCTTCGTCTGAACTCCATGAGGCTGTCTGGGGGGCTTCTGTCTCAGGCTGTCCAAAATAGCTTTATGGGCTTTACTCATTAAAAACAATATCCTTTTACGCTATTGTCTTCTTTTGTCAAAACAGGAAAATATTCTGTACGTTCATGACCTCTTCCAAACTAAAGTTATTGGCTTTTTTTCCCCTTCTTTTTGTGATTCTAGATCCCCATTTTCTTAACAACAAAGAGATGTCAGATGTTACATTTCTGGTGGAAGGAAGACCATTTTATGCACATAGAGTGTTGCTATTTACTGCATCACCAAGGTAAAATATAGAGACATTTCTGGTTTTTAACCGTTTCTGGATTTGTTTGGTTTTTTGCTGCTGTTAAGATTCTTTGACAGCTGGTGGTCCAGTCTTCAAGTTTTTCCTAAGCGGAACATCTCAACAGCTTGTTTCTGCTTCATCTGCAGGACGTTTTACAAGTGGTCCTGTCACTAGATTCCCACCCAGTAAATGCTCCATGCTTCTGACCATGCATCTGACTTCATTCCACTGAGGCACGTTTCATGGACCTCATTGGTCCATCCGGCTCTTAATCGCAGAGGAATCTTTAATATTTTGGTTCTTAATAATAATTTATCCTGTGAGTGGCTAAATCCTGCCTTGCATCAATGTAGGCAGTCTCCAGGAAAAACAAGCTACTGTCACACGTTCATTGAGAGCATTTGACATTTTTTAAATAAAATCCAATAACTACGAAACATACCATACTCTATCCAAAGGCAGTATTTATAGTCTGTTCCTTGTGCTCAGAAGGCTGGACCTGGCTTATCCAGCTCAATCCAACCTTGAAGTTGCTCACAGACCTTATTTGTATGCAGCTTTATGATTAAAAGGTGTGCTTTTAAACAAATTTAGCTCGCCCTCCATAAGAGCTTATTTCAAGATGCGGCAAGGACAAGCCACTGAGTTTGGGTAGTTTGAGCAATGTGGGAATTGATGCTAGATGTGCTGCCAGCCCACAGCACAAAGAGATTTGTAAAAAGCAACTGCAGTATCTTACCCTGCCTTCAATTAAGAAATGGATATTTTGGTTTAGAGCTTGTTGGTAGAGGTACAAACACATTCCAAACTCCAGCTTTAAACCTACTAAATTGTTTTCATAACAGAGTTTGACACTACTAAAAGCAAGTCAATTGTTATCCATATTTTAATTAACAAGATGCAGTCGTGATATGGAAAAGGTTACCATCCAGCAAATACTGGTCTTGATAGATAAGCCAAGCTTTGCACTAGGGCTTAGAAGGTCAGGTGAATTATCAAAAAGAGGAAGTACAAGGGCAGATGTTTCTGACAGCGCTTCCTATTTTCACCTTCTGATCAAATGGGAATATCTGGTTTTGAGAAATAGATTGCTACATATATATATATGGCTCACATAAATCTGCAATTACTAACTTAAAATGTGCTTTTTTCCTGAAACTTGCGTCTGAATTTCAGAGAACAGCAACCTATCTGGTTTTCTCTCCTGCCTCTTTTTACGTAATTGTATTGAGCTTGCATAGAGGCATTAAAAGTCCTAGTATAGTTGTTTCAATACTTTGTTCCAAAACATTTTTTTAAAGCAGTATAATGGACATAGGCCAAAATTTACCTCCTTCAAAAAAAGGTGTGCATTTTTTAAATGTTGCAAGTCTTCCTAAAAGATTATGTTGCCTCCAAGAAAAAAATAAAAGAAAAATGTATTTTGTAATATGCATCATTACAGAATCTGACTTGTATATGTACATTTTATTCTATTGTGATACTAGGTGTATTTTCCCAAAATTTCAAATCGAAATCTTCTAAAAGAGAGACTTCTTCGTTTTGGTTTGAGCTTCATTTTATGTCAGTGTCTAAATCTTGATGCTTTTCAGTGACAAATCCATTCATTTCAGTGTACTCTTTTTGCAAGAGCTGATGCTGTCCTTCCGCTTTGCTGTACTTTTTCACAGAGATAATTGGGCTGGTATATCAATCTTGCTCCTTTTTATTTAGGTTTAAAGCGTTGCTGTCTAGCAAGCCCTCATCTGATAGTACTTGTATTGAGATCAACTATGTGAAGTACCCCATCTTTCAGGTAAAGTCAGTTCTCACATTGAATTTGAATGGAACTTGTAATAGGAACATCGTACATGCCCTGTCCAAATTAGTACGTATGTATTTGATAAACACATAGCTCAGGGTAGTGGTTTCGTGAGCACAGTCTTCATCCATACACTAAGCTGCAGAGTGCTATTGATTACACATGTTGTGCCTGACCAGATACAATAGTGTGCATTTCACTTATACAGGCTATGCAGACAAAGCAGTGCATGTCAAGGTAGAGCACTTGATTGTTTTTTCTCTTGTTGGTTCTTTCTGTATTTAATGGACAGGCTTGAAAGAGACACAGTTCATTCCCTTCCTTAGCAATATTCAATCAATTTTTTACCACGAAAATACAGAGCTTGGTTTCTGTGTCTGTATCTGTATACATGAATATGCTTCCCTTTATTTGAGTCAGAGCTCAGACAGAGCAGATAATTCCCAGGTGCCTACAATAACTTTAGGCTTGCTGGAAGCTCGCTGCAGAGGGATCTTAGCTGGCTCGTATTACAGTGCAAAGCCTCCCCTACTCTTTCTCATCATCCATGCATGCCCACACAGAGCTGGGTGAAGGCGGGGGTGCCATTGACAGGCAAGGAACAAAGGAATAACCATTATATATGCTGTATTTTCCTGAATCGATGAGGTCCTGAACATACTGAGAAAATATTGAAAATTCAGAATTAATTAATCAGCTTCCTGCAAACTGTTTGGAGCTCACCAGTAAGTCTGGACAATGTGGCTGGTGAGGGTTGAGACATTAAGACTACCTGTGAGAAGGAAACATTGAACTGTGCAGAGAGGCAGAGTAATAAATGTATCTTGAAATCAGGAGGTTTAGTCCAGTTTCATCTACAAATCCTGGTGGTGTTGGAGAGCCTCGGGTACTGCCTGCAATCTTTACATCACTCCCTGTTCCCTGATGTCTTGGCTTGCTTTTATAAACACTCCCTTTGTTTTATTACAGCTGGTTATGCAGTATCTTTATTATGGAGGTGCAGAGTCACTCCTGATTAAAAATAATGAAATTATGGAGGTAAGAGACATTTATCTTAATTGCAGTGGGAGCAATGCTAAGTGATCTGTGTACCATTCACCCAAGGGCATGTGGCCATTGGGCAAGACATGAGCACTCCTGTAAGAGCCAGCACTGCCTCACCGGGAGTGTCCAGGCTGTCTGCAGTCCTGCAGGAGACACTCGGTCTCCTTCTCTGCCAGTTGCCCTTTACAGTAACTTTTGACAGTACGGAGTTGACTGTCAGAGAGGAAAAGAGTAGAAAAATTATGATCATCAAGCAAAAAATGTGTCTGAAATAAAAATACCTAGTTAGATGCTTTGAGAGGCTCTTTCAAGGAAATGGAAAGCTGGTGTTACCAAGATCTGGAAGGAACTCTGGCAGCATAGTATACCATCATCTCTTTCTTTCAGCCCAATAGGTGAGTTGCTTTGGTCCAGCTGGGCTGATCAGCTTCTCTCTATCACACTTTTGCTTTTGGTTTATTAGCTCAGGCTTACATGTCCAGACCTATCTCAGCAGCATAAAAGCATCCAGTTTGGTTCCTCACTTGGGAGAGTTCTTGGGCATGTACCTGGCTTTAACCATGGGAGAAATCCCACTGGAGTCCCGGTTCAGTTCAAATTCAAGCATGTGACTGAAATTTTCTGAATAAAACCTTAAGCTCCTCCCTGAGATAGTGAGACTTCCTTGCCCCTTTCTCACTGCACGTAAAACATCCAGTGCCGTTCTGCCCATTTGTGAAAGCCAAACCAAGCCAACTGGAGCTGGACGAGCCTTCAGTGTAGCCACATGTCCGTAACCTGTATGGATGTTAAGTCATTCTCTTCCCAATACTGTGTGCTGTCATTGCCAGCTATGATCAGTCTGACGACTCCAACTAAACAGAACTAAGGGATACTTGAGCAAATTCTTGATAGTCATTCAGGGAGTTTTCCTGTTGACAGTCACCGAATTATAGCAGCCAAAAAGAATACAAGTCAGTAGATACTAAAATCAGAGCTATTTAAACAGCTGGTAATCATCAGTGTACAGGTTATAGTCTGCCACCATGATGTTTTATTGTTGCCTACATTCGTCTGTCCCTATGACACTACTGTCTGGGGCATCCATGCAAGGCTTGGCTTTTATCAAAGCACTGCTAACCAGAAATTTGAGAGCAACTCTTATTTGGGGTGCGAGTGAACAGGATTAATCAATTCTGATGGATACAGGGACATCTGTACCAACCCTGCAGGCAGCCAGGGGATGGAACTGGTCAGGACTGAAATTCTCCGTCTCCAACACAGGCAGTGGATTTTTTAACTAAGCATACCCACATTGACTTTCTGAGCTTTATAGGAAAAGGTAACTGATTCTCTGTTTCACTTGTAGTTTTGAAAGAAGCTCCTGAATTTCTAACCCTTTCTGAAATAAGGAGCCTTAGACTAGGCAGTGCACCAGCTTTAGAGAGACGCGTCTGTTATCACCTAGTCTGTTAAAAAGCTTATGCTGCAGTTCAGCTGGCTGCTTGCTCTACTTTTGTGACATCTCAAAACTTCTGGGACTCAAGAATGTATGACTGATTGATTGATCTGTTGATAACAGATCTGGCCATGGTTCCTCACAGTTTAAAGTAATTACAAACCAGCACGTGACTGCTTGAGCCACAGAGGCAGCTGGAATAGGATTTGGCTTTATCTTTCAAAACTGCATTTAGCAACTTGCCTTATTACAAATATGATAACAAGAAGCACCAGAAATACTCCACAGAAATCTTTGCTGCAATTCATAATTAGGGCCAGCTGGCTGCTATCACATCAGCACTGCAGATTTCCAGCACTTTGATTTATTTATGGGATTAAAGCAGAGCTTGAGCAGAATGCATAGGAGAAGTCAGAATAGTGTCATGGAAGTTTCAGAGTTTTGTTCCCCAGTGCTCCTACCTAGCGGCATGAGAGCCCTTTTGGGATTCACAGGATAGCTTTTTGTCACGCAGTCCTAGATGATAAGGGCCATGTAAATGCCTACACACCTGAACAGCTTGGCCTAAGAGACCTGGCTGGGTTAGAACAAAGTGTCAAGCAATGAAGAACCTCAACCTGCTTCCTAAGTTAAAGCAGAGAGGCAGAGGCAATGACCTACCATGGAAAGACAGAAAATGAATTTCCTTTTCCCTGCTGTAAAAGGGCAAAAAGGGGGCAATAGGGGAAATCTTAGCACTACTGAAATCAGATGGAGAACTCAAAATTTAAGCCATTTTCACCCCACAGGCTTCAGGTCATGCCCACAGTGTACAGTGGCATGCAGAGATCCCAAGGTAGTGTCAGTCCAGGTCATATATCCATAGGGTTGTACCCCGCTGTGCACCCACTCCTTGGAGTAACGTGGAGCCAATGCCCGTGGCCTAGACGTGACCTTACTGCAGCGCACAAGCTAGAGGAAGGAGCATATGGAGATCTGACTCCATGTCCTTGAACCTGCTGAGGTGACAGATTTGAGGTTTATTGCCTTGCTAGATTTTTTAAGACTGCCCAGGGTGTTCATCATCATCTGGTTTGAATTCCTCTGTACTCTTGGTCCTGGCCCTTCTGCTGACATCCCCACATCCAGCCCAGGTGCTCTGTTTCAGCCAGAGCTTGGGGAATGGTTGAACCGGAACCTTTTTTTCCTGGAATGTAATTGCAGATCCCTCCTTGCAGAGTCATGTTTGCAAAGTGACCAAAGACTCTCCAAGCTGCCATTTCCTTTTTCCCCTCTCACCCCCTCTGCCCTCCCACCCCATTCCAAAGTCAGCAGCCTGTGGTGCTCTCTCCATGTACAGCTTCCCACAGTGTGATCTAGACTGCAAAGGGTTGAAGCAACCAAGCAACCTTCTCATTCTGACACTTTGTCAGTACTTTCATGCTAACTGAAGCAGGGGCAGAGAAAAAAATACAATGAAACAGTAAAGAAGCAAGCTCTGATTCTGTATCACTCAGCAGTTTTGACTATTTTTTTCCTTGCCTTTTTTTTTTTTTTTAGCTTCTCTCTGCTGCTAAATTTTTCCAGCTTGAAGCTTTACAACGACACTGTGAGATCATTTGCGCAAAAAGCATTAATACAGAAAACTGCGTGGATATTTATAACCATGCCAAGGTAAAAATAACCACATATGCTTTTGTTATGTGTCTGTCGTCATACTTGTAGGTCAGTGTTATGATAAGTAGTGATTGTTATTTATTTAAGATTTGTCCTTTACTGGGACTGAGTGACTAATAGGTACCTAGTATAGCGACAGTCTTGTCGTGTAGTGTAAAAGCATCTGTGGCAACTGCTCACCCTCTTCTCCAATTGCTTCAAACTCAATTTGAGTGTACCACTGTGTGGCAGACCTATCCCTTATCTCAACAGGAATCACCTCACTGAATAAGACACCTCTCTCTCACCTTCCAAGCTGCATTTTCGCCATTACAATTTCCTGTTTTCTTCTGCCTGAAGCCCACTGGGGTGATATACTCGATGCTGGTGACAGCTTGTCAATATATAAAAATGCCACATTGTCAAAGTGCAGCATCTCGAAGCCATACAAGGATGGTAATGAGAATTTTATGTCTTGGAGAGCAGAGGTTTGCAGCTTCTTATTGGAATAAAATTATTTACTTAGCTTGTGAGGGGGCCTAAGTCATTAGGCATAAAAGCATGGCATTTTTTGACCTAGAAAACCTATTTTTGCTCATTGATTAAGGTGGCTGCCACATTGATTAGTTTCAGTTTTTCTCTTCCCCTTGTGTGCTTAGTAGTTAGACTTTCACTTAGAGGATGGAAATGATAGACAAATAGTTGTAATGAAGTATTTTTAAAGCATCCCTTAGATTTTTTTTTTCTGTAACTTACATTGTGTCTTAGAAGAGATAAAATGGTGCAGCGTGACACGAAGGTTTGATTGAACAGAGTAATCCTGCAGATTGCTCCAAACCCCTGCAGATTTGACCGCCATTCCCGTCATCAGGTGTTTCCTACAGAGAGTAGTAATGTTAGGTCTTGATCTACAGATAACGCACCAACAGCGTTTGAAATAGCATGAAGTTCCACCTATAAAATGAATAAGAAATGAGGTGTATCTGCAGGTCCATTTGCTGTAATAGGAAAAAAATCAGCAGTGCAGGAATCTTTTGAAAAATACTTGTTTTGTCTCTGGCTCGTGTGGCAACTTCTCGATTTGTATTTCTGTTACTAAAAGTAAAATGAATAATTTTGTTTTAAAATCACATGCTTTCTTTGAATTGTGAAATGTGGCTGTTATTTACATCCCGACTGAAGAAAGTTCTTACATGGAGCTTTAGACCTGTCTGAGGAACTGGTACACTGCTGATGCTGGAACTGAACAAACCCGGTGGCTAAATCCAGCTCCTTGGTTGCCTGTAAGAGCCCCAGCCTACAAGTTTTTTGTGCCTGCAACTCCCAATGGAGGCAGTGGAAACGGTGTACTTCAAAGGCCTTTACAACCAGGGTCATGTTTGCACTGACATGGGTAGTGCATTGCAGAGACAGCCAAGCTAGCTGTGAATGAAATCTTGACCTCTGGAATTAGGTAAGCCACGTCACACTAGAGCTCTGCATGGGCTAATTTATCCAGCTTCCAGTAAGTTACCAAGGCCAAGCTTCATACTGATGTAGCTAGAAGGTTTCCAGGACCTGAATTTGCACATTGAAAGCTAGTTCAGATACCTCTCTATTAGGCTGTGTGCAGAGCAGAGAAGACACTCCATCTTTTTGCTCCCGATCTGTGTGATGTGCAGGTGATTAATCTGAGCACAGGTCATTCTGCTCGGAGTGCTCCCGTCACACAGTAGCTTCATTTGTTTGTTACGTGAATATGAGGTAATGGAATGTGGCTGAAGAGGCCAGATGGTCCTGATGAGCCAGGGGAGCTCACAAAGGAGTTCAAGCGCAGCTTGCCAACCGACCATCTCCCTTTCCGTGTTGCTCTCCGAAGCGTGGAAGAAGCCCATGTTAGACTGCAGTGAGGATGGGAATAAGGTGAGCAGGCATTGAAGCCAGGAACCACCACATCAGCCAGGAGCAGGTTTTGAGTGACTTGCTCCTGTTAATAGGTACCATTTCTAGTCCTTCCTACTTTGCAAGCTCAGCTGCAGCTCCAGGAGCACAGGTGATGCTGAGACTTGCCTTTCCAGATGGGGATGTGCAAGCAGATTGGCCCAGAGACAAGGTGGATTTGGCCACATTTACAATTTAAAAGCTGAATTGAGAGTATTAAAATAATCTGTGGCATCCCTATGGGCTTTCCATTCTTAAAATTGCAGCATAGAATCATAGAATACCAGGTTGGAAGGGACCTCAAGGATCATCTGGTCCAACCTTCCTCGGCCAAACCACGGTCTAGACAAGATGGCCCAGCACCCTGGCCAGCTGAATCTTAAAAGCGTCTAATGTTGGGGCATCCACCACTTCCCTGGGGAGTTTATTCCAATGGCTGATTGTTCTCGTTGTGAAAAATATTTCTTTTGTGTCCAATCAGAATCTCCCCAGGAGTAACTTGTACCCGTTACCCCTCGTCTTTTCCATGTGACACCTTGTAAAAAGGGAGTCTCCATCTTCTTTGTAGCCGCCCTTTAAATACTGGAACATGGTGATAAGGTCTCCCTTAAGCCGCCTTTTCTCAAGGCTGAACAAACCCAGTTCTCTCAGCCCTTCCTCATATGGCAGGCTTCCCAGTCCTTTGATCACCTTTGAGTCCCTTCTCTGGACCCTCTCCACGCCGTCCACATCTTTTTTGCATTAGCAGGGACCAAAACTGGACACAGTATCCCAGATGTAGCCTGACAAGCGCTGAGTAGGGTGGGATACTGACTTTTTTATCTCTGCTGCTGATGCCCTTGTTGATGCAACCCAGCATCCCATTGGCTTGCCTTGCCACCACAGCACACTGTTCACTCAGTTGAGCTTGTTGTCCACTGGGACCCCCAGGTCCCTTTCCACAGAGTTGCTCCGCAGCCAGTAGATCCCAGCCTGTGCTGCACTCCTGGATTACATTTTCCCAGGTGTAAGACCGTACACTTGCCTTTGTTCAACTTCATAAGGTTCTTGTTAACCCACTCTTCCAGCCTATCTAGGTCTTCCTGGAGGGTGGCTCTCCCTTCCAAAGTGTCCACTTCCCCACTCAGTTTGGTATCATCAGCAGACTTCATTAGGGTACACTTGGTCCCATCATCCAGATCACTTATGAAGATATTAAACAGCATTAGGCCCAACATCTACAAAGGCAGTCATTTGATTAATAGCACTTTAAGGTTTCGTTTTTCGAAGCCTTTGTTATTGTCCTTTACTTCCAGAAAGAAATTAAGGAACTAGGCAAATTGGATTTATAGTGGTGATTGATTAGTTACAGCTAGATACCTGTTGTGTTTTACATGAATGCCCCCAAACTCCCAACAAAATCATTTGGAGTTTCAAATACATGCCTCAAATGCTCTGCACTTGCACAGATTGCAATCTGGGCCTCAGAACAAATCTGAACAAGATAAGTACATTATTTCCCTAATCTCCTGAATATATTGAAGTAATGAATAGGGATGAATGGTGTTTCAAAGAAGAATACAGATCACACATGTGCTGTCACATCCAGGTGCAAAATAATGCACTCATAATTTGATGAAAACTTGCATGGTTTGAAATCAAGTTAAATTCATTCATTTTCCTCCAGAAGTCAGGTCCTACCTAACCCTAAGCTGTATTTATTTTCTTTTTCCTTTTTTTTTTACTTTTTAGCAATTTCCATTCTTAGTTCTGAATGTGATCAAGTGGTGGTGGGCAACACTGCTGTGTAGTTGTTCCAGTCTGGACCCAAACTTATGCAATGCCCCAACAGTTCTGGCCCTTCAGGCTACACCTTGCAGCCAAAGGTTCCCACTTTACTCGGAGCTCAGACCTAGCAGGAGCTTACGTGGGCAGGAGGATGGGCTGAGCACTGCTCTTTGCAGTTCTATGGCTTATAATTACACCTATAGTGGAATATCATGGCTATACTCTTTGTATGACCACAGGATCTACCCAGTGGGCGATGACTAGTATGGGTCACCCGTCAAATGACCAGTACGGGTCATTTAAGGTTTGCTCACACATTACCGTCTCCCTGCTTATTACCCTAACACAGTGTCCAACATAAAGGATATACTGACAGCCCCAAACCACATGCTCTACAAACCTCCATTTCTTCTGCAAAGATTCCTCAAAACATGAAACTTTGCATGACAGGTTTCTGCAGTCCTATGTCCCATCCTATCTAAGGATGCCATTCATGAAGCTTGGTCTGTAGTATGTTTTCCCAAACCTATAGTTCTAGGGTGTAACTTCTGGCATGAAATCATGGGTCTGGTGAACTCTGCGGTAAAACTGCCACCGATTTCCAAGGATGTTCATTTCCTTAACAGCCAGGGCCCTATAATGGAATTGTTACCAGAATCATCAGCATAACATGCTGTTTGATTAACTCCTTCCCTTCCACACTTACGTAACTGTAAGCATTACTGTGCCTGTCTGAAAGGCTTATTAGCTTGTGTATTTGTTGTGTGCAGCTCTTTTGTACTGTATTTGCTGAGCGGGTTTTATCAGAATGGTTATCTTACTCTAATTTCACTTCTTGTAGTTTCTCGGAGTCACAGAACTATCTTCCTATTGTGAAGGCTACTTCCTAAAAAATATGATGGTCCTCATTGAAAATGAAGCTTTCAAACAGCTGTTGTATGACAAGAATGGAGAAACTTCTGGTCAAAATGTACTACAGGACTTACAGAGGACGTTGGCCACAAGGATTCAGTCAATTCATTTGTCTTCTTCAAAGGGCTCCATCGTGTAAAGCTGAGGAAGACAGTAACCCTCTAATAAAGACCCTGCAAGTTAAGTCTGCTGTTGCAGTTGCTTAAACCCGTTGCAGTTGCTTAAATGACTACAAAAAAAAATTAAAATATTCTCCTTCGCATCCAAATAGATCTGTGTTGGCCAAAGGTGCTGCGCTGGGGCTGCAGCCCCATTTGGATGAGGGAATACAGAAAACAAAGCTCCTCTGTGTTTTTGAGCAAATGAGGTACAAGAGTATCCAGTGAATCGCTGTTGTACTCAAATTCTGAACGCACACGTGTGGTTGTGGAGCTTGATGCCAACAAAAGCCAGAACTCACACCAGTGAACAGCAGAAGCCCCTGCCTGGGCGGTGGTGCCGGGGAACACCCAAATCGACCGATTAATCATTTAAGGCGGATTTGTTCCAGTGTTACACATTTAAGAACTATATCTATCCTGGAGTCCATTATCTCGTGCATTTAAGAAATGTAAGAACTGTTATTGCTGTCGAGCAAAGATCAACTGTATTAGAGAGTGGGTAAGACTGTTACGGCTGAGGAAATATACTGGCAGATTTTTAGGGGTGGGAACTTTTTAAATTGTTCATAAAAAATACTGGGGTGGCCTTGTAGTTTAAAAACTATTTCTTAAGCTTAAAATTTCGTTTTCGACAGAGCTGTGTTTGAGAACCTATGTAACATGTTTTTTGTTTTTTTTTTTTTTAAATGGTAAAATGTACATTGTGTAAACATACATACGATCAAGTTTGGCTTGTATTCTTTCCTAGGGTGGTATAATCTTGCCTAACAGGCTATGGTTACACCAAAGAGGTACATTACCCAGACTATCTCTAATACAGTAGTTGGGGGGGCAGGAGAGCTGCATGCTACTCGTGATTTGGGGTTGAAAACAATGACAAACTAAACATGCATTTGCATGGTAACTGTAGCTGTGAAATGTTACGTTCGTGCTTCGTTTCGCCAAGACAAATGCAATGTTATTTCCTGTCAAACTTCATTTGTGAAATTAGCATATTTTTTTATTTGGTGTGATTGGTTGTGATATGACACCCCTGGAGACCCTTCTCGAGGTGCTGATTTCTGTTTGTTACAGTGGAGGGATAATAACAGAGTTTTACTTCAGTAATGTGTTGGTACTTTGCTACTGGCCAGAGATTGTGTCCGAGTTAGACTTTTTTAAATTATAATTAAATATGTACTATAGAATGATTTCTCACTGTATCCTGAGAATGTATAGGTTATCTACAATGCAGGGTTTGGGTGGGGTGGGATGGGGGGTGTGATTTGATGTCAAAGCTTCCTTTATTTTGCAGCATATTGTTAGCAAGACAAATCTGCTATGTGTCACAACACTCCTGATGCTCTGTCTCTGAAAACCACAGCAAGAAGTAGGCAAAGATGTTGCCTTCTCCATGGCGAAGTGACATTAATATGTTTATTTTCTAGCATGCCATTCAGAAACTGTGCCCAGTTCATAGACTTTACAAGTTTTATTTTGACAGTGCATGTTAACCTCTTGTTCTTTTGTTGAAGTATCTACGTCAGGTGCTCTTCCATGTTGATAGCTTTTGGCATGCTCAGAGAACACAGTTTTGGCTTTAGTTATCAACATGGTAGGAAGCTGTTTTGTGACTCTGAGGTGTAAATCCTCCTGTGTGCTTGGTCCTTTAAAGCCTCTACAGTTTCTGCAACAAATTACCAAAAAGTCTAAACTGCCACTAATGTCAAAGAGACACAGCATGTCAGTCAATTAGACTTTTTTTTTAATCTGCATAGTAGATGTTCACAGAAGATGTTATCTGAAACATTTAGGAAGTGGCAACTTCTGTGTGAATGCTGTGGTCTTAGAGAAACGAGACCATGGCTGGTGCATAGTAGATGTTCACAGAAGATGTTATCTGGAACATTTAGGAAGTGGCAACTTCTGTGTGAATGCTGCGGTCTTAGAGAAACGAGACCATGGTTGGTGCAACAGCAACACGCAGGGGTGCTTGTGGTCATTTGGTGTGCCTCCTCATCCATGGAAATCCATCCTTCCATGCCAATGATAACTAGAAGGAGCAGACCTCACCCTGCAGCTTCATGCTTTAAAATAGCAAAGTTTTCCAA
The DNA here is from genome assembly GCF_034619465.1 of Leptosomus discolor. Taxonomy (NCBI): domain Eukaryota; kingdom Metazoa; phylum Chordata; class Aves; order Leptosomiformes; family Leptosomidae; genus Leptosomus; species Leptosomus discolor. The sequence goes on from NC_141391.1 coordinate 159,326,625, forward strand.
ACAATAATCATGATATTAAAATTCTTCCCTTGGATACATATGTAGTGCCCAACAAAGTCCTCAGGAGTTGCATACGCATATATCCATAGGCAGAATAGCTTTTTCTGGGAAACATGCCCACAGGTATACCTGTGGATAGGCAGTCTGGCATCTAACGCTATAATGATAGCCATGGGTGTTGTCCCCTGTTTCTAGCTCAAATACTAACTGTGCTTTGGTAAGGGGGTGTAGAGTCCTGTGTGTGCACAAGCTGCCCCTGGAAGGTGATGTCTTCTGAGCATTTGTAGGAACCTGCCTGGGAGTCATTAGGAAGGAAACACGGATAACTGTGCTAGTTGTTCTTCTGAGGAGTTGAGGGTATCTGTGGTAACATTGACTGGTTTTCTTTCAGAGATAAAGGGCTTAATATGGCCTTTGGTGGCTGTACGTGAACTGAGTGGTCACCGTGTTTGGGCACTCAAAGGCAAATGCAAGCCAAAGGCTGTAGCAACGGAGTGCAGCTGCCTCCAAACGCATGCTGCGCAAGTCTGCCACCAAAGCTGCGTCAGCCCATGCAGTCGTGTGTCCCCTTGCTCCTTCAAGGTCTTGTGAATCTTAAAAAAAAAAAAAAAGTTTTAAAAAAAGGATAATGACTTTCAATTCTTTTTCAACATGTGAGCCCCATCACTTTTGCCAGCAGAAGAGCCAGCCCCTGTGTAACCCTGGCATTCATTTCACCTGGAAGGAGTCAGCAGACCTTTGTGGATCCACAGACCAGAGTTTGAAAACTGTGATTTTAGTCCACCTCTCCTGCTGTGAGGCTGAGTTGAGGTCTAGCTGAACCATGCCAGGCAATGTGCACCTTGCAGGCTCTTGAAATGTCCAGTGACGGGGATCCATGATCTTCACCACCATTGTAATCAGAAGATTTTCCTAAGAGACTATTTGGAATTTCTTTATTGGAAATTGAGTTGCTTTTCCTTCAAGCCCTGATTGACAGGAAGAACCTATCTTACAAGATTATTCTGTATATGAGAGGAATTATCCTACTTTCCTCACTAGTATAGTCTTTCCTAGTTCCTTTGCTAGTATTTTCTAGGTCTCTGATTTTTGCTGTCATTCGCCTCATGACTCCCTGGTTTCCCCAAAATGCAGTACTCCAGCAGGGGTTTTATACAGTAACAACCAAAGCAGAGTAACTGTCTCATGTGGTTTATGTAAAGTATATCAGAAAATATATCCTGGAATATTTTCTACAAGAACATCCCATGGCTGACTTTGATCTAGTCGGTCTTCTGTTATAATTCCTGGGTGATTCACTACTGCTTTCCCAGGAATTCGTGTTTTTGTTTGTGCATTTGTTTACTGCAGCTTCCAAAGTATAACACTTTCAACTTGTTTTTATTGAATTTATTCTGCTTTAATTGGGGCAATTTCCTCAGTTCACCAACATCAGTTGCAATTCTGATCCTGTCTTCTAGCCTGTTTCATAATCTCCAAGCTTTATTATACGTGGCTTCATGCATGGATTCTTCATTCCATTAATCTAGGGCTGGGAGGGAAGGGCTCTGTTGTCAATTTAATCTAAAAAGCAGTGTGAGTTTCAGTGGGTGCTCATGAATACCATCCCTATCAGATAAGGCTCTTTCCAGCAGAGCATTTTATTAGCATTTTTTAGAGAGATGGTATCATCATCTTAGAAAATAAAAAGCCTTCTGCTTCTTTAGTCTTTGTATGATATGCAATAATTTACAAATTTTGAGGGAAAATATTGCTTCCAATCTAGATGAAATGGGCAAAAAATACAACATCCTTAGGAAAATTTGTGACTTTTTTTTTTTAATAATAACTTTCCAGCCTGTAATGAGTGAAGGGTTCCTTTCCATCTGTCTTTTTTATACTAATCCGCTGCTGTAATTAGTGGCAGGCATCCTGCCCCTGCCTTATGGCAGGTCTTTCTTTCTGCCTCTCTGCAAGGTCCTCCCTTAGTTTCCAGAATTTCCTCACAGTTTTTTTGCTGCCAGTTTCCATATTCACAGGTTTTTTTACTCTAGAGCCCTGCTGGATCCCTTCCCAAGCCCAGAAAGAGGTATATGTCTTCTCTTGAATGGGCGATTTTCCAGTAATTGGCTTGAGAGCTGGGAGGAGAAAAGGATGGGGAATGTAGGAGGGCAAAGGTTTTGGACATCACAGAGGAAGGCTGGTATTCTTTTCACAACAAATTTCAGCCCTATCTACTTGTTTCTCAGATTTTCCCCTGATCTTTTCCTTATGCCTACTGTCCTCTAAACACAGCTGGTGGCCAGATGCTCTCCGTTCTGGAAAAGGGCCAGCTTTCTAATGGCTAAGACTTTTTTTCCCAGCTAAAACTTTTCCCTGCTTGGTCTCAGCTTCGGAGTAGATTTGTGCAAATGTCTATTAAAGACAGAGAAAACGTCTTTAAAGAGGTGCGAAGGCTTAGTAGCCAGGCTCCTAGTGGCACTAATGAGAGCTCTTGCAGAATCCTCTACAAGTTGCTTTTGACACTGAGCCTTTTTGTATTGAATATCCACTGGCTTCATACCAAGCGTTGCACAAGTCCTGGATGCGCTGCAGTGTGTGGTGTGCTGGAGGCTTTCGGAAATTCTGGTTTTATTTCAGAGCGTAGAACGATGTGCTGCTCTTTGAAGGTTAAAAGAAAAAAGGAAATCCTTGGTTTGTACTGAAATAAAGTGCTCTGAGGTGGTGCAGTGAGAAAACAGAAAGGGCATCTCTTCTGCCACCCCATACCTGCCTCAAATCAGAGAAGGATTCTGTTACGGCATGCAACGCAACTAGGTCTGCGGGGACTCAGGCATGCAGGACCCTGCTTAAGTGGGTTTGTTATGTTCAAGAAAAAGACAGGTGGTGTTAAAGTTCACACATCCACATGCTCAAGGCAAGGCTCAGGCCATCCTAGAGAAAAAGCCATTCCCTCTCATCTGTGGGAGAAGCTGAGAACCTGCAGAACTTGTCGAAGTCACTTGCAGGTATTCAGTGTCCCTCAGGAGCTGGCTCTGTCTTAAAAATATTGCTGAAAGATGACATCCTGAAGCCTGCATTCACTAAAGCTGCCTCTGAAGTCAGTGGAATTTTTTTTTTTTGATGAATGAGAGTTACCTAAACTCAAAGACTTGAAGTTAGTTTGTTTGAAAAATTGTCTTTCATGTGAGTCTTTGTGAGTGCTTTACAGAAGTGAAGGGCCTGATGTTGCTTTCATCCTCTGGCCCAGAGATGTTGAAATATATAAGCATTTAAAAAGCTGCTTAGGATTTGTCGTAATATTTAATAAACTAGCTTGTAGAAAGTTAGCCTTGAAATAGCACTCGATATCTGAAACCCCATAGACGAGAACGTCACTAATTTTAGATGCCTGTAAGCACAACATTTACATCTCTAACTTGCAGCACTTCCAATCACGTCTTCCGTACATTTATAACAAAATTAATGTTTGTTATTTTTTAACTTGTTATTTATTTTGAGGTAAGGCCCGTTATCTTCAGTGGGTGAAAGCTGAGGCTGCCCGCTCTGACCAGATTATCACATTTCAGTAGAATTGCACCTGACCTACCATTTATAACTGGCCTCCAAGGGCAAAAAATAGCAAAGCTGAGTCTTCAGCTGTGAGTCAATGATCCGTGAGTTCAATGAGGCTGCTGCTGAAAACATAACAAATGTGGTGCCCAAAGCAGAAGGAAACCCGCAGAAGCTAATGGGCATTTGTCAGCTGCCTTCAGTGAGCCTAAGAACTTGGGAAGCAAGCTCAGTGTGGATAGGAAGTGGGTATTCCATTTCTTTTTGTTGCCATTAAACTGTAATTCTTTCAGCTTGGTTCAAGGCTTCTTGGATGGAACAGCCATGGATGGCCTAGCGTGTATTTATCTTAGACATAAGCAGGAGGCTCAAAATGTGGTATCTCATGTTCTCAAGTCAGTATCTCGGTAGATGATGTTTTTTGTGCTTTGCTTGGACTGCTTGTCACCAAAACACCCAGGAGATGTGGCAGCAACTTACAAGAGAGGTTGCATTGGCTGGATAAGTTAAATTCTCCAAACATCTTGTGGTTTTCAAGCTATGTCGTTTAGTTGGCTAAATCTGTCCACCTGATTGTATGTGATGTACTGGAACAGCAATTTTGATGTTTGTTTTCCTTTGGAGAGCCGTTTTTCATCCTTCTTCAGGCTTAGAGTTTTGTTCTTTCATCCTGCAGAGGTGATGACACTGTGCAAACAGGCATGCTTCGATTAGGCACAGGTTACTGTCTGCGTTGGATGGCACGCTAATGAAGAGGTCTCGGTAAGGGAAGAGGATTAGGTACAAGAATTTGAATGCCTAACCCCAGATCTTTGCCTTGGATTCCAGAGGCATAGTGTTCCCTATTTCCTGCTTCATTTGTTCTCCAACTCAGAGTTTCCATGAAATCGAAGGGGAGGGGAGGGCAGAAGACAGGGCAGGAGGAGAGGAGGAAGCAGCACCATCTCCCAGCCCTTGCTCTGCATCGCCTGCATTTAGCTCTGGTCTCTTCAGTGCTCACACAGAATGTTTGCTCAGTCTCGGTGCTCAGATATGGCCGTGGAGCTCTAGCACGTAGCTTTTCTTTGTCCTTATAAATATCTCCACAGCCGCAGCTGCAAGAGCAAATTTGCCTGAACCCGTTTGCGTGTGGTTAACTTTGGTCTTTCTACTTCCCATCATCTCTGCTGCTGTGTTTTCATTAAAACTTCCATTACTCGTCTTTGCCCAGCGCAGTGAGAGGCAATCTTGTTTCTTATTGCCTTTCTAAAGCAAACAAAGATGGGGAAAAAACTGTGAAATACCCAATCAGAAATAATTCATGGTTTAAAATAGGCCACATTAGAAAAAGGAGGTGCTCAGACACAAAAAAAAAAGAGCCACTTTAGAGAAAGCCAATGCTTTAGGAGGTTATTTTAATTAATTAAGGTCAAAGCCTTAACACCTTGTATGTTCTGGCAGGGACAGATTAACATGGTTCAAAACATGATGTTCAAGCCACAGGTTCAAGGGAGTCCAGCCTTACCCTTTCCCCTTCCCAGCAGTGGATAAATTGACTATCGCATAGCTTACTGCGTGAGAGGCTTTCAAATGAGCCTTTCCAAAGCCTGGTTTTCTCTGTTCCACATAGCTTTTAAAGAGCTCACAGCACATCTGCAGGCTGAGATTTGCTCCTGAGCATTGTCAAAAGCCCCCTGCACCCCAGCACTGGCTGTGCCTCGCTGGGGCAGAAGGTAGGAAGGAGCGCAGGAAGCCCCTGGAGCCTCATCAGAGTAAAAGCTGCTTCCGCAGCATCCAAGCAGTCACTTGATCAAATACGCTGCTTAACCTGCTCAAGCCTGGGTAGACCACCGAGAAATAGATTTAGGACAGTCGGTTCCATACCTTGGGAACTGATTTTTGCCTTGCAGTTACTGACCCAGTGACTAATTGGGCCATTTGGGGACGTGGTAAAATGTGCAGTCTTTCTTGAGTTGTGAGTTTATGTTTATCCATTGAAGAATACGAGGACTAAAGGAAAGTATTTGAGAGCTTTTTGACCTCATGTTCCTGGCTAAATTCCAATTAATACTAGAAAAACTCGACCTGTTTAAGACCCATCAGTACATTTTGACCAGTATGTTGCTTCCTGTGCATATTTCTCTGAGTGTTGCGGCTGCTGTACAGCCATATGTGCTGTACCAGTAGGGAAAATGCAGGTGCCTGAGCATTATGCATACAATAAATAACTAAATCCCACTCTCTGCAATGCAGGACATTCCTTGTACTGATCCCTTCAGCATTATGTGGAAGGTTGAATAATGCATCTCTGCTGTTTACAGTCCCAAGATAAGGTCAATGCTCTTTTTTCCCCTGACTCTCTCTTCACTCTTGCAACTACCACACAGCAGAGGGATCTTGATCCTGCATTTTTTGAATCATAATATAATGAAGAGTAACAGGAAAAAAAAGCAGGAAATACAACATGCTGTCTCTCGCGCAAACACACCCCTCCAGTAACAGGTGGGCTGCTAGAGTGTCCTTCAGTCCTGCTCATCTGAAAGCTTGTGGTAATGCCATTTGTGCATTAGTTATCCTCAGAGCAGGCTTTTGATTAGGTTGAAGTCTGGAAAGCATCTTAAGTCATTCATGACAGATGTGGCATTGTAAAATGGTTTGTTCTATGTCATCCAAGTTGTGCATTTTCTGCTTCTTTGTGGTTTTTTGGTGTTGTGTTGTTGGTTTGTTTTTTTTTTTAATTGGGAAGAAAAGGTTAAGCATATGCAATACTTTGGATTTTCTGTCCATAGTTACCTTTGTGTGTTTGTATGTTCAAGAGAGAGAGATGGACAGTAAATAGATCTACGGGATATGTTATGAGGCGTGAAATCATGTTTCTAATGAGATTTTTTGTTAATGGCAGTCAGCCTTCCTGGATGCTAAGCATTAATGCAATATCCATTAGTGCAGCTAAACCTCCCTCCACTCCACTTTTCCAAATGGGTTTCACTTTGTACCTAGTTTAGCATTTATATTTGATACAAGGTTCAAGAAGTAATCTACACGTTAAATGAAGGATATATGAATGTTCTAAGAAAAATACAAGTTAAGATTCTACTATAACATCATTCACAAACCAAACATGAAAACATGATTAAATTTGCCACATTAAGTATCACTGGAAGCCTTTTCATCAATTTTTCTACTCTGTGGATTAGGTCTGTTTTCCGTCTCTCATACTATGTCACCTCTGAAGTCTTTGCATATCTTGCACTTCCCAAGCTGAATGCATATCTGTAATTAGAAAGCATGATCTTGATTTTTAAATGGGGAAGTGATCCTTCCTATGTCATCCACTTCTGAAGGGCGGGTTTTGTATCTTTATGTTTACCATGGAAAACAACAGCTGAACAGGGAAATCTCAGTGCAAGCATCCTGAAAAGAGAGAAGAGGTAGCACTGTCTGTGGGACAACTGTTTGCTTCCTTCCTCCCTCTTCACTTCCACTTCTTCTTGTCCCTGAGATGTCTTTGAACTTAAAGCTAAAAAAGTAAAAAGAAAACAAAAGGATGTGCTAGAAATAAGATGATTTGTACAACAGTGCAGAGCCTTTGAGTTAATCTTGATTTTTTGCAGTTTTTAGGCAGACTCCTAATTTGTGTAATATAAACCCAGGAATGGTTATGATTGTTGTGCATTTATTGTGATTGTTAGGAATTTGGGTGGTTGGGTTTTTTTCTAGCAGAGTAGTTTTGTTTGCTGCCATTCATGATTGGGGTTTTACGGGAAGGTCGAACTTCACTTTTTAATGAGAAGCAAATGAAAGATCACATGACCCAACAGTAATCATCAACAAACATAGAGATAGAGTCCTCCATCCCACAGATGGAGGTGAAATACTGGTCCATGGGTTCACAGGCATGTTTGAGGTCATCTACAGTTAACAACACAGGTGAAACTTTCTTCCCCTTTGCTTATCCATTTATGATGGATAAAAACAAAATAGCAGAGAGTCACAAGTATAGACAATAGGATGGCAGATGTTTTCAATCAAGAAAGAGTGTAGCTAAGAAATACAAATGTTTCTGGAACCAAATATTTTTCCTCAGAAAGACAGACAGACATCTGTAGCTTGTTTGAAGATGTCAGTCTCTCAAGTCTGTTAGATGCTTTTGAAAAGTGCCTGTTTCGTGCTGTTAATGTTCCAGAGCAAACCGCTCCACCGAAGACACTAACTGAGGGCACTCTGAAATGAGGCAAAAGGGAATGCATTAAAATTAGAGGAGCTCAGCTATAATTTAAAGTGGCAGCTGTTGTCCGCTAAGTCCACAACTTGAACGTTACTTTAAAAGGTGTGCTTGTATTTAATTTCTTTTGATTTTTTTAATTACATTTTTTTAAACGAACATTATTTTCCCTTGAGTATAATGTATTCTGTCAGCAAAATCAGAAACCTTTACGTGTTCTATCACATAACCAGGTCTTTAGCATAAATGCTGGGAAAACTGAAAGCCTTTTCTCTGAGTGCAGCTTAGGTTATCTTAAATCCCATTCTGTCTGATGCTAATCCTTTTAAAATTTCCAATGCGATTATGATTCATTTGTCATTGCTAGATGTCATTTTGTTAACACTTTACAAAGTCAGGGCAGGATGCGAAACCAGCAAGTTGTTTTCTTTGTTATTGTATTGCTCTGAAAAAGAGAAAAACTAACCAGATCTTTGTTTCTAGTGTGAAATACTCCCCTTAGCTTGAGAGGACATGTGCAAAGCCTCTGCTCTGAATGCCTTGTTATAATCAAGTTACAAAATGGAGGAAAATGGTATTAGAGAAAGATTTTTGAGAAACCTAACTCCAGTGGTGCAGAACATACACTTGTTAATGTCTGCTCTCTCTCATGAAGTCAGTGGGAATCTTTAATGGGAGTTACTGCCGGGCTGTATGGTTTTTTAATGCACTAGCAGATATAATTTCCCATCCAGTCATCTGCACAGTTGTGGTTGGTACACCATAAAGGCTGAAGGCCAAATCCTGCTGTCATTGCACACAGCAGCCCTACTTCAGCAGGGATCATAAACATGTACTTATGTTACATGAGTTACTTGCACAATGTTGAGGTTTTTGCTGAAGAGAAATGGGAGAGGGTAGGCTTTCCTTCTGCTCGTTGGTCACAGCCTTTGCTTTTCCAATGACTTAATCAGAAGCATCGTATATTTACATGCTGTAGAATGTGGGCTGGGAAAGATTTTTATGAATTTAGACCTGCCTAAGAAAGCATCAACCATTCTAATTTTAGACAAGTTGCATTCCATATCCATCTGTTTAGTGGATCAGTCTGATGTTTACTGTTTAGTAAATTACATTTGGTCTTTTTTTTTAAGTTTCTTTGAGGGCAGCGCCTGCCGTCAGCTAGTGTAAAATAGTGCCAGGGACTTCCAGACGTACCCTTAGGGCCAAACTGTGCTAGCTTCACATACTAGAGTCCCATGAAAAGCAATGAAAGCTGAACTGGGCACATGAACTGCAAACCCACCGACGTCCAGTTACATGTCCTGGCTCATTTCATAGAGATTGATGACTTCCTGGGGAAAAAAAAAAAAAAAAAAAAAAAAAAAACCAAAACCCAAACCAAACACATGGTGCCAATTCACCCCAGTTAAAAATGTATTGAAGTCAAGGAAATTATATTAGACATGACTGCAGTCTGCCAAATCCAGTCCTGTGCATAGGCAGAACTCCAAGGGCAAGTAGCAGGAGTTGCCATTATGGAGTTTGCAGACCGAAGCCTACGTAAAGAACTATGACAAAATGTCAACTTTGTGTAAACTCTCCTGGTGGGTCTGGATAAAGGTTTTTAAGAAATCTTCGTTGGAACACACCAGAGAATAATAAACTTGCACCTTGATAGAATAGCTTTAGTTGTATATACTCTATGTAAATTTTAAACCAGAGGATACGCGTCATTCCTTGTACATACCTGACTAGAATGCTGGCAGTGCTGTGCACTGCTGTTTAGGAGATCCAGGTTCTCCAGTCTTAGATTTCCAACTGTAAAGGCTGCAGGAGACTGCTTGGGACCAGCCAAAACATAGGATGGATAGATGCTCACCACCCACTGCTTAGAAGTGAAGGAGCAGGAATTGGAACAGATGTTGGCTATGGAGAAGATTGTTTGCCTCCACCCCTGGCTAAAGGACAAGTGCCTCCTTCGCTGTCATCTCCAACAGAAGTGATTTATGGTCAAAGAGTGTGGAGAACATTCAGAGCCCTATTTAGATCCGTCTTTCATAGGGGTCTGAGCTTATAAGGAACCCACGCTTCTGGTGTAACATGGGAAGGTCCATGAAAAAGCAGTGTGTATATACATCTACCTATCTGTCTGTCTGTTATCTAATATCCCAGTGTTTCTGTATTGAATGGTTTCAGTAACCTGTAAACAAGTGATTGCTCCTGTTGTGTTACCGCTTTGAAATTCTTTGCATGCACTCTGGCATTTAATTCTTTAAGAAAAGAAATTATACATATTATATATATATATATATATTGTAGCTTGCAAAATATTCATGTTGAAGAGCCATGTTTTGTGCAAATTGTACATTTATGTTGTGAGCAATATTGCGATATGAACTTTTATTAGTTGTTGGCATTAAAACATGTTTTTATTGATAGTAAATTGGTCACATTATTTTTGAGTGTAGGTACGTATCCCAAGCTTTCAAACTCAGGCATTAGATCAACTACTGAAGGAGACTTTCTCTGTGCGGTAGAAGTAGCACAGGCTTTGAGTAAATAGGCAGGTATGCAGGTCCCATTCTGTTTAATGTAAGTTGCAAGGCTGATTCTTCATGCAGTCCTTCAGGCCAATACTTCTCTTTTGTCAGTGCTGGAATTCGTGTTTGGTATGAGGATGCTGTTGCCCTCATCTATAATAGAACTAAAACCCCAACCTTGCAAAACGAAGTGCTTAACTCCTACTGCCCTCTGTCTCCGCAGGTGCTTCAATATAAATACAATGAGGACTTAAGAAACTTCCAATTTCCTGCCAGATAGCCAATGTTCTGTTTTCAAATGTTCATGCTACATAGTTTTCAATTTAGGGGCTAGATAAAAGTGTAATACCACTATGGCTTTAGGAAAGCTACAGTGTTTGGAGTTTGACCTTGAAACTTTTACCTGATTTCTGAACATCATTAGTGGTATTGTTTGCTCAATGTTTACCTCTGAGAAATGTATGCTATTGATTTAAATGTTTAATATATTGACTGCCTTTTTTGTATATTTGTTATCATAAAGGTTTGGTTTAAATGCTAACAATTGTGGTCTATTTTCAGACTTTAAATAACATACGGTTCTGTATTTGGAAGGCAAACTTATTAATGAATATAGCAATTTGGTATTTTATTCCTATTTTATACAGCTGCCCCCATAGGTTATTATCGGATGGCAATGAATATTGCTGAACAGCAGGTGGAACTCCTTTGAGCGTGTTTATGAGCCATCTCTGTTCAATAAAAATTCCATTGTTTTCTAGTCTAGGAAATGGCTGCTGTCAGTGGTTTTTTGTTGTGTCTTGTTGTTGTTCTCCTCTTCAGGTGTTTCTCAATATACTTCAGACAGCAGCAGGACTGGACTTCTCCCAGGAACCATCTCCCAGAAAACACATGCTTGGGATTGTACATCTGGAAGTCCTGCTGCTGTTTCCCCCGTACGCTGCTCTCAGTATGGTTGATGTGTGTGTGAAGAAGTGTCACAGGGTCTATTCTGAAAAGCTTTTTTCTGAGCCCTGATCTGGCAAAAAATGGGCACATATGACCCAGGAATGGAGCTCTGTGGTGCTTAAAATTAAGCATCTGCAAATGTGTTGTAGCCAGATGGTTTGGATGCATGAAGACCTGAAAGGCTGGAGGCTTGCCTCCTGACACAACATTGCTGCAAGTGCATACAAATAAGTTGCAAATGGGTATCCCAAAGAGAAGTCAGAAGTAAATAGAGGGAACTGATTAACTTTGGTATGAGTGTAAAAGTCGGGCTTTGACAAGTATTTTTATTTTAGGGGTTTATTTTTACTTTTTAATTTTTAAATTAATTTACAATGTTTTCTGTTTCGTACATTTTAGTGGATTTGGAGTCAAGTCCTTTCTTCATAATGTACTGGATTATTAGGAAACAGGTTGGTTCAGGAAGCAAAATGTGGTAACATCCTTTCAAGTGCGGTCTATGTGTGAGTCGTGGGAGTGAGACAGTGCTCGCACCAGACTGGGTGACTGTCCAGACCAGGATCATGGTTCTGTCAGGTGCCTTTGGGCTCTGCAAGCTCGGCTGTCCAGGAGCAGAGTTTGAAAAGCAGCTCATAGGGAACCCTGCAGTTGCCAAAATTTTGTAAGAGATGTGGGCCCCCTTGCCTGCCTCCCCAGGATCCAGAAAAAAACAAAGCAAGCTTCACGTGTAGTGAACTGGGCTGATCTGTCTCCTTTCCCAACCAGTGATATTGCAACAATTTAAAAACATTATTTCTGGGCATCTGAGTCGACTGCTCACTGAGAAAAACAAGGTAGTTCAGCTGTCCTCTGGATTCTGTGTAAACTCAGCTATGCTTTTGCTACATTCAGTTCCCATTTTTTTGAGGGTTTCTGGACAATCTTGACATGTATGGACTGAGGGCTATGGCACACGGTCACTGAGCTAATTAAGGTTTAGGACAGCCTTGCCCACTGCTCTGTTGTCTCCTCTACAGGGCAGAAAGGGGCAGCAATGTCTAAACCTCCACTGCTACATACTAGGGCTTACCTAGAGGAGTCTCAGGTTTTGTCCTGAGGCAAAAGCACTGTCAGAAGTGCTTGACGTAGGTCTGCTGGTGGAATCAGTAGCAGAGGCATCTGTGTAGCATAAAAAAGATAATTGTAAGTCTCAGTTTGACTGCCTAGAAAGCAACTGTAACATCTAAACCACTCAGAAATAATAGGGTTTTTTTTTAAACTGCATAGTGGCTTATATAGGCATATTTCTAGGTGTGTAGCAGTATCAGCCAAATTTTTTCCATGTCAACAGAGCCTTATATTTTAATGGACACTTCTGCAGTGGCTTTCATTTTGTCTAATGAATGTTTCAAGGAAAATGTTGTTCCGAAGTAGGTGTGTGGGCTGGCTATCTCTAAGCTTTGCTATGAAGATGTAAGACTACAAGGTAAATGACGTCTGAGAACCTGTGCACATATCCTGGCAGGCTGCCATCCCCAGCACAACCCTACTGCCTGGCTACCTTCCTAGAGTTTAGCAGCCCCTCTGCTCTACAAGCCCAGTGGCTTGTGTAAGAAGTTGGGGTCTTCTCCTGGAATAACAAATATTTCAGGCAACCAGTACTGAGCAATATACTTCGACACGGAGGAAACAAAGATGTGCCACCATTGAGACAAATACTGGCCCTAATGTCTCCCATCGCTCCCACGGTGCTGGAGGGGTGAGAGTTCTCAGGTGTCTTGGTGTGTCCAGCTGCCCTCAGAGGCATGATGGGAGCCCTGCCACACACGCGTGTGCCACTTCTCCCGGTGCTCACCCAAGTGTACGCTGACACTGTGGACCTCTGGTTGGCAAAGCCTGGAGCTGGAGGCCATAGTGACATCTGGGGAACGCACACAGACCCCACTTCCCGCCTGCTGTGAGAACAAGCGTTACGGGGCAGAACTCACATAACCTGGCTGAGTCCCAGCACATGGAGCACTGCCAGTTGTTTTTTTTCCCATACCCATATGTTTACTGACTTTCCTTTACTAGTAAATCCCTAGCATGTTGTATTGTTCTACGCTTCTTTTCAATTTCCTTCATTCTCTCTGTGTAAGTTGGCCAAGAATGGCTTGCGAGGTCCTTGACTGTGTCCTACCTTCATGTGCATCTTGGTTCTTCCTCTGCCAGACGCTTCTTTTCCTCTCAACTCACTACTTCTGGATTTCTACCAATGCATTTAAAGTTGTTTTTCTCTATTTGCTGTATGTGTCAAACGTGACTGTTCTTCATATCCAGCCATCTTTTCTCCAGCTTGCTGAGAGGGCACTGACAATATTTCTTTCTCTTCCTTTATGTTGGTTCCAGCACTATCTGACAGCAGTCATTGCAGGGATGATGGGACTCTCACTCCCAAGCTCTCAGCACACATTTTTGTGGAAGCAGCTGCTCCATAAGTACACCTCTCTGCCCTGGTAACACATTCACTATATTCCAAGGATTTAATGTCTTTAATGCCTATCTCGTTCACATTGAGATCATTCTTCTTACTAGACACAGGTAAAAGATAAGTGACAGATCTAGTGTATTCCATAAAGTTAAGCAAAGAGCACCAAAAGCAACACCTAGGATCTGGGAGAATAAGCCTTAGCGCAAGAATGTTTTATCTTTTAAAGTGAGGAGGTTGGTGCTCTCCCAGAGAACTCCTTAAGGAGATCATGGATGAAAGAAAACCACAGCAGCCTTGTTTCAAGTACCTGAAAACTTAACTTTATGCCTAGCTATTGGTTCAAGAGTTCTTCCCTCCAGGCTATGTTGCTGTGTGCAAATAGGGTATGTAGTCTCCCTTGACAAGATGGTGCCCTACTGAGGTCTGATCTTCCTTTGGTTTCCTCCCACTATTCATGCTCTGTATTTCACAGGAACACACAGGGAATGCAAATAGAGAATCAAAAGGTAACCTTGAGGACTTTTATGGCTGCCCTTGGTGTTTCAAAGCCACTCCTAAGTACTCCTTTATTTCTTCCCTAAGTTAGAGAATTTCTTGATGTTGTGACTTTGCTTTTAGCTGTTCAGCATCTCTGGGACTGCAACACTAATATTTTGCAGCTCATTTGAGAAAAGAGAAATTTTTTTTTGAGTAAGATGCCATGCTAGTGTAACAGTCCCTTTCCCCTCTTCTGATCTGAAGAGGTCAGCTGAACCACAGCCATCAGCCTGCAGCATAACTTCTCTCAAAGCACATAAAATTCCCTTTGTTTCTTGCTTACAGCCTGCATGATTTGCAGTATGAACCTTTTCATGGCCTTGTAGTACCTTCCAGCTGTCATATTAGAAATGTTTACAGCGTCTCTGACAGTTTCATGTTTTGAGGTATATCAAGGTCCCTGCAGAGCCTTGGACACTGGAGCTCTTCAAGTTTTCAAAGAGTTATTGGAGAGCCTGCTGGCACCAGCTGCTTCAACATCACTCCTTCATCAACCAGCTCTCTTCCTTCTTCCACCCTTACTTAATGTGAAGAATAATACCATAGCTCTCTGGGCACCTTGTCACACCCCCTAAAAAAGAAGCTGTACAAAAACACACTTCCTGTTGATGGGAACTATCCGGCACTTGCATCCTCAGGTGAAAAGCAGTAGGTCAGGAGGCTCAAGTGCAGATTCAGAAACAGGGTCAATGTTTTAGTGCTTTTCACTTCAGACAGGCGTAAGTTTCTGACACCAGAATCAGTGACGAAACTGAAACAAAGAAAATCACTACTGTCAAGTCTTGCCTCACTTTGTGGAGGTCCATCAGGATAAAAAGAAACTCGGCTCTGCTCATCAGAGGATTAAGAAATGGGTCTAAGAGGGATTCCAGGCACAAAACAGCTCTGGAGGAGAAATACTGCTGTGCCTCATTGATTTCTGATGGGAGTGTATGTGTGTGTAATGAAGCCTTTACATTTTAGAAGCTCATTTTTAGTAAAGGCCCAAGGCCAGTCCAGAACAGACTGTGGCATGAGAATGTTTGACGACAATTCTTCGTGTCACAGACTTTTTATTTCCATAGGGTCTGAACTTGGTCCTTGCACCCTTCCTGAGACAGCCATTCGTGTGCTTGTCTCCTGTTGCACGTATCCATCTTCATGGACATTTCTTACACCTAGCAGAGATTGAAAGAGACTTCTGTCAGCTATACAGTCTTGTTCCTGATTAGGACAACTCTTTGAGTTCATCCCAAAATTCTTCCAGTGATTGTGTCAGAATTCAATCCAAATTAAAAAATGAACATCTGCTTGCTTTCCCAAGCCTCACACCTCTGTGGTTGAGTCATCTTTGGACACTACTTAGAAGACCATTTTTTTACTAGTGTGTTACGACCTATGAGTCGTCCTGCTGGTTCCTTGGGGTGAGTGGGCTGTACTGTGCTAGATCTCAGTTCCTATCAGTTACTATTTCAGATGTCTGCAGGGAGCTTCCTGCCTGGGGCACCACTCTTTCAACCCCATCTCTGTGATTGTCAAGGCACTGTGGAGCAATTATATATTTAACAGAACTGTCTTTCTTTTCTTAAGAAGACCCTGAGACCCAGCTCCACATCCCTAGCACATGTATGATGGAGAGAAGTATTGGAATCACTCAGCATTTATGGACTGAGTCTCAAAAGAGAAGAAAAATTTTTATTACTAACTGCAGGTCTCTACGCTGTAAAATCCATATGCACAGTTGCTACCTATTTTCCTTCCTTCCTCCTTCTTCAAGTCTCTTTTTTTTGGTACTTCTGTTGTTGAGCCTCACCACAGTACACTGCTATTTTGTGATTGTGTATATGGTGGGTGGGAAGGTAGAGCATGTGTGCCCCCTCTGGGTATTGCTTCGGTAAAAACAAGTCTGGCTCAAGCATTTGTTGTGCAAGCCTCCATGCTGTAAATGTACACATCTGCAAAAAAACCCAAACATATCCAGGAACCACAGCCACTGAAAAGTAATCTTGCTTTCCTGCTCTTGGCTGCATAACACTCCCCTCTGCCTGTCCTTTGGGAATAGCACTGCTTATACAAAACTTCCCTCAGAATCTGGAGGAAGACTGACAGTCAAACTGTAGTGTGGGAGGACAAGAAGGATTTCTTGAACACCATAAGAGAAGGTGACCAGCAAAGCAAATAGTAACAGGCCAGCAAAAAGGCAAGCATACCAAAATGCAAGGTTGGTAATTATCTAGACCCCAGGTAGGATGCCTGTGCTACAGGGTACTACAAGGAATAGCTAGAAAGATACAGCTATTGCCTTGCTATGTTTGTGTCTACGTTAAAACAAAATGCAACAAATGACTGAAATGAACAAGGTAGTAAAGAGGTAGTAATATTTTGATAAGTCCTTATTTCTCTCTCATGCCAGAACCACAGAAGAATCAGGATAAAAATAATGAAAATGCTACATTGGTGCTGTCTAGTGACATGTGGATGAAATAATGTAGCCATCCTATCTGCCAAGCTGAGGTTCGGTTGCCAAGTCCTTGAGCTTTACCACAAGAAATGCTCCTTCCCCTAACCTCAGCTTCCCATCTGTGTAATTTGCAGTTATCCCCCAAATTAAGATTTCAGTGATGGAAACAGCAGTGATTTCTACATTTTAGTAAAAGACTACCTTCCTGTATGTTCCAGCTGACATTTTATCCATTTTCTCCGATTTAATGAGTTATGTATAGAGTATAGAGTGCTGACATTTGGGAGGGCAAAAGCAGCACCTCCTGTGAAGATGCCAGTCCCTCACAACTTCCTGCAACTCCCTCTCGCCATTGACTCTGTGCACTGGTTTCTTTTCCTTGGATAAATTTTAGATATCAGTAACAAAACATTTTTTCTCAACCTTTAATTTTTGTGAATTGCTGCTGGGATATTTCAGAGCCAAAGTGGAAGTGAACATCAGCAGGGCAGGTCTCTCCCTGCAAGCAGAGGAAGCTGTGATCCAGTGCGGAAAGCAAAGGACTTGAAGAAACCGGAGCCAGCAGTGTGCCCAGGTGGCCAAAAAGTCGAACAGCACCCTGGCCTGTATCAACAATAGTGTGGCCAGCAGGAGTAGGGAAGTGATTGTCCCCCTGTTCTTGGCGCTGGTGAGGCCGCACCTCGAATCCTGTGTGCGGTTTTGGGCCCCTCACCACAAGAAGGACAAGGACACTGAGGCGCTGGAGCATGTCCAGAGAAGGGCAATGAAGCTGGTGAAGGGTCTGGAGAACAGGTCTGGTGAGGAGCGGCTGAGGGAACAGGGGTTGTTCAATCTGGAGAAGAGGAGGCTGAGGGGAGACCTTATCGCTCTCTACAACTGCCTGAAAGGAGGTTGTAGGGAGGTGGGGTCGGCCTTGTCTCCCAAGTAACAAGCGATGGGACAAGTGGAAATGGCCTCAAGCTGCGCCAGGGGAGGTTTAGATTTGACATCAGGACAGATTTCTTTGCTGAAAGAGTGGTCCAACATAGGAACAGGCTGCCCAGGGAAGTGGTGGAGTCATCATCCCTGGAGGTGTTCAAAAACGTGTCGATGTGGCACTTCGGGACATGGTTTAGTGGGGGTGTCGGGTTGACAGTTGGACTTGATGACCTCAGAGGTCTTTTCCAACCTTAACGGCTCTACGATATTATGGGACAGCACGTTGCTTCACCTGAGCACCCAGGAGGAGCAGTTGCAGGAGGACCCATTACACGGCGAAGCAAGAACTTCTGTTACCAAACGGGTCTCGGGGCTCTAGCTGGTCCCAGCCCCGGCTGAAGACAGCCGGGGTGCCCAGTGCCACAGCCCGGGCTGGTGAAGAAAAGCAACTCGGCGCCCTTTCCGCAATCGATTTTACGAACACCAGAGCAGCCGCTGCCGAAGGCAGTCGCCCTCCCAGCCAGCCCAGTCAGGAACGGAGCGCTCTCATTCCTCGGCCGAGGGGGCAGCCCCCGCCCGCCCGCCCGCCCGCCTTCCTGCCCGCCTGCCTTCCTGCCCGCCTTCCTGCCCGCCTGCCTTCCTGCCCGCCTTCCCTTCACCGCCCCGCAGGCCCCGCCCCGCCGAAGGCCAACCGCCTCTTCTTCCCCCCGTAGCCACGCCCCTCCCCTCCTTCCGGGCTTTGCCGGCGCTCGGAGATGACCTCACGCGCCCCTGTCTCCGCCTCTTCCGTTTTTCCCCACCGTTGCAGGCGGTGCCTGCATCAGCTACGTCACTCGGGGCGCGCCGGCGCCGGTCGCACGTGCCGGACCGCACCGGGCCGCGCCGCCGCCGCCGCCATGAGCTGCCCCGTGACGTGCGCCGCCTGGGTGCGCTGCGGCGTTGCCAAGGAAACGCCGGACAAGGTGGGTGCGGGGAGCCGGGCTGAGGGACCCCCGCGGCCCCCCGCCGCCCGCCCTGACCCCTCTCTGTGTCCGCCCCGCAGGTGCAGCTCAGCGAGGAGGAGCTGAACCGCCTCATCGAGGAGGCCCAGGACAGGCTGGGGTGAGCCGGGGGAGCGGGGCCGGGCCGGGCCGGGTGGGTCGCGTCGCGTCTCCCGGGCTGTGCTGGAGCCGGGGTTGGAGCCTCGCCGCTGACAGGGCTGTGGAGGGGAGGGGGCGGCCCGGGGAGAGCTCGGGGCGGCTCGCTGGAGGCCCGGTCTGGGAAACAGCAGCAGCAGCAGCGAGCAATGGAGATGGGCACCAGCGAGTTCCTCCTGAGGCGGCTCTGTCCAGTGAGCCTGGCGTCCCGGAGGGTCGTTTGTCCCGAAAGCGGAAGGAGGAACCTCGGACGGGGTGTGTGCTGCCTTCGTCGTGGGTGCGACAACGTGGGTCGTGTGCCCATGGGGTTCTTCAGTGGTCAGCCGTGTGCCGTCAGGCTAGCTGAGCCTTCGGGTGGGGTCTGCAGAGACCCGCTCGGGGCCCGATCCTCGCTGGAATCGCAGTTCCCGCCCCGCCTACAGAGAGGAACTAAGAAGTTTGGTTTGTAACCACGGGTGCTTTGGAGCTTGTGGCAAACCGAGGTGGAAGTCCCAAACTTTACTGTGAAAAAGCGAATGTTGAGGGTGAGACGTTGCACCTGAGCAAGTCTGGAGGCCACGGCAGAGCTCAGAATGACTCGGTATTTGTGCTTGGGCAAAACATCGCTCAGGGTGTGGTTATGGTTCACGTATGAAACTGGAAACAGCGCAGCTCTCTGCTCGGCACCGAGAGCCCTTGTAGTTGTGTTAAGTTTTGTCACTCTGCTTTTAAGAAAACAGTAAATCTACTTAGGAAAAGAAAGTGACAGATTTAGGAAACAATCTATGGAAGACAGTAAAGGAATGGCTCCCTTTTGTCTAAAAAAAGATTAGGGAATGAGGTCTTAGTTTTCTGGCCTTTTTTCAGTTAGATCTGTTCACAGGTTTAGACTTCTGATTCTGTTGCAGCTACGCAGGGCGTGTGGTTGTAGCACAGGGCGTGTGGTTGGCCAGGTACTGTAGGGAGCTTTTGTAGTGAAGTGGGTATTGTCCACCAAATTCCTGTTAGCTGGATCTGTGACTCTATTGCTGAACAGACTGTTTTGTCCCAGAATGGGTTTTGTTCTGATTTTGGCTTTTAGTGGTTCCAAAATAATCTTAAACTTTTGGAAGAGTCTTACTTTATGTTAGTTTCTTACCCAGTTAGGTTTAATGTTTGTGTTGTCTGTGGTGTTACTTGTTTCTCCTTTATGCATGTGAACTTCTGGGGTTTTTGAGTGGATTCCTTTCTTTTGCAGTTTCAAAAACATGGAAAGATTTGAGTTTGTTATTCCATTCTGAAGTTTAAGAGAATGTATTTTAAATACCATCTGTAACAACCAAAGGTGTTTTGATCTCTTTATAACAGCTGGTACTTTGTAGAATTTGTTACAACATCAGTCACTTTTTTTCCTGTGCAAAGATCACAAATCAGACTTAGATTTAGAGTCTCTAATTACCTCGTTATCAGTTTTTACCCAAGGAAAAACTGATCAGTGAAACATTTATTTTAGTGAACCAATTATAAAAATAAGTTTCTGATATTTGATTTTGAAATCGTGTCTGTGAGAACTGTCTCGGCTCATTGCCTGGGAATTTTGCTTGCAGAAGGACAGAAGTACAGTGTTTTCAGTAGGGATGAGTTCTTGTGGAACGTGCTCCATTGAGACATCTCTGTTAGGTCCTCGTCCAGTGTTGAATGTACACTTCCTTCTCCTGAATTCCTTCCATACAGAATTGTTGCCATGGAAGTTCCAAGTTTTCTAGATGTTGCATAGTTTACCCGGTAAGAAGTAACCTGCAGTGTGTTCCTACCTAGTGAATTTTATGTTGTTTTTTCTTCTAATGGAAGTATGGGAAGTATGAGGGAATAAGGTCTTAAAAATCTTGAAGAAATGCAAGAGTCATCACACATGACAGGGCCTGGGCCGGGGGGAGGGGGGAAGGAATGTACAGATGTGAATGCACAGAAGTGAGGTTGAGAGCATTGTATCCACAAAAAAAGGGTAAGAGAAAGGGAATTAGACACACGGTTTAGCGCTGTCGAGGAAAATTTGTGCCACATTTTGTCACGAAAACTTTCAAGGAGAAACTTTCTATGGAAGCCTGAGAATAATCGTGGCTTCTGTTTTGGGAAGAGATAGGAAAGGGGTGAATGGATTTCCAAATTATTGGCATAAAGACTTGAAATCTGTGTGAACAGCCAGGATTGTGTGCTGAAATCGTGTTAGCAGTCCCCTCGGCAATTACCTGGCAGCGGAATGCCTGTCACAGTTTCTCAGGGGTGTGTATCTTTAACAGGGATGGCGCTGATGGTACCGATGAAGGCCAGCTGGCACGTGGCACAAATGTCGCCGTTCCTGGCGGAGCCAAGTCTTCTCATAAAAATGAAGACCTGTCTGATAATGAACTGGATGAATATGATTTGGAAAATTACGATGAAGAGGAATACACAGGTAAGAAAAATTTAAGTGTCAGTGTAAGTGAAGAACCTTTTCACCACTTGTTGTGCTTAAAAAAACCTACATGGTGCTGTGTTTCAAATGCTGGAAATTCACATTTTTAATTATTTGCTTGACACTGTCGTTTAGTGAATGAAACAATTCAGCATCCCCCTGCCCTGACACTAGAACCGAGAAGCAGGGTTGGAAAGATTGTCACTCCCCCCTGCTGCCGTGCTGGAGCAGAGCAGCAGAAGTCCCTGAAAGCACTAAGCAATTGAGCTTACTGAGGTTCTGATGTTTGGAACTTGAAAGTCTGTTTAGCCCGCTCCTGATACAGCAATACAGCTGTTGGTACAGGAGTTTCTCACTTCAGCTGTCATTGACATGTATAAAATGTTCTGAAATTCCCATCTAGGTGATCTAAAACTTGGAGACTCTTTGGCTACTTTGGCAGTATATGGGAGTAACGATCATGATCCTTACATCACTCTAAAAAGCACTGTAAGTACTATAAAAACATTGAATGTCTTAAACAGCGTAGACTTAAAAATCAGTTACGTTTTCCACGCTGCCTTAGGGAGTGTAAGTGCCTGCGGTCCTTTTCCAAAGGTGTGCCAGATTTTTGATCAGACAGAACTCTTTTCCTCTAAGTTTGCTTGGTGCAATCCCCTCTACCTGTGCTTTTTACCGTTAAAGTCAGATGTTAAGGCAAACTGGCTCATTATTTAAATTTAAAAAAAAAAACATATTAAACTCTGTACGTCGAGTGGTTTGTCACATATCTAATCAGACACAGAAAATGCTTGAAGAAATAATAATCTCAGGCCACTAATGACCCGAATTAGAAAACTTCCCAGACTCACACCTCCCACCAGTTTGTGGAAGAAACCAAACTGAGGTGGACTTGGGCTAGGTGTCAAATTGGGGGTGAGGCATGAGGAAATAAGTCCCCGTTCAGCATATATGCACAGCATACTGTGAAGTTGACTGCTTCTGCCTGTATTAATTTCCACCAAGTATCAGATGAGTAACATCTCTGCCAGGAGCTGGCTTTGTAGGAGCTTTGTAGGGGGTGAAGATGTCTCTGACTGTAGTCTGACACAAGCCAACTGTGTCAACAGTGCTGTCCTGTTTGTCTTTTTCTGGTGAACAGGGACGCAGCCTGCAAGGCACGAGGCAATCCTTCTGCTCCATTTAACATTGGTGTTGCCTTAGCTAGGATGTTGGGTGCCTCTTCAGAAAAGCTAAGGAGAGATTCCAGAGGATGTCCCACAGTTTCATCGAGAAGGATAGATTGCAATTTGTGATTGACTTAATTTACATGGAGAGATTACGGAAATCAGTTAGAAGGTGAAGTTGTGTGAGAAGTGACAACATGATCTAGAGAGCAGCCAGGAGAGACTGTGATCATCTAGGGCAGGGTGATGGAGTAGATGAGTTTTGGTGACCTCTTCTAAGCATAAAGATGCTGAGATTTTTCTGGGTGCTGTCTTTCCCATACTATTTTGGATTCTTTACAAAGCCGGTAAGATTGGAAGAAAAGAGCAGCTGTAGGTTTCTACCACAGCGTCTAGTTTGTGTGTCAGGGGACTTTGTCAACATGTGTCATCTCAGACAGGGAGTTGTTATGGTGACTTCACGTAACAAAGCTCCAAGAAGAAGGCATAAGTGTTATCTTTAAAATGTATTCGCTTGCTATGTGCACTTTGGGGCACTGTATGTTTTGTCTGTCTTCCACTGACTGGTTCATGATTTTTCTTGCTCTTGTGTACCAGTAGAGGAGAGAAATACTTTGAAAATTATTTTTATAGTCAAAGGTATTTGCACAGGGGTTCAGAGAGAATGTGAGCTGCACTTATTCCGTGTCAGAAAAGCTACCTTTCTTCCAGACATAGATAAAATGAGCAGGTTTTTCTCAAGCCTTTCTTCCTAGGCTCAAGTCCTTTCCTTAAATTCTGAAAGAGGGTACTTTTTAGTTCTTCAACATGCATTTTATGTTGTCTTTTGGTATTTAGGACTGGTACTGTTGAAGACTAAGTATTATGTAACATTAAGTTGATTAATTCAAAGAATTGCAGTCCTCGATAGAATTCAGATATTTAAAAGATTCTTGAAGTGAACAAAAAAAGAAATTAAAAGCTTGCAACAAGAAGTCCAAAAAGTCTTGTATGTGTTTTATATTTGAAGGATGGTACTCTCTGTGTGTAAGGCTATTGACTTTTATGTACGGTTCTTGGTTTTCCACTAACAAAAATTCTCCAAATGCCTTCCATTCCTCAGTAACAATGAAAATGAGATGAGAGGTTACAGCTGTTCTGGTACAGCTGAATGCCCAGTATAGCTGTAGGCGGTATTTTTCTGGAAATATTTTCCAGAAAGCAGACAATGCTTTAATGCTCTTGGAATTGCTTCCTGGATGTGAGGGACAGTTACAATATGCTTATTGTGTAAAATCTTGTTGCACCGTGTAAATGCTGAAGGCATGAGTGCACAAGGGAAATCAGCTCTGTATGCGGGCTCCTGGTGGTGATTCTGTTTTCAGCTAGGGGCTGCATCATGGTAGCCTCAAAATACAGTTTCATATTTGGTAATGAAACGTACCTTTAAATCCACCTAGGTCCACGTAAACAGTCCTTCAGCCTATATAATAGCTATTCAGTCTCCCCGTGATTGAATCTGGTTCCTGCCTTTCTCTGTTCACCACCATAAGGTGGTTTTAGGCGGGTGGGCAGCAGCGTGTTTTGAGTGTTTTCAGTTATAGTTAAAAATTATTACTGGTTCAACCTTTTGAATGTGTAGTTTTGTGTGTTTATGTGCTTTGCTTAACTTCCGTTGTCCTCTCCTCTTTGCCATTCAGGATCAATATGAACAGGAGGACTTCATGATTAAGCCCAGTGACAATCTTGTCCTTTGTGGCAGAGTCGATAAGGACTACTGTAGTTTGGAGGTCCATGGTAAGTAAGATAGGATGTGTTCCTTACAGTGAACCTAGGGGATATGTCCTGCCGAGCCTGTTCCATATGGCTGTGTAGAAGGGGGAGGGGGTTGGCCTTTGGAAGGTTTGGGTTTTTTCCTCCCCTTCTGCCCTGTGTTTTGCCCTCTTTCCTATGTCATAGTACTTTAGGCACTTTGCAGAACTAGAGTATTTCATGTGGAGTTATTGTTATTTAGAGGATAGTGTGCTTTTTCCAGGCTGTATAGCATTTCCTTTCCTTATTTCATTTCTAATGACACTTAGAAAATACTATGGCATTTTTGTTCTCTGAACATACCGTCTTTCTTCCAAACAGTCTTACTGCCCATATCATGCAAGCTTCCTCTAGTGGTTTGGTTTTTTATTGGGGTTTTTTCTTTCAGCCTTCTCCTTGCTTCTTTAAATGGGCTTTCCACTGTTGGGAGTAGAAAAATCAGCACCTTTATCATCTTAGTTTTTAGAAGAGGTGATCCTTAATAAGGTCTGAATAACACTTGCTCTAGGGATGGCTTTAGTTTTACTGTGTAAAAGATTTGTGTGTTGCAGCAAGGAGTATTACTGAGTGTGCTGAAGTTACCGTATTTTCTTACAGTGGTTCTTTGGGGGAATGTTTCTGGCTACTTCTGCTATGGTACATGTTTCTGCAAGCAGAGTATTCTGTTTTCTTAAAACAGCAAGACCAAAGTGTTTGAAAGCATCTCTTCAGATACCAGCATCTGGCATTTTCTCTGTCTGGAGGTGTTTACAAATTTTATTAACTGTGTTATTTTCCCGATGTAAATTTCTAAAACAATAGCAGAGGCTTCTGCAGTTTATAACGTTGGGTAGCCCTGTCTTAGTTAACTACTAAGGCTTAGTTAACTGAAGACTTCAGTTAGTGTCTGAACATCTGTCACACGCACTTAAAAATGGCACAGTGATTTTGTGTGTGTGATGATACTGTGTTATTAAAATAATTGATATTTGCTCTGCTATTGAGTTAGTAAATTCTTCTGTTATAAGGAGAAAAACAGCTGGCCGAAGGGACTGCTGTGTTTAGTGTATGGTTGTTTTACCAAAACTCTGCCTGTATCTCAGTTACAGCCTGCTGAAGGTGACTTCATCTGACTTCTTCAGCTTCCTCTAGTTTGAAAACTGTTTGTCTCTTGCCTTCATCTTCCCTTCGATTTAATCTGGAATTATTTCTTTTTTTCTTTTTTTTTTTAAATTTTTTAAATTGCTGATTCTGTAAAATTAACATCTAAATCTTCATTAATGTATCCTGATGTAGAATGTGGTGGATACGGAGTATCTATGTTGAAGTGGTCTTACAAACAAGGTAGCATAGTGTGCTAGGAATAAAGCTTTGCTGAACTTGTCACTTCTTTATCTGAGGTACACAGGAGAATGTTTGTTTGGGTTGTGTAATTCTGTGAGGCGTGACGTTGGTACTTGGAGGCTCTGGCCTCTGCGCTAAGACCCTGAACACGCTGCGAATTTGCATTCCAGATCTCCTTGACAATTTAGTGTTTGCCACATCTGCCTTTCGCAGAAGTGAACTGTTTAAGGTTGCTTCCTTTTCCTCTTCACTGATGTCTTATATGTCTTAACAATTCTTTTTCAGTTTATAATCATGAAGAGAACTCATTTTACATACATCATGATATTATCTTGCCTGCTTACCCTCTAAGTGTGGAATGGTTGAATTTTGATCCTAGTCCTGATGAATCAGTAGGTAAAGTACAAAGGATACTGTAAATGTCCAGTTAAATAATTTTTACTTGAAAAATATATAAATGTGATGTTGTCACTAAATAATTTCCTCCAGTGGTACGAACAGGAATAAAACCAAGATACTAAGATGGAAAACTGCATATCAGTATATCAGGTTTTTTGGTTTGGTGATACAGTCACCTTAGTGATGCTGCCATAACAAGTTATTTGACTAAAACACTGGTTTTATTACAAATAATTAAGTTACTGTCAGCTAGGACACCAGAGCGAGCTCTTCTCTAATATGCTTTATTTTCCATTTGGAAATGAGAAGTTGCTTTTGTTCAAACTCATTACGGCCAATGCAATTGATTAACTGTAAAACGCTGCAAAAATCATATATATTTGTGTATTTAGTAACCTTTTTCCTGCATTTTACAGATACTTCTTTTTTTTCACCTTAGTACAGGGAATGTGGTTTTGGTTTTGTTTTCCTTTAAAAAAACCAAACAAAACATGTGGAGCTTCATGCAGCTTCTTTGAACAGTTACTTGTCCTGAAGGGGAAGTGTATTGGAGAGGAAGTAAATGTTTTTCTGGCAATCTCTGCTGTCAGTTGATATTTTTAAATTGCTCCTTGTCAGTTATAAACATCAGATATGTTCAAATAGAAGATTCTGGCACATAAGTCTAAGTTTTACTTAAAGAAATAAACAGCAGCTGGATTGCCAAATACTCTGTTTCGTAGCTAAATAAATATGGTTGCATTTGGGTTTCTGCTTGTAGGAAATTATGTTGCGGTGGGTAACATGACCCCGGTTATTGACGTTTGGGACCTTGATGTAGTAGAATCCTTAGAACCAGTCTTTTCTCTTGGAGACAAGAAAGAGAAAAAGAAGAAAAAGAAAGGAAAGAAAGTAAGTATTACAAAACAGTTTTTCTGGTTGGATGGAGGAAACTTAGAGCAAGGATGATGTCATTATTACTTTTTTCTTACAATGAAAAAATCATAGATAACGTGGTTTAATTCCGTCTGTCATGTTGAGCGATGGTGTTTAGACAGGTTACAGAAGGTAATGCCATGGTCATCTGCAATAGGGTAAAATTGGTATCTTCCTGTGACTTGGAGTTGAAAAGGCATTGAGCGATAAAGGACAAGGCTGACACTAATAAAACATGTTTACTCAGGATTTACCTCTGTTAGCTTTAAGCATCTTTTAAGCTAGCCATCGAGATTGCCTGAGGTGAATGCATAGAGACACACCCGGAGAATGGTTGAGTTTCTTTTAGTGGACTGCAGAGAAAACCTGAGCTACCAAAGAGGAAGACTGAGGTTTAGACTGGGTGCAAAGTTATGTGAGAGGAATCTGACCCTCATTGTAAGCCTGAATGTGCTGTTATGATTTGTCCAAGTTCTTTGGTATGTAGAACAAGTATGGAAGATAACATGAGTTAAGTTTTCTGGATTTTGTGTATAGTAGGTGCTTCAGGAAGTGTGTAAAGACTCCCTAGAGTAAATAGGGAAGGTGAACCCTGGGTATGTAGCTAATCTTTGTGTCCCAAAGGAAGGAGCACTGCAGTGTTAGTCAGCTAAAGAACCACTCTGTGCAATTGTCACAGGGGGGTTATTTCTTGAGCTCTCAGACCTTCTGGTTTTAAAACCAATAGGAAAAATATTCTTGGAAGGGGAATTTGTTTTGTGAAACTTACTTCTGAAAATCACTGAGTTACCAGAATTGCTGTTGAAGATACCATTCATAAATGTTACCTCAATTTGAAATGCTAATTATTCTCTGTATGGGTAATTAAAGCCTGGAATTAAGAACAGGAGAGGAATGGGATGGTTTATGGGTGGTTTCCAATTGCTGTCTCAGTAAACTTTGAAGCTTAACCATTTTAAATTAGAATTTGTAGGAGCTGGCAGTTACAAAGACCTAAAGCTCAGTTGGAAGGAGGGAGAAGGATCTGCCAGAAGTGTTTAGAAAGAAGCTGAAGAAGCTGCACAGTAGCTGGAGACAATGAAATTTCTTCTGCTAGCCTGAAGGGAGTAACCAGTTCTGTAAGCCCACCGGCTGCAAATGGAGCAATCTGAGACCTGGGGTAGGACGCAAGGTGCAGGTACTGCAGAGACAGTTCTGTCAAAAGCCTTGTTGCAGCGAGTGACAGTAATTTAAAACATGAAGTTTTTGTGAAGGTGTTGAGGAATTCGTACTAATGTGTTGTAACGCCTGATTTCCATTGAAGCTGTAATTTTCAAAAGTCTGTTTATGTTGTATCTGCCTACACAGAGTTTATCTTCAGAAGGGACAGTGGAAGGACATACTGATGCTGTGCTTGATCTCTCGTGGAATAAACAAAGCAGGTAAAAGAATACTTGAACAACAATGGATGGCTACAAATTTGCATACTTAATTAAGCAGACATTTTTCACACAAAAATCATATGTAGTATAACATGGAGCTTGAAAGCAATGCTGAAATATATCAATTCTCAAAAATACAAACACTCCCGCTTGGGTTTTTTTAACTAGAAGTCTTGATTTATTTTTTTAAAAACCTATGTATTGTTGCAGATCGCTGTATTTGCAGGTTGTCCAGATGAGGGCAGGGCTAAGGTGGGTCTAAGCCATTTGATAAATCTGTGACGTTGAAGTCCGATGCACAAACTGGAGAAGGGCTGCCCTGATCTGTGCCAATCTGCCAACGGCCTAAAACACCATTTCAACAGACGGATTTATAGAAGGAAGTCCTTGCTGTGCTGTTTTTTTTTTTGACTCTGGCTTTTGCTCCAGAGCTGTGAACAGAAAAGAGAGTGTCAAAGCCCTAGTAGCACAGTTACAGAAATACCTCTGACATCTGAGTTATCCTAGGCAGAGGGAGTTCCCTGTTGCCTGCATGAACTAGCAACAAAGTGCTGCTCTTGAACCAGCGCAAAGCTGGCCCTTCTTGGGGGAGAGGTCAAGGACAATGTGCTGACTGAAGTAAAGACGCTGCTGGTTTTTATCGCCTACGTGGTTGTTAACGGTTCGACTGCCAGAGGATCCTCAGCATGGGCCTTGAAATGGTTCCAGTCAGACACAGGCTGATTTTTTTTTTTTTTAGTGGTGTGTGGGTTGGTTTTTTTTTTTTGCTGCTGTCATAAATGCCTCTGAAGATACACACAGTCAACTCCACATATTCCTGATGAGCAGGTGTAAGGCTTCACTTGTAGTGCTTCGTTATCTAAATAGTGAAGAAGGAAACACATAGACGTAGAGTAAAAGTGCATAAATTGCACTCTTACTTTACAGTGTGCTGTCTGTTGTTCTTAAATTACACATATATGCACAGAGTGTGGTAGTGATTATTCCATCAGTCTTACAAAAAAGTAGCTTTCAAGTACCTGGAAATGGTTGTCTGGTGAGAATATAGAGACAAGTCACAAAAATTGTGGCTCCACTAGTAATAGTCTGGAATGCGTAATTCTGTAATGTGCCGAGTTATGAACTCATTGATACTGGTAGATCTTTCAGGAAATAAAAACAACCTTGAAGAGGGAAGTTTATGGGCAAAGCAAGGAACTCCTTGAAGCAGCTTATATTTAAATGTTTTTTTTTTTAAGCAAGACTTGCTGTGACAGCTCTCTATAAATAACTTTCTGCCTGTAGGTCATCATGGTGTTACTGTAAAATGTTCTCATAGCCTTCACTATGCATTTTCTTAGCTTTGTCTTGTAACATTGTTTGGGAGAACAGTGTTTCCAGGAGAGTGTTAGCTCTTTCAGTCAGAAACAGTTGGTTAATATAAAAAGAAAAAGGTGAAGAGGGAGCAGTTTCAATCAGAAACAGCATGTTGAGGTAATAGATACGTTTTTAAGAGCAATGGAGCAGTGGTACTGTGTATTTGACAGGCCTTTGGGAATGTTTTGGGTTTTTTCTGATTATCTTCTAAACTGGGCTGTTAACACAGTTGGTCAAACTTAAGTTGAAATGTGGGGTCTGTAAACTAGTTAAAATGTTAGTGGTTCCTTTCAGCATTCTATGAAGGATGCACAGTGTTGAGTCTTCAGCAGTTATATAAACACTTAGATATTAAAGAGCAAAATATTTTAGAAATGGGTTTGTCCGCTCTTGGCTGACTGTTGAATAGAACTAAGTTGCATAGGTAATGTTTAAAAATACTATCTTTAATGTCAAAGCAAAGGAAGTGCTTAAAAGCCTTTCTTAATTTGTTTTGTTCAAGAAATCTTCCAGTAAATGGTATTTTAAGTGGTGTTGAGGGAGATATACAAGCAAAACTGTCAATGTTATTACTGTAAGTATTGTACTAACGTAATGTAATACAGTCTGTTTGTAGTCGCTGCTTGTAGCTTACAATTACCTTCGGGGAGTTATCCCTCAGGCTTGAGATATGTAGTCTATAGACCAGAGTGTACTTGATCTCAGAATCAAGCTGTGTATGCATTTGGGATTTTTTGACCATTATTTGTTTGTATCTGTATAAAGATTTTTAAAACTTTTTTTTTGATCCATTATCAGGAATGTTTTAGCAAGTGCATCTGCTGACAATACTGTGATTTTGTGGGATATGTCTGTGGGTAAGCCAGCGGCCAGCCTGATGCTACATACAGACAAGGTATGTAATAATGGCTGTGTTTCTTCCACTGTAGAACACAGGGGGAAAAAAAACCCTGCAGTTTTTCATTAGCTGCTTGATAGTGAACGCTTAGAACAACAATTCTGTAATTTCTAACAATGGTGCGGAATTCTTTTAATTTGTGAATTAGTTGCTTTTGTGAACCACACTGTATTTGCTTTTAAAAATGTTAAACTTACCCTTTAGAAAGTTTTCAGAGAGGTACAGCAGTTTTTAAAATGCTTTTTGTGTGAAGGCCCTGATGGTTGGGAATCTAATTGTGCAGGTATGAGCTACAAAAAATAGATCTCTGAGCGTAGGTCAAACTGTAACTCTCTCTTTAAGGAAACATGAGTGTCAGTTACAGTTTGTTCTAGGTAAGAAAGGTCTAAAATAAATGGTACTAAAATACTATAGTGATAGGGACTTCATAAGTTAATTAATCTCACAGTAATTAAAATGTGAAAGTAAGTTATTAATAGCTATAACCTTATTTTGCTGTTAACAAAGTCACTGCCCTTGGCGAACTCCCGATTTCCATTTTTTGCAAACATCTGCATTTTTCCCTAGACTGGAAGCAGCTATTCTTTTACTTCCCTCCAGCTTATTTTTTTTTAATATCTAGGGGAGAAAGGGGGCACATGGTTCTGTTCAGATAAATTATATTGGAAAATATCTTGTTTCCACTCGGTGGAGTGTTTGAAATAAAAATAATGTGCATCTCTTGCACTGTTTTGTGAAAAATGTGAGTATCAACAAGCTTAACAGGAGGGTTTTTTTGGGGAAAATGTGCTGGTTTTGGGGAGGGGGGGGCTGTGCTCAGTTTGTTCAAAGAAAGTTCCTCTGTGTGTGTGTGTGTTATCTCAATGCTTATTTTTAAAATAAAATCTTCTGTTATCTAGGTCCAGACACTGCAATTTCATCCGTTTGAAACTCAGACCCTTATTTCTGGATCTTATGATAAGTATGTCAGGGTAATATTTTCAAATGTTACACATAGGGAGGGTATTAGTATGGAATTAAGCCCGTTAAGTTGCCTCATGTTTTCTTTTTCATTTGCTTATAACTGTGCCAAATTTGCATAATGCTGTTATTTTTTTCCAGTGAGATAGCCAGGTTTGTATGTGGCCAAAATGTAGTTTTCCTTAGCGCTTTCTCAGGACTAGCCAAATCCTTTAACCGTCTGGACGGACATTTTCTGTGCCAGGTGTCTGCTGCAAACTGAATTTATTTCTTAATTTTGCCTTACGGCATTTTCTGCGTTGGGAATGTGTCACTGGTCGTTCCTGTGAAAACTTGTCTAGGTTTTGCCAAACTGCAAGACCAGGGTGGGGGCATGAGGGACCAGTGCGCTCCCTGCAGCCTCTACTGATGGGCACGCCATGGCCGAAGTGTAACGGGCAGGCTCCTGCGATGGCAGCCTGGAGATGCGGCGCAATGGTTTGTGTCAGCCCACTGGGCCGAGCTCTGCAACTGCCAGTTCTTATAAGCCTTGTCAGCCAAAAAACTTCCCCTGTTCTCCCATCTCATAGGGGCAACTTTTTAATTTTGTTCTATAATCGTGATTTTCTTTATTGATTTTTTTTTTTTTTTTATTCTGCTTTTAAGACTTTGTCCTTGTGTTAAAATATTTATAGACTTGTCAATCTTTAGCCAAGCCTTTATGTTCTCAGGCTTCTACTATGCTTTTGCTACATCTGCTTAAGTGAAAGTATTGGCAAAAAAATTTTTATTGTTGCTAGGAACCTGCTTCTGTCCACTTTCCTCCCCCTTGACTTCCTTTGGTAAAAAGTCCAAGCACTGAGAACAGCTACTCGATCCCTTTTAACTAGCCCTTTGGTACCATGGGCACTATGAACCAGTGTTCTACCTATAAACTAGTAGACCGCCTTTGTGGATTTTTCCCATAAAGCCTCGTGGGACCACAGGCTATTCAATGAATATTGGCAGATGCCTTCATAACCTGAAAGTCAGTCTGTTTAAAAATTGTGTCTGAACTAAAACTTGGTGTAAAACACCTGGTAAAAGAGCTGAGAAATCTAGATCACATTTCTGTGGCTCTAAGTATAGGATAGGAGTGGGAGTGGGTTACACTGTGGATGTAAATTGTGGTGCGATGTTGTGGGAGTGACATCATCCCTCCTTTCATGCATTTGCATCCGGGAGCTTTTTGAGTTGGGACAGATTTTGCCACCACTGGGCTGAGCACATGCCTGCAAAGGACCCACTAACTCCCACCCACTCTTTCTCTTTTTTTGGAGTAGCATTTCCCTAACCATTTGTAAAGGTTAATTTATTTCTTTTTATTAAAGCATGTTTGAAAATGTTTGTATATGTATGACAAATTGATTTCCTAATTAGTGCATTATTTTTGAACAGTCATTACTTGACTTCACTGAAGTGTGTTCATAATTAAGTGACGTATTTGCATAATTATGGTCTCCTATGTGATAAGTATCTTACGTGTTGAATAAATTCAAGCTCTGTTTGGTTAGTTTCAATAGAACGGCTGTTTGTAACCAAGATGAAACTTTAAAGTATATGGAAAAAGCTTATGCTTATCTGAGAAATCTTCATCCGTTACTGAGCTGGAAGACTAGTGAAGTTGTCTCCATTTTAATTTTTGAATCGTAGTTTACACGGACCTTCTGTAGATGCCAGCGGTAAAACAAACTACGTGAAGTGTTCTGCCTTGATTTTTATTTTAATTTCCTGCCCCTTTCTCCCACAGATCAGCTGTGCTGTACGATTGCAGAAACCCACAAGATAACCACCGAATATGGCGGTTCAGTGGCCAGGTTGAAAGAGTAACTTGGAATCATTTTTCACCTTGTAATTTCTTAGTGAGTACACGCTCTTCTATTCTTGGTCTGTGGACTGTTGCCATTTCATTCAACCTGTATTTTTGTGTTCATAATGTTTCTGAATCATATAGTGGAGCTGATGGACAGTTGGACTGTTGGCGTTGCTTACTGTAAAAATGCAGTGTCTGGGAGGATGGTTTTAGGTAGCTTTTTCAACAAGTATATCGAGACCAGCTACTTACTTGGTATCTTCATTATGACAGTAGAAAAGCAACTGATGCTGATGCTTTCTCACTCCAGAGGTGGCATCTTTGCCGTGTTGTTGTAGTGTTCAGTGGCTGCGATATATTTTCCTTTGCATAGTTGCGGTTGTATCTCAGGTAATGAGGCAATTGCAGCTGAGAAGTAGTTAATTAGAACAAAGCTCATGAATATTAATTCAGTATTTCAGATCGGCGCTAGAGGGCACTGTCCTCCTAGCCGGTATAGAGTAAAAATACGTTGGTTTTGTTGAGATTTTTATTATAAAAACTTTTAAGCAGAATTTAAAGCCAACTCTTTTTTTATCTCAGTGGCTGGCTAGTTCTCTGTGGCTTTGTGCATACAGCCAACAAAGGCAGTTGCTCAGTTCTGTCGGGTTTATGGTGTAGATCTCTCTCGCTGTGATGACAGTTGGCTTTGCACAGGGCTATTATGTAGCCACTGGATGGCTCCATAAACTTTGAACTGGCAGTTAAGGGACTAAAGGCTCGGTATTTCATTACCTAACATGAAAGCTGAGCTTAGTAGTGCAACGATCTTCAAAATACAATTTAAGAAATTTGTACAGGATTAAGACTTCCATGTAAGCCAGTGCAGCATAGTTTAGGTACTTAGAATAGCTCAGCGCCAGCTGGATGGAGTCTGACTTTGGGGATGCAGACCTGCGTGCACTGTGTGGCATGCCCTACTGAGAAGCAGGGTATGTCTGTCTTGGATCACGGGGATTTACTGGAGTGCGGGTGTTATCTCCTAGGAGCTTTTTTCCAAACGAGTGACTATGGCTGCTTGTTTTTAAAATGTTGTGCTTTCCTTAGGCAAGCACGGAGGATGGCTTTGTGTACTGTCTGGATGCTCGTTCTGATAAGCCACTGTTTACTCTGAAAGCTCACGATGAAGAGGTGTCAGGTAAATCGTGTGTGCGTTGTGTTTGTCCCCAGTGGCGAGGCACATCTGGAAGATGCCTTTAACCAGTATGGCTGAGGCGGTAGTGATTCCTTGCTTGACAAGTGAGAGCTGTGCGTACTCATCACGGGTAGCTGGCACATGAGACAACAGTGAACTTTCTCAGTGAATGTCATGAATAAGCAGGTCAAAACAGATCTGTTCACATGGGTCACACTCCCTCTGTTTTTTTTGGGTGAGGAAGAAAAAACTATGGAATCTGGTCCAGGATTATGAACTATAATGTTTACCTCCTCTATCCATAATTATTTTATACTGACAGTCACTCTGGAGATGATTTAGGTATGGCACATGGGAAGGTTTTCACATTGCCTCCTTTAGGCTACTTTAATTATTTGACCAGTGCAGGAGCTTCTAAAAAGCAACTTGGAGCACCTGGTGAAGTGTCCAAAATTGGAGATCGTATGAATGTGCCCCATTGTCTTGGATAGCAAAAGAGATGGTCTTTGGCAAGTGAATGAAGAAAACTACTTGGGCAAGCCAGGTGATGTGAAGCAAGAAGCAGAACAACAGCCTCTTTGCACTGTTACTGCTGTTGGCTTGAGAGACAGAACAGGGCTACGTGAAGTCAGTTTGCTCTCGCTACAGGGAGCAGTGGCAGCACGAAACTTTCATTACTGGTTTGCTCCTTTGTGCTGGAACAGAGTCTAGTAGTGTGAGGAGAATGTTGGGTTTGTTCTCACGATTTCGCTTCAAAATGTGTCCTCACCTCTGTGAAACAGTGATTACCTGGTGCGCTTACACTGCTGCACTCTTCATCTTCCAGGGCTACAACTAAGCAGTCAGATCAAAGGGTGCCTGGTGACATCATCTGCTGACAAATGTGTGAAAATTTGGGATATCCTGGGAGACAGACCAAGTTTAGTCCATTCCAGGGATATGAAAATGGTAGAGTAATACTCATTTCTTGATTCCAAGAAAGTTTATATATATAAACTATGTCTGTTTGTTCTTTTTTGTCTAGCTTGGGTCTTGTTTTGCCTTTCTTTTAGGGGAAAAAAAAAATCACATCTGTGCATGCTGGGTAAATCGTTCTCATTACGGTGCAGTATTCAATTCAACACCTCATTGGGAGACTGCTGCAAAGCCTCAGACCTGAGTATCAGTTTTCTGAGTAGGGCTGTAGGTGCTCTGATGTGTATCTGCCAGGTTCAAGACAAAGATGCAATTTACTGTTTGTAATTAGCGGCTCTTGGCTTTAATTTTGTGTCTTTACAAAATAAGTTTCAGGAAACCTAGCTTCCCTGTGAAAGTATTTTCAGATGACAAATTCATTTTAGGATTATATTAAAAAAAAAAAAAAAATCCTTCTCTTTCTTCCCCTCACCCTCCCAGGGTGTTATCTTCTGCGCAGCTTGCTGCCCTGACTTCCCGTTTGTTTTCGCCTTTGGAGGAGAGCGAGAAGGGCTGCGTGTTTGGGATATAAGCAAGATTTCTGCAGGTAACGTTCATATTTCTTTGAATCTTGTGGTTCTCCCCTTGTCCCCAGGGTGTATTTGTATATTCAGTAATGTATTGTGGCTCTGAAGGAAACTGTAGGTTAATATTTAAAATACCCCAAGACTGCGTATATGTTCACGTTTTCAGCTTCAAAAAATGTGCATTTTTTCCTAACTTGGAGAACTGTGTTTGTCACATGATTTATTTTCTTGTAGCTGAAGTGTAATACCCGATTTCTTATAATACCTGTGTTTTACTTTTTTATTTCATGTTCCTGGTGTAATCAAGTATCACATTTTTGAGTCCTTGTAGGAATGAAAGTGAGGACTGGTTTTGATTGGTGGTTGTAGCTACACGTAACTAAATGGCATGAATTTTTGGAGAAGGCTTTTAAGAGCTTGGTGGAAACCAGAGAGACTAAAACTAGAAATAAATTATTTAAACTTAATGTTTTGCTCTACAAACCCCATCCATTTCACAGTACTTAGGTACAGGAATTATGCACAGGGAAATCTCTAGAGATGCTCTGGGGGAGAAATAACAGGACTTGCAATTTAAGTATCGTGTGTGTGAGATTGTTCTGACATGTAAGCTTCAACTCCCTGCTCAGGGTAAGGGGAGAAGCTTTGAAACGGCACCGGGTTAGGATTTCCATGCCATTCCACGATGCTCACTCACCATGCTATACCTGCTGTACTGCTCTTGTTCCTGGGAGATTAACGTGTAAGCAATCCCCTGTCTTGCAGTGAATGAAGTTTTTGGAAACAGAGAGAGACTTGCTCTGGCTACTGCCAGCTCTGCGGCTTGCAGCTCCGTGGCCGGCGGCAGCAGCAGCAGCAGCAGCAACGATGTGGAGACAGCAATGGAATCGTGATGGACCAAACATCCAAAAAATCAAAGTAATTACTGGGACTAGGACTAATGTGTGTTCTACAAATCCCCCCATTTGGTGAGAGTTCATAGAAATTACCCGAGCGTCTTGCTGTCAGCAGGCTGCTTCGTCTGGGACAAAGAAACACTGTGATGTGGTTGAGCTCTAAGTCAGCAGTTCTAAGTTCCTGCTGCTGTTACTGGCTTTGAAAGATGAAATCACTCGCTTTTGCCTGAGATTATGCTCCCTGCAACAGGGGCCACTATGTGTAAAGCTGATATATAAAATGAAACAGTCACTAGAAAAGCATTCTGCTGCTACCAGAACTTTCTTGAATACTGCAAAGAAGGCTCTAATGTTCTAAGAGCATAAGGAAAATACTTCAGACAAGTTGTATAATAAATAAACAAAAGCTGAATGAGATGACAAGTGTAAATAGATATTTACCCTTGGTTTGAGGCTAGATTTACAGATTTCTAATACAGATTTTAAAAGTTCTATGTAACTTTTTTAAGTCTCAAGAGTATTTCTTGGGCAGTAAGTTGGGAGTCCCCGAGTAGAATCTTGAAATGTAACACCTCAGATCACCAACATCAAACCAGAAATATCCCAGCCCTGTCCTGTCAAGATCAAGGGGTTTTTTTCCCCCTGGTTCCACAGCACCTGAAGCTTATTGATGTTGCCTGTGCATTGGGTATTTCTTCAAGCTCCAGAGGTAGCGTGTTTAAAGCGAATTTGAACTGAAAGAAGGAGCTGCTACTCGGAAGAGGATGAGAGGCTGTCGGGACATAAAGCGAGGGCAGGGATCTCAGCTGGGCACTGTCAGTGGTGAACGCTGTCTGTGTTACCTACTCATGTTCTTAACTCCTCCCAGGCATTTCTGCCTGAAACCTGAAGGCACAGAGGAACATTCTGAGTACCAGCCTAACCACTGACTTAAACGCTTCGTTTATAGCATCGGGAACCTAGTCAAGGAATGTGACTCAAAACAATTTCCTCACATTTAAAATGGACACCCAAGTGCCTTACCCCAGGCCAGAAGTTAAATGATGCTCTTATCCTCCTGTGTGAAGTGCTTCCCTTTCCACACACTGGAAGGTGTCCGGTGAAGTGCTGCTGCTGCAAAAGGGCTCTGGGTATTAAAGCAACTGCAGTCAAAGCAGCAGGGCATGTAGTTGACAAGATCTTACCGCTGCTTTCCGCCCTAGCTTGCTGTAACTCCTTCTGGTGAGGTAAAGCAGCTGAAGTGTAGCAGCACAGACTGCAGATGGGGAAGAGGCAGGGCCGAAGGTTTCCTTCCCATCCCTCGAAGTAAAATGGCTGCTTCTAAATCCAGTTCAGCTGTTTCTAGTCTGGCGACAGGGGTTTAGGAGGGCTCTGCAGGAACCAAGGATATTTTGGATGTGTTGGGATTTCTGCCTCAATCCTTTCTCTGCCAAGCAACCATGGACAACAAGTGAACAACTGCTTTTGTGAAGCTTCAGAAGGTGAAAAGCACCAGAACCACCTCTGTTCAAGTACTCTCCACTGAAAAGCTACACGTTTTTCAAAGCTTTCATTTGAAATAAAGGCTTTGTGTTAAGCTCTTTGAGGCTAGTCATTTCTGTTACCTCTGCCTCTGGTGTTAAGTGGCACTGTAGCTCTGGAAGTCGCTTTTTGTTTTAGGAAGAAATTGCTTTTGCACTAAACGAAACCCCTCAAGAGGTCTTTCTGGTGCTTTTTTATTCCCATACTGATCTCAGAGGGTGAGCATTATGCATTTTCAGGTTTGAAGAACCCAGGGAGCTCTCTAGGAACTACAGCATACAGGGAGAGGTACAGCTGAGCTTAGGCCATTTAGGGCAAGAATTGGGATGCTCCAACTGCCTTGTCAGAGAACAGAGCTCAGCTTGCTCTTCCTTTGCAGCACAGCCTGAGGAGCCACACAGCAAATCTACAAGGTTTAAAGACAAGTTCTTAGCTGAGCCTGTTCATGGAGGTGCTCCTATCCATACCTTGTCCCAGGAAAGCTTGGGAGAGGCAGATGATGAAAAAGTATTAACTTCTGTTAGCATCATTATCAGAAATAGGAACCTTTTTTTTTTTTTGGAGTATGTAAATATTTTAAAAGAACATTAGAAAAGAAGGAGCCACATTTTTAATTTTTTAAAAGAAAACAACAGACTGAAATACATCTTCATCCATAAATAATATTAGCAGCAAACCCTCCCATCACTCTAGGTGGTAAAAGGTTTACAGCACAAGTAATACATACTGTAAACACTGGTCATCTGTAAGCCTCTTCCTTGCTGAGTCTATACAGGCTTTACCTCTTCACCTGCTTACATCTTCTAGTGAATGAGAGTGAGAAGAGGCAATAACTGTTCTCCAAAAGCCAGTATTTGATTTCTGTAGTGGGGTAATTGCTTTGTCTGCAAATCCAGTTGTCACCAAACTACATCCTTCAGTTAAAAAGTAGTAAAAAGAAAAATGCATCAACTGCTGCCACCATTTTTTTGTTTGTTTTTTTTCCTTATTGTCATGGCTCTGGCAGTTAAGGACAGTTGGCTTACAGGTCACTGCAATCACTCGCCTACACTTCGGGTTTGTGGCTCTTTACTCAAAGGGCTATGCAAGGTGTTGTGTCATGTATCCTGGCACTGGATGGATCAGTATCTGAGTGATTTGGAAAAGAAGTATGCACAGTGTGTGTGAAAAAAGCTCCTTGCCTCATAGATCCTTCTTAGCAACTCTTCACTTGTATGTGCACGATCCATTCGCATTCAGTGTTTTGGCTACAGAGTTTATTAAGCGGTGGTAGTACGGAGACCAAAACAGACGGAAAACTCCTCATTTGACGTATGTTGTTGACTGGGGAAACAAGGAGGAGTTGTTTTTTTCCTTCCCCACTTTTAACATTAAGAAAATTTGCCTCTCTCTTCTCTTCATTTATGTCCAGAGAGGGCATCACCTGTTGAATAGACTCCATTGTTAATCCTACAGTCTTCAGTCCTCATAGAGTCTATTAATTCCTCCTCTGAATCCTCCTCCTCTTCCTCCTCTGGGGCTGACAGGCTGGATGTGGGGCCTTTACATATTTTTAAGTGGCGAGTGAGGTGATATTTGGTTAGATAAGCCTTGGAGCATTTTTCACAGACATAGTCCCTCTTTCCTTCATGTGAATTGAGATGCTTTTTTAGGTGATTTGTCCTCAAAAACAGCTTGTCACACTTGGGGCACTTGATCTGCCGTTCTCTGCAAGACACAAAAAAGTTACAGTTTGCTCCTGCCGCAAGGCAGCTGATACTGTATTAAATAAACAGTGGGGGGGTGGTGACAGGAAGGGTCCAGCTTGCTTCTAAATCTTACTTGCAATATACTTGAAGGAGAAGCAGACCAGAAGTAACAGCACTACTGTGTGTACACTAAAGTGTAAATACTGCTCAGCTTTGTCTCACACAGGACACACACAAAGCCCCTCTTCTCTGTGCCCTCCCCCAGCATCACTGGGAAAAGTCACGCTTTTTTGGATTGACCGCTAGCTTGCAACCAGCTGGTTTTCTTTCCTGATGATAAATTAAAGAAAGAAGAAAGAATTCTACAGGGGTTTTGTTTGGTTGGTTTTTACCAAACTCTGGTTAAGCTCCATGTTTTGGCAAGGGCGAAGACCTTGCCATGGTGGAAATGTTAGTCTCCCTCCTTCCCACCCTGCATAAACGAGGGGGGGGGGGAAACCCAAAAAGAAAACAAAGCTGCTGCCTGTTAACAACCCTCAGGCTATAAATGCTAAACAGAGGCTTAGCAGACTGCAGCAGTCAGATTCTGTAACTGTGCAAAACACCTCTCAGCAGCAGTGCTCCTGGCTCTGGCCATAAGAACAAGCAGCAGAGCAAGTCTGTCTGTCTGTCTGTCTGTCTGTCTGCCTCTTGCTCATGCTAGCTGCACTATGCTGTCTGCCAGGCAGCATGACAGAAGCAGCGATCGATTCCAAGTGAGTACAAGAAGCAGATGCTGAAAACAAAATAAGCAGAGGGACCAGCTTTGGACAAGCAGCCTTTAAGGGAGGACCTTGGATGAGGAGTAACTAAACAAACAGGATGGAGAGATTCTGACAGCAAAAGAAAAGATCTGGCCTGGCAGACAGCTGAGGGGCTGGGAGGGGGAGGACCTGGAGGGGGTGGGGATCTGCCCTCACCGTGGGCTGCAGGAGGAGCAAGTGTGTGAACGAGACCGGGGGCGGGGGTAAGGTAAGAGCTGGGAATGGCTGCACCCCCACCCCTGGCGCAGAGAGGGAGACTTCACTAACCAGCTACTCGGAGAGAACAGCATTGAGGAGTTTATGATTTTTCTGTTGGGACGTGGCCTGGTCAACAGAGAACTAAATGTAAATCAACTAACCCCCTTGCTCTCCAAAATGATAAGCAGTCTGGAATGCCATTTCACAAGACAAGGTGCATGCCTGGAATTTACTGTGTCAGGAAAATACTGCAAACACTACAACAGGACAACTTCAGCCAGTAACAAGGAGTTTGTCCAGACTGACTTCTCTGTCATTTTAGAGGATGAGCCTATACACCTTAGGCCAAACGATTTGGAAACTGGAGATTCTCTCCTGGGCTTTTCAGCTTCATGATTTATTGTGTTGGCCAGTCCCACACAGCCTGTGAGCTCACTTACTGCGTGTGAGTGAGTACGTGCTGCTTGAGGTCCTGCCTCCGCATGAATAGCTTTTCACAGTAATCGCACTTCAGATTCTTCTCCCCCGTGTGGATGACCATGTGCGATTCCAGGTGAGCCTTCTGGGTGAAGGATTTGTCGCAGAGGGTACAGCGGTAATTCTTCTGACCTAGGATGACATACATACACCCACAAATTGACAGTCAGTGTCCCAAGAAATACAGGAAGCAAACAAGTCTGACCAGTTTGGAAAAACAAGATTTTTACCCTGAAGAAAGGCAGATTCTTTGTGAACAGGACCTGTTTCCTCCTGCAGTTCCTTCAGACTCAGCCTAAAGGCCTACATAACTCCAGAGTTAGCTATGCAAAACCCAGGCATCTGACTTCATTTCATTATTCCTAAAGCTTTTCATCCCCCACCCCATACCCCCAAGCCAAACAACTCACTTCATGCTACTGTTTCAAACCACTGAGCCCATCATGTGCCGCATGGTTCTGCACTCTGTCCTTCTAAGCACCACTGATTCCTCTTCCTACAGCATTTGTGGTCACTCGGCCTTTCCTGTAAGACAGACTTTCTGCTCCTTGTTTACACTAACTGTGCCTCCCTGTTCTGCACATCAAAACGTCACCAGTAGACTTGGAAATTTTCCAGCAAAGAGATTCAGGCAAACACTTAACAAGTCTAGGCTTATCCAGGATGAATTCTTGAGTAAAAATACTGGTAGCCTCCTTTACCATAGTAACCATGGTAGCCACCTAGTTACCGTACACAACTACATCCCCATCTCCACTACTTTCCCACAGATCTGTATCTGATGCCTCACAGGAGCACAAGCACATCCGAGGCTCTGCATTGCCTTTCTCTAGAAAAACAAGTTCTCTTATCTAATAAACACACAGGTACAAAGCTCACTAGCTTGTTGGTAACTTTTATCCCATTTTTCCACTTATCTGTAGTTCTTCCATTATTCTTTGCCAGAACTAGTTCAAACCCCCTGCACACCGCTGAATTCAGACCAAGTTTGAATACCACTTGAATCACTGAGTATTCTATGGTCGTGTATACCACATCTGTACTTCATCAGTTTATTAAAACTCCTCACTACTGAGCCTGCAGCCTCCTAAGCTTGACTCGAGTGCACTGAACTCCCAGTTTTATTCCCCTTCCAGCTTTGTGATTTGCATTCGATGATTCCCAATAGCTATTTCAACCTTACTGAAAAAAAAGAGGCAAAAATATCCACACTGTCTATTGCTGGCCTGTATTTGACCTTCACCCTCTCCCCTATCCTCACTCTCCATTTAATCTACGCCTTTTCGTATTTCCTCTCTTCTTACACATTACACAATAGTGAAAAATTTTTCACTATTTTGTTTTCCTCTTTTAGCACTCAGTCACTGATCTGCTGGCAATCCCCCCTTTATCCCCAAAGCCTCTAGTCATATCCAAATGCCCACAAAAGTCAACACCAAGTTCTGTTGAGTGACAGAACTGAGCCTTATCCACATCAGTCTGACCCCACAGTCACCGATTTCAGTCTTGTGCCATTTCCTTAAGATGAAAAACAAACCAAGTAGGAAAGAGGAGAAAGATCTCAGCATCGTATTTAACTGGACAACTGTCCACATTACAAGCTCTCAAACCCAGCTGGCTTTTTCTTAGGAGCAGAAGGGAACCCTTGTTTTTTCATAGCTGCCAGCACTGGATCTGCTGTGTGCCTCCCAATGAAGGCTGACACTTCTGCCCAGATGTAATCCACTTCAGCTCATCAAATACTCTTTTAGACTTGGCACCATCAGCCAGAACACAGGGCTACATGCTGTTCTATAAGCACTTACACCACCAAACCCAGCGCAATCCTATCCCACACCAATCAGCATGTCATCAGGCAGTGCCCAAGCATTAGTTGGGGTCAACATGGACTAGAGAACATTCCTATAGACAGTCAGGATGCTGCCATTCTTAGAAAGGCAGGTCGAGGGAGGTGATTTTCCCCCCCTCTACTCGGCTCTGGTGAGACTCCACCTGCAGTGTTGCATCCAGCTCTGAGGCCCCCAGCACAAGAAAGGCATGGACCTGCTCGAGTGAGTCCAGAGGAGGGCTGTGGGGATTCTCAGGGGGCTGGAGCACCTGCCCTGTGAGGACAGGCTGAGAGAGCTGGGGTTGTTCAGCCTGGAGAAGAGAAGGCTACAGGGAGACCTTACAGCGGCCTTCCAGTGCTTAAAAGGGGGCCTGCAGGGAAGGTGGGGAGGGACTCTTGATCAGGGAGTGTTGTGATAAGATGAGGGGTAACCGTTTCAAACTGAAAGAGGGGAGATTTAGATTAGATACAAGGAAGAAATTCTTTACTGTGAGGGTGGTGAGAGACTAGAACAGGTTGCTAAAGAAGTTGTGGCTGCCTCCTCCCTGGAAGTGTTCAAGGCCAGGTTGGACGGGGCTTTGAGCAACCTGGCCTAGTGGAAGGTGTCCCTGCCCACGGTGGGGGGTTGGACCAGAGGTCCCTTCCAACCCAAAACATTCTACAATTCTGTGTTTCTAAGAGCTTAGATTGACGGAC
Organism: Leptosomus discolor; assembly: GCF_034619465.1. Taxonomy (NCBI): domain Eukaryota; kingdom Metazoa; phylum Chordata; class Aves; order Leptosomiformes; family Leptosomidae; genus Leptosomus; species Leptosomus discolor. The sequence goes on from NC_141391.1 coordinate 159,370,545, forward strand.
ACAAGCTATGCCCTGCCAACTGGCCAAGGGATCAGAGAGAACATGTCCTGCCCCAATGTTTTATTGGCACAGGCATCTCTAAAAAGTCCTCAGCTCTTACCTGTGTGTATCTTGAGGTGCGTCCGTAAGTTGCTGGGATCACTGAAAGCTTTACTACAGAAATCGCACTTGTGCGGCTTCATGCCCATGTGCCCCATGAAGTGGACATGGAGCTTGGAAGGGGAGATGAAAGCCTGGGGGCACATGGAGCACTTCCACTTCCTCTCCTTGCCGTGGCCTGGCCCATGGCTGCTGCTGTGCCCCTGGCTGGGGAGGTGACTGTGAATATGGCTGCTCAAATGGGCCTTGAAGTCCGCATAGGAAGCGCATTCCTTTCCGCAGTGACAGATGTGCACGTCTGGATGTTCAGGGACACCTTTGGGCACAAAAGCATCAGTTTTAATGAGGCACAGCAAGGCCCAACAGAGCGTGAGTGTGATCTGTGTTAATACTTTGTCCGTGGTAGCAAAGCCTTTTCAGCTCCGGTGCTTGCTTTTCAGCTCTTTTAGGTAGGCCATTTCAAATGTTTGGGGGGGCCAAACTTCGGAACGGTTTTGAGCACAGCTCCACCAAACCTAAATTATCACAACCAAAGGTGAGGAAGGATAGGAACATCTTCAGCTAGCAAAACTCCCTTAGCACCAGATGAATGAACAGAAGAAAACCAACCCTTTTTCTTTGAAAATGCAATCTTTTTCTCCTGATCAGTGCCATTAGATAGTGAAATGCTTCTTTTAAATGATGATATCCCTGTAGTCACGAAATGTAAAGGGAAACTATGACGTGCTCCACTAGGAACGCACTCCCAAGTCCCAGTGCCCAGAGATGGCAGTAAAAGGGAATTCAAGCCAAGCAGTCCCTGCAAAGCCAACAAAGATGAGCGTTTACTTACCAAGCTGTCGTGCGTAGTCCCGACTGTAATAAAAGAGAAGCTCGTGTTCAGGTGGGATGTCCCGAGAGGTGCAAAAGTAAATCTTTCCATCGTGAGGATAAGCTACCAGATTCTGCTCTTCCCGGTTCCTATAGCAATAACGGGATTTATGAAAAAAAAAGCCCTCCAGAAATAATGACTTTTTGAGAAAGAAAAAAAAAATAAGGAAATTCCTATAAATAGGTAATGAGAAAACCTCAAAGCTTGTCACCACATTATAAAAACTTTCATGTCTGTCAATTCTGTCCTTATTACAGGAAAGTAAAGGAAAACCGGACTTTAAGAGCAAATCTGCTCCACCAAATGATATATTTTTCACACCACTTGTGCTATCTTGCTGAGAAAACTATTAATAGACAGTGGAGTAGGCTGCGAGAAGAGAGTTTATGATCTCTTTAGAATCTACAAAAATACACGTATTTTTCATATTAATCCCCTTAAGAAACAGAGAACATGAGGGGAAAATAAGTATCAGAAAAGTCTGAAAGCAAAATTATCTTCAAAAGTAACTCTTGAGAAGCATTTCCAAGATGTGATAATTTATTTTCTGAAGCTGTATCTTGCATATGTTTGTTCCCAGCATCTGAAACCAGCAAAAGCTCTGTCCCACTGCACTGGGAGATCAAGCATTAACTTCTTAACTCCTGTATATGGGAGCAATGAAATGAATCACAGGAGAAACCTACTTTGTGTCACAGAGCAACAGCAAAGGTTCAGCCTTCTCAGTGGACCACATATGGAGCAATACTGAAGCCAGCCTGGATAGTTTTCACCACAGGCTCCAGAAAGACTGAAAAGGACAGCTCTTGTGAGCTATAAGAGCTTGGAACTTGGCCAAAAGAACCCAGGGACACTTTGCTAATAAAGTATTAAAATCAAAAAGACAATCAAACGTCACCTTCATGGATGTATCCAAAAGGGATGCGACAGAAGGCAGTAACAAGCTAATACACAGTAAACTAACATAAAAAGAACCTGGTTTAAAGCTTTAGAACAAGGGAAACAAAGTATGTGGGCAGGTTTGGGGCTGTTTTACTACAGCACGTGTACTGTTTCCCCCGTAACATCCTCCACTGGGTACTCTGTTTCATCCTCCCCACCAGTCCAAGGTGCCTAGGCAACTCCTGAAGGTCCCTTGGTCCTGAGCTCATTACTCATCTGGGCAGTCAGTGCAGCAGTGCACGTTCTCCAGCACAGCCTGCTGTGAGCCTGCAGCTCAGGCTCCAAGCTACTTAGCACAGTACAGGTGGTTCTCACCTGGCTTTGCGCACAAACATCATCCAGTTACATTCGTTTTCATCAGTTGTAATGATGCAGAACTCCAGGACACCGTTGTGATAGATCTACCAGGAAAAACAAATGCAATCTTAGGACAAAACACAGCAACGAATACAGTGAAAGCCAGCTTCTTTCTTTAAGGGAGGATGTGTTTACCCAGAACAAGCCAGGTGGTCTCCATTGCCGCTGCCAAGACCACAGCCCTGTTCTTACTCCTTACTTTCCCCTTCACACAGGAATCTTGACCTCTCTGCTACCCAGGAGGCTAAAACAACCTGTTTATCGGCATCGTTCCCACACACCACCTTTAGCTGCCAGCAGAAATGCATTTTGCTGCTTTTCTTCAAGTCAAGTCTTGTGAATAATAACATCTGGGCAAACAGTACCTGTTTTATTTATACAGATCAATTTTACTTTCTGAACATGAAATGAAGTGAAAAAGAAAGCTTTAAAGCAGCTTTCCCGAAACAAATAATTCATCACCTCAGGGAACTTTCAATAAACAACGACACAGAACAAACAAGCAAGTGCTGCCTAGTAAGTCATACACAATCTCTGCTGCATCCCCACAAAAATACTGGAAACCACATACAGCCCTTAAAAAAAAGGCATTAAAGAAGTTTGTTGTACTTCAGGATTGATTACCAGCATATTCCATGGTATACAGCTCTGCTATGCTGATATTACTTATTAAACGATCAAACTGAATTAATTGTGATTTTTGGCAAGGATGATAATGTTAAAGCTGTCATGTGGTGGCTTTCATCAGATAAAGGCACGCCTGCAGACTCTGTGAGCCGTAACATCCACTGACCTTCCAGATGTGACTAGCTGCTTTGTCTGTCCAGTCGGCCACCTCCAGAGAATGGCTCTGCTGCCCAATCAAAGGTCCAAAACAAGTCCTTACAGGAATGGTTTCTCGTGTCCACACACCTATCAGTAGAAGACCAAAATCTGCAGAAATCAATTATTTAAACAACTAATGATGCATAACAAAGAGGTGGGAAGTTTATGAGATAATGCTCCACGGGTAATATCTAGGCGTAAGATCATCAAAGCTTCTACTTCACATGTAAAACACACCTAAGGCAGAGACAAGAACCACCACCACCACATGACACTATCAGGAGCCGCTTTGTTGTAATTACAAATATTTATTTTGTTTGTCAAAAGCAAGTAATTTACTTTTCAGTAAGCTATGAAACTAAGATCCTAGCCACTTGTACCAATTAAAGTTTTCATGGCACTTTCTGCAGAAGCAGAAAATACTAGTTTCAGTAACTACATTTCGCCTACCTAATCCCCAGGAATTTCCAGAATTGTTGCTGGGCATTGTTAAGCAGCTTCTGCATTTCTCCCCAGAGGCAGCTGTATTTCTGTCATGGGCAGAGGGATTCCTGCATGTATATTATTTATTATTAAACATTTATATATATATATATGTATATATAGGTCTACACGAACACACTGAATAGCTTTTAGGAATAAACTGGAAACTAGCGCAGCTTGAAAAGAACAGATGTAATCTACTCTCAACAAGCAGCATCACTAAGCAAGCCAATAATCACATTCTTCTCTAGCCTTCAGATCCTTAGGGTATTGCACTGTACTCTTCGATTTCCAGGTGACAATGGCGCGAAATAGAGTAACAAGGTCCACCTCCAATGACAAGGTCACAGTCTACATGCCAAATGCAAATTTTGGGGGGGGGAGGGGGGGAAAAAAAGAGGCACTTGTGATCAACATGAGAGCATCCAGAAGACCCACAGGCAGCAAACCAAGGTGACGAACAAGCAGACAGAAATCTCCTCCATTATTTCTAACTGCTATCTTCCCCCAAATCGCAATTGCTGTAATTTTTTCTTATCAAAGCTGTGCCTGAGCTGTTCAGCACACGATAAAAATAAACACCATACCTTGGCTTGTGCTTGACCTTACAAAGTGTTTCAGTAACACTCTGTGGCAGCACCCCTAGAGAGCCTAGCTGAAGTCTAAGCAGTAACCAGAGGACAAGAAGCTCTTGCACAATGTAAGTCACGGTGATTACAGAAGAGGGAACCACCTCTCTGTTGCAGTGTTTATTTCCCACATTAAAATCCCTACGGTTCTGGATTTCAGGCAGTGAGTGTATTTTAAACCGTTGCATAGAAATATATAGTAATCTGATTCTTACCCGCTTCAGCTCCCATGATAGACTGCCGGAGGACAAGCTGCTTAGGGAGAGAAAGCCTGGCTCGGCTCTCTATTGGGGTGTCAGGGACAAAGGTGACGGGCCCATGATCTGGGCAGTCTGACGGATACGCCTTGTCACACAGTGTGCACCCTGCAGAGAGGGGAAGGAACAACAGGGATTAAAAAGATGCAATCAGTTCCCTACCGATATGCTTCAGCTCAGCTTCTGCCAAAGGCTGCTTCTGTCTGGTTGAACTTATCCATTTTCCCAGCTTTCACTCAGAAGAGTATGAACCATATTATTACAGTCAGATGGGCACCGACATACATGTCACTGTTCCTATCCAATTCAGATCAAACGTGAGGATCTCCACCTGCCTTCCTGATGGTAAATTAATCACCTAGACTCTAGACTATCCCTACTGGGGCAATCTAGCAATGGGACAGAGTTCACTCTTCATCAAAACTACTGCAAAACAGATGCCAGTAATTCTGATGATGGTAGAGCCATTTTCTGTCTGATCACAAGTGAATGACCTGTATTGCAGAAAAATCCAAGCCATACCAAACCAAACATTTTCTAACTGGTTATGTTTTTGGAAGGAACACAGGAGGTTTTTTGCATGTAGAACTGCAAGGATATTCATGCAAGGGGACAGTATGGTCTTCTTCCTACAATTTTTCTAATCTGAACCTACAAATATCCTTATCTCCATTTAAATTCAGACAATGTGCAAATCTTCACGGCAGCAAAGACCTGACGTCACTGCTGCTTTTGAAAAAGTACAGCATAAAATGCTCTTATCTAGAAAACCAACATCATTTTATTTCTCTATGAATGGAGCAACCAACACCTACTCAGCAACCACCACCCTGATAAATCCTTCTTCTAAAGAAAGATGCTCAGATAATTAAGCAGGATCTCCACAAAGACCTTCTTTGGCCTGTTGATGGTGCAACTCCAGTGTAAAAGACCTTTCACAGAAGTAATCTTCAGCAGGCATAAACAGCAGCTCCATTATTACTTGTTTAAAGATATTTTTGGGACACTCCTGTCATACATCAGGGAACCAGAATTTGACCCCATACAAAGTACAGTTTGAGCAACTACACAGTTACAGATAGGAAGATATCAGAAAATTATTAGGTAGAGCCTATATAAACATTGCTTCATGTGCACAGATGGCATGTAGCAGTACAGCACAGACAACAACCAAACCCGAGTAATGAGAAACACTGTTTAGAACAGTTGTTTTTAATCATTGCCTAGCACACACCAGTACGGGTCTGTAGACTAGCCCCAAGGAGAGGCAGAAAGGAAGAAAAGCAAGTTCTAGGCACGTGATGCTTCCACTCGGAAAGGTTTAGGGATTCATACATTTTTCAGAAGTTGAAAAAAAAAATCCTGCATTCTACAGGAAGCGAAACACACTGTTTCCTTTCCATTTCTGTCCTTGCCAAATAATGCAAAAAAAAAAAAAAAAAAAAAAAGAAAGAAAATGACAGTGATTACTTCTTTGGTTTGGGTACCCAGAACTGTAAGCAAAGATGATCATAAAAGGGCTACTTAAAAGTTTCACTAACATTTAGGACTGTAGCAAAGGCACACATTTTTCTTCCTGCTTAGGAACAGTGTAAAAATTTTTCTGAAAAAGGCCCTGGCTCCTGCCTTGTCAGTGAGGAAACACCACCAAAAGGCTCTAAAACAGCTCCTCCTCCTTGCTGCCACCTGCCTGGACACGAATTCATGTTTTATTCAGGAGAAGTTTAAAAAACAACCACAAAAAGTTAAAGATCTATTTTGCAAATCACATGGAAGCACCAGGCACACAATAGCCATTACAACACCCTACCAATGGGGAGCATGATCTGGGAAACAGCTTAGGAGTATTTTAAGTATAGTGACAATAAGCTGGCACATCAAATCTCCCTTAGGTGAATAAGAGAAGTGATTTCACCACGAGCATGTTGGATATCATAGTATTTTGATCATTATTTGTTCAACATGCAATAGATGCTTGTAAGAACTTCCGAGTGCATCAACTGAAAAGCTCTTCCTCTAGGAGGTGTAAAATTCATCCTAGTTCCTCTCTTCCTAGGAGATCAACTAAGCTCTGGACTGAAGTCCTTTGAAGAGAATAATTAGAAATATTAAAAGCTTCCCTTCCTCTCTGCTCTTTTTTTCCAGCAGGTCCTGCTGAAAGCAACATTTTCATGATGACTGTTCACAGTTTAAGAAAAACTTTGCAAAATCACATAACATCATACTCAACAACTATATTCACTTGATGAAATGTATGGCTTGTGTTGGTGTTTGTCATGTTTTTTTAACAGAGCGAGAAGAGTCATTTGTGATGTGACTTTAAAAAACAAAAGTCTCGTCAGGAAGGATAATATCAGCATGTGCACAAAAGGTAAGAGGTTCATAAAGAACTCAGCTTCCAACCTCAAGGCAACATGGGACACGGATACAAAGACAATGATGCTAACACATTCTATTACGTCTGCTTCCAACTAGTGTTGTTTCAGCACAGTTAACGTGCCACTGCGGGTGTCCCAACTTTTGTGGACTTGTTAAATAACTTAAGTTTCTTTCACCAGGAATCTGTAACACTAGCAACAAGAGTCCTGTCATCCCACCAGACAACAGCTACAAATCCTACCCCAAGAAAGCAGGTAATGCCCACTTACATATGGTAAACAAGGTTGCCATGTTCTCCTTGTTCGAATTGGAGTCTTCCATTTGCAGAGAGGATGGTACGAAGGCAAGATTGTCTGCAGACACATCCACGTGACTTGGCCCCATGGCTACTTCCTGATTTATGGAAGACACCGCCACCGGCTCGAGGCTGAGGCCCACTTCGTGCAAGGCTACCGAGTCCAGGGAAGCTAGGTTGTGTGAGGTAGAGAGCGCCACACTCACGGAGTTGGTGCTCATGGCCACAGTATGAATGGAGTCATTTAGTGTGCTGTCCGATATTCCTGTCACCCGCCCGGCGATGTGGTCAGGCTCCATGACGACAGGGAGTTCCAAAGTGCTACCGTGAATGGGAATGACACCGCCGTGTCCCACAGCGTCCGATGTCAAGTTACTTCCCACCGTGTCTACGGCTAAAGGTTCATGGCTCCGGGAGCCGTTTGGGATCTGCGAATGATCCCCGGCTACGTCGTCCATTGTAAGCTCCTCTGTCATCCCATCTGTAGAGATGGGGCTGGTTACCCTCGAAACGCTCTCCATACTGATTGTAGTATCCAGTGCTACCTCGTGGCTGTCACTAGGATGCAGATTTTGAGCACCATGCGTGTTCACTGTGCGGGAGTCCATGGAGACAATCCCTGGTTCCAGCCCCACAGTTCCACTGGGCTGGTAGGGATCTAGGGCTGAGGGATTGCTGGAGACTGACAATGCGGGATTGCTATCAACATTTATAGTGTTGGGATGGATGTACTGGGGTGGAGGTCTGTCAGCCAAGTAAGATAAGATACCTGATAGAATGAGAGGAGGGAAGGAGAAGACAGTGAGATGACATCAGTTTTCAAATCTTGAACAAAGATACCCCATCATCGCAGCACAGTACATGAAGACCTAGATCTCTGAAGGCGTGTTCTATACATTGTGTCCAATTAAAACCCACTAATTTTAAAACATGCCTCACAAACATATACCAACTCAACACTCTTGTCAAAGTATGATTTGACAACAAATAGAGTTTCCATCCAACAGAGCAAGTCTCTAGTTATTTGTCAAGCTCTGAACAGCCAAGTTTCTGGCAGTGTTTAACCTCAGCTCCTCAGTACAAAGGCTGAATCAGAAAGAGGTTCTTTGTATTTTAGGCATAATTTTTCATTCTCAAGAAATAGCTCAGAAAGGATGAAGAACTGCTAGCGGAACTTAACATTTCATAATCCCTGGTTTATCTTTGCTAGAAGTAGAAACAGTTCTCCAGGATACATCCTTTTCACTTCGGTATTTAAGTTTTAACAATGTTTGTTCCTCTAAGACTGACACAACTGTCAATCTCGGAGATCATCAACTGCAATTCTGAAGGACTAAGATAAGGTCTCTGAAAAGTATCATGAGTCATCTGCTTTCTTTCCTTACATGAAAAAGCATGTTGTTTCTCTTAAAATAATAGCTCAGTTAAATTTAAATCAGAAACCCTAACATCTTTTCTGGTAGTTCTGGAAAGCTCCTCAATGTCAAACAACCTTGGAACTTAAGATACAAAGAAACACTACCTGCATTTACATACTATCAACTTTTCTTGTCGGACAAAGCTAAAAAAAAAAAAATCTTTGGAGGAAACACATCAGCATATTCAGTGAACAGTACTTCCAGCAGAGACAGAGACAGATTGTGCAGATTGTGCAAGATCTGAGTCAGCATGTTTCTTTTTGGCCTTGAACCCTATGAGACATTTGTTCTGTAAAAGTTTTCAAACACGTCCGTTATTACAAGGATGCAAGCATGGATACTCTTCCTGCAGCATAACCCCATTAAAAACGTTGAAGCCAAGAACTGGACAGTTTAATTTTAAGTATTTCTGCATGCAATGCTGCCTTGTGGCTTGAACAAGGAGGATCCTCAAAGGCAGTGTGATGACTGACAGAAGACCCTATGAAACATCAGACTAAACATCACACAGACTAGAAAGAAAAAAATACATTTCTGCATAAATTATTCCAGCTCAGAAGAATGGCAAATATCTTTGGTCCTCAAATGTCTCCTCCCCTACTCTTTGCCCACAAAACAGGCAGGCCTGTAATGCAGGTGGAAAGGTTACTCCAAAGCAGCTGGCAAGTTCAACCACTAGTCAACAGGCAGTTGGATGAGATCTGGGCTGCTATATTTCTTTTCCTAACTTAAGTTGAACCAACAACACTCACTGGGTGACCTTGAAGAATTTTATCTACCTGTTTCCGTCCTGCCACTCTAAGCTAACAAAACAAAACAAGGACTAACTACATTTAAAGCTCATATTTCCATGTCTTCATATACTAACATGTAAACTTCTACATTTATACTCTAAAACACATGTGAGAGAGGAATCAAGACAGAAATCAGTATGTTAGGCCTTTGGAAATCAACCTTGAACAAAAATGAAGAAAAACTATGCCATGGGCTAAATGGGTGGGAAAGAGCCCAAACTCCTCAGCTGATGGCTCGCTCTTTTTGAGCTCTGAACTACTGTAACCTACTATTATGCACATACTAAGTACTGTTTCAGACTACAGGAGAAAAACAAAACAAAACAAAAAAGCAGCAGCTTTCAAACTACAAGCCATTTGAGATAGAAACCAGGCATGCTTTGTTTTCTGTTAATCTTAAAAAAGCAGCAGGAGGAGCAATCAGAAGTTCAGTTTAAGTTGAAAAAGCCCTGCAATTCTCTTCATACACACGCGTAGCAACAGAGATCTGAAAATAAAGGTGTATTAATGGCACAACAGACTCCAGACAAACTCAGGGAATTTACAGCTCTGCAAAACAGTCAATCTTGCCTGCTTCAGGACAGAAACAGGTGGCTCTTAAAACACTTTCCCTCTGTTCCCATCCAGCAGCATCAGCCCACTTACCAGGTAGAATGTGTCTGAAATAGCTGCTCTCCAGGTGAGGGTATGGTGGCGGAGGTAGGGTGTAGTTTCTCTCTGGTATACCACACATCACTCCTCGATCCCCAATACCCATTGGGAGCATCAGAGACAGAGCAGAGGGCAAGGAACTCAAGGAAGGGCCCAAGTTTGGAATTGCAACAGGCAAGCCTGCAAAAGAAAATGCCTATTTAAATTCAATGGAACCACCTGAGCTTATGAACACACATGCTAATAAAGATGATACTAATTCCGCAGGAGCTCCCTATGGAAGTACAGTATGGTACTGTCAAAGAAAGACGGCAAGCTTCAAAGAAAGGATTGCAGTTACCACAGCACTGAGAGGCATGCCTGAATGTGGCTAGATCTTTTCTGGATGCATTACATAGGGCCTGCTTCTACTTTACAACTGTAATGGGCTTTTGTCTGTGTAGACCCCTGAAAAAAACAGCTAGGAAAAGTTTTGCCTTACGGGTGAAAAATCATTATTTCACGTGAGCAAAGATAGACATAGATGAAGACAGATTTGCAGCTACAGTTTGTATTTCAAAGGATTCTGCTACCACCCACCCACCGTACAAACCACCCCATCAGAACAAAACCAGACTCCCATGAAGGCGTAAGCCTGGTAAACACACATCCCTTTTGCTTTGCCCACGTAAGCACCACTGGTCTACTCTTCCCCAATTCTACATCACCTCATTACCTGCTAAAGACATGACTTGCTATCAGAGCAAGCACTGCTACCCAGTTACAAACATTCCCACTACAGTAACACCCAGAGCATGAGCTGCACTATCCTTTGTGGGAGCTTTCCCCCTTACCTGGTGCTGGTATGGTGTTGTGAGTGGGTGACGCTGCCAATCCCAAGTGACTCCCCGAGACCGGCAGGGCATTGCTCACAGCGGATGAGGTCAGCTGGTCCATCCCTACAGGACTCAAGTTCATTTCATTCATTCTGGAGCCAGGGAACAGAACGGGGAGGGGAAAAAAAGAAACAGATGCAAGAGCATTCCTGATTACTGACTGTACTGCGGCGAGGAAGGGCTAAGCAAACTCAAAATCAGGTATTGACACATAAGAACTCTGCCTTAGAAAGCTAAGCATAGAGCACATCAGCCACTCACACTGTGATCACATCATGATCAAGACATATTGATCGTATTAGATAGCAATAACTGGGATTAAAAAGCCAGTTCAAAAAGACAAATCAGACCACAGCTTTTTCCTTGCCATCCACAAAACAAAGTCTCACTCCTAGTGGTCAAAGCCACTGTGATTAAAGTATTGTGAACACAAATTAATTTGCAAGCCGAGTGTCACAATCACTTGGACAACGACATTCGATTTGTATTTCATGACTTCTGGACACCACATTCATGTTTAAAAGCCGAAGTCAGGGGAGAAGAGGGGTAAAAACCACTTAAAACTTGTAATGGCCACAAAACCTCTAATTCACCATCGCTTCAAACCAGGCCAATCGTGACAAGAGTCACCTCTGCAGAACAGCCATTGTACGGAGTTTTAACAGGCTGCCTCAGTCTGGTTCTGCAGACACGGCACATGCTCCTGTCACATTAAAAACTGGCATTGTGGATGACATGTGACTTCAGAGCAATCAACCAGTGTCTCCTGAGTGCCTGCACCTCTCAAGCTACTCAAGCGGGCGCACCCCACATGAGTGGCTGTAGAGCTGCAGAAACCGCCGGGCTGCCCAACAACTCAAATCCCCAGCCCTGGGAGAAACCAAGCCAGCTCAGCACACATCCATCCTCTGGGGTCTCAAACTGCACATGCAGCCCAAAACAGTCCAAGGGGATGGGGACACCAAGGAGACTCGGTCACCTCCCACTTGTCAACAACTTTGCAAGCTGTGCCTGGCCTTAGCTGTAACCATCCCGGCACTCCTGCCCACACACCAGCTCTAATCAGCAGTTCACAGGGCCAGAAGGACCGGCTACCCCCACAGGGGTCACAACTCCATCAACAAGACCAGAGAGCCTCCATACTGCCCCGAGCCTCTCACATGCCCTTTGCAAGCAGCAGGCCCGAGCTTTGAGGTACCACCAGAGCGCTGAAGCTTGGATTGTCCTTCCAATAAGGAAAGCTATCGCTCACCCTGGAAAAACGGCCAAATATTCCAAACTCACACAAGTTAACCCACGGCTCTAAGCCGCACAGACAGAGTCAACGACTTTCACCTCGCTTCTGCCCAGTTTTCACATCGCATGCTCTCCTACCCTGGTCCGCCACCTCGCTTGCCTTCAGGGACGGTGCCGAGGGGTCGGGCTACCCGGTGGGGCAGGGGCTGTCCGGCCCCCGCCCTAACGGCCGCGGAGGGTGGCGATGCCCGGGGGGAGGGATCCACCACCCCCACCCCAGGACCAAGGCGGCGAAGCACCGGGACCAAGCCTCGGGGCCTGCGGGAGGCGCTGAACGCTTTAGGGAACCCCTCCTCGCCCCACCTCTCCTCGGCCGGGGCGCACGCCGCCGTCGCAAGGCCCGAGGTGCCCGTCCCTCGCCCCGCCCGGCCGCGGTCCCACCCGCCTCCCACGAGCCCCCGGTCCCCCGGCGGAGGCGAGGGCGCTCACCTGGGGTGCATGGGGCCCGGCGCCGGGGCGGGGCCTCTCCCGGCGGCGGAGCGGCCGGGGCCGCAGCCGCATCAGGGCCTTCAGCCCCGGCCCGCCGCCGCCACTCGGGCAGGCGCCTGCCCCCGGCCCCGGCCCCAGCTACGGCCCGGCCGCAACCACCGCCGCCGCCGCCTCATGGGCGGGGCCCCGAGCGGCGCGGGCCCGGCCGCGGGCGGGGGAGCGCGGACGAGGAGGCGGGAGAGGGAGGCGGTGATGGCGGCGGCGGCTGCGGCGGCGGGAGGGGGACGGGGGCCGCTTCCGCCGCCGTGCGCCACATCCAGGAAGCGGCGCCACCGCCCCGGGGCTCGGCCGCTTTCCCGCCTGCCGGGGTCCGTGACGGGCCCAGGTCCGGGTGCCGGGGCCCGGCCGCCTCCGCCATGCTGGCGCGGAGGGGCCTGCCCGGGCGTGCCTGCGGGGCTCTCCCGGTTCCGTGTCAGGCCGGGCCGTCGCTGACCTCCTGGCAGCCGCCTGCCCGCCGCGGCGGCTCCCCGGCCCCGCAGTCCTTTCCAGCTCCCTGGCAGCCGCTGCAGGGCTCGGCACCAGCCACCGTGCTGGAGGCCAGGGCCAGACGGCCGGCCTTCGGTGAACCTCGGCGGCGTTTCAGCCCTTTTCACTGCCACCTCCCCGCCTTATTTCCAGATTATTTCCACTGAGGTGGGAGGGCGGGCCTGCGAGCCGCCTAGGTAAACGGCGGTTCTCCCTTTTCGGAGGAGCATCTCGGTTGGCACTCTAGTCACTAAAGGTGTCATCCCTCGCTTGGTCGGCTGACTGAAAACCCTTGCCCGTGGTTTCACGTGCCACCTCTTTCAGAAGGGTGTGATGCTTACTCTGGTCCTCCACATGATAGCTCCAGCTGTCTCACTGCTTTCTCATTATGCCCTCGTGTCTGCTGTCGTTAAAGGGTTATGTTGAATTCATGTCCTCTAGTACCATCAGCCTGTACATCCCCAGCTGCCTTCTGGACATTGACTGCTGTTATCTATGATTTATGGCTCATACGTACAATTCCAGCTAAGGCTGCATTGCAAAGGAATCTCTTGATGTGGACATGTCGGTTTTGTAGCTTGCTTTCGTGTGTGGCACGTGGATGTTCATCACACTCGCTGCTCAAATCAATCTACAAGTTCCTTAAGTGCCAGGGTGAACAGCTGTTTCCTGAAACACTGTAAATGTGTTGCTGTAATTTGATCATGCCTGACACTTAAACGATGCCTCATTAAATGAGACATCCCTTGATAGGAAGTCTGCAAAGGAGGAAACAAGGTATTTTTCTGCCTGCTATCTTTCAATCTAAAGAGCCTAAATGTAGGATCTGGAAGGCTTATTCCAGCTCATTGCAAACCTGTCGGTTCTTCTAGGGGTGGAAACAGGCTCTCTTCATTTGGCTTTAGCTGTCAGAAAGTTAGACACCTTGTGAATGTCAGTTCCTCAAGCTCTTTCTGTGGCTGAAGGAGAGAAATAGGCTGCCACAGAGTCCTTCATCCCATCCTGAGATAGGCGTCTGGGATGCGTGAGAAGAATTCCCTTTGGAGCTACCTCTCTGTGTCTGTGGCCTGTAACTGGGACCTGCGTAATCAGTTTAGTCTAAATATATAACTTCTAGAGGACTACATTTAGGCAAAGTAAAGCCAGGTCTCTGTCATTCGTGACCAAAATAATGACCTCATTAAGTTTACCACATATCCCATAACCTCTCCGGTTCACTAAGCCAGATAATCCTTACTCTGGATCTGAATCAGCCCACAAACATTATTTCAAGTCAAGAAAGAACTCTCTTCACGTTGCGTTCCTTAATACATAGGAGATGGCTGGAAACCTTCCACTTTCAGTTGTCATCCTTACAACTTCACAGTTACACTTGGTACATCTCAGTTCTGTCTTGAACTGCTAGGTTATCCCAAGCCCTCAGCTTGTCTTAATGCCAATGATGATAGTGTAATTCTACCGCAGAACTGCACCGGCACTGAAATCTTTGCACTATTTCAACTATCTGAGCTGAAAGTAATACTTTGAGCCTATGAGCCAGATTGGATGTAGTCATACACAGATAAGAGTGTTTTTTCCTACTGTCAAACACGAGTCCTCTGAGATTCCTGCTTTTTTGTAGTCACTTTACTCCCTTGAACGAGTGATATCTTAACTACCAGTTTAAAGCACGAGTATCAAAGGAAGCCAGTGATAATATGAAGTGTCACCGAATGAGAAATTAATCTGTGTCTACAGAGATGTACTCTGCACGCCCAAGGTATTGTGATAAAACACATTTGAGAACTGTCTCTTCTGCAAGGGAAGATATTTTTTTATATACCAAACACTTTTATTATATGTGAAGTGTTTTGATAAGACAACTGCACTATGTCCCCTGAAAGCTTTTTTTATTGACATTTATAGCAGTACTTGCTGCGTGAGGAACAAATTGCAGAGCTATTTTTCAAGTCATCTTCAGATCCTGGAGATGTACTGAAAGATATGGGAGACTCATAAAACCACGGGGGAAAGAGATACAGTAAGCACGCCTCAGTCCTTCTCTGTAGTGGGAGCAGAAGTCCCTGCTGGACCATGCCCACATCTCGGTACAATCAGTTCTCTTCTGCAAACCTGCCCTTGGGTTCTTTCTCAGAGTGAGCAGAATTACACTGAACGAAGATTACACAAAAAGCAATGGTTGAAGCCAACTGATTTAACATCAAAAATCCAAATTTCTCACCACCTTTTATTGGCTTATCAGCACTTCGCAGGCCTGTATTTTGGTAATAGTCACAGTATGAAACCTGGGTAGCTCAGGTGCAGCTCTCACTTCTAGCTGTAGAGCTGGAAAAAGATGGCCCATGCTTAAGGATAGAACAGATTAAAGAGGCACAAAACTATCCAATCTTGTGTTCCTGGATCTCAGTCTAAATTGCAGTTATTACTGTAATTCTGTGGTATGCAGTCAACAAGAGAAACTGTTAATTTCACAGTTTTATATATTAACAAATGGCAGCAGCCCAGTCAAACTATCGTATGTATAATAAATACTGTAATTTAGTAGAATTACTGCACAATGAAATACAACATATGCACAATCTTGTGAGGGTTTCTTTCTAAAGCCCCGATTTCCTATTTTCTTTTTCTTCCTTCGTAGTAATGGGTTCACAGATAAAATAGTTGAGACATCATCTGTTGGGAAATTGGTAGACTTGCATGTGTTCAGCTGACTCTTGTGTTTCTACTACAATATTTCCACCGATGACTTTCTTTTCAAACAGAGGGACACATTATCAAGGAGAATCTGTTGCTTTGAGTAATTAAAAGTAGTTCCAAGCAATCACTGTGTAATGTCAGTAGTGTTATTCGTGATTCTTGTGGGAGTATGAATGAGTTGAGGGTTATTTTGTACAAAGATTACATTCTTGTAGATACTGTGTTAGGATATGTACAGTTAAAACCACAACTAAGTTGTATCTGGAAGGAAGATGCCTCAATGTTTTATTTTTAGGTATGTCAGAAATATTTTCTATTCGTTTTGGCTGGGTAATTAAGTGCGTACAGTGAAGTAAAAGGAAGGAGGGAAGGAAGGGAACCTGTTTGAATGCCACAGTCAATGGAGTATGTAAGGAATCTCCCAGCATCCCCATTTAAGCTTTGCATTTAAAAACAACCACAAAACCCAACACCACCACCACCCCAAAAAAAACCCCAAACCAAGGCAAAACGTACAATATAAACAGAAACAGTACAACTTCTGCCATTGTAGAGCAGCGAATAACACCTGATTTGTACCACCTGGAAAGCAAGCCAGGCCATCTGCTTCATATCAGCATGGGGGATATTGCATTCTAGAGTCAAAGCATCATCCAGGCAAAGGTGTGAAGAGGAGTTAATTGGAGAAACAGTGTAAGAAACAAGATCAAAGGCTTGTCTTAGAAGAGGAACATTATCCATGTAGTCTTAACCTACTCTTAAAATGAAAAAGAATGTGTATTAGCCTTTCCCTTTGGTGGGCCAGTCCTGCTACTTTCACCGAGTCTACAAGTGCAGACACGTTGAGAAGGGCCTGCTTGTGCAGAAGTCGGTACAGGAATCCTGCTCACACTCTCAGCAAAGACCTTCTGTGGGACTTAAGGTGCGTTGGCCTTGCACTGGCTTCCTGCCCAGGGGCAAATCCCTTTCCCAGCAAGTGACATTAGATTGCCAACAAGATACTACATTCAACAAAAGCCTGTGGCACATTGTCTTATTTCTCTTGCACACAAACAAAAGCAGACTGCAGAGTCCATTGGATATGAGGTCAGCTTCAATCATTCAGATTAACAAATAACATTTACCTATATTTTTCTTCATGTGTTTCTCTAAAGGATTAACAAGGTGGATTTTTCTGTAGGAAAAGCAGATGTCTGTTTAGCACAGGTGCAATTCTGGCACTCTGGGAAGTGCCAGTGACCTGCATTTACAGTAAACATAGAAAAGAGGTCTGGTGGCAGGGAATAGTGCATTTGCATGACAGGACTGAAACATAACCCTGCCTCTTGAACATGGCTAGACTTCTGGCAAGGTCATGGAAAGCTGTGAAACATTCTGGCACCTGAGACTTCCACCCAAGAGGCATGCTTCCTTTTTCTTACAGGAATACTGCCAGAGAGTAGTGTTTTAAACTTAATGACGACACAAATGAAATGTCCTTTTCCTACTTCAGATATTTCTTAAGAGGCCAACATCCTCTTTGTTTTACAAAAACATGAAGCCCTGGCCTACCTTAGTGCTACAGAGAATGAGCTATTTTCATTTAAGCATTAATTTCTGAAAATATTTTTTTAAGAGGCAGAAAGGCTCGCTTGATTATTTGATCTGAAACGAGTTGTACATACCTGAGGTGTTCCCCAGTAATTTTTGCCTCGCACCCATACCTTCCATCTGAGCTATGGCACATATTTTAGAAAGACATTTAGTTGTGACTGGAAAAGACCTCAACCTCTCGTGAAATGCATTAGCTAACTCTCAGGTAATGCTACAAAACATTCAGCATCAAACATCAGCTCTTGCTAGGGAATATTAGTGACTGAGGCAAAAATAGATGGGTAGTTGCGCTGGCTTCTGAGCCATTTTGGTGCTGATCCTGCCCCTGGTGTAAATCAGAGTCGAGGATTGTTCTCACTCATGTCTGTCTGGAACGGTCTGCTTGTACTTTCTTCATACTTTGAAGATTACCATTGTTTTTTTGAAGCTGCAGAATAGGCCAGCAAAGATCCAAAGGCTGACTTGAAAATGCACGCTGACATCATTGCTGCTTGTTTCTGACTCAGCAGAGACATAGATGTGTTTCTCAGAGTGGAGGATGTTGTTTCAGTTACTCATGCATCCGAGGCAGTTTGTCATGAAAGACTGATCAGGGCGGAAACTTTCACTTTGAGCAAAAAAACAGTTTTAATAGAGCCTACATGCCTGTACCTTTTCACATCCGTCCCTTCCCACAGCTCTCCCAGACTAAACATTCAACTCCCCAAACTGTTGGTGGCAAAAAAAGGAAATTCAGTTAACTGTGAAGAGGTGTTTTCAGAAAAAAATTGTCACTGTGGAGCTATTGAACAACAATGTGGGAAAAGTCAAAGACCCTTCAGTTGCTGCAGAAGAAAATCCTAACAGAGCAGGATATCTTAGAGTAAAGGCACAGATGAGGACATTATGCCCTTAAACTGTCAGAAGTCCTTGTCTTTTGTCTACTTCTTCTCCTTGGCAAGCTGCAGGCAAACTGAAGGATGCAGCATGGATCTGGCACAGTCAAGAGGAATCTTCAGCTTCCCAGTTAAAGCAGTGTGTAGGGTCCATCGGGTAAGCCAATATCTATGTAATCATCTAATAATGGCTACACAGGGGGCAATCAGGGCATCATCTTTGTTTATCTGAGGCAGATGCTCATAGTGGTGACCAGAACATTCCTGCAGTGAGCAGAAACATGCAAAATGTTGGAGATTTTTTGAAAATGCTTATGTTCAGTTTGTGAAAGTCACACTTCTTGAAAAAGCCTCTCTTTGGGCGAAGCAGTTTTCCTCTTATGCTTGCACGTATGCATTCTTGATCTGACATGACTTGCAACCACAAGAGTGCACTCTTTCCTTTGAAGATTTCTCAGCTTCCCCAGAAAGCTAGAGACATACCATATAAGTTTTGCAAACTGCTTGTGAGCCGTTTCAGTTAGACCAGCGCAGCCGAAACAACAAAGCTTGCAGTTGTCTTTTGGATTTCATTGTGAAAAGCCTTTGGGTAGTTTTCAGATGACAGAAGATCCTTGGTTCCTGAAAGGGAGGAGTTCTGCCAAAACTTTGAAGATCCCTGTAAACTTTGCAAATTACCCATCTTTTGGAGACAATTATATCAAACGATAACGTGGATTACAATACATGAGAAGTGTTTAGAGCCTGGAAGATTATTTACATTTGGCATTAACTCTTATGGTCATAATTTCAAGTGGGGAGAAAAGGAATACACAGGAACCCTCTTATTATCTTTTGAAATATGAAGATCAGAGGAAAAGAAAGGTTTAAAGTGTGGAGTGATGGTCCTCAAAACCTGTCTGTAAATTAGCTGACATGCTACATCTATAAAAACCACAAGGTTTAGAGCTGATTTCCAGGCACAGAGTGGACCTCATGAATCATTAACAGTGCTTTGAGATCTGAGTTTTTATACACTGCAGGAGGAAATTGCAGCCTGCAGGGCAGAGCACCTATACAAATGTTTCCTCCTTGCTTGGACCGATAGAAGATTTGGAAGCCAAGTTCAGGATCTGACATTCCACCAGTGAGGAAAAAAAAAGAAGGATGGACAGCAATAAAGATGATGATGGACTAATGAACAGGATTGCATTTCCAGGAGCTCTGTCCCTGGCTAACAGCCATGTGCATCCCCATGGGGTCCCCCTGAGAGAGCCCTTTGGGGTTCCCTTCCATCTGGACCCATCTTACTGGGAGCAAGCCTACGGCGGGCCCACGGGTCGCATCTCCTACATCCCATTCCCTGGCTACGTGGGCGTCTATGACTATTCCTTTGAGCCTGCCTTCATTCGAAAGAGGAACGAGAGGGAAAGGCAGCGGGTGCGCTGTGTGAACGAGGGCTACACACGCCTGAGAGAGCACCTGCCCAAGGAATTTGCTGACAAGCGCCTCAGCAAAGTGGAGACCCTGAGAGCGGCGATCAGCTACATCAAACACTTGCAGAGCTTGCTGGACTGCCATCCCTTAGCGTCGAACAGTGAGGAAACACTCTCTGCCAAGGAGCTCCCGGAAGCTCCCAGTCCTGGTCCCCCACGGGAGTGCAACAGTGATGGAGAGTCTAAAACCTCTTCAGCTTCATCCCCTTACAGTGAATTTGAGGAGACAGGCAGCTAGGTAACAGCCTCGCTGGAGACAGAAAGCTTCAAATTCAGCTGAAAACCAAATCTAAAACCCTGGGGATTTTTCTACAGATGAAAATGAATACCAGGAAGAGGAAAAACAGATAGGGGGGAAAAAAAAAAAAAGGTATTTTCAATACGTTAAAGGAGTTTAAATGTTGTCTGTACAAAACCTAAAGATGATTTTTAAGCAAACAGATATCTCTCAGTTTGCTTCAGCTGTGATACTAAACTTCCTTTGGATTGTTAAAACTGAAGCAACGTTTACATTCTACTTTTAATTCAGTTTTTATTCTGCTTGTCTATTTTCTTTTGCCATTCACTTGATGAGACAGCAAACCCAGATAAATCCATTTCAGGAAATTGCCCTCCCCTTTCTCCTGCTTCCTCCTGTAATTTTTATTGTCTGTTTTTCCTGGCTGCTAACCTGAGGTGCACTGGGTTGCAAACACTTGGACTGGGAAAGGTAAGATTTAGATAAAATATCTTTCCCTAAAATTTTTAGAAAACTCACAGAAATACTTCTATTTCTGAAAAGACAGTTTAAAAAATATAAATAAGGCTGTATTTGGGAATTAATTTCTTTTATGGCATCTTCTAAAGTGAAAGGAGCAACTTATACATTGGACACTGGCTATTTGGTCATTATTTGAAGGATAATTTTCAGGAAAAGAAAATCTGACACTTTCGTTCTAATCAATGCTAGCAAGAGGGAAACAGACTTCTGTAAAACTGCATCTTCAAAAGCAAAGCTCCACTCATGATACTGAAAAAATGTTGCCAGCCTTTTCCCTTCTTTTCTGAAAATTGAGTTTGTGGACAAAATAGTCTTGATTGTGTCTTTTTGGCAGGTCAGAGATTATATGCTTAGAAATATGTTCCTGTAGTGGTTAGATACTGGTGTGTACAAAAAGGGTAACGTTGAATGTATCAGTTTACATCTGCATGAAAGTGTAGATATTTCTCCTTTTGTTTAGAAGATTGTATTGCTTTTTCAAAGAATACACATTTTAAATTTAATATCTCACAATCTATGGAATACCTTTAATTTGGACCATGTCTACTTAAAATGAGAATTTGTCTCCAATTCTCCAAGGTCAGATTTAAATAACATTTAGCTATGTGCTTAAATCCTATTCTGAATATGGGGTAAACTTCTTACCCATACATTTTCCATAGACCTTTCAAACTTTTGCTTTTTTGGCCTCATGGTGGTGAAATGGTTTTGTATCTTTTTGTCTTTTCTTCATGTCACGCTGACTGAACACCTGAAAAAATGCTCGTGTATAAATAAGAACAAATACTGATCAAATACCTCAAAATGTGTCCATAAATTTCATTTAAATAAAAAATTGAATTAATCCTGGCTGTGGGTTTTTTTCACTTTCAATCGATAACAAATGGGACACCGCTATTTGCAGGAGTAGTGAATTTTCAAGAAAGAATAAAGAAAATGGATAGGAAGAAAATGTGAGCTGCTACCTATGAAACTAAATTTTTAATTTAGATTTTTAAATCTAGATAAGGAGCGGGTTTGTGCTGTGGGCGTCTAATCAAAATTACTGGGTATAAAAACACTCTGCTGATTTCTAGCAGACTACTCTGAACATTTCTACACTTTTAGCTGCTGTGTCCATGGCAGTCAGAGGCTTCCTTATTTATTCTTTACATGGTAGCCAGCTTCCTTTTCTAATGACTATTTTGTTTTTCTAATGGTTGTTACTTTTGCAGGGTCTGTTTCCCAGACCCAAAGAGTAAAGGTGTACTTACTCGGACAGTTCAGCTCGAGAGCCAAAACACTCATTTCTGGATGCGTACGTGTTTGTATTTGTTATCCAAGAACGGGGAGGAAGGCAAGGCAGTGGTCTGAATGTCTGATTGGGATCCGTTATTTTTTGGCTTTTTTTCTTTCCTTTGTGGTCCCCGACAAGAGATTCAACCTCTCTGTCTCTGCCTGAGTTTTGAGATTTCTGGAAATACGGCTACTGGTAACTCTGTCAGTAAGCCCAAATTACATTTCTCTCTTAAAGCAGAGTTTAAATCTTTGTTATCTATGAAAAACATACACTTCCTCAGAGTGCCTGAGACAAATTCTCTGAAACACATAGTTGTTTCTAAAGCACTCTGAAGATGAAAAGCAGTTAATATATGTATAATGACAATAAATAGCTTAAATCGAAAAGAACCACTAAAAATAAAAATTACCAGAATTACCATTAAGTAAAGGCAGGACACATCAGATAATGCCCCAAATAAATTTTTAGGTCAGGTGGTTATCACAGAAGTTTGACCCCTACAGAGATACATCCAGGAGCCATAATCCTCTGATTTCCAAATCCTAGAGAGATGGTGCAGCGTGCCACCTTCTTTGTGATCAACTAGTTAGACTAGCCAGAGAAGTGGGCTAGGTCGTGGCTCTTCTGCCTGTCAGCTTCATCTCACATGGGATGTTCCTCAAAAGGAGTCTAACCGAGTGCAAGGCATCACACCCTGAGCCTGTGCTTGGCTGTTGCTGCTGTAGGGTGTCTCTTGCCATGTGAGATGCTGCCTGATCTACTGCATGTCTAGATGGGGCTGGTTTATTTGTTGCATATCCCTAATACTCTGCAGTCAGAACCAAACCTGGATTTTGTGGAATAATATTCTGTAAAAGGCCTCTGGACCTCAAGCCAAGGAGACTTGTTAGAAGTCTACATTTCAATAAAACTGTAGCTATATTTTTTTAGATTATACATCTTTAACAGCTGTGGAGATGTCCTTAAAATACCTGCCAATCTAACCTCAGTGCTGAAGATGCAAAAGCCATAATGTCACATGTAGCTTAATTTAACTTTAAAGGAAAATTAATTTCTGGATGAAAAGGGAATTCTTTCTGTGGGAAAAATCTGTCACACGTTGAACCACTGTCCTAAGGAAAGTTGCACATTTGTATTTCTCACAGTTCCTGTTGTCACGCAAACCTCTTGCACACTTTTAGCATGAGGAGGTAGAAAACAGCTCAAGATTTCCCAAATATGTATCGGTGCTTCCTACAGGCATCAACAAAGGTTTAAAGTGAATGCTACATTTCAAAGTCTTTCTTAAGCTGTTTCTGTCTAGACAAAGGTTTTCTTCAAAGCTTCTAAAGTGTATCATTATCAGACTTTGAAAGCAGACAATGATCCAACTTGTCACCATGAGAACTAAAGTTTTAATAAAAATGTTGACCAGAATTCTCTCCATGCAGCGCAATTACTGTTTAGAAGAAAACTGAACACTGATATCCGTAGGCAAGCGTGCTACAGCTTTATCAAACTCTGCACACCAAAAGCAGACACTTTAATGTTTCTATCAAATGTGAAACGAACACACATCTGAAGTCTTCCCTCTTCTGCCATTAAATTACAAATCCATTTGCTCCTTGATATTATCAGCATTTTAAAGATGTGTAATCCTGGCCATGGGATTGCTTTTAATCCTCTAATAGGTATTTAACTGACTTCTTTGTAAAAGCCTATCCACACTCCTTTCATGTTATATTACCCAGTGTCAATAACATGGCCAACGAAAACCAGAAGGCACTATAGAAAAGTCATGTTCAGAGAGTAAAGCAATCGGGGCCAATTTATCTCACTGGAATAAATGAACAGGAATGTGCACACAAAAATAAAGAATCTTTGAAAACATTTGTCACCAGCATACGTGGGAAGGAGGCAAATCAAGATCCAAAACACCTTGAAGAGAGACTCTCAAGTGGTACCAACAGGAGACCCCTGCTGAAGTCAGCTGAGGTCAATCACTGTAGCTAAGCAAGATCTTAGTAAATATCTCCAAAACAGAGTCTAAGCAAATACAAGTTCAGTGGGTGTCCATCACTAGAAACCCTCAGCATATAGATAGAGGGCTACAGAGTAAGAGGTAAATTTGTTCTAGGCAAATGAAGAGCTGCAAAATGGTAAGACTGCAGCTGTATCTAGCTCTTCTTCAAGGCTGACCAGCTGTAGGTCTGGAAGCTCTGTAAACACAAGATAAGCAACATTCTCCATCAATCTGAAAGTGTGCTTGTAGGTAAAAATCTGCTATGAATGCTCACTCATTTATTTCACAGAATCACCAAATCACAGAATGTTAGAGGCTGGAAGGGACCTTGAAAGATCATCTAGTCCAACCCCCCTGCCAGAGCAGGACCACCCAGAGTAGATCACACAGGAACATGTCCAAGTGGGTTTTGAATGTCTCCAGAGAAGGAGACTCCACAACCTCTCTGGGCAGCCTGTTCCAGTGCTCTGTCACCCTCACAGGGAAAAAGTTTTTCCTTATGTTAGTGTGGAACCTCCTATGCTCCAGCTTGCACCCATTGTCCCTCACCTATCATTGGCCATCACCAAGAAGAGCCTGGCTCCATCCTCCTGACACTCACCCTTTACATATATATAAACATTAATGAGGTCACCCCTCAGTCTCCTCTTCTCCAAGCTAAAGGGACCCAGCTCCCTCAGCCTTTCATCATAAGGGAGATGTTCCACCCCCTTAATCATCTTTGTGGTTCTGCGCAGGACTCTTTCAAGCAGTTCCCTGTCCTTCTTGAACTGAGGGGCCCAGATGATATTTACACATTTTTTCTACCTCGCTATGAATATGTCCACTGACAGAGCAATGAAAAATTTCTCCAATTTGCCCTTGCTGGGAGTACAAACTAGAGGAGTGGAGGTGCTTCTAAAGGTAGATGTCTCTCTCCATATCTCAGTGGATCTCCGCACAGTCAATGGTGGATCAAATATAGAGAGGGGGCAGGCTAGGATGCTGGTGAAATGAGCACAGACTGACAAGAACATTTGTTTGGAATTTACAGCAGTCTGACAAGGTGGCACTGCTCAGAAAATGCCCCAGAGCTGGCTGAAAATGTTATGACTCAGATCCCCTGAGCCAAGACCCTGGAAACTCAATAGGAGCCAGAGTGTTCATTTAGTGTGCTGTGCAAGAGGCTGGTAGTGTTTTTCAGAAGTGAAAGTGACATATTTTCTTGTTATCAGTGTCCTTTCTCCTACCCACTCATACCCACATCACAAGATTGTTCCTCTGACCCTGAGGTCTGATCGGCGTGGCAGACACACCTAGCTCGGGCGTTGGGGACCCAGCACCCAGCTGTGCTTGGGTGGCAGTGGAGTTCTGGAGAGGGACATGATGGCAGGGTGGGAAGGGCTGTTACTTCACTCTGGGAAGCAGATGGGGGATGAAATGGGATGCCACTGCTCTCTAAGAGTGGGATTCATCAGGTCCTGTTTTAGTATTCACGCTTCAGTAGCCTTGACCTCTTGTATCACTCAAAAAATTCTCATTTTAAAAGCCAAGTCAAAAAGCAGGCCCGGGAAAAGACAGGGGAGCTTACTACAAGGGCTTTAAAGGAGCAAGCCTGTCACTGAAGTAAAATGAGCTTATCTCGCTGGATAAAGCCCTGTGTGAAAGTCATCTAGTGTTACACCTGTGCTTGGTCATCAGCCTTGTTAGAACTTGTCCCTCCATGGCCTGAGCATGCAGCATGCACGCAGGGTACAACCAGCACCACAGCAGCTACTTGAGTATGTGAAGGGTGTGGATAGCTGCCTCTTACCAGGCCTGGGCTAAGGATAAGAATAAATATTCAAAGCTCTAGCCTGGCAGTGAGATACAGCCTTGGAAGAAAAAGCCTTTGCCTAGTTGTAAATTCAGCTGGAAAACGAAGAGAACAACAACTAAAACCCAACACAGGAATGGATAGTATGGGTATGTGCAGAGGCTAGGTTTACTGGATACATGCCAGACAAAAAGCACAAGAAAAGGTTGGTTTAATTGGTTTCCCTTTATTTGTCACAGCTTACACAATACCCATTCTTTCCTAAGAAACACAGTAGCTGCATACATACAGGCTGGAAAGGCCCCATGACCCGGCCCTGGAGCAGAGCTCTGCCACTGTGCTTTTCCTAGGAAGACCAGGATCTTCATGCAGTCTCACACCTTGCAAATCCAAGACAAAGCCCATTAGTCCTTTTTTGTCTGCTTTCCAGTGAAAACAAAGCTTAGACTATGCTCTGTGTGTGAGATGTCCTACCTCCAAAAGCTTCTGAACCTCCGACTGATTTTGAGCCGACCCCCATGGGAAGAGAGTCTCAAAATGCAAGTCAAAATTTAAAAAGGATTGTGTTTGTTTTTTTTTTCAAAATAAGGGTCAGGCAAAGGGGGGGAGCTTAGCTTAGGGCTTATGGCTCTGGCTGATGAGGTGTGGTGCTTCATGCTGGGTCAGATTCCTGTGCCACTCAACTGCTGGAGGCCACAGTCCCCGAGACAGACATAGAAAACAGGTAGTACATCTGCTCTTTGGCCACCTCCAGTCGTAACTTGGTGTATTCATGTAAGCTGAGGGGATTTGTCAAGGTCAAAGCACCCATCTGTGAAGCTGTGCGGCTCAAGACTCTGATTCATTACCACCACTGTCTTTAGATATGTTTGAAGGGGCCAGTACCCCCAAAACTGTGGGTTAACAGGGGCAGTGAGCAGCCAGCAAGCCTGTATTTCACTCTGAGTTCCCTCACTCTTTCTCAAAAGCTTTGAAGCCAGGCTTGTGGGACTCACTGTCATTTGGAAATGATCCTGCGTTTGCTGAAGCACCAAGAGTAAAGTCTGTGTTACTGTGGGCCACTGGTTTTATCAATTATGTTTTTGCAAGTGCAAGAAATTAAAAGATAAATTGGTATGGATCATGCATTTTAGCCAGGCCAAGAGAAGCTTAGGATTCCATACATCTCTTTGCCAGTTTCCCCCTTGAAAATTTTGGAGACCCCTCAGCTCACTTCAGGTATGACTGCAGATATAGGTCTCAAAGACATGAAATTCCGCATGGTCCATGGTGGCATTGGAGTAGAAAGACATGCCAAATTAGAGCCCTTACAAAGGCGAAAGCTAGCACTGAATTGTCTTTTCAGTTTGTCCTGCCTGATGGTCAGTCAGCCTGTGGGCACCAGCCACCCATCAGCAGGCACACGTGCTTTACGCTGGTATAACCTGCTGCCTCTTCTCTGTTCTACTAGGACCAGGGGATGAAAATATGAGTATTTTGAGGGAGTTTTGGATTTGGCAGGGGGAAGATGAATGAATGGACTGTGAGAGGCTGAAGGGTTGAAAACACAGGGAAAGTCATGGGCAGCAAAGCCTGGGAGCGTGTAACACAAATCCAAGCCAAGCTGCATTTGCTGTGCTGCTCACAAAGCACCTTGCTTGTCACCCTGATTTTATTTTGATGTGGTGTGGTTCTGGGCATATATAGCAGATTATTGTGTTCCAGGGCTGTCATCTGTCAGCACTGAATCCTAACCAATCTCTTCCACCTGCACCGAGATCACAAAGAGAACAAGTAGTTACAAATAAATGGAATTTTCACATCTTTTTATGTATTTGCTTTACTGCCAGCACCATGCTATATTAGGCTGCTCTCTAGATGTAGCTTTTTTTAACTTAAGAAGCGCCAAAGAAGTCCCAGGCTCAGCTGCAGAGGGTTTATCCCAAGGGAACACTTATGCAGAGGCAATGTGTGAGTCCCCACACCCAGAAGTGTTAAGGCTCACTGGTGCTTCATGAATGAAACTGTGTGATGTATAAAGCCAGATGTACAAACACTGGAGTGTGTCTTGTGTTTGTGCGTGGGAAAAGGAGGAAGGATGGCAGAGGGGAGGGAGAAAAGAAAGTGGTTTTGAAGTGTGGCACGCTGCTTGATATCAAAACAGCTGTGCAGCTGAAACAAGGGAAATAGGAACAAATTAGGTATGACACCTTTGGGGAGGATTAATTCCTGAAAAAAAAAAAAAGAAAAAAAGAAGATTTACAGAGAATATATTTGGAGGCAAACCCTGTGGAGACATAAAAAAGCTGTGAAATTTTTTGCACAGCAGAAATGCTAATGAGAGCAAGTAAAGCAGTGACTCTTATGGATCAAGACTTAGAGGGAGCCATAAGAAGGGCTGGAGAGAGGCATGACTCCCTCCCCGCCACCACCACCAGCCAATGTGTGTGTGTTTTACACCATTTAAAGTGCTTTCCTCCTTCCCCCAGAATACTTATTCTCCTCTACCGTGAGGGAGGAGTGCTCCTGGCCCTCCCTGAGGGCTGGCTTAGCATTTTTAGCCCAGGGGTGCCATGAGTTTAAGGAGAACTCAGGTTTGCCTCTTGAGGCTTTGCTCACTTCAGGCATCCCTCACAATCTTGGCCACAACCGTCTGCGTCTGTTAAGAGGCAGAAAAGAGGGGTGGGGCAGGCTGGGGCTGAACTACAGGGTGGACCTTAATCCTGAAGGAGCAAAATGGAATAAAGAGAGTAAAAGGAGCCCAGCACCATGACAAGAGCTGGGACAAGGAGTTTGGAGCATGGACAAAAGCCAAGCACCAGGAGGTGTCTCTCTTAAATGAGGAGTTGCACCACTGGCACTGCTCTGCTTCCCTCCTCCTCCTCCATCCCCCGCACTGGGAGTCAGGAGTGCTGCTGGAAACCACAGGGACATTGCGCTGGGCATCACAGGGGAAAGGGAGAGCGCTGGCTCTGTGAATGCCAGCGAGGGGATGGGGCAAAGTCTGTAGTGTGAATGTCCAACCCAACGCAGTAACGTATCCATTAGAAAGAGGAATCCGAGAGCTGTAGGCCGGGCATGCTCTGCTGCTCATGCCAAGCATGAGGACTATGGGAGGGACTGTTCCCTGCTGCTAGTGTTTTTCAGAGGGTGGATGTAGGTTTACATGATGGTGATAATGCCCACTTTCTTTACATTTTGCCATTCCCCATCGATCCCTTTTGTTTTCCTCTTCTTCCTCCTGTCTGCCCCTATAGCTCCGGCTATTGCTATAAAGGCAAGGGTATAGGAGCATGTCCTGGCTTTGTATTTTGCATCCTCATACAGCAGCCTGATTTTATCAGCCTTTCTTGCTAACAGCTCTCTGCTGATCACACTAAGTGCAGCCCTTGATGAAGATGGATGTGCCTCGCAGCTGCTGGGTGGGAGGTGAGCAGGGAGCTGCTTAATAAGCAAAATCTAAATTAAAAAAAAAAAAAAAAGCCCAACTGCTATCAGAATAGAAGAAGCAATATGATTTTACCACCATCCATTGTGCAAAAATGGCTGAGACCACAGCATTTGCATGACAGTGAGTCTGTCTGCCTGCACCTCAGACGCACCACGTTTATCTGCCTACCATCACTTCTCGTTTGTCTTTTCTTGTTCACCGTTGCAAAACACCTCCCAGCGTATTTCTTATCAAAGTGCTGAGCAGTTGTGAGCAGGCTGTGCTCTAGCTGGGGAGCGCAGGGGATGATTACAGTGCTTGGCCCACCTGCTGTCAGGAGCCCAGAGATAAACCCAAGTTACTTCAGCCGCAGGTTTTCCCTCTGTTTCAACAACAGCATGGCCCTCCTCTTGCCTCTGTACTGGGAACACCAGTAGATCCTGCCCCATCTCACTGGAAAGTATCACTGGGCTGCCCTTGTACCACTTTAACAGGAGCTGGTTGCAGCCATGGCACTGCTGTGAGCTTGCTGGGCTGCTTGTCCCCTGTGTGAGTGGAGGCATTTGAGTCCCCTGTGCTCATGGATAAATCTGCGCTTGCACGTTACCCAGCTCTGGTATTGCAGACCTGGCATCTTCATCTTCATCTTCATCTTCATCTTCATCTTCATCTTCATCTTCATCTTCATCTGCATCTATTCTATTCTATTCTATTCTATTCTATTCTATTCTATTCTATTCTATTCTATTCTATTCTGTTTCCATATATTACAGGTATAGCGAGGGTGGCAGAGACAAAGAACTATTTCTGCCAGTCTGTCATGCAAATGATGCCACCGGCATCCTCTCCATCAGCACCCTACTGCTGACTAATGCAAACCATTGCTGAAGCCAGGCAAAAAGCCATGAAGAGCCCTGCTCAGTTCCACTATCACCTCCCTCGGCACTCCATCCCCAGCAATACGCTCCCAACACAGCTGGGTAATGTTGCACCCCCGGTTCGCAGGGGCGATGCCCTGTGCAAGTGGTGGTGGCACATCCTGAGGAGCCTGTTAGGACGGATCAAAGCTGAGCACCTACAGCACGTCAGCATGATGTGCTGTACATATGCAAGGTATTTGCCTCTGTTTATGTGCAGCGTGCTCTGTGGCTTTGCATTTTGCAGTGCTATGAAAGCTTCAGGAGTTCCACTTACATTAACAAGCCCATAAAGAATAAGGTTATTAAATGTTGTTTATAGTACCCTATCTGAGAAGTTCATTCAGTTACCAGCTGGTTTGTTTTTTACCGAAAGTGAATTTCACAAGGGCTCCAAGTTGTATCTGCGTGTGTTGGGGGAGCTTGTGTTGAAAGGGCAAGAAAACCAGTGGCAATGCCATCACCATGCAATGACTGAATTACTCTGTAGTAGCGGTGGTCAGTGTTTTCAGAGCTGAATGAAATATGTTGGCTTTGTGATTGTAAAAAATCTTTACATTTATTTTTGGTAAAACTTTTTTAGCATTGGTTATTTTCTGCAAACTTTACTGAAATTTTACTGAGGACATTGTCTTTGAAAGCACATTTCCCATTTGCATCTTTGGTGAAAAAGTCACAGTTTAGGTCATTTAATCACCTAGTAATCACCACAAAACCTAATAAAATTATTGTGTTTGTGGAGTGACGGGTATCAGAAGCTGTGGCTTGGCAGGAGATGGTCATGCAGAGTGAGGATTAGGTTACAGGAATACAGCCAGTGTGGCATTGTGCGGAGCAGGAATTTGCAGAGAGCAGATGGGCAGGAATGTTGGAAAAAAAGAGTGTAGACTGATTTAAAAGAGATACCTGTTGATATGTTGGAAAAGGATCCCAAGGTTTCATCCACGTGGGCCTACTGGGAAGGTGGCACTAACAGCACATTCACAGTCTCAGGGTTGTTTCTTTTCCCAATTAAGGCAGAGTGAAAAAGCTCAAAATCTTTGGAGAGTCAGTGAGATCCCTGGAAGATCAGATACTCTTTTTTTTCTGAGACCCCTTGGGATGGAGCTTTTTGGAGAGTAGGTTTTATAAAGAAATTTCTTGTAGCTCTTTGTTTCAGCCAGAAAATTACATATATAAAAATATTACAACACAGATGCTCCAAAGGGAAAACATGTATAAGCCAGGCTATCGGACAGCACTAGGAGTATATTCTACCTGGCACATTATGGATGTGAGATAACACCTACATGGTTAAATCATATCCCTCCTTTCTTTCTTGTTTTCTATCCTAGATTTAGTGGGAAAAACTCACCCCCTCATGAAAGACCTGGCAGATCTGGCAGCTCCCTCCAAGTCCTGAACCCTATCCAAGTGATAATTATACCTGTTTGAAATCCGGGAGCGGAGAAGTAGCCTCCAGCTACTCAACAAAGCCTGCTCCAGTGCTCTGAGGAAGCGGTGCCGACACTTCCCTTCTCCTTGTCTGCCTCCTGCTGAAATCCATTTGCAGAGTTTCCGAAGCCTCTAAGGCTTTTCCAGAGATCTGGTCGAACCAGACTCAGTATCACACGAAGTATCATTGCATGCAAAGACAAAGAGATACCCCCACGGGCATAGTTAATGCAGACAAACCTTAATGGATTTTTTTTCCTCTCAAGTTGCAAATGTGTAATTAATCTCAGTTCATATTTACATGTTTGATCTGCTTCTTTAGGGTTCAGATGTCTTTGAAGGAAGGGGAAGACCCTGTGGTTTGATCTGGAGTACCTAGGATACGCTCAGTGTTTACATGGACAGATCACCCATGCCCGGTGCTGGTGAGCTGTGGAAGGCTCCTGGCTTGCAGACATGTGGGGAGGGAGGGCAGGAACTGAGGTGCTTCCCAAGGCGGGCTGCACAAGCCCCTTCACCCCAAGCCACCATTTCTCCAGGGCTCCCATGAACAGTGAGGGCACCTGTGGCCCAGTGGTGGAAACCTTCTGCAGACAAGAGGAGCTAATCCTCCTGCAAACAGACTCTATGAGCCCTCGCTCCTGCAGCGTAAAAGAAATGAAAGGCACAGAGATGAAAAACGTATCCACTTCAAACAGGGAAATTTCCATTTGAAGTGCCGTCTTGAGCCAAATCCTCCCCAGCAGCAGCACTTTTTTCCCCTCAGTAGTGTGTATCAATTTCTTCTGACAACAGTTTCATGGCTTCGGGATAAACAAGCCCAACTCCATCGGTATTATATTTTACAACTACAGACAGACCACGGAGATTAAAATTCTTTGGCTGAGTCACCAAAGATGGGGAGGGGGGAGGTGGGTCCGCTGGGCGTTGGGGAAGGCGGGTTGAACACAAAACAAGCTGAATCCAGCCTTTCATCCCCTGCGGTGCCGCAGAGGCTGGACCTTCCCCTGCGCTGGGAGGAAGATGGATGCTGGCAGCAAGCGACGAGGGCAGAGCTGAGGGGACACCATCGCAAGGGGCCCTGCGTGCTGCGGAGATGGCAGACATGGCTTCTTGCCCTTGCTCGGTGGCTGGCTCAGGGCTGGGGAGGCCTTGAGGCTCTTCACTCCTTATGGTGCAGTATTAATTACTCATTTCCCTGGCAAGCACGAGTAGCTGAAGAAGAGAATAATTTCCGGTTGATCCACAAGGGTTTTATTTTTGTTTTGTTTTCCCGCTGGAACCAAAGGCCTCCCTTAAATGTTTTCTTCCCTGAAGTGCAGCGTTTTGGTTTGATCTCTGGATTTTTTGAAGTCCTTCACGAAATAAAGTGAAACGAAACCCCCATGCTGACAGGCATTGCTGAAATGTTTGCTGCTGAAAATGTCAGTCAAACACTGTCCCTTTTCCCAGTCCACCCTCCCTTCCCATCTTCCCAACTAAACCCCCTGATGAATTTGAAGTCTAGATGACTCAAATATGTTTTATCAGCAAAAAAACCCCACCAACTGCTGGAGGAGAACCACCCAGTGGCACCCAGGCTTGCCCTGGAAAACTGCCTTCACTGGGAGTGTAGCCAGAGGGAGCTGGTTTAGGCTTTTGGTGGAAACCTCTCTGCTTAGGGCTGCCTTCTCCCTTTGTGCAGAGGGAACTGGAGCTGGCCAGAAGCTGCTGCCAGATTGTTTTCTCTTACAGTGCATGGGTTTTTATTGCATCAGATTATAGTTCTACACTTCAGCATCCAGCCCAGCCACCACTCCTCCACACTAGACATTACCCTTGCAAAGCAGGGAGGCAAGGGTAGTTCTGGCCTAACACTGAGACATTCAGGAGAAGTCCTCCGAGAGCCTTTGCTGGCTGTCTGCACAACTGAAGATGTTTGAAAACTTTGTTAACTTGCTTCGCACTCGGAACATGTCTGGAGGCTAGGTAAGGGATGACTCAAATTCTCCAGGACTGCCCTAGTCCTTTTTTCCGAATCTCCTTCTCCAAGCAACACTGGTCTCTGCTGAGACAGGCTTGTAGAGATATGGTGGGAAGATCCCTAGACTTCTCTGCCTCTGCAGTTAGCATTAATATTAGGGTTAACTCAGTTACGAGCTCCCATTTCTCCCTCACTGATCTACCTGCCACATGGCTGGGTTTTTTTGGGCAGCAGCACAGCCCGGATGCATGGGGCATGCTGCAGGTTGCAGAAGGCAATTCTGGTCTCCCAGACTGCCCTCCCAGAACTTCTTGTCCATGTCTCACCCCTCTGCTAGCTTCAGTCTGCTCTCATGCTGTCATCTCCTCTTGCAAAGAGATGTCAAGGATGCATCTACATAGAGCCACTCAGAGGGGTTTTGCGTGCCAGGGAGAGTTTGTGTCTTCATCCTCCACTCAATGGAGACGATGGGATCCAAACATCCCCTTGAGCAATCTGATGATCTCTCAGCTTCTAAGCACATGAACATATGCAGATGGCAAAAATCGAGGTGGCATGTTTAGCACGTCACA
The DNA here is from genome assembly GCF_034619465.1 of Leptosomus discolor. NCBI lineage: Eukaryota > Metazoa > Chordata > Aves > Leptosomiformes > Leptosomidae > Leptosomus > Leptosomus discolor. Next base: position 159,404,441 of record NC_141391.1, read on the forward strand.
CAAATCTGGGTGCAGTATTGTCAGAGCACAGAGGCATTTAGACACCTCGCTGGCACAGAACTCAAGGTGAGGATCTGGCTTAGAGGCTCTGCTATGTAGCCAGAGGACTACGAAAAACTTTTCTAAGTTTTTCTGTGACTTCTTGAAACTGAACAGCTTACAAGCTCTTCTGCTTTCAGTTTAGATTGTGACAGGAATGAACACATCCCTCCAGCAGTGCCAAAAGCTGCAGAAGACAGGCCTGCAGGGCTGCTGCACACCTGCAGGGCTGGCGTGGAGCATGGGACAGCCAGGCCCGCGCTCTGCGGAGCGGTACTGCCATGCTCTGCAGCATTCATAGGTGCAGAATGAGATGGTCCCTGAATCACAGCTTGGCATTTAAATAAGAAAGGCTGATAAAAAGTAAGAGTAAAGGAAGTGGTTTTTATCCCTGTTTGTAGATAGGGCAGCAAGACATAGAAAGATGAAGTGACTTGGTACAGGCTGGTCAAGTGCATGGTGGATCAAAGCACTGAAAGCTGCTCTCCAGAGATGTACCCAAATGCCTCAGCCTTATGCTGAAGTTTTCTCTCCAGGAACCAGTCTGTGACAGAGGATTCACTTTCTGCCAGGGAGGAAAGGCAATAGTGCTCTTGGCTGCTATTGATAATCATCAGATAGTTTGAATTCCTGCCCGAGAGACAAGGAAATGAATATTTGTCTCACAAACAAGGCTTCGTGTTTCTCAATCAAGATAAAACTTCTGCCTCATCCACTGACCTTTAATGGAACTGCTCATGGGATCTGGCAGGAAGAGCAGCCAGAAGTCTGCTTGCCTCCTGAACTTACGGGATTTTTGGAGGCCTTGCTCAGGTCATCTGACTGAGGCGGGGCACGGGGCAAGGGAACAGGAGGTACAAGCCCTCACCAGAGCAGCATGCAGCTCCTGGCATGCCATGTGGCTGTCAGCAAGGATCTCTCTCCCTCCCTGCTCATCCCGTCGTGGCCTGACTGGCTGCCGTACAGGTGCTGCAGCCCCCACACCCCTGAGCCCCCTTCCCTGGGGGGTTTCTGCACTATGGAGGTGCCCACTGGCTTTGTGGGCTCTTAGGGGAGGAGAGAAACCAGCGCTGCCTGCACAGCCCTGCCTAAACCCAAAGGCACCCTCCTGCTACCACAGCCCTGCCTACACCCAAAGGCACCCTCCTGCCACCACAGCCCCATGTCTTGGGCTGGGCAAAGAGGTTTCCAGCGATGGACAAAGTGGTTTCCTATCCACTCCAGGGCTCAGTTCCCCCACCACGGAGCAGCTTCAGCCCTGCAGACACACACAGGCTTATGATGGGAAAGAGGTGGACAAAGTCCTTTCTGGGCCAAACTCAAAATAATCAAAACAAAGAAGAAAATACTCAAAAGAATCAAAATGGAGAAGAAAGTGCGCACCACAGTCCTTTCTGTATCTGCCTAATAAAAACCACTCCTATTGGAGGTGAATGAAGAAAATCCTTGTAGCAGCAGCTACAGTATAAATACCCTCCGGGGAAAAAATAATTTACAGTGATACTTTTTTCTTCCTCATCCAAGAAGTGGTTAAGAATTTGGCAGGGAAACAGTGGAGGAACTCATCAGCCTACCTATGATTTTAAAGCTTCATAACTTGTCTGTGAATGCCACAAATTTATAGCCCAACATAATAAGCATTAGCCAAATAATAAAACAACCAGCTTACTTTTTTTTTTTAAAGATTAAAAGTGCAAACAGGTTACAGTTCTGAAAAGCCAAGAGCTGGGTAACTAGGTGATTTATCGGCAAGGCATTCCTCCAGCCAGGAAACCCACCTTTTCCTTCTGCCTGGAACTGCAAAAAAAAGTTATGGAATTCTATTGTTTTTTGGCAGCACAACCTGGAGCCTGCTACCTGAGGACTGAAACAGAAACAAAGAATGGTGCTGGTACTCTGAGACCTGACTGCTGTAACCTGAAGGGCTCATGGTTTCCGCCCACAGGGCCTGGGGAGGTTTTGGTGGCTGGTCTATGTCCTTCCTTCTGCCTTGGGGGGCAAAAAGAAACAATTTGGGGCAGAAGCACCTTGGGTGCTTGGGCTAGTGTAGAAGAGCTACGGCCAAGCTGTATGCAATCCCTCTTACACTGCAGGCTAGGTAGGGTTCAGAGATCCACATCCTCTTCCGTTATTTCAAGTACTGTATTTGCTTGCTTTCCATCTCCCTCCTTTCCCCCTTAAATTTTGTCATAAAACCCTAATGTCTTGTCCTCGAGTGTGTATATTCACAACCGCTGGCAGGCTGCTATTCTCCCTGGGCGGCTCTTCCCTACGAGGGTGCTCAGGTTTGATAATTTCCTACCACTTAATTGAGTCAGGTAATAAACTGTTGCTCTAACCCAGCAGGGCTTGGACCTTATCGCACACCCACACCCACTGCCACATCTTGCCCTGCGGGAGCTGCACCCCTCCCTCCCTTTGGGTGCCCGCAGGGGGACCCCTCCCCGTCTATTTCTTCTTCCCCTCCTGACACACGGCAGGGGAACAGGTTCCCCGCGTTTTCACTTCACAGGGAAGAGCAGGAAGCCCGACCTACCTGGCTTCCCACCCGACACCGGCTCACTGGGGCTGAAAATGGAGAGGGGAAGAGAGCCTGGACTCACACCTTGCCTCCCCGATATGAGGCACAGCTTGTGCAGGGGAAAAAAACAGGGTTGTTGCCTCAGTTTCCTCAGGCACCAAGGGAGGGGAGAAAGGAGGGAAACATTGTCCTCCTCTTCCAGGCACCTGCTGGGCAAAGCTGAGCCTAAGCAGAAAGCAGGGTGCAGGCTGTAGCTCAGCTAGGGTGGGGGAATGGGGGGAATAGCAATCCAGGCTGCTGCCAGCACCTCCTTTTAGAAACAGGCTCCATCACAAAGCTGGTTCAAACACCTCAGTATGTGAGGGCAGCCCAGCCCCTGCATGTCTTTTGCTAAGCTAGTAAATGTTAGATTAAGTGCTGGCAGATGACTCCATTTCCCTTTCCTGGTCCTAATCTCTGCAATTAAGACTAGTGATTATTTTCATTTCTGAACTTTATATACAATGTGAACCGAAGCAGTCTCCTGGGCTTTGAGAACAAGGGCGCCATAAGATGGGGATGTGCTCAGCACCACAAAAACCAGCAGCAGCCGCAGCTTGGGCTGGGGATTCCTTGGTAGGTGCCTGAGGAGGCCAACTTGCACATCTCCCCAGGGAGTTCAGGGGATTTTCGGTGTCCTTTGCTCCCCACCTGCCTCAGCTCACACACCGCTCAGCACTCCCCCTGCTGCAGGGAATGACCCCAACCCTCCTGTTATATATTGCAATTAAAAAACAAACCCAAAAACAACCCACCAGAAACCACATAATTCTTGGTGTTTTGTGGGTGCCAGGAGATTACCATCTTCCTCTCCATCCCACAGTGCAGGTGACAAAGCATCTGTGCCTAGTATCGCCCTGGCTGGGGAGCTGCAGATTTCCTGCTTTTCCACCCTATGCCTCCCACTGCCACCTCTCCAGGCAGAAAACCAGAGGTGCTGGTGATCAAATCCCCTCGCCCGAGGACAGGGCTCAAGGGAGCAAAGCAAATGCCAGGTACCGGCAGGGCCTGCTGCTTAATTGAAGCCTTCCTTCTGCAAGCAGGGGAGCGTGTTGGCACATGCTGCGGGAGGGATATTGCTTTGTCTGATCGCTTTGAAGACTGGGGGGTGGAGGGAGAAGAGAGGAGGCCAGTTAAGTGTGTTTATGTTTGAGAGGAACAAAGGAGAGCGGAGGAGAGGGCGGGGGTGCCTGTGCCAGAGATGTGTCAGAGATCACTTGTTCCTCCTGGGCCAGAACACCAGCCCAGGACCACCAGCGGAGGAAGAAGCGGTTGTGTGCAGAGCCGTGTTTAAAGCAGGGAGAGGAAAAGTTAAAGCACAGACTTAGGATGGTGATAAACGTGACACGGGTTAGACACTGGGCTCCCCACTAGTGGGGTGTGCGATACAGTGCAAATATACCACAGCAGACAGCACTGCCAGTGCGTACCTTGCTGGGTCCTGGTTTCCCCTGGGGGAGGCTGTTAGGGGAGTTCGGGAGCCCTGGAGTACATGAGGTTTAACCAAGTCAGAGGGAATGAAGCCATCAGCTGCAGCCCAGCTCTGCCATCAGTTATGGCCAACGAAACACGGGTCTCCCTGTTTGCAACACTGCGGGGAGAAACTGCCTTCCTGGGCGTCTCACACAGCCTAGGGGCTGGGCGCTGCCCCTTCTGCCTCACACTGCACCCCAGTAAACAGCACCTCCCAGCATGGGGGACCGATTTAGAGAACTTTCTGCAGTCACCCACCAGCAACAAAAACCTGAAGTGCTTTTCTGTTCGCTATTTAATGCTAACGGTGACGGGAACAGCACCTGCACAAGCCCGAGCGCACCGCAAACAGACAGTTCGGGCAAGAGAGGAAGCGCTGGCCCGTGCTCGCTGTCGCTGCACAGCACCAGACTCTGCAGCAAGCCCCGCGAGCACAGAGAGGGGGAAGGTGCCACTGAAGCCACCACCAGAGATGACACCTTCTGCTTCCCTGAGGCAGTAGCTCTGTTTTGGCAGGTCCAATCTGTAAGTTAAACCATCTTGTTGTCAAGCAGAGAGTAAGATAAACGCACTGAAAAGAAGCCTGCATCCAAGGACTGGTTTTAGGGCAGCAAACCTCCTGCTGCAAGTCCTCATTCAGATGACTGAATTATCGACGCTTAGGCAGGGAATAGACGAGTGCTAGCGGCTGGGCAGAGGTGTGCAACAGCTCCAGGGGTGTGCTGTAGACCTGGCTTTCCTACCTGTGGTTTCCCACCAAAAAAAAAGAAGAAAAAAAAAGACCCTGGTAATCATTCACCAAAGCTTTTCCAGTCTTTTGGGGAAGGAAGGGAAGCACACCATACATGAACAGATATTTCTGAGTTCTCCTTCACTTTCCCTGGCAGCAGAGATGGTTCAATAACCACATTGGCTTTTTGGTGTTACTAAAATGCTCCCGCAGCACCTGTATTTCAGAACATGAATTTTAATATCGTGTGCCTTCCCTCCCTACCAATTTTTTAAATTTATTTTTTAAAATGCAGATTTAAAAAAGCTAGTGGACAGCCCTTTTTACTTGGAGAAAAAGACAGACTTGAATTAGAAAACATCCAGGTTTAAACAAAGAACTGGGAGACATCTTACATTTTTACTCCTACTTTTTTTGGTGGTTAGGAAACAGCACTCTCCTCCATACAGCACAACATATAACCAAAACTAGTACTAGCTTTGCAAGAGGAAACCAAAATTGGCAGCACTTTTTGCATTCTTGAATGCTAATGCATAAATGCTGATGATCAGAAGACTTAAGGCATACATACGAGAGCATCTCCATGGCACGCATGCTGAAATTTGTCTCTTAATAGTGGTAGGGAAAAGTTTAGAGACCTGTGTTGAGAAACGCTTCTTTATTTTTAAATATGAATGTTTTTAAGGGTTCCCTTGCATTCCACATCAGAGTCTGAAATATTTATAGACAGAAACTTCTGCATGGAATGTGCAGTTCTACAGGAGATTTGAGACCAACAATTTGCCTTTCAGTCACTGGAGGCTAATTCACATTTCTCAGTGACATGATTTTTGCTTTAAAATCAGCAAGTGTGTCTCAGACCTCAGAGATGGCAATCTGGAACAACTCCACTGGAGAAAGCAGGGGAAAAGAAGAAACCATCCGTAAAGTCAGACGCACAAGGACACTTATAGCAGTGACGATTGCTGCATGTGCTGCTCCTGAACCTGCAGCAAATACAGTATTTGAACTTAAGAAACGAGTAAGCACAAAGTGATTAAGACAGTAAAACGCCATTATGCCTCCTGAGATCAACAGGTTTCAGCTAAGATCCTAAACTTAAAGGGATGTTTCATCAAAATGCACTCGAGTCCATCAATCACCATCTGCTCCTTTTACATGAGTCCCTGGCAGGGCTCCGCTCTGGCTGTGAGGTTTTATTTTCCTCCAGCCGCCCTCTTGTGTCTGCATACAGGCTTACAGGCAAACTCAGGTGGACCCAGCAGGCCCTGAAAAAGACAAATCATAGCTATCATACTCTTGACATAACCAGAAAACACTGTATTGCCCTTCTCCTGTACCCTGCAAGAATTCTGCCATCTGCACATTTCTTTGCAAGATCCATCGGCCGAAGTCACAAAATGTGGGGGGTTTCAAGCTCATGCATGTACTTAAAAGTGGGTAACAGACATTTCAGCCACAGAATAAACATGACATAAACACACTGCAGTGTCCATCTTCCCATTTTATTTGAAATGATTCAGCGGGGATGGTCAGCTTCCCCTCCAGTCTTGCTTAATGAATGTAAAAGAAACATTAGAAGGTCACATCGCATTGGGCCTGACCCTGTAACTGGACTCCTTTAAATCAGAGCCGCGGGACGCAGTGAGCAGTATTATCCAATCCAACTTTTACAAGCTTAGGACTTTGCAAAATGTTGGATTACCACATCTGTAAACTGTTAAGTCCCAACTTTTACTGGGCAAACAAAACCTCTCAAAGCAACATACTCAGTCCTACTGGCATTTCCACAAGACTGTGGAACACCTACTTGTACTGAGCCAAGCACACCAGGTGCTGTGTTAAATGGGAGGGGGTGGGGGAAGAGGGGAGGACTGTGCCTCAAGCCTAGCTAGTCCCTCTCAACCCAAGCGGGAGACCGCTCCCAACTCCAGATTTCTTACCCAATTGCCACAAAACATGCAAGATAGAGACTATGCATAAAGATACCTGCAAACAGAGCAACCTCTCCCTGCCCAGAAGCGCCATACCCTGCCTATCAGAGTACTTCTACACGCAGAAAGAGCTCCAGGCATTCAGGTGTGGAGACAGCAGGTCTGGTTCTTATGCCATCTTCGCTGTTGGAGGTGGTCTTGCGGCACAGCAATTAGTGACAACTCAGGCAAATCTGAAGTCCAGCCTGTGGGATCATCAGGCAAATGGGGGAGGGACTGCATATACAAAACAAGACTAAACTTATTTCTTTGCCTTTTCCTCACAAGAAAAGAGCACCATATAACGGGGGGGGGGGGGGGGGGGAGGAGGAGAGGGGGGCATTAATTATGCCTAGGAGTGATTAAAAATAGGTGTATCCTCAACTGTTGTGTTTCCAGAACAGAGACGTGATATCTGACCATCCTACAGAGTCCAAGAGGCGTGGGAAGATGATGGTTCTAGTCAGTTTTGCGTAAGGCCTGGAGATGTCAGTGTGTTTCTGCTGCCTTGTCAGCTCCTAGCCTTTTATGACAGCAATAGGTCTCAGTTTAATGGCTTTCTTGCTGATGCCAGCTGCGTGGCAGGTGTTAACCACATCTGTCACGTTCTTGTAAGACTCTGGTGCCTGGAGGGCGAAAAGAAAAAAAAAGACAAAATTATAAAACAACCCAAAGTCACAGGAAGTTATATGTAGGCTTTTGATATCCCCTCTTCTCTTGCAAGAATAGAATCACACGAATCGAGAGTGAGGGTGAACATATTGAGCATCTGGCCACCTTACATATCTATGAGGCACTTAGTTTTCCAAATGAGCTTTCACCATATTTCAGACAAAATACTAGCTCTTTTGGTTCAGTTTTCCCTATATTCTCAGATAATCCAGTCCACCAGCATGTGAGAATGTCAAGCCTCATTATCTGGCAGAAAGTCACTCCAACTTCCTCCTTACAGACAGCCTTTAAGATTTATCTTCACTGCCCCTTAGAGACAGGAATCAGGGTTGAACTCTAGAGCTTCCCCCTGCAGCATTCTGAGAAGGAAGCTGCTCTTGAACAGAGGTTTTAATGAGATCAACATGTTTGTACAACACCAACACCCATAACAGCATAGTTCCAAATGATTAACACGCTTCTGTGAGTGAGGCTGCGAACAGAAGAGACATTCTATTGTGTTAATGCAGAAAAACTGGAAGTCATAATACTCAAAGTTTCCTAGCCATTCAGAGTTTTCTTCTTGAGCAAATACAGGAATTCATCTTAAAAGAGGCAGATCTCTCATACACTGCTAATAATCTACGTGAGAGCTGCACTGTGAAGCAAGTTTAAAGCTGTGAGAACAAAAATCCAAGAAGAGAATCCATAAAACATACTTTTGTGATGCTAACACAAAGACTTCTCAGGGTCGATAGTAATTATCCCTATTGCCAGGCAGAAGAGGAAAAAACCACTCCCTCCCCCCTGAATCTGTCAAACAGGCACCTCCCCTTTCAGCAGGATTTTAGGGACAGGGAAGACTTCACATTATTTTCCAAAAAATTGGATAGTTCTATTGGAAATCACACAAGCTGGATATTTAGAGTACTAGTGATCACTTAGCACTGCAAAAAAAAAAAAAAAAAAAAATCAAGTCAGGGAGGGTCATTCAGCCAAGGAGCCAGACTCCCTTTTCCCTCTCAGATAATGAAGAATTAAACTCACTTCTTCCATGACCAGTTTGGGAGAAGCAACACGGATGGCAATCCCCATGTCAGCCAGCTTGTCCAATACATCCTGGAAGTCCAAGTTACGTCGAGATTTGGCTCGGGACAGTGCACGACCCTAGACAGCAGTTTTGTTAGTTCTATTTTTTGTAGCGGTTTGGAAAAACAGAACTCTTTCTTATTAAAGAAAAACACTATTACATTATAAGTAAACAGAAGAGCTGAGAGCACAGACCGCAGTAAGCCACAAAATGGGAAATGAATTTCAACTTTAGGTGATGGGCTCCTGCAAAATCCCACGTCTGGTGTGATGGCTAGGAAAGTTCCATGTGTATAACGTGCTAGTCTGCAAGTGTCTTTTTACCCTAACTTGTCAGACTGTTCAGAAGTCAGAGTTTTACTGGAAGATATTTCTCTTCCTCAGTCATCCTTGTCTCACACTGTAAATAACAGGAGAGAAAACACCTTCTTCTAACTACTGAGGAGTTTTACACGGACAGCCTCAGCATAGTTAATCCTTCTTGTTAGCTGAGAGATACCAGAATTTGGTAAAAGGAGCTCATTCTCCACACGTTCATCCTAACCTTTGCCTTGGATAAAGAAGCATCCCCTAAATTTTCTGCAGGGGTAATCAAAACTATTCAGTTAGCGACAAACAGGACTTTAGCCTGCAGTCCTCCTGGGCTGGCATTACTGTGGCAACTCTCTACTTGTATGACCAACGGATGGATCACACACTGGATGACCCTTAAACAATCTTGTTCTCTGGATAGCAGTCCCATCCCAATCCCTTCCTGAAGTGACTTTTGGACTTACAGCTCCATGGCAAGTAGTTCCGAAGGTCTCAGTCATGCCTTGCTCTGTGCCAGTAAGAACATAGCTACAGGTGCCCATAGTCCCGCCGATCAAAACAGGCTGTCCAGTCAGCTGTGGATGCGAACGAATATTAATTCACCAAGAAAAAGCCTAAAAAAACAATTCTTAATAAAAGTCTGAGAGAAACCACATCTCCAGAAAAGAAGGTCAGGTTCACATTCCCTCAGAGCATCCCTGCTTGCCTTGGGTGCCTGCTATCAAGGCTTCTGGAGAACTAGCTGCACTGAAAGATGCAGACCAGCAGATCAACAGACCTGTGTCCAACCGACAAGGCAAATCACTGAAGCCCGCCCTACGTATGGAACACTTCTTTCCCTTCATGATCTTCCAAGCATGGTGGGTGTGGAGCAGAAGAGGGAGCTCAGCGTCCCAAAGATCTAACACACAGACAAGCAGAATATTGCCATCCCACCAGGGTTCTGGTGCTGTTAGCTCAAAAAAGGAACTCACAGCATTTAGATCTTTGTTAGGGACCCTAAAACTGTCCGATTCATCCAGAATTCTCTTGTAATTTCCTTCTCCCACAGCTGAACTTACTTGATAATCAACAGCGATAAGAGGATGGTGCGGAGGGAAGGCCCTGGTTGATCCCTTTCTGTGCACCAGCAGAGTCCGCTCCTTTCCATCCACTACATGTTGCTCCACTTTGGCAATGTTGTGAGACACATCATAGATGACGTGCATATCAAGGTCATCTGGGGTTGTGTTGAAGACTTTGGCAAAGGCCTAAAAAAAGAGCAAATCAGGATGTGAAATACAGGAAGATAACTGCTGTGTACACGCGGAAGATTTAGAGTCTTTTTAGGAATTAAAAGGAACAAATTTGCTTCAAAGTATTTCCTACTGATAAGTCAGTGACCTAAACGCTTGGCACAGCAGGTAAGAAACTTCAGTCACATTCAGCCACAATGGAACTGAATACCACAGTGACAGAACTGGACTGTCTAGATTGTTTATCTGCCTACTGGCAGCTTTAATGCTGGAATTCAGTCAGATACCAGCTAGACAAATTCTTGCAACTCTGAAAAGATGGCTTCAGCAGTGTAAAAACAATTTCCTCGTATCCTCTTCTTCCAGTTCAAGGCATTTTCAAAAATATTCCTTAAATGGCTTCTGCAAGTATAATCTGGTGCTTTTGAGAAGTTTTACATGGATTGCCATGACTGCAGCTTTGAGCAAGGCTCTCCAGAAAACACAGTTTAAGAAGCACAAAAAAGAAAACTATGTTAAATACTGCAGCTACTCTGTGTTCCACATGTCTGGCATAAGGCAGGAGATGTGTACCAAAATATCTGCATCAGAGACAACTCTGCTCCTACCTGTCTTGTTAGAAAAGTCATAGAAGAGCGGTTGACCCATGCATAGTTGCCAGCAGCTGCCATTCCCTTCAAGTAATCCTGTCCCTCTGCGGAGGCAATCCTGGCACACGCCAGCTGGCGATCGTTCACTATGATTTTGTCCCGTTTCATAGCTTTTTCCATAGCCACCAATGCATCTGGGAAATAAACACAGTAAGTCTAAGAGACTTCTTAATTTAGTTTCAATGTGTGAGGTTAACATGGACGTCTGTAGTTTATATTCTAAAACTGAACACATCTGTCTGATGGTCAAACCTATGGCTTCTTCTCAAATGCAACTGCGAATCAGTGGCAGAACATCGTCAACTGTTTGCAAACAGCATTCCCCAAAACTATTTTTAGAAAGAAAAGTTAAGAGGCTTAGATATACCAGAAAGGATCCTCCACTTAAGACAAACACAGTTCAATCTAGTGATAAATTCTAACCACGTCAGCTCTTCACTTGGGTTCAAAACAATAAATGCAGGTGTAACTTTTTTTGTGACCCGAGAATTGCATCTTTTCTTTTTCTGCTGCAGGAATGCCTGCCTTTGCTACATCAGAGATTATGGACTCACTGTCCTAAGCAAATACATACAAAGACAGGCCCTCAACCAGACAGAGGATTCAGTGAAAATCTCCACACTGTCTTGATCACAGAATAATTTCGTTTGGAAGGGACTTACGGAAGGTTTGTAGTCCTATCACTTGCTCAAAGCAGCTCCAGCTAGATCAGGTTGCTCAGTGTCTTATTCATTGAAGTTTTGAGTATCTCCAGGGATGGTGGTTCTACCAGACCTCTAAGCAACCTGTGCCAGCATTTGACCACTTTAACAGTTAAAAAAAAATAAATGAAAATTCTAGTATCTAATTGGAACGTCCCATGTTCCAGCACGAGTCTGCCATTTCTTATCCTATCACATTGTGCGGACACAAAATAGCAAGACCAATACTCTGCATGACCAAAGACAATTAACACATTGGTTTTAAACTTATCATGGCTAAGAGGCTTGAAAACACATGCGAGATCCTGCAGACACAATTCAAAGCAAGCCCTGTCAAGGCAACTCAGAAGAGACTCAACAATTGCACTGTAAGACATGCTATTTGGTGCTGCAGTTCACTGTCGATGACAAGACCGTACTAAGGAGTTTGCATCACTCCAGCTACCTACACCAGTCAGATCGTACCTGTGGCAACCTGGTGGCCCAGACCTCTGCTGCCACTGTGGATCATCACGCACACCTGCCCTTTGTGGTCGATGCCCATCTTCCTGGCAGCATATTCGTTGTAAATGTCATCCACAACCTGGATCTCGGCGTAATGGTTTCCGGCTCCCAGGGTCCCCAGCTGCCAAGCACAACACACTGATCAGACAGCGCTAGTAAAGCAGCCTCTGGGAGGACAGGGGAGAGCTACGGGAACATTGGCGGCAGGGGAAATTGCTACAGCAAGGTTTTGGTTTTAGAGAAGTTTTTCAAGAAAAAAAAAGCCCTATATAAACTGAAAGGAAGTAGAACACAGCAGCATCATCACTGTCCTCTTTCAGATTTATAACTATTTTTACCATTGGAACAAGACTGCAATCAAACAAAAGGACCAGGATCTACAGACTGTGCTGTCACTTTTTTTCCAACTTACCTCGGCCTAGTTGAAAGCTGGGAAGAGTGCAGAGTATTGATAATTAATCTTCAATTTGTACAGGCAAGGCAGACAGTCTTATACTTGGTTATAACTCCACAAGGAAGTTAAAACATCCTGTTAATTAGGTACTTACAACCTTTCAGTCAATTAAAGCAAGATACTGCATTTCCAAGCCCAAATTTTTTCAACTCTGTAACTGAGGATCACTTATTTGCAAGGCAAACGTGAAAATTGAGGACATAAGAATATTTTGAGATTAAAATGCTACAATCTTGCAGCACCACAGTTCATAAAACTAAAGAAGTAATAGATGAGAAAGCTTTACGAAGGGTAGCATTAGCATAGCCATCTCAGAAGTGTTCCACCCAGAGCAATGAGATACTATGTATAGAAATTAAATCCAACCCTTGAACTGCAATTCAAAGTTAGGAGCTAGTTCATTTATTATGCTATCCTTCCTTGGCCTGCTATTAACCTGCTGAGCAAACAAGAAGAAAAGTTGCAAAGTAACTTGTCTGTCTCTTAAAAACAAAACTAGATCTGGATGGGGAAATGCCACCAAACATGAATTCCAGTGCCATGTATTAACTGATAAAAAAAAAAGGATGGCCCTGGGGACCTTGGGTATGCCCAGTATCGTTTGCCTCCGTTACAGTTCTGTCAAGCATTATTCAGAAACAGCCCCACCATCTCACCTTTCCCCCTGCCCAGAAATGCCAGGCAGAGTTTCAGGAAAAGACACAAAATTAGAGCGCTACCTGCTAACCTTTACATTTGAACCCTGGGAGCACTCATAGCCCTCCTGAAACATATCATTACCTGAGGCAGGCCCCTCTTCTTGGCTCTTGAGGAGACCTTGTTGGGGTCAGCCTGCAGCATTCTTCCATATTCCTCACAGTGCTCCTTGTCCTCTGCCCAGGCATAGCCTTCCCGGAGAGACCAGTCCACACCCATCTCTAGCGCCTCTTCCAAATCTCTGCAATTATCAAACACCTACATAAGGTGATTATCCTTGGATATACTCAAAACTCCACTGGATACGGCCCTGAGCAACCCGATGTAACTTCGTTGTTACATCTACCTTCAGAGTTAGCCCTCCTTTGTGCAAGGAGTTGGATGAGCTGACCTCAAGAGATCCCATCCAACCTAAATTATCCCACGATTTTACGATCAGCTAACTCCCCTAAGAAGAACTCCAATTTCTTAATACTTCATAAAAATCAAGCTATAATAAATATATTAACTTTAGATAGTCACTACTTTTTCCTCTTTGTTGTGTGGGGAATATCTATTTTCTCTCTCATCCCTTTCAAAAAAACCCTTTACATCCACAGAGGTTTTCTGTCAGAAGAAATGAGAACCTTTCAAAAACCTGTAGTTATTTCAGGGTTTTAAAAGGGGGAAGAAACAGCTGATGGTGCACTGATGATTATGCCAGTCCTCCTGGTGAAGTACATATGCAGAAAGAATGGAAACAGAGTTAGAATTACTTTTTTGTTCTTAAAGTCTCCCACTGATGAACCTTTCATTGAAACAAAACACCAGAGATGTCCCCTCTAGTGATGTGTGCACAAAGTAATTCTCTTACTTGGCGTTCATGGGGATGACACCTTTGGAGCCAACACCAACAGGAATGTGGTCAAACATAGCCTGGGCAAGCTGCTCCTTGACAGGCTGCACGTCGCTTTCGTCCAAATTTGTACGTAGTAAGCGGACACCACAGTTAATGTCAAATCCGACACCACCTAGACGTGTAGAAAAAGCCATGGAGTTAATAAAGGTAGTGTGCTGATGGTGAGCACTTGCTAAACATTCATCATAAATCAGTGTCCCTGCCCACAGTGAGTATGTATGCAATGCTGTGATCTTACACCTTTTCTGACACAATACTGGGAAAAAAGCAGAAGTGCATTAAGCTTCATTTTAATAGATTTACATGAAGCCTCAGATTTCAAGACAGCCAAAAATGTAATCCTGCAGAGAAAAACTTTAAAACTCTTAAAAACCCCCCAGTTTTTCAGTCCCCAGCATATGCTCTAGAGACATAGCTGTACAATTGCCTACAGAGCTCTGCGTTTACAAAGCTGCTCCAGCAAGCAGCCAAAGAGAAGCAGACACAACTATAAAATATATTGTCCACAGAAAGTAGAGAAGAGGTTCCTGTTGTTCTGCCTAAGGTCAGAAGAAAAGTGACAGATCTTAGCATGGCTCCCTGATGCAAGATGTCCTTGAAAGCAAGTCCTTTTTGAATCTTCACTGGAATAAATACTAACTAGTTATAGTTAGTGATAAATACTTACAAGGAATATAAAACTTCAGTGCTTAGTGTTTTGCTTAACCCTTAGTATTTAATAAAACTAAATACTGCAGGGCAAGGCTTAATGTGAAAGATCAGTCGCACTACCTTTACTAATGAAGGCTTTGGTACTAACTAGTGTCAGAGGTGGGGATACCAGACTAAGAGATCTTGGGTTTGAGTCAATCAGGAACACTGGAACTGCCTGAAGTAAACCTGAAACATGAATATCATGTTTCATGACAACCACAAAAGCATCTCCAGACCATCAGTAATTAAAGACCCAGGTGTTTATTAAAAAGATACTTAAATAAATTTATTTTTTAAAATAATATTTTAAGGTCACTTTTTTAATAAAGTGTAAAAATAGTCTCAAAAGATGTTTTCAAAAATTGCTCAAAGAAAATCATAGAATCAGGGAATGGTTTGGGTTGCAAGTGACCTTAAAAGATCACCTAGTTCTAACCCCCCTGCCATGGGCAGGCACACCTTCCACTGGACCAGGTTACCTTGAACACTGCCAGGGAGCGGGCAGCCACAGCTTCTCTGGGCAGCCTGTGCCAGTGCCTCACCACACTCACAGTAAAGAATTTCTTCCTTACATCTAATCTAAATCTCTCCTCTTTCAGTTTGAAACTGTTACTTCTCATCCTATCACTCCCTGATGAATTGTCCCTCCCCACCTTCCCTGCAGGCCCCCTTTAAGCACTGGAAGGCCGCTGTAAGGTCTCCCTGGAGCCTCCTCTTCTCCAGGCTGAACAACCCCAACTCTCTCAGCCTGTCCTCACAGGGGAGGTGCTCCAGCCCCCTGAGCATCTTCGTGACCCTCCTCTGGACTCGCTCAAGCAGCTCCATGTCTATCTTATGCTGGGGGCCCCAGAGCTGGACGCAGTACTGCAGGTGGGGTCTCACCAAAGTGAAGTAGAGGGGCAGAATCCTCTCCCTCGACCTGCTGGCTGCGCTTCTCTTGATGCGGCCCAGGATGCGATCGGCTTTCTGGGCTGTGAGCGCACGTTGCTGGCTCATGTTCAGTTTTTCACCCACCAGCCCCCCCAAGTCCTTCTCCCCAGGGCTGCTCTTGATGCATTCACCACCCAGCCTGTATCTGTGCTTGGGATTGCCCTGACTCAGGTGCAGGACCTTGCACTTGGCCTTGTTGAGCTTCATGAGGTTTGCACAGGCCCACCTCTCCAGCCTGTCCAGGTCCCTCTGGATGGCCTCCCTTCCCTCCAGCGTGTCAACCTCACCACACAGCTTGGTGTCGTTGGCAAATGTGCTGAGGGTGCACTCGATCCCGCTGTTCACGTCGCCAACAAAGATGTCAAACAGCGCCCATCCCAATACCAACCCCTGAGGAACACCACTCATCACTGGTCTCCACTCAGACATTGAGCCATTGTCCGTGACTCTCTGAGTGCAACCATCCAGCCAATTCCTGATCCACCGAGTGGTCCATCCATGAAATCCGTGTCTCTCCAATTTAGAGACAAGGATGTTGTGCAGGACAGTGTCAAATGCTTTGCACAAGTCCAGTAGATGACATGGGTTGCTCTTCCCTTATCCACCAATGCTGTAACCCCCATTGTAGAAGGTCAATAGATTCATCAGGCATGATTTGCCTTTAGTGAAGCAATGTTGGCCGTCATCAGTCACCTCCTTTTTTTCCATGTGCCCTAGCACAGTTTCCAGGAGGATCCACTCCATGGTCTTTCTGGGCTTAGAGATGAGACTGACTTGCCTTTAATTCCCCGGGTGTTCCTTTTTTCCCTTTCTAAAAATGGGGGTTATGTTTCCCCTTTTCCAGTCAGTGGAAACTTTGCTGGACTGCCACGACTTCTCAAATATGATGGGTAGTGGCTTAGCAACTTAATCCGCCAGTTCCCTCAGGACCCATGGATGCATCTCATCAGGTCCCACGGACCTGTGCACTTTCAGGTTCCTCAGGTGGTCTTGAACCTGATCTTCTCCTACAGTGGGCGGTTCTTCATTCTGCCAGTCCCTGCCTTTGACTTCTGTGACTTGGGCGGTGTGGCTGGAGCACTTGCTGGTGAAGACCGAGGCAAAAAAAGTAATTGACTACCTCAGTCTTCTCCATATCCTGGGTAACCAGGTCTCCCGTTTCCTTCTGGAGAGGGCCCACGCTATCCCTAGTCTTCCTTTTATCACCGACATACCTATAGAAGCTTTTCTTGTTGCCCTTGACATCCCATGCCAGATTTAATTCTATCAGGCCTTTGGCTGTCCTAACCTGATCCCTGGCTGTTAGGACAATTTCTCTGTATTTCTCCCATGGTACCTGTCCTTGCTTCCACCCTCTGTAGGCTTCCTTTTTGTGTTTGAGTTTGTCCAGGAGCTCCTTGTTCATCCATACAGGCCTCCTGTGCCTGACTTCCTCTTTGTTGCTCCTGAGCTTGGAGGGGTGATCCTTGAATATCAAACAGCTTTCTTTGGCCCCTCTTCCCTCCAGGGCTGTATCTCATGGTACTCTACCAAGCAGTCCCCTGAAGAGGCCAAAGTTTGCTCTTCTAAGGCCCAGGGTAGTGAGCTTGCTGTGCGCCTTCCTCGCTGCCCTAAGGATCTTGAACTCGACCATTTGATGGTTGCTGCAGCCAAGTTGGCCCTTGAGCTTCACATTCCCCACCAGCCCCTCCTTTCTGGTGAGAACAAGGTCCAGCATAGAACCTCTCCCCATTGGCTCCTCTATCATTTGGAGAAAGAAGCCATCACTAATGCATTCCAGGAACCTCCTGGATTGCTTAGTCAGTTTCTTATCAACCTGGTGCAATGCAAGTTCCAAGTTTCATGCTCTCCCCTCAAAACTGAGGGATATCACGAGCCCAAGCCAAAAACACAAGGGCAATTCTCTCTGCCCTATTTAGATGTTTTCAGTGTAATCACCTGCTCCATAAAGAATACAGATTCTGAGTGCAAGAATTAAGCACCTTTTAACTCCCTATAATTCACTTATTTTTCACTTTGGTTCTGTATACAAAGTACTGTAAAGATCTGTCATTTCAAAAAGTATTTTTATGCCATCCCAGCTATTTCTCAGTGCAGGTTAAGTCAGTCATCCTTACCTGGTGAAACCACTGCTTCAGGATCATTCATATCAAAGGCAGCCATGTTGCCAATGGCAAACCCGTAGCCAGAATGGACATCTGGAAGGCCTATTGATCTCTGAAAGAGAATGAAGGAAATTCTAAAGTTTTATGAAACTCTATGCTGCACAGTCGCCTTAGTTGTACTTTGTATTGTGGCAGTGGTTGCCACATCTGCAAACAAATATACAAAAAAGAGAATGTATGTTCAGGTGTAGATAGAGTAAACACATTAATTCAGGTAAGTATCTAACTTCCTGCAGTTACAGGACAGACAGTCAAAGAAAGCAGAGAGCAGACCTCGCTCTGAAGCAAGTGGCTAGTCAGTGGAGAAGCCCTCTTGGCTCTATTGACCAGATCTCGAGAAAACTTAAGAGGAGCTTAAGCACCTAAATGTAGGAATTGTGATCTCCAATTGAATTCTAACCTAGCTTTTCCTTGGACTCGAGTCCTTGCACTCGAAACTTACACAGATGATAGCTTATGAGTAACATAAAGCAGAGACATAAAAGTGAAAATGAGTTTGTCTTTACCATGTTCCACCTAGAGACATCTGCAATATTTAAATACCGCAAATGTAACCCGGGAAGAGTTCAGTGCTATGGAATGGTGTCACGGGTTAGAGCTGGGCCAACCACTAACAGATAACAGATGCTCTCTATTTACCCTTCTCCCTCCCCAGAAAGGGAAGGGAGATGGGAATAGGATAGAGAGACTCATGGATTGGAAAACTAAAACAGCTTTAAAATGATAAAATATATACAACTATACACAAACCCAATACTAAACCCATCCACTACTGACGCTGCAGGGCTGGCACTGGGGAAGTCCCAGGCTAGACCCAGAAGCATACGGGAACCAGATACAGGAGCTGGATTCAGGAATGCAGGGATCAGGCTCACAGACGGAAGAATGGACAGAGTCCTCCTTGGATGTCGAAGAAGAGAGCTTAACCTGAGAGCTCAACCCTTGTGATCCCTCAGCTTTATACTGAATACGACGTATGTGGGATGGAATTTTGTCAGTTTTGGGTCACCTGTCCAGCTCGCTCCTCCCTGCAAGTGCGACCTTTTACTTCATTACACCCCCTTTCACTATGGCACCCCAACACTGGGTACACGATTTAGCAGTGACCTTGTTGCTATAGGAGCAAGTATAAGCAAAAGCCTTTCTGCATCCCATTCCTTGGTATTAACCATAAACATCAAGCGCTGTCACTACTAAAAGCAGACACTGTCTGGGAAAACATGCTGCTGATTTCATAAAGTGCAGTTCCTTAGAAGAGACTTAGCTAAAAAGTGAAATCACTGAACAGAATTAGTTCTGGTTTAGCTCAAACCAGGAAAAATGGAATCATAAAACAGACAGCACTTTCTCTTCTTAGCTGTGTCACTGAACACTGACCAAAGACTGCACCCTGTAGGCAGGAAAATGCCCTCCTTTTAGGATGATATCCTGATAGGATAGGAAAAGATAGGAGCTATGTCATTGTAATTCATAAAGTAATTATTTTTACTAAACCTTTTCACACTAATTAAAGTCAACGCATGCTTCTACACAGTCCACAAGTCCAAAGTATATCTAACCTGGTAAGTTTAGGTTAGGACACCACAAACAGCACTCCACAGTCTATTTAAGCAAACAAACAAAAAAAAAAGCCCCAAACACCCAGAAAGCTGTCGGAAATTGGAACTCTGCAACGTGTGTTAAACTGTTACCATACACTAAGAAGAACAGAACTTTGCAGCGGGATTATATGCTTCTGCCTCCCCTGGCCATCACCAAGAAATCTCTTGGCTTAGAAACAAAAAGTGAAGATTTGAATAGACATATGATCATAACATCTCTACTACAAACTATCAGCCAAAATTCCCATTTTAATAGGTCGTTACTATTTTACCTTACTTCCTTTCTGGTTGACCACTAAGACATTTTAACAGCATGATGGGGTGCCTTTTACTACAGCCAGAAATTCAAAACGTTTGCCAAGTCACCATGAGAAACAGTTGAAAAAAAGAAAACTCCATTATTTATTACTTATTAATATATTCAATATTGAATGTGAAAAAGATTATTTCCACATCATACTTAGCACTTCTTGAAAAGTGACCTAGCCTAGTATTCTCCTCCTGCGTCATCATGTCCAATGCTTTGCTACAAAAGATGCACAGGGCGAGGGAAGAGCGTTGAGTGCATGGGAAGGCTCACTACCAACATTAGGCAGCAACAATAAGACAGACAACAGTATCACCTCCTGCTCTCGCCTCACTTCTCCACACATTCCAGGTCAGCAGAGGCAACTCAAAAACAACAGACAATACGAGCAGCAGGGAAAAGGCGGCTCAAGCAAACTGAAACAGCATAAAGCAATGCTAAAAAAGCTTCACAGCAAAAGATAGTCAATGCAGTAAGTGGATACTTCCCTTTCAGACAACTTAAGTTTTACAGCCTGCCCTTGCAAGTCCTCCTTACGCAGAGACAGGTTCCTAACACACAGACTGTCTTGAAAAGAACTCTGGTCCATACCCATTCTTACAACAGAATTCCCATTGGGAAGGCAATAATCCCTGGCAAACAAGAACAGGAAAAGAGCAAATTTTCAGAGCAGTTACTCACATGAACAATGCCAGGTAATGCAGCCACATTCCCAATCTGTTTCATAGCAGGCAAAAAGCCACCTGCACCTGAAAAAGAAGAAGAAGAAAAAAAAGTAAGTAATCTGATAATTTGCCATGGTAATCACAAGAAGTTGCTCAAAACACTAGCAAATCAGAAATTAGCCACCAACAAGCATTCCAATCTGGTATAAAATGCCTAGCATTATGCCAGATCTGCAGTTCCATTAAATGAGGTATTATGTCCTAAAGCCCTCCTTCTGCTGTGTTAGTACCAATGCAGACCAATCTGTGCTAACAAGAGAAACGTATTATCACCAGTCCAGCTGTCAGATCTGGGCACAGCCCCGTGCTCCTGCGCTGCACAGAACAAACAGGCCTATGCTACAGCCCCCAGCAAAATGAACTCTGAGAGCAGGCATTCAGGGAATGCTCCAGAGCACACAGGCCAGATGAGAAGGCTGTGCCCATCCATCCGATTTGGACACGGGGACACGCTACAGCTGCAGGGGACTGCCCTGTGCTGCTCACCAGGCCGCAGTGTCTGGCAAAGCGAGACAACCCATTCCTGTTTGCAGCCTCTCCAGACCCGCCAGCAAGGACGTGCCCTGGGCCTGCTCCCACTGCCCCTGCTACACCCTGATTCCTTCAGGCTTCAGGGCCCACAGACAGCGTGGTTTGAAGGCTCGAGGCCTTCGAGGCCACAACGAGAAGCGTGTGAGGGGACGCCCCCCGGGGCAGAGGGCCCCCATCCCGCTCCCCCACGCCGGACGCACCTCCGCCGCGGCAGGCATTGCGCAGCTCTTCGAACATCAGCTTCTCCAGGGGGTCGTTCACGTAGAAAACACCCTCCACCTGCGGGGAGAGCTGTCAGGGCGGCCGGCACCGGGCCGGGGCTGCGGCCTGCAAACCTCCCCCGCCCCCCCCGCCCCGGCTGAGGTGGGCCGCCCCTCACCCCCTGGGCACCCAAGGGCTCCTCGCTGAGCCCAGCCCAGCCCAGCCCAGCGCCGCCCCAACGCACATGCATGTTGGGCACGAAGCCCTTCTTGATCCGCCAGCAGTTCTTGTCGATCTTGTCCAGGTACTGCAGCTCATCGTTGTAGCTGCGGCTCATGGCGGCGGCGCTCCCGCTCGGCAACTCCGCGTCACCTCGGCCGCCACCACCCGGCCAACGGCAGGAACCGACGGCGGCCGCCCAGGGTCACACCGCCCCAGCCGCGGCCGGCAGCCGCCGAGGCTCAAACTTCCTCAGGAGGGCGGCGAGATGGCGGCTGCCGGCGCCCCCTGGCGCCCCGCCGCGGGGCGGCCGTGACCCGCCAGCCGGCTCCCCGCGTCGCGGCTGGGATGTCTCAGGGGAGGCCGCTCGCCCCCTTCAGCTCCGAGGCTGGTCAGAGGCCCTCTCTGGCCACCCGCCTTGCTGATGCCCTGTCGCTCCCTCAGCCCTGCCTCAGGCCGGGCAGGATGCAACACCGTGAGGCCTGGAGGCGCTCCAGCCTGGGGGAGGTGTGGGGCCGAGCCCCCCGCTGCAGGTGGAATGGGTGGAGTTCGCTCAGCTGCAGTCAGGCGAAAGCTGCCTGCACCCCGTCGTCAATTGCGTTTCCTCAGCAGGAGGAAAACAGCTTTTTGCTGGACAGTCTTGGCTTGAAAAGGGCTCCTGTTGAGGAGCGAGAGGCAGGGGGATGGCTAGGGTCTGTGATGGGGCTTTGCACAGGGGTGGTTTGGGGCTCACAAAAGCAGCAGGACGTGACGCCCCAGCCTTTGTTTCTCCTCTGTTGACGCTAGTTTGGAAGGCCTGAGGCTGCTTTCCATTCAGGCTTGGCTAAAGAGCAAGCACCCAAGCATTGCAGGGCAGGTGTATCCCTCTGCAGAACTGTGTTCAGGTTTGCACGCTGATAAAGGATTGAAAAAGAAGGCGGAGAAACAAAGAGGATAAGACAACATACCAAAATGAAGTATGAAATAAAGTAACTATTTCAATCCAGAGAAACATTGACAAAGATGTTGGAGGATTAGACTTGTCAGACTTACACAGAAACACTGAAGGAGATAAATGTATCTGACCTGGCTAGGCAGTGCTAAGCAGGGAACAGGACAGACAAAAGGATTTGAAGAGTCACAGGGGGAGAGCGAGTATCAAAGGCAGTAGCAGTGCCATTTTGTCTCTCTTCCTGAACTGCTTCTGCATCTTTGTTAAGATTGGTGTTAAGCGTTTAGTTAAGACACTGGTAAGATTTTTAGTTCCTACTGTGATTGGGACAGTTCCCAGTATGATGTGGTTCTGGAGAGGGCTCACTTCGTACTTAGTGCGCCATGTTCAGGAGGAAGGTATTTAAGACCATTACTGTAGAAAAAGATTAGCAGGCATGTCTGCCCTAGCAGCATTTTAACAATGTACTTTTCCTTCTTTTAGGAGACTGCAGCACCTTTCTGGAAATGTATAGACAAGACTGTATTTCAAGAGAGGCATTAATCTTAAAAACACCTTTGCATTGGTTGAACTCCAGAATAAATAATGTCAAGCATATGTCATATGTTCTCTTCTGTTGTACAGCCCAACCGTACCATCAACTTTCTTTGCCTCCCTGCATCCCCCCTTGTCCCCAGCCAGGACGACATCGCCCTTGCCAGAGCTCGAGTTACACATTTCAGTACAGCTGGACAGTGTTTAGCCTTCAGAGTCACAGTATTGATTTGAAGTTCACGCTTAACAAATGGTCTCTCTTCTCCATTAGCGTTTGTAGTGGACGTCAGTAGAAATCAACATGTATCCCTGTGGGGAGAAGAAAGTTACTGAAATGCTATGAATTACAAATTGAAGGTGTTATTTTGTTTGTTTGGTTTTGTTGTGTGTTTGTGTGGGGGGGTTTGTTTGTTTTTTGTTTGGTTTGGATTTATGTTTTGTTTTGGTTTGGTTTTGTTTTTTTTTTTTTTTAATTTCAACTTGATCCTGGTGTTTAAGGTCAGAAAACCTACTGAGAACAGCTGAGCCTTGGAAGCAACAAATTTTATTAAGCTCTGTCCTTTGAACTTTGCAAAAGAGCCCCATCTTTCCCTGGGTGCCATCTCTTTGCACCATGCTAGCAACAGAAAGGAGATCTAAAGATCATACAGCCTACACAGGAAAGTTCATCTGAGCCTTGAGGCAACTAGGCGATCATCACAAGGTGGGATTATTTTTTACCTAATTTGAGCCACTAAAGAATTAGACATCTAGTCTAAACTTGTTGTTAAGGCTTCCCGCCTTGTCACCGCACGCAGAACAAGGAACCTGCAGCGAGCAGCCCATCAAAGTTTAATACGGTTATCTATGAAAAGTGGGAAGAACTGTCTTTCTGTTGACCATAGCCAATAGACTGGGACTGGAAGTGGAGCCTATAGAATTAGCTTTTAAATAGGCATCCTGTTCACATTGGTAAGGTATAGCAATTCTCCTGTGTCCTCTTACATATTTACTAATGAGGAGACTGATCAGAGAAAGTGAGGTGAGGAATGGGCCCCACAGAACCACTAAAATCCTTCATTTGTGATTAGCTTATAAGGTTGTTGGCAACTAGTGCCACTGAAAGCAGTGTCCAAGCAATTGTATTTTGTAGGGACTGCATAGCTGGCTGCTGCCACGTATATGAGGTGCAAAGAAAGGTTTAAAAAGCCCTTTGTGTTTCTTTCCTGAGTTGTGCTTTGTGCTTAACCACAAAAAAGGATTCGAGACTCTCTCTTCAGAGCTGAAAATCATCAGAAGTTGGCAATCAAGTGGAGAAACGTAACTGGCTTCCTCATTATCTGGGAGTTCATTTGTCAGCAATGCCCTTGTACTGATTGATTGTCTAGCAACATTCTGTATGTCCAATCTAAGGGCTAGAGACTGTTGCCAGAGGCACAGAATAGGGCATGATTTGGAGAAAAAAACCCAGCAAGCAAAGAATATTTTCTGAGAGCTCACTAACTGCTTTTGACTAACAGCCTCAGCCATTATAACTAGTTATTAACAAAATCCACTCATCCTAGGTGCACAAAATTGAATTCACGTCTCTCTCATATTTCAACTATTCCTGCTAAGTTCAGCAGGACTGTTGGGATAGCGATAACTCTAATGTGATTTGGTTGGCCAAACTTGAACAAAATTTTAAAGGTAAAACTGTTCTCACACTGACTTGCAACTCGCAAGGCTAACCAAGCTGTGTGATCACTCAGTGGTTATGTATTTAATTCAGTTCTAGCTTTTCCTCTCAAAGAAAGAGAAGTTTGTTTCTAATAAGATTTTACCATTATTACAGGTATCATTTTAAACTTGGGGCTTTTTACTGCTTAACTATCTGAAATCCATCAAGTTTCTTATACAAACAGAAGATGAATAAATGCCTAGCCAACTAGAAAAAAAAAAAAAAAAGAAGGAGGAATAACCTTTTCATAACAGTGTCAAAATCTCACCTGTACAATTGTAATGTGAGGTCTCCTCAGGGTAACATTGGCCAGGTTGGGAAGAGGGAGTCCTTTTGACAGTTTAGCTTAAAAATAAGACAAGCACAATGATTTAGGTATGCATTGGAAAGATAATAAATACCTGCCCTTCAACAATCCTGTTTATCCAAGATTTATTTTTATGTCATTTACAACAATTAACCTCTTAGTTTTCACAAGCAACCCAGGGAGGTAGACAAGATGCTCATTTACTGGTGGGGAAAGAGAATTACAGATGCTTTTCTCTTGGCAGTGTGTTTGCAGCCAAACCAAGGCACTTCATGTTCAACACATTACAGACTCAGTGATTTGTCCCTAGTGACCTGGGGGATTGTTATTACAGCTCTAGCATCATTAGAACCTGTTCCCATTTGTCTCCATTAATTAAGGAAGGTGAAGGTCATCCCGGCACAGAGGGCTGGTGCAAAGCTATGTCTCCCTCTGGGGCCTTAAAGAAGATTTGTGAGAGGCAGAAGCCCTGTGCTGGTCTAATAAAGAGGAATACATTTCACACACAGTGGCCTCAGGCAGGTGTGCAGACTAGAGGGACATCTTCTCACTGATGCACCAGGGCCACCTTGAGTGAGGCAGAGGCAGATGAATTATGAGTTTCCAAGCCCTTTTCGCCCTTTTTGCAGAACAGTGCCAGCGAGAGGGGGCACTTACACCCCTACAGACCAACGTTGCCCTTCCATTGCTTACTGGCTGATGGTCATTTCCCACTCAAGTTAATGGGAACTGGAAACTTAAGCAGAAAGTCGGCAGAAGTTCCTAGAATCACCCACTCTGCTGGAAGTTTTTAGTTGATGCTTTGAAATACAGCCTTACCATTAGCTGATGGAATTACTTCTGTCTGTAAAATGTAAGACAGGATGTTTTCCAGAAGCGAGATCTGCCACAGACAAGAAAAGACAGATGAGTTAGGCATCACTTCCTGATAGCAGTAGAACTGCTGTGCCCTAATCCTGGGTGGAGTTCGTATGCTCATGTTCAACTTTCAGCTCTCGTTTGCCCAGAAGAGTCGTAAGCTAAAGAGACCTTTGGTTCTTAAGCCTTTGGAATGATGCAAAGGAAGCGAGATGCAAAATGCAAATGGCTCTGATCATGCTTGGACAACATTTTCATTTAAAACAGTCTATTTCCTTTATTTGTGAGATAATTGATCACCAATAGCAAAGCAGGACCAAAACAGTTTTAATCCTTTCTCCTCAGCTACTCAGAACTGATTGACTGTACTCAGAATTAAACGGCTCTCTGCGGAGGCAGGGTTTTCCCCTGCAAGGCTACAGCTGCACTATTTCAGGCATCTGAGACTAGTATTTTGGCTGCCATCCCCTGCTGTAATTCTGAG
This sequence comes from Leptosomus discolor, assembly GCF_034619465.1. Classification (NCBI taxonomy): domain Eukaryota; kingdom Metazoa; phylum Chordata; class Aves; order Leptosomiformes; family Leptosomidae; genus Leptosomus; species Leptosomus discolor. The sequence continues at coordinate 159,430,591 of NC_141391.1, forward strand.
CATCTGTGATGAGCACTGGTGCACCACATGCAGTGCCTCTGCCTCAGTCGTGCTTGTGGTCGCTTAGACAGCACACTGCTCCGTGTTCAGGTTACTGCTGTGCGTTTCACCGTTGTGATTTGAGAGATGTCTCTGCTTACTGATGAAGTACGATACACCAGTCAGGGAAACTACAGAGTACCGCATTTTCAGAGCACTAACTTGCCCCAAGGAATATACTTTTAAGTCCACGGCAGAGAGGCGGCTGCCAGAAGACAGGAAAAGAGCCACGCAGGAATGAGGCCAAATTATTTAGAAATACAAATAAAATTAACTGCTTACTCCTTAGACAAGGTATCACTGATATTCCTGGTTTGCATTTCCTATGGGCTTAAACTACCTGCTTACCTCAAAAAAGCCAACATTGGAGTGGGCTAGGGAGAACTGGAGCCTGAAGGAAAGAAGTGAAACAAGATGAGTCACTAGAAAGGATAAACACACATTATTCTAGTCACGTGCAGTCACTGCTGTAGAGCTCCAGGCCTTAAGAAACATCTGTAAAGAGACTTTGGAAGCGATATCTTTTACACAATGCATATGGCTTCGTAGAGAAAGAGTTGGTTTTCTTGGGGTGTTGCTGAGCATGCATGCAAAAGAGTATGCTAGAAGGGCTGTAGCCAGCAATGTGAGTGTGCTTCTCCCTCTCTGCTGTGTTTTGGAAACCCTACTGACAACTGACTTTACCGGGGGTAGCATCAAGGGCTTGCAGGCTCTCAGATATTTTGCAAGGATTTTGGTACATCTACATGATGCTTTGATGTGAGCCTTACCAGGGTGGGAGGAAAAATTATTTTAATTGTATGGTACTGCTGCTGATGGCTGCATTGCTAATGTCTCTGTTTCCAAATTCAAATACTTACTCAGTACATATTCAAGTATCCCAACATGTATTCAAAATATGATTTCTGAGTTTCCACAGAACCAGCATCCCAGCTGTCAGCACGCTCTAGATTTTCCTCTCTGAATGTTGCTGCAAAAAATGCTAACAGCACTATCCTTCTTGAATTTGTAATGCCTATGTGCCCTGATGAACTCTGCATATTCTTAACGCTATAACTGTCTTCCCAAGGGACTTTTATGAAATCAGGGTCCCAATTCCCAGCTGTAAGGTCCTGATATGCAGAGCTTCTCTCTATAAAATATGACATGTTAGATGTGTAAATGCCCAAGCCTCTGGCCTCCAGCTTTCAGACCCTTGGGAGTTGCAGTGCCTCAGCTGGAGAACATCTGCTATAAGAATATCAGTGTAGGGGAACCACAGGTGTCCAGATCCTTTACTGTGTCCTGGACCCCTCTGCACTTTCCTAGTGGCACAGGTGGGCTAGAAAGCAGTTGCGTCTTGGCAGCTGGAAAGGGAAGAGGGAAGCTCTCAAACGATTCATGATCATCAGAACTGCCCTGCATACTTAATTTAGCTAGCTCAGAGGGGAGAGTAGATGTTCAGGAGCAGAGAAGTCCAACAAGACCACTGCCTTGTGGCAATCCACAGCTGGTTGGTATTCCTTGGGGACTGTGGCAGCTGTCACAGAGAAGCTTCCTGACTCCTCTAAACTGTACAAGAGCAGCCACATAGAGGATTAGAGAATGATGCAGATGAACTCACCAGGGAAACGCGTTCATTGAACTATGGTTATCTGATCATCTGCCTAAACTGCTGATGTTGGGATTGCTAATGCTTCCAAATGGCTGGAAATCCTTTCCATCCCAGGCTGAATTACCTGTTCAAACATAGTGAGCCCATCAATTTCTGGTCAAATATATTCAGAGCAATGCTGGTGTTGGCTGCCTGCAGAAGAAAGAAAGCATGGGTTATCAGACACAAGAAAAACAGGACCCTTGCTGTGAATTAGTCACAAATACAGAAATACCATCTCCCCAGTTACGTACAGAAGCTGTTTCATATAGATGGAACTTTCTCCCTAGGCCATGGCCCATGCAAGGCTGCACACAGTAAATGTCTGCTTATCTGAATGGCACTGACAAGAGCTGAAATGCAGGTAATGAGATTTTCACTAATCAAAGTAATTTTCAATTAAATGAACAAGTCACCAAGAGGCATGACTCATGCCTGCAGAACTGTCATTCCAGAGAACAAAACTTTACTTAATCAGACTTGCTCTATGTTTGGATTTTTGTCCATCTGTAGGAAAATGTTCTTCACTATAGAAATGTCCTGTAGGTTAGGTGGGGCCATATAGGCACTACCTGTGACTACGGGGAATTTGCATGTTTAAGTACTAGAAATCTGTCAGTTTCTTGTACAGAGCTTTAACAGGAGGAGTGAACAAACATATTTAACCTTGAGTTAAACGTCACCTTGTTCATTGTACTTACTATGTTCATTGTAAACAATGACTGGGTAGTTGAGTCTGGCAGAACAGCAAACACCTCCATGGTGCCCTGAATCTCTACTGTGAAAGAATCCTCCTCTAAGCTGATGATAGGTATTTCAGTAGCCATTAGCTTCAACATCACTGGGTAGGGTGTGACTGAATATTCAGCTACCTGTAAGGTTCAAAGAAAAAAAAAAAAAAAAAAAGACAGAAAACCACTTTTCCTGTAGATCAGATCAGAATGCTGCATTTTCTCATTCTTGAAGCAATTATTTTGAAGTAGTTCCTTAAGACGAGGTTAAGGACAGCTGCTAACACAAGATTCTTTCAAGCAAGCAGGAGGTAGAAGTTTTCTGTGGTGATAAATTAAGTCTTGGCCACATCAGGAATGTGGTGGAAATTTCCTTCCACTCTAGGAATACATTTTCTTCCATATCACTTTAAGACAAATTAAATACTTATTTGTGAGCATAGGAAAGGAATGGAACGTGAACGTGACATTTAAGTCGCACAATAAAAGAGCTCAGGATTCATTCACTTTGAGATTCCCTCATCTCATGATATGGGTTCCTGCTCTGCACTATGCTCAGAGGAGCCTCACTCTGTCCATTGCTTGAAGAGCGAGTAGGCTCACCAAGTTCATTACTCAGAACAGAGGGGGTGGAATATTAGCATTAATGCTCATGGCATTTTACGGAGAAGACCATATGATGACTGCCCTTGGAGCATTCTTAGATATGTGAGGAAGGAACTTAATATCATCTGGGGAGCGAACAAGGATGTGAAGCTCTTCGAACCATGAGTCTGATTTCATCCAGCCTCGGCATTCATGGCCTAGGGTCTCATGCTCGTTTTTGGTTTCTCATTCTGTCTGAGAAGGCTGGTGGAAGCCATGCATGCTCCTATTCTCTGTCCTGTTATATTCACCTCCTCCACCTAAAATAAATGGAAATCCTGTGCATCTGCCTTGTGTATTACATAGATGTAATGTTTCCTGCCCATCCGTTAGCTTGGTTTCCTGCATGTGCCCACTATAATCCCTCCCCAGGTCTTTACCGGATTCCTTTCTGCTAGTCAGTCACAGGCTAGCAGTGAAGCAAAGACAATTATGCAGGTTTGGGCAGAAGAAAGGTGTTACTTCTGAGCTGAGGCACTCTCAGAAGTCTCTCAGAGCAGGACTCATGACTGGAAGCTTTTTCCTGCCTAGAGCTGATTTTACATGGGAACAGCGGTGGCTTGGGCACAGTGCCCAGAGTAAAGATTGATGTGCAAGATTATGGGCCAAGTTTTGTAACAGTGCAAGTCATTCAACTGATTGTGGGGGTGGGAGGTGACAAGGCCCATCTGCTCTGCTGTTATGAGGCATACATGTGCCTGATTCTCCAGCGCAAGAGCCCTACTGACCCTACAAGCCTTTGGGATATACCAGTAGTGAGGTGTCTGACACCCACACAGGGTGGTTTCCTAAGAGTTTGTGGAAGTAATGATACTCACCTCAGGGATGATGCTGCCAAATATCTCTGTGCTTATATTAAAATAGCTGCAAGTCTGGAGAAAAAAAAAAATACGAGAAAACAAATAAGCTTACCAGATTTGACCTTCATGGTCAGCTTTTCTCTAAATGCATTACTACTGTCATTTCAATGAATCTTTGATTTTGTATCTCTCAGAAATATTTTTAAGGGACTCAGTATACTTAAAGCTAATTCCCAATAATATGTGCTGAAATACTTCCTGGGAAAGCAAATGCTTAATATCATTACAGTTTGGGCTGCCATCTATAGGTTTTGGAATTTACCAAACCTCCTGGAGACAGGCTAGCCAAGTCTGCTAGCCTCCGAGCCACAGCTATTGGGCTTTGACATATGCTTTTGCTTCCATGGCCCCTAGTACTTTCAGTCTGTAAAGACCCCTCAGAAGACAGCCACTGAGGCTGCTAAGCTGCCCAGAGTAGATCCTTTGTCCATGTCAGAAAAGGCTACGCCTCAGGTCTAAAAAACTTTCTTTTTTGTAGCAAAGTGCCTGCATTTTGTACCTTGCTTAGTGGAACTTGACACCCCTGGATGTGGCCTAAGGCATCTGTACAGAGCATAAATAAAAGAGCATAACAATATTCTAGTATTTATGATCTACTGTCTCAGGACTTTGCAGGCCAAGTAGAGGCTTTATACAGCCACATACTGACCACTGGCAGGTCAAAGCCCCAGCTTGGATGACCTGAGCCACTCTGACCCCATTCCTCTCTGTCCTACTCACCTCCTCTGCAATGGTGATGTTGAAGGCCCCTGCGGTGTAGTAAGCAAATGAGTAGGTCTGAAAGAAGTACTCCGAGAAGGCAAGGTAGAGCATGGAGTCACTTTGGTCTGGGATAGTGAAGGGAGCTGCCACATAGGGAGGGCCAGTATAGTTTCCAGCTGGGTAGACTATCCCCTGAAAGTTTTTGTCAGAGAAAAAAAAAATCAGAGTCAAAATACGACTTTAAAGTGACTGCAGACAATTAATGCCACTTTCCCTTGCTCAGGCTATTCATTTAGTGTATAAATGAGTACATAGGCTTTGTAGTACATCCTGAAGCCTCGGTGCTTTCAAGCAGGTGGTGAAGACAAGTTCCAGAGATTTGACACCTTCACAGATGACACCTGAGATCTGTCTTTTGAGATGCTGTTCAGCTACTAAAGACAGTCTACCACCTCAGAAAACAAAGCGTCTAAATTAAGGGTCTACATATTGCATGAAGAGCATGACTAAGGCTCCTCCTTATTGAAAAGCTTTACTTTCTCCTTTCCCCATCTGTAGGAATTCAAATCTGAGAACTGCCACCTAGAGCTATCCAATGGTCTCTAAAACCAGAGGTCTTTCTAGGTCAGAATCAACACCTTGTTCTACCCGGAAGCAAGTTGTAACTTGTGCAGACAAAAGAACGCCTATGAGAGAGAAAGGAAAGTTATGTCAGACAGTCTTGAAAACACCTATGTTGTCTTTTGCACTACCCATGATATCAGTCAAGGCTTGCAGATCTAATGTACTTCCAAATGCATCCAGGCGAAACAAAAAGGTAAAACTGATTTAAAGTGAGGAAGATACTCAGAGATTAAGATTTTTGTATCCCTTTTATTAGTTGCCCCTTTCTGTTTAATCTCAAATGTATTTTATGTCTTTATTTTCTCAGCTCCTCCTCATCTATGCCTAAATTTTGTGTTTCCTTCTAAGGGCTATCAAAACGCTTACAAAGTGCTCAGTTGTTTTGCCCATGACCTCCCCATTCAATCCTCACTTGCTGGATATAAGTCACTCGCTTTGTATTTTTCCCCTCACGTTGCATCTTATGTGGGAAAGTAGCCTTGTAAACAGCCATACCATTACATCTTTAGCCTGCCTCAAACCCCTGCTTAAAATCTAGTTGCTACAATACCCAGAAATGCTTGACAGCAGCTGCAGAGCTGGTGTGCTGAGACCAGTGTCTACCATACTGACTGATACTGGCTTATGGTTCCTTTGTGTCCCTTCCTCTCTTGTTTCCCTGTTGTCTCTTGTTTATACTTAATTTAGACGATGTTTGTGATAAGACTCTTTTCAGTCTCCCTTTGTAGAACACATAGTGCAAGGCATCTTAAACTTAATTAAGGATCTCAGACGCTATGATGATAACTACTCTCAACCAAATGGAATGACAATCAAGTCACTCAAGAATTAGGTGCTAGTCTGACTTTAGTTTCAGTATGTAAGGAGATTTTTTCCCCTTATTTGAAAGAACCTTTCAGGCCTTCAAACTCAGCAGCACTCCTTGAGCTCCCATGCTTTTTCAAGGGTCTTCTGTTTTCCCATTCAAGGTGCCAGAGGTTTAATTCTTGCTCCTATAGTCTCGCTCTTTTTCTTCCTCTCTTATCTGACAGCAGATGCATCTAGTTAGTAGAAATCTTCCCCTGACTGACTGCACAGAGAAGTCCCAGATATTAATCCACTGTGAGAGAAGGATGAAGTTGAATACCTTTTTTCTCTCCTTTCCCTTTCTCTTTTTTTCTTCCAACTTCCTTAGTCAACCTTTACTGCTCTCCATTTGCTATAATGAATTCCACAGCAATTAAAAAAAAGATGTGGTTTTTAAATAATTCATTTTACAACAGGGCTGTTAAAAATTATTACAATAACAAATGCAATAGTGCTTTGAAATGTCTGGCTTCTCAGTTACTAAGTCTTAATGTTCAGAACAGCAATCATGTTCGTCTTAGGAAGTGGATCATACAATAATAAAAACCACAGCAATCTTGGCAAATAGCACCACAGGCAATTACCTTTAAGTCCAGGTCAATGAATGGTCGGGATACCGCTGGCAAGCTATTTAAGGAGTAGTCTACTTCGGCCAAATCATCAATTGGCATTATGACTGTAAGGGTGGTAGATAATGCAAAATACCCAATATTACAAAAAAAACAGAAAGAATTTTATGTATACTTAAAACAAAGTCAGTTCCTGAAGGAGAATGACACAAGTTGTTCCAAAGAGTAGGTAAAAACACAACCAGGGACCTCCTAACATGCATTCTGACCTTGATGTTTATACTGGCACCTTCTTTAAAGCACCTTCTTTAGTTTCCTCATTGTGAAAAAGTAAATTTGGTCTAATTAAAAAGAGGAAACGGTCATACCAGTGCTTCAGGGCATAAGGAGGTGTTGGGGTTTCTTGTCAAGCAGTGCTGAGAGCATCCAGAGTGCTTCTAACTTGCACATACTCCCCCAGAAAGGTGGGTGTCTGATGTGCTTAGGTACTTGTGTTTTGCACATGGTATCTGCCCAACACTTTGGGTGTCTTAAACGCCTGCAAATCTAACCCAAAATGGTTAAACTGGGAAGCAAGTAAAATTTAGATTTCCAGGCAGGCTAGGAGAGCAGGCTTCAGCTTGTAAAGTGCTATGTGTGCAGGAGGACTCAGAGCATGGGAGGGAATGGAAAACTGCCTTAGCATCAGTGCTGTGTGGCCTCTAAGTGGCGTTTCTGACACTGAAGTGCACACTGCCACATTTGCAAGTTGAGACTTGCTCTCAAGTCCTTGGCTTCTCTCACTCCCAAGTCCTCGGCTTCTCAGAAATATCCTTTTCTTGCCTGAGTACCACTCCCTTTATTTAACAGTGGTCCTGTAAGCAAGGGAGCAGACAGATCAGAGGGTGTGATACTGCTCCTGGAGGCTTTGCTGACCAGCTGCTATTAAGGAAACTGCAGAATTTCACTGAACAGGAGGAAGAAAGATGAAGGAAAAGATATCACTAGTGCCTTACCATTCAGTGATTGGAGGTCACCATCTATCAACTGGATCCCAGATCTGATGTTGGGACATGACTGTATAAAAGAACACTCAAGTTATGGCCTGATTAGCATGGACCTGCAAGCACTTCTTACCTGTGTGCTAGCAAACCTTTCTGCTTATGTGACATACGTTGTAATATTTGTCAAAATGCCTACACTACCTTTTCTTCAGCTAACTCGTTCTCCAAGGTTTTCCAAGGTTTCTATTGGTACAGTGTAAGCACATCCTATGTCAGAGCTGCCTTTAGGCAATAGAGTGAGAAGTTGTCAAAGGCAGCCTGATGGGGGTGACAAAACCACAGCCTTAAGAGCACATGAAGGAAACAGAGGTCTCACATAAGTCTCACAGGAGAGATCCCTGTCCTGAGGCAGAATCACAGCTATCTCAAGCTCTGTCTCCTCTCAGAGGCCCTGGGCAGGTGGTCATCACAACTACGCACCTCTTTGATACGAAGTTTAAATATGTCATACTATCAGGTGATGTACTACAACATCTCTATGCATGACCCAATATATGTTTTGTCTGCCGAGTAGAAAAATTACCCCAAATCCAGGATGCCTGTAGGTAGACAGGCAGAGACTTATTCTGTATTGCAATGGGAAAATAACTACATTTTCCAGCCCTACTGCTGCCTTGGTTGAACCTAGCTGTGGACTAGTCACTACCTTGGCCGTGAACTCGGTAATTTATCTGGAAGCATTTCTGGCTGGCAAAACAGTGACTGTACTCATCAGACTAGAATAGGATTATGTTCTTTTCCTAGTTCTTCCTTTGCCAAGTTCACAGCATTGACTTGTGAAAGTCACACTCCTTAAATGCCTCCTCTACATAATTTGAAAGGCTTACGTTAGTGACCAAGCTCCTGTGAATGGGTTTCTTCAGATACTTGATAAAGAAGTTATGCAGGAAGCTAGGGGAAAGGAAGAAAGCAATTAATGGGTCAAGTATTACAGTCATTAACAGGAAATCAGATACCTCTGCAGAACATGAGTTTAATGGCCTCTGAATGTGATATTCTAGTACACAAGGGAGCTTTCTGAAATGTAACAACTCTCAGAGAGCCACCATTTAAAAGGAGGTAATTTCTCCACTAAGCATCTCAGCAACTAGCCTGGATAGATTCATCTTTACGAATAAGGAATTCTTCATATTACCACTGTCATGTTTGTACAAACACAGAATAAATAAGTAGTCTCTGCACTAGGAATTTCCAATGCAAGTAAAAACAAACAAACGAACCTAAAACCAGGTGACAAGAGTTGTATTCAGACAGTGAGAGAAGCACAAGAAAACAATGAAATAATGTTGCACAGGGTTGTAACCAGAGGCACAACAGACAGCAGTCTGGTTCTGTGCAATTTTGGTAGCACTGTGACTAGGAGTACTTAAAGCATAGTGAAAGCAGGTAACTTCTATCTAGAGCTGAAGAGTAGAGCAGTATTTGGAAAGAAGTGGGTGCTGAAGGAGCAAAAGGGATTGTTTAAACTGACCAGAACTGCTGTATTTATTCTTTACTCAAGCGACAGTGTGCACAAATACAAGGACAATGGTCAAATTTGGCCATTGTAACACTCGATTATGGCCCTGATTCTCACTTGTGGTGCCAAAAGAGGTGCCCTATTTTGTGAAGTTGTCTTTGTACCATTCATTTGACAGTTATTTTCTCCCAGAGCATATACAGATCTCTTCTACTTACCCACTTTTTCCACTCAACTTGATGTCTATATCACCAGAAGTTGTCCGGCAGCTGGTAAGTGATATTGATGTATGACCCCTACTATCCAGGGGTGTTGACAAGATTGCAGTAACAAACACCTTTGAAATGTACACTGTGCTTCTTCCACTGTCTTTGCTGCATAAAGTAAAAATATATAAACGACCTATTGTTAGTGATTATTCAAGAGTAACTCTCAAACAGACTCTTTTCACTGAAGATGAAGTTGTTTATCTGAATAGTTTTTATTGCATTGCTCATAAGGAAAATAGATTTTAATGGGGTCTGCAAAGAATCAAGTATTCTACACAGATTTCCAGCTAGAAGTTTTAGAAAATTATGGTTTTGGGAAAGTAAGTAATATACTTTTTTAAAGTATTTTATACCTTTTACAAGACCTGTGCCCACAGCAGAGGGAACTGGGGTATGCCTGATATGACATAGGGCAAGATGGCTGTACTGGGATTTAATCTATTGGTGTCTGAGGAGGGTCCACACAAACCCGTATCATGGCCTGGAGTGCCCCAATAGGTGCTGTGCCCTCTTCCCCACCCCTCCCAGGGGTCTGGCAGCCCTTGCTCAAGACCAGCTCCGGTATGGTGAAGCTGTGTTAATTTGGATCAAGTTGTTCAAAACCTGGTTGTGATAAAGAGCTGTGAAAAGCCTTGTTAGGGGTCTCTACCCTTGGTTTATGAGCTGCATTGGAGCTCAGGTCTTTGCTCAAGCTATGCTGTAGCTACACCTATGTGTGACCTTCTACTTAGTTAATCTTGACAGTGCTTTGCTGCCTTGACTTCCTGACTTTGCCTCAGATTTGCCTGGCAATCTGAACTGGTGTCTGTTGCTTCTCACTGCCACTAACCTGCCCTGCTTGCCTGTCTTGGGTACTAGCCAGTGAGGGCACTGCCCCTCCTGCCATGCCATCACGCTCAGCTCCCAGGTCCCCTCCCCTTGCAAGCAGCCAGCCCTGCTGTCCCCGACAGCAGAAGCCCAGAAGTGCAGATCAGAGATTGCTGTAATTCAGTCAGTTTAGCAATATAGGTAATATGTGAAGTTGTGTGGAAGAGGATGGGGAATTTCTTTCCTCTGAAACAATCTGGGACTAGGAAGGTGTGGAGACTGCTTTAAGGGTATAACCATTTGCTTGTCCATTTTCCTACCAGCTTTCGAACTATAGCTCTTGGAGGCACAGCACAGGGTTTCTAACAGTGTAGCTGCACTGGGAGTGTTCATTATACTGGACTATGATCCACTGTACTGCAACTTTTCGAAATGTGTCATTAGTTGGCAGAGTGGACAACAGTGTTCAGCTAGATGCTCTATCCTTTACTATTCGCATAGGGGTTTCTCAGCCATGGGGTCTTTATTATTAGTGCTCATGGCTGAGGGAGCAGGGTCTGTCTCCCACCAGCAGACCTGTTGAGAAAGACCAGTTTATACTCCTGGGTTACTACTACTAGCTACTAGCTGTTAAAGAGCACCTTTGCCATGAAGAGGTCACAAGAACAACTAGATTTTGTGTTTTGATCTTTAAATTCTCCATCAAGAAAAATCCGAGGACACATGAGGCTATACGTACAACATCCAAGTCCTTATGTTCCAGTTCATATCGAAGGTTAGAGAAGCATTTCCAATCACCAGTTTTATCCCAGTCCCAGGTATAAGGGAGATGGAAGCACTGGGGAATTCAACAGCAGTGACACGTATTCTAGAGCATGAGGGAGATAAGGGGGAGAAAAGAAAAGGAGAAGTTTATATTTCACAAGTCAGGGTGAACACAAAACAAGATTCAAATTTCAGTCAAACACAAATTGCCCCTGGAGAGAATACTTACCTTGAGATGTTGTATTTGACATTACCAAGCCCAAATTTCTCATAGCCACTCAGATCAGGGAAATGTTCCTTCTCCATATTCTGCTTCAGGATTTCCAGCCCAACCTCCTTGGCTACAGGAAAACAGTGATTAGTTCCGTTGTCTTTCATACTGCCTGGGAATTTATAGCTATGTGCTTCTGGCTTAGGAGATGGGATGGACACAGAATCAGAAAGAAGAGGGTATCTCATTTGACACCCAGCAGTGCTATTTCAGATCTCACTCCTAGTCATGGCAAAAGTTGAACTTACTGTTTCAATATCTGAAATCAAATGAACCTCAATATGATGTACAATGCTGTCAAGCAGCTTACTGTGTCTGCTATATTGTGCTCTTAAAATTTCCTTTTCTTTATAGCCTGTGATTTCTTCCATTTCCTTCCACTGCCACTGCTTCCTGAGATGTCTGTTTTACCAGGTTTCAATGCAATACGACCATCAGATCCTGAAAACATCACACATACCGTATTCTAACCCCTTCTGGGTGATCCTCACTTTAAGTCCAGGGTTGGCGTCGAGTTGCCCACTGAGCAAACTTAAGAGGAGGAGAGACCAGCAAAGCTTCACCATCTTCCTTTTTTTTTTTTTTTCCACAGGACCTGTTAATAAATATTTATGATGATTGTAGAAGTTCATGCTGTGCCATGTGGTGGCTGTGGTGGATTCCATCCCCTGGAGTGACCTGTTCTGACACCAGCTTCCCCTCCAGTATGGGCAATGTAGAAAGCCCAGCAACCATGGAAGAGAGGACCTGTTCTGCATAGACTGTTAGAGAAGTAGAGTTCCTTGGGATAGAGGAGAAAAGTCAGCCTATTCACTGCCATAGGGAGTGGAGAACACACTTGGGATACACCTTCCTGGAAAAACCCTGTTGAAAGGGAAGTGGCACTGGATTTTTAAACTGTAATATTTTTTTCCCCTCTAGTTAGTGAAGTAAGTAGCTTATTTTTCACAAAATGTACGGAGCTCTCAGTGCCTCCTGGTGATTCAACAGTCATCGCTGAGTCTTAGCACTTCGGAAAACCTGATCAGCTCATTTAGTTACAGACATATATACCTGCACTTTAAGAACCCCTTATTAAGATCTTAGCCACAACTTTGAGAAGCCTTTTATGTTCCCTCCCAACAGTCAACAAAAGAAAATAATTTTGTGCCAGCACACAATGTTTTCATATCCCCTAGTCTCCATGTTAATAAACGCATTAAGTTTTATCCAAAAACTTTCCTTGCAAACTTCATGGTCAAATGGATGTTTATTTTTGCTTGTTTTCATTCCCATTAAACCACTTTTTTGCCCATGGAGAACCATAGCTTGGTTCCCAGATAGGGACTTCAGTGTCCAAAGTATTTTAAAAGAACAAATGAATAAAGGCGACATAAGTGCCTTTACTAATAATTTACATGTTATTGCTAGTCTGTTGTTTCCCTTAACTTGTTTGGGCTCCTCAACAATGAACTCTGCTCTTTTATCACCTCCTCTCAGAAAATTTTAAGGGGATACTCGTAGCCTGGGACAGTGACTTAATGTCCAGGACAAAAAAAAAAAAAATTATCATTCACAGGAGATTGCTCTTCCCCAACATACTTGGCTGGAACATTTTTTATTTAATTAGAGCCATTCAAAAGTTAGGTCTCTCATCTAAGACAGTCATCCTTATATTGGAGAGGGATACGTCCCACCTATCTTAGAACAAATTGCCCTGTGGGGAGTGCTCATCATCCTCCTGTTACTACAGGATTCAATGTCTACCTCTGAGGTAAGTCAAGGCAGGCAAGCTGAAGTGCCTGTGGAGTGAAAATATGTGAGAGTGTCTTTTCTAGCATTACATTTATGTAAAAAAATTCTTCAGTTACCACAGGGCTGTTGGAAAGCTGTGATGAAACCAGCTAGAAACAGACAGTTGCCTCTCTCCTAATACCTGAAAAGTTGTTTTGATGTTGCTACATCTTTCACTAGCTGTTTCATTATCAGAGGTAATAATATACCTCAAACCTCTAAAATATTTTCAATCATGATCACAATTTAAGCAAACTGTGAAATTATGAGATAACATTGACTTAATTTTTGTGTAACAGTTTCAAGTAATTCCACAGTCCAGTCGTATATATATCATGTGCCAGTGGTGACCAATCACTGTACGGTTGTGGGGTGATCCTTCAATTAATGGGGGAGCCCCCACAAGCCCTTGTCATTCTTCACATAGAGAACCTGCTCCTAAAGACACAGATGCCTTCTGAAAGACACCCATCTTCTGGACCATGCCAACAAGTAGCTTGTCAATAACCAGAGACAATTTACTTTCTGGCTTTTCTGTAGTACTGTGAGCAAGACCTGTCACCCTCTTTGATGGCATGAAAAAAACTAACAGCACACATGCCCTGCCCCCTCCCCACCCCACCCCCCCCCCCCCCACCTCCAAAAACCAAGCAGTAACCCACAGTAAAGAAAAGGTATGGGTGGCACCAGGGACGGCTATGCAGTGGATGATCACGTGGCTCTCCCCACCTCCTCATGCATGTCACACAACAGGCCTTGGTGGCTCTGCAGGATTTACCATAGGAGTAGTGAATGAGTGGAGCAAATTCCCATCCCAGGGGCTTCTGTGACTGGATTTAAATTGAGATGGAGCTATGCCGTATGAAGCACGGGCTGCACATAGTGTGAAAGTCAGAAGCTGTAGCTGCCAGCAAGGTCTCCCAGGGCAAGTAGGAGAAGCCACCTTGAGAGAGAATTTTAAAACCAAACTGGACAAAATCAGAGAATGGGTTTGGTTCCCTCCCCCCCCCCCCCCCCCCCCCGAGCTGGAAACAGTCCTCTGTGGAGTTATCTGTCATCTGAGGTTGACAGTGTGAATAGCAAACAGGTCACATTATTATGGTTTTCCTTATTCCAAGATACTACACTGCATTGCGGACAGCTGAAAATATGTGAGAGTGTCTTTTCTAGCATTACATTTATGTAAAAAAATTCTTCAGTTACCACAGGGCTGTTGGAAAGCTGTGAAGAAACCAGCTAGAAACAGACAGTTGCCTCTCTCCTAATACCTGAAAAGTTGTTTTGATGTTGCTACATCTTTCACTAGCTGTTTCATTATCGGAGGTAATAATATACCTCAAACCTCTAAAATATTTTCAATCATGATCACAATTTAAGCAAACTGTGAAATTATGAGATAACATTGACTTAATTTTTGTGTAACAGTTTCAAGTAATTCCACAGAAAGTAACCTCTTTGCCTTTTAGTAAGTAATATTTTAATTTTAGCTGATGGAAATTGAGAGGTGAAAGAAACACACTGCAAGCGTAGAACAAAAACAAAGTACTGGAAGGAAATGTGTCTTTGACATAAGTATAGTTTGCATAACTTAAAATATCAAAATTTAGCCAGATTTAGCTACGACTATCTCTTCCCAACAAAGCCACTCCACAACAAAGAGTAATCACAACCTATTTGTTACCGTACCTCTCCTCTGAAGGCTGAAGAGAAGACCCTTGCTGTACCAGATCACAGGGCTGAGGGTGCTGCAGGGAAAGCCCTCTGCAGCCACGACCCCGTCTTTTAAAGGAAAGAGCTGTGAGCTTGAAGAAAGCCAATTGCTGCCATCTTCAGCAGTATCATTCAGGGAGTGGCCTCTCTGGTAATCATGTCCCAAACAATTATGGGTGTCCCAGGTTAAATCTATGACTCTAATTTCATTTAGGGACTAAGCAGAGGGCAATGTAAACTGTTGGGTGGGGGTGCTCAGGCGCTGGGATGCTGAGCTTCGAGTGAGTGACATGCTGCCTTTGTGGCATACCATTTCGGCACTGACTTTTTAGATGGACCTGACAGGGAATCCCAGTGGAGACCCTATTCCAGTAGTTCCACAGGCCTGAGACTCATAGCCAGGTCTGTGTAGTGAAAGAAATAAATGAATGTGACACTGCTAGGCCCATCTGTTCTGAAATTGCTCAGGATACAGAAAACCATTAATTATATAGTATTTATATTATAGTTTATATATACTGTAGTGTATACATATATATGGTACAAATGCGTAGTATCAAGTCCTTGTAGTCAATATTTTCTATTTCTTCTGCTTGCTTATCCAGTTAACCAGTACTTTAGCTAACCAATACTACTTGGCTTGTTAAAGAGGTGATTTAATCAATTAGCTTGCATGTAAACCAAGCCAGTTCCCTCAGGCATGGAGCACTTTGCTGGACAATCTGAGTCACTTCATTGTGCAATCCTTGAATAGAAAAGGGTAGAGACATTTGTCAGCCAGTCAACAAATACTCATACTTTACACAGATTTAACATTCACCGCAGGGAGTCACATGCATAATAATTTCATTATGTATATCTCTGGCAACTGAGAAGAATAAAAATCACACCCTCAGTTACATAAACCTCTCCTTTAAATTTTTTGCACAAGTTCTGCTGTTCCTTCAAAGCAAGGGAGAAGCTCCACTGTTTCCATCCATATAGATCTCCAAGATTTACAAACAACTGAATTGTCTGAATACTATCTCAGCTTATCCTCATCATATCCTTTTAACATTTTATGGTTCTTCTAATGGAATACCACCCAGTTTAGATAAAACTTTCAGCAAAAGTTAACAAAGACAGACTGAGGCTTCCAGAACAGTTTCATCATTTCTTTCTACAAACATAGCCGTAAAAGCCAAATATCTGCCTGCACATTCAGATAGCACCTTCAAATATACTATAAAGTTTCTACACCAGAACTTTACACCTTTCAAGATGTTACAAAGAGCCTCTAAAAGGAATGTTTTAATTTTCTCTGTTGAGCCACTAAGCATTTGCTTCAATCTATATGCTAAAGGGGATATAGATTGCAGTCCTTTTACCCAATACAAGAAACCCAACGAGCTTATCAGTATGGCAATCAGTGGAGACTTGTTGCTGCACCTCTGGAGATCACTTTGGCTTTGCATGATTCTAGTTGTGGCCTCTGACTCAGTGCTCTAGCAGTCCCCTTTTCCTGCCTCCCCAGTTGTCTGCCTCCCCAGTTCTCCCCTTTCTCCATGCGCTCTAGTCTGCGGCACACTGAGGGACAGGCATCATTTCCGTTGTCAACTGTGAAACAACACCAGATCAAAAATGTTATGCTGACCCGTAGGCAAGTATAGGATGAGACGGGAGAACTGTTGGTGTACACAGCATCCTCTTTAGTGCTAGGAGAAACAATTGCTTTTTTTGTGAATAACAGCCAGAGGAGTAGAGCTTAAGGGGCATTGTCGTGCTAAGCCATGGCCATGGTCTGAAAAGGCCCATCTAGTCATGGCACTCGTTGGTTGGTCCTGGAGCACGTGTTCCTTTTGAAGGGAGAAGAGAGGGGTGTCGGGGCTTTAGTTCTCTTTTTCCCCTATATCTCATGAATTCTCCCCCGAACAGGCAGAACAAAGTGCCTGAAGTGTTATCAATGAAGGACATGAAACTATTTAAAAATCTCAGTTTCTTTTGAGTTCTTCCATTCTTTTTTCTGGCCACTTTTCACCTACCACAGAATACAATGAATTGGAAGCCCTGCTGTCATTTACTGCTGTTTTGTTTCAGGATGCTTTTTTTAGTAAAAAACTATAGCAGCCAGCTCGATAAATAAACTGATGCAGCTAAAAATCAAACACAAGCCACACTTCTGTCCCAGGTTGGAACTGAACTTTCTGTAGTGTGACATTTGTAGGCTAGTTTTCCTTTTTAGTATCTCCTGCTTGAATGTCTCTGGTGACACTGACATAAGACAAAAGAAAGCTTCCAGCTCCATTTTACAAATATGAGAGCTACAGAATTATTTGGAGATTGCTACCCTCGAAGAGCTGCAGCTACTCCCAAACAAGGAAGAACTGCTGGATGATGTAAAGGCCAAGGGCAGCCTTGGCTGCAGTGAGCGTGAGACTGTGGAGTTTCAGATCCTGGGAGGAGCGAGCAAGACAAAGAAAAGAATTACAGCCATAGACTTCAGATGAGCAGATTTCAGGGACCTGCTTGGCAGAATCTGTGGGAAATTGCCCTGGAGAGCAGAGGCTCAGAAGAGCTGGCTAATCTTCAAGGGCAGCCGCCTCAGACCATAAGAACGGTACGTTACAATATTCAGACAGTTGAGCAGCTGTGGCAGAAGGCCAGCATGGATGAACATGGAGCTCCTGAGTGAACTCAAACACAGAAAGGAAGCATACAGAAGATGGAAACTGAGACCAGTGACTTGGAAGGAACACAAAGATGTTGCTTGCACATGTAGGAATGAGTCAGGAAAGCCAAAGTTCAGCTGGAGCTGAAATTAGTTTGGGAGGTGAAGGGCAACAGGAAACATTTCTGTAAGTATGACGATAGCAAAAGGAAGGCTAAGGAGAATGTGGGCTTGTTGCTTAGTGGGCTGGGGGACTAGTGACAACAGACATAGCAAAGGCTGTTTTTATTAGCAAGACTTGTCCTTTGGCCTTCCAGGTCACTGAGCTCGTAGCAGAGTCTGTGGGAGTGAGGCAGCACCCACAGCAGAGGAAGACAGAGTTCAGGATCACTTAATCCACTTGGAAATACTCAAAACCATGGGACCAGACAGGAAGCATCTGGAGGTTCTGAAGGTTCTGCCTGGCTGATTTCATGGTGAAGTTTCTGTCTATCACCTTCAAAAAGTCATGGCACCTGAGAGAGGTTCCTTGTGATTGGAATCACACCTGTCTTCAAGAAGGTCACGGAGGATGATCCAGAGAAGTCAAGCTCACCTCAGTCCCTGGGAAGGTTATGGAGCAAAATGTCTTAGAAGACATTTCTAAAGCACATGAAGGATAAGGTGACCGGAAGCAGCCAGCATGGGTTTTCCAAGGGCAGACCATTCTTGTCCACCCTTATTGTTTTCTGTAATGAGCTTGACTGGTACTGCGGACAAGGGGAGGGCAGTGGATATTTTTATACCTTGATTTCAGCAAGGCCTTTGACACAGTCTCCCTCAGTCTCATTATCAACTTGGGCACATATGGGCTGGAGGAGGTAGGTGGAAAATTGGCTGGACTGCCAGAATCAAGGAGTTGTGATCAGCAAAGTCCAGCAGTTGACCAGTAACTAGTGGAGGTCTCACAGTGACCAATACTATTTAATGCCACCTGGATGGTGGGACAGAGTGCACTCTTGGCAAGTTTGTGAACAACACCAAATTGGGGGGGGAGCAGTCAACATGCTGGAGGGCAGGGCTTCTATTCAGAGAAACCTGGACAAGCTGGAGAAGTGAGCTGATAAAATTAACAAGAGCAAGTGTGAAGTCTTGCATCTGAGAGGGAATAACTCCCTGCAGCAGTACAAGCTGCTGGTTGATTAGAAAGGAGCTCTGCAGAAAAGGATCTGGGAGTCATAGTGGTCAACAAGTTGAACATAAGTCTGCATGTCCAGGTAAGTGATCCTTCCCCTCTATTTGACACTTGCATTTAGATTACTGTGTCCAGTTTGGGCTCCCCAGTATAGGAAGAATATTGAATTCTGGATCAGGTCCAGCAGGTACCACCAAGGGGGCTGGAGAATATCACCTGCAAGGAGAGTCTGAGAGATCAGGCCGGTTCCACTTGGAGAAGAGAGGGCTTGAAAGACCTTTCTGTTGTCTACAACTTTTTTATCAGAGAATACAGAGAAAATGAAGCCAGACTCTTCTTGGAAGTGTGTTGTGACAGGACAAAAGGCAACAGAAGAAGCTGGAACACAGGAAATACTTATTAGATATTAAGAAAAAAAATTTACTCTGGAGGTAGTTAAAAAGGGGAACAGGTTGCCTGGAGGCATTGTGGAACCTCCATTCTTGGAGGGGTTCAAGACTTGACTGGACACAGCCCTCAGCAACCTGATCTAATTAGTCCTGTTTTGAGCCAGGGTCTGGACTAGATGGCATGATCCTATAATTCTATGGTAATGCATTGGATTTTATAAATCTGTTCCCACTCTTGGTATCCAGTTACAAAGGGATAAATTGTTAAATTCTTAGAAAGAATAAGGTCTCGCTCCATACAAAAGTTTTGCTAATGCTAATGGAGATAAATTGAACAATGCCAGAACTGGTATCTGAAATTAATAAAGTGTGGTGGAAAGAACCAGTCACTCCTTCTCATCAGGCTGCAACAAGTTTTCTAAAGCATCAATAAAAAGTTCAGCTACACTCACTGTACTAAAAACCAACAGATTCAGTTTGTGAAAAGTAATTAATAAGTTTTACTAAAACATTAAAAATAGAGACAAAAAGCCATGCTTCTAATGTTATAGCATCTACTCCCTATAAGCCAACAGAAGGAAGACTACATTTTTCTCTTGTATAAAATTAAAGGGACATTAGGAGTGACTGTGAAGGTCCTCATCTCCTTCTTCCTCACGTTTGTAGTGAACATCAGTGGAAATCACCAGATGACCCTGAGGAAAGAAGAATATGTAAAATTAACTTAAATTTCGGACAGACATATTCAGGGTCAGTACTCTGGGACTAGATCCCATGGTAAGCCCCTCAGCAGGGCAGGAGACAAGAGTGGCTTTATGCCTCCTGACCTTTAGTTAACTTGAGGGTAGGAATGGGCTCTGACGTGAGTTAATACAACCCTCCAAAAGGCCGAGTAACTTACCACAGAGAACTCAGGTTGCATATGAGCTTCTTAGAGAACAGTCAGAGTAGTGAGGACTCACACACTCAGTGCTCCTAAGCCCTGCTGGGGATAGCAGAGCTGTCCTTGTGTCCCCGTGCTGGCACAGCCCAAAGGGCTTGTGGATGCTTTATAACCTACAACTGCTAGGGGTGGGGGGGTGGAGGGCTTGTTTTTGATCCAGGGTTTGGATTTTATATTCAGCGTATAGTTAAAGCTTTAGTATTAGCAACATTTAGAACTACCCGACACAGGAACACACACAAATGCACAGGTCTGAAAAAAGAAGCAATATTCTTTAACAAGAAATCAGGCTTCTCACCTTATTCATTTTTATTACAGGTCCAGTCAGGGTAGTGTGGGCCAAGTTAAGAAGAGGAAATCCTTTTCCTAGTTTATCTTCATAAAGGACAAATATAAATACATTTGAACGTAATAATAAAATGCTGTTCAGAAGCATCTTTCTCAAGGAACTCAATTTGTTATGCAATTCTATGATTTCCCTTTAATCAGCTGTCCTTGTGCCTCTCAAGGGAGCTATTATTCATACGAGCAAAAAACCCTGTGAAAAAGTTGCATACAAACCTCTTCCAACTGCTCAGCTGTCTGACACTGGGAGCTGACTGCCTTTGCTCCTCTCCAGATACTTGCCCCACAAAATCTGGTTTCTGCTGTTTCCCACTCTGACTTATTCTCCATCTTCCTTTTATTTTCTTGTCTACCTGACCCTCTAATCCTGTCTGTCCCTCTTATTCTCACCTATCCCTACTTTCCTGCACCAAGCCCCAGCTCTGTTCCTATTTGCTTTTCCAAACATCTGACTTTTGCATTGCTCCCTTTCATTCTCTCTCCTTTCTCCTCATCAGTAGCTCACTTCCTTCCTCAGCAGTCTCCTCACCTCTGTTTACCCCATAGGCACCTTCTGTACTCTTCCACCCGCTTCTTTCCACCTTCACCTCTTTCTTCATCATCCCTCACTCTCTGCATCCCACTGAGCTGATTTTCTACTTTGTCCTGCCTGTGGCAGCAGGTGAAGCACAAAGGCAGAGGGAGGTCATAAAGTTAGAGATGCTACCCTGAAGCTCCAAGATGCTTCTGCACTTGCCCAGTCTGGGCCGTTCTCTGGTCATAGCTTGAGTTTGTGTCAGGACAAGACTCAAGCATGTGTCAAATCTGCTGTCACGTAGCATCAGCAAAAAGGAAACCCAAGCCCAGTGTTTGGAAGGGAGCCAAGACTTGCTCTGTCCCAGCCCCTGATGCAGGTGACTAAGGGACCAGGACTGAAGTCCAGCACAGGGTGGACCTGTCCAGGTGTAGCTAAATGGACAGAAAACTTCCCAAAACACAGTCTTTAAAGCTGGGCACTCCCTTTTATGGTCTCAGTCTTGCTTTCCCACTAACTGTGCTCAGGAACTGGCCGCAATCCTTACCATTGATTACTGGAATCACTGCACTCTGTAAAGCGTTAGATAGAAAATTCTCCACCACTGATATCTCCTGTGAGAGGGAAAACACATTTGGTGATTATTTCCTGATGCCTATGGGATCGCAGCTAGACAGGGGAGATGGAGGGTTAGAACTGGAGTGACTTGCAAAAAGACCAGAACAGAGCTTGGCAGAGAAAATATCAGGTAAAAAAAGACCTTTTTTGGTTTAAGTTGCAGCTGAACAATGTAAAATACACGTGGCAAAGAGGTGTCCATTTTTCTTACAATAAGTTAAACTGAAGTTGTTGGGGTTTTTTTTCTTTATGTTAAGTATCAGGGTTGAACCTTAACTTTAGGGATGAAACCTGTTCAACCCCATTTCAGCTGCTAGAACTCAGTCCTCAGAAGTGAACTGTTCTTTGGGTGTCAAGAACTGCCCTATCCTGGTGCTCTGCCTTATGCCATGTGATTATTGTTATGTGATTAGTGTCCTCCTCCCTGCACTTAAAGACGTAGGGTGGGCTGAGCCGCTGCAGACTCGCACTGCCCATTTCTCAGTCTACAGTGAATGATCTAAGCAGTGGCATGGTGTTTCTTCTATTCCCTATTTTTGACTTCCCTTTTTATGATATTTGGTTGAAGTGATTCAAGATAATTTCTGAAACTGAGCTTCAGCCTGACTTCGTATTCCCTCCAACTGCTATGCCTACTCAATGCAGCTGTGAATTCAGGCTGGCTGTCAGAAACAGCTAGAAGAGGCGCTAGCCCCATGTCCGCCTTTGTGCTGCTGGATACAGAAGTGAGCAGAATCAACTAGGACGGCTTGCTAGGTCATGCAGACCCAAGCAGACATTTCTCTCTGTTTCAATTAAAGTTACACGGTAATATCTCCATAATATATGGAGCCTCTAATGAGAAAAAAAACCCCAACACTCCAAGAGGTATTTCCTCCTACTGGAAAGAAAAAGAAAAGCAGAGAATATACTATTTCAAAGCCAAAAGAGCACTGGCAGATGATATCCCTAAGACATCCCAAGAACCGCCCAGCTACAAGTTCAGATTAATTTCTTTTATCTCTGAAGGGCTCAGCTGCCTTTCCTAGGCACTGAAACCATCAACTTACCTCACAGAAGCCAAGAGTGGAGTGCAGCAGGAAGAGCTGGAGCCTGAGCAAAAGAAGTGAAAGAGGATTCACTAGGAAGGATGAAGGCATAAGTTACACATATTGCTTGAAGATTCATTTGTGGAATTTCATACTGATGTCATGCTGATTCACACATTTAACTTTGCCAAAGAGTCTTTGATTCCCAACAGCTTCTAATCAAAACTGGCACAATTACAAATGAGTTCTAGAGTCTCTAGAATTTTTCTGATACTAATCTCTTCCTACAGTCATGTGTAGTCCTGGGCTGAGACTATAAGACTTTGGGAATAAATTTTTTCTGGAATTGCCATTTCCTGCTATGGCTGAACTACACATTCCTCAAATGTTCATTATGATTTAAATAAACTCATACCCATTCCTAACCATTATGATTTCCTTTTTTCCACTGATGCCTGTAATGCATCCTCAGATCACTGTAAATATAATCCTGGGGAAAATTAATGTTTTGAAGAACAGAGCAACACATTTTTGTGTCAAAAGCTCTAAGTGAGTGGCACCATTACGTCTTAAACTTATACTGACAGGCTCTGATCACTCTAAGTCCTCTTTTCCTGTTAAAAAGGTCCAGTGACCAAAAGTAAGAAAAGGCTGCTTACATTTTTCTTCAGTGAAAATGTAATAGATTAAAAAATATCATATATTCTGGAATTCTGCCCCAACTTGGAGTATAGAGCTATCAAGAAGAAACACCGATGTAGGCTACTTGCTGAAAGTCTGTGCTTCTATCCACCTGGTACATGTAGGGAGAAACAGGCTGTAAACCCACCAGCTTGAAATGTGAATAAAATTTGTTGTAAGACAGCTGAGAACACCCATAACTGCAGGTAACCACAAAACCAGCAATATCTAAACAAATTCTAAAAAGCTCTGAGCTTTGTTTCAAACTACAGACACTCTTCTAGTCTCATTTGTTTGATGGCATGGTGTCTGCTGCTGCAGTATGTGCTATGCAGTCTCACTTTTCCCTTCCCCTCCTGTGAAGGCATACAAAGAGCTAGTTACAGTGGTCCAGTGCAGTGTTTGCACTCTGGCAGTTCTGTTTATGACGCTCAGGCATGGCATGGCAGCAACATTTAGAGGCTTTCAAATAAACTACTAAACTTCATTCCCCAACATCAGCACAGACTGAAACAGATGCCTTTAACATAACCAATAAATTGAACGTTTTCATCTGGAAAGGTATTTAACCTACAGAAAGAGCCAATATCATGTTGCACAGGAGAGATGGTTGTTCCACAATATTATTGTATTTCATCTGCAAGATTTAGATGAATCAGTCATCTTAGAGCCCCCGCGAGATAATTTTCTTTTTCTCATGGTGAAACAAGCACTGTCAGGCTGACACAAAGAAGTTCTGTTCTGTCCTAATGTTAGGATCATTAATGTTGCTTTCTGAATTTTCCTTGGTTACCTCTTCAGAAGTAATGAGATAATCAACTTCTGTCCGGTTACTGCCAAATTGACTCTGGTACTGGCTGTCTGCAGGGGAAAAAACAAAACAGTCTTCTGTGACTGTATACACAGATAGATACTGTCTCAGATACAAGCACAAATGCAATTGCTTCTGTGATTGGAAACACAATGTCTAAACTTTTTATTTGTCAATACATGTAGATAGTGAAACCATTTACAGATTTGCCGCTTTCTGCCAGCAACTGAGATTGCATGAGTGAGATGATAATACTGCCCTGATGACTTCTTATCATTAGGATCATTTAAGTCCTTGCATGGCTGACGCAATTGGTTCACTCTCAACCTAATGAAAAGATGTCTGGGGACACACTGAACTGTTTTATAACAAGTTAGGATGACTGGGCTTCAGATAATCATATTTTTTATACTAAAATTTATTCTTGAATAATCACTCAACCTCCCACATGGAAAAAAGCGCTATCACAAGTAGCTCTCTGCACCTCCCTATTAAATTCTGCAATATCTGGTACATGTTTCCTCCCTGTAGAATGCAACAGAACAGTATGCATATTTGCAGCAGACCAGTATATGCTATTTTAAGCTGATCTCTATGATTTACAAAGGACCTGGGAGATTACTGTGTGATTTATTCAGCCCCGGCACTTCTAGCTCATGTTACTTACTAGATTCCCTGTAAAGATGTACTGGGTGGTTGAATTTGGCAGAACAGCAAACACTTCTACACAGCCAGTGATCTGTAGCATGCATTTGTCTGCATTCAAACTGACCGCCGGCGGTGATGTAGCCATCAGCTTCAGCAGCACTGGGCACGCCGTCATGTAACTCAGAGCAATCTGTGGAATTTCAAAGAGGAAAAAAAGTGTTAAATGCAGAGTTAAGCTTTTCCTAAGCTATAGTTTCTGTGGCTGCATTATAATGAGGTACTATATACCAACAGTTTTGTTAAATAACCTATATTAAAAATACTTCATTTTAACTACATAGCATATACTCTGAGTTTCAGAGACCATAAAACAAATGACGTTTTACACCCTGATATCGAACTTATAAAGAGAAATGATTTAAAGGTTGCTCCTGAAAAATGTATTTCAAGAGGAGGGGATTAGCACTGTGTGTTAAAGAAATGGGGGAAATAAGTAATTCCAGTATGAAAAAAATTAATGACCCTGACAATATAAAGAATTTGGAAAAGAGGCAGCCTTCCAAAAGATCCAATCTTTTGAAAAATAGAGAAACTCTTAGAGGACAAAGCTTTAGTTTGCAATGCCACAGATTCCAAATGTCATAATTTTATAGTAAATGCCATATTAGGGATTTTTAAAGCATCTCATAATATCTTAATTTCTTGCATCACATTTTTTAAACTTAACTACTTATGACTATTACTTTCCATTGTATATAACCTCCAGTAGTCATAATCCAGGTATCTTTGCAGAGAGAAGTAAGGCCACCAATAGCAGAGATATCATTACCTTGAACAGGAATAAAAGGGGACTGATCTCACAGATGTCTACCACTTAGTCTTTATAAAGTTTTCAGAGACTGAGAGCAAATCCAGCTCTTAGAGGGATAGAGAACAACTGAAGAGCAGTGTGATACAGTTAGGAAGAACATAGAGTTAGGATGGGCTAGACAGGTATGTTTGAATCTTGCACTAATCATAAACCAGCTCAGTTTTCTTGTCTCCTCCAAACTTTTGCCAATAAGCTAGTACACAGATAAAGAATCATTAGCTACTGGTCTTTCTTAAAAGGTCTGTACAACTAAAAGTACCCACCTCAGGAACAAAATCTTTGAATAAGGTGGTGTTTAGGTTAAAAGTTGTAGCAAGCTGTAAACAAACGAAATAAATTAGATCATTATATCAGCTTCAAAATTAGGTTTTCCTTGGGCGGGGGGGGAAAGTACTGTTTACTTTAGTTTTAGATAATCCATGTTTTGATTTAGTATTTCCTTGCCCTAGAATGGTTCCTAGGGAACGCACAGTGCTCTGTGGGACAGAAGAGAGATTTCTCATGGACATGTTTCAGTAGCATGTACTAGTGAACAAGCACTATTCTTTGAAAGAACAGACATGTCATCCTGATCACTTCCTGACTTTGGGACTTTCTTAGATGAAATATACTGAATTTGTCAGATGCAGGACTCAAAAATCTCATTTGCCCTTTTGCTGCTGATCACTGTGATGATGTCTGTCCGTGCCATTTGTGTCACCAATTTTTATAAAGACCCTCTTAGCAGTGTTTCAGTTAGCAAAACTTCTTGGAAACTCTGACTACTAATGGCCAGTGTGGAAACAGCATTTCTGAGACAAGTCTTGTATGTTCTTTTCCCACAGTTGAAAGCTTAGTATCCTTGTACCTGCTTCTTGCCTCATTTTGCTGCTCTGTTGTTTATTCTAGCTCTCAACATAGCCAATACATTGGTTGTGGGCCTCTATGCAGAAAGCTGTGGCTTCGGTACACTTTTTGCTGTCTTGCCCTTTCATTTCCTATGTAGAATCCATGCAGAGAAGAGCTTTTTTTTATTATTCTTTCTGCCACTCCTCGCACACCAACTCTGTGATGTTCCTATCTGTCATTTCTTGCCTAGACCTGCCTAGAAGTTCAGAATTAGGTCCGAGGGAGACTTTTCACTATTTTAAATGATGACATACAGAACGAATCCCTCCTACAAGCGGTAGAAGTGTGACCCAAATCCGTGTGAAATGCAAATGTAATGCGTTAATCTCCTTTGCTGACTATCCATACTGCTGATATTTGTAATTCTATTACATGCAAATTACACTTACCTCTTTGGAGATGGTGATGTTAAAGGCCCCTGCTCTGTAGTAAGCCAGTGAAGCAGACTTAAGAAAATAACTGGAGACTCCCAGGTTTAGCATGGAATCACCCTGGTTTGGGAGAGCAAACGGAGCTGGCACAAAGGGAGGGTCGGTGTGATTTCCTACTGGATAGACTGTGCCCTGCAAAGAGTCATTATCGAGTATTTCTAGTTGTAAATATTTGTATCTGTCAGAATGCATTAGCAGTGGTTGAACAGAATGAATTCTTCCTAGCCTGAAGAAAAGCTTGACATTAAAGAAAACCTGAAGTAAGCTAATAAGTTTGTGCTATGTCCTGAAAATCATCAAATCTAGGCTCTTCTGAAAAAATACAGGACTCGCAGAGAAAATCTGGCCTCCATCCTTTCAAAGTTTGAATTTGAGCATTCTAGTGAGTATTCTGAACTGCGGCTATGAGACACACACACACAAATCCTTTGGACCACAGTTTTCTTTCTCTTGTGGCAAAGACACATCTGTTAATTTAATTATAAGGGTGACATTTCAAGAAAATCTACAGGCACACCCCAAAAGCACTGGAAGTTGCTCAGGACAGGGACACAAAGGAGCCTTTTATACCACCTAACTCAGCCCTGGTCCAGCTGCCAGTCCTCCAAGACCTAGTTTGGGTGCTGCACAGGTGTGGGACCTTGGTTTAGTTATACTAAGAAAATAATTCTTAAAATGTGAGAAGGTATGTGAGCTCAGGCCATGCAGGACAAGAAAAGTAAGAACAGACAGTAAGTAGTGTAATTACTAACACTGCAATGGTTAGTAGCTGAAAGATTCACAGGAAAAATACTGACATGGAAAGGTATAAAACCCTAAGAAAAAAGTTGAGAGTTGGAAGATAGCAACTCATAACCATCAAGAATCAGCCTGTTCCAAGGAGCACTGAAGGCCAGTAATTTCCTTAACTGATTAACATGTGACTTACAAGGACTCATCCAGTATCCCATCCAGTATCAGGGTGTCAGCATGTGAAAGCTTAGCCTCCAAGTTCTAGTTAGCTATAGTAGCTGATAAATAATTGCTTACTACTTTTAAGTTATGCTGCAGAGTGTTTTTTGTGGGTGGTAGAAGTTGCTTGAACAAAATAACCACAAGGGAGAGTTTCAACCACAGCTCTAGCACATCTTTCTCGACTGAAGTCAGTTCTGAGAGCCATGTGGATGCTCCAAATTACAAGGACTGTTGAAGCTGCTGGAAAGGCTGGGCATTGCTGAGAATTCTCTTGTCCACAAAGGTGAAAAATAGATAAGAAAGGAACTGCTGTGAGCTGCTCAAGGACTGTCTGGGAGAAGTCTTTCTTTTTGGTGTGACCTGTACATATACAAGATGCTGAGTCTTCTCAAAACAAATGCTTTGGATTGCAATCACATGGGTAGCCATCATGGATTATGTATCACCGGTAACAGGCGAAGACCAAGCAGTAGTGGAAGAGCTGTGTATCTAAGGAACACATTTTATGCCGTTTATAAAGCACCTCTGAAGGGTTTCAACTCTGAAACAATTTAATTCTAAATAATAGCTTTGGTTAATTAACAAATGCAGTTAATTTATTAAATAAACAATCATATCTGGTTTCCAAAATAGCTCTTGACCAAAACGTCCAAATGTCTTATTGCTTTTCCAATCAAATATCGGAAAGGCTGAGTAAGACTGTAGTGAAAGAAAATGAATCAACACAAAAGAGAACCAGGAAATCTTAGAAAGCACACTGATATTAAAGACAAATTACCTTCAAATCCAAGTTAATGTGTGATTTGAAGACTGCTGGAGAACTAACTAGGGAATAGTCTATTTGTGCAAAGGCATCAATCTGGCTTAAGACTAGAAGAATGATGGACAAAAACAAAACAGCCGTTATTACAAAAACATATGACAAACAGCTATTATTCAGTTAAAGGCAAAGACATTATAGAAATGATGAATCTGAAGAAGAAGAATGGTGGGAGAAGGAAGAAGAAGAAGAAGAAAAACAACTTGTTATAAGGGAAAAAGTGAGAGTATTCCTTCTGGAAAAGTCACCGATTCCTCCTGCTTTAGGGCTTGTTCTCCTGTTGTTCACAACTGAATACACACCTCAAATCTCTCCCATGCAGTGAAAGGAAGAGCATCCAGGGCAGAGTCCCCTTTTCTGTTACGTGTTAGCACAGGAGAACTAAACACTCCTATTTGATTAGTGAAATACTGGTAAATACTACTAAATACCTCGTAAGATGACATTTGTGCATTGTTGCGCATATCAGTGTTGAAGACAAGGGACGTTGGTTCACAACAATAAAGGGCACTTTACCAGACAATAAGATGGAAGACTTTTTCTGAAAGGCGCTCCCATGCAACTTCAGTCTGATTGCTATTTTTGATTGGACTGTAAGGTCTGTTCATACCGTATAAAAATCAGATGGGTTTAAAGAAAAATGGTGAATTCACACAGAGATTATGAACTCCTCAACATGACAGCACAGCTTGGAGTTCCCTTGAGCCTCAAGTGTTTAGGTATGTGCTGCATAAGAAAATGTTCTTGATGACCATGATTTTTAGTAATATTTGCCACTGCTTGGCACATGGCAGGTATAGGCCATTTTAGGAAAAATAAAACTCTACTTACTCTGCTTCTGAATAGCAGAGCATATAATGGAAATATTCACAATGCAAAGTGAAGAGTGGAAACCAACTCTGAATTATATGACTTAAGTGCATTAGATGAATTTGAATTGGCAAAAACTACAAATATTTTTAGTCTTGGAAAACACCACCAACAACAAAAAAGCAAAGTGGAATTGATTATAGAAGTGAAAATCTTATATATATGGTTTTTGGAAACAGATATCTATTGTCTTCATGTCTCTGCAAGAGTGACACAGGAATTGTTACTGGTGTGAAGAGAAGCATGCTTCATATGACACTGTTGCAGCATCTTGTTATCTCACTGAGCTCAAGTGCAAAACAAGATGTGCTAAGTTTACAAGATCTTTCAGGGATGTTTGCTAGCTCTTTAGCTGATTACTGCTAACTCAGGTTTTCTTATGTCCATAGTACCAAGAGCACAAACAATCAGCATGAACAGGTTCATCTCAAAAATCTAAGGAAATAACATAGGTCAGATACTACTCACTGAAAGATCACAGGTGACCTGCTATGAACACGGAAGAAATCTGAGTATTGTGTATAAGGTGTGTGCAAGAGATTTCTAGGGTGGACTCCTTCACATTTTTTTGTACTGTGAACACAGGAATGGTTTGGAATCTAATAAAAAATGCTACAATTTGAGCACTATGAAAATTATTTAACAAAAAGCTGTTACTGACAACTCACCCTTATGCTTTCTTAGCTGTGCATCCATCATTTGGATTTTGTATTTGATATTTAAGCACAGCTATATGAAAAGAGAGACAAGTCAGTAATGTAAGGGCTGTATTTCAACTCCTCCCTTCACTAGCTGAAACCATCTTTGCAAACTCACATTTTCATCCAATTTGGTGTGAATGGGCTTCTCAAGGAAACCAGACAGAAAGCTGTAGATCCAGCTGGAGAAAAGGAAATGAATACAATGACTTTTTACCATGGATTGAAATCTTTGAAACATAAAATCTGGCAGACGAGGATGTTGATGTCATTTATATTAGCGAGACACGATTACAGCAGTATTGGCAGACTGTGCAGTTGACTGTTTTTATTAATTTGTGAGTCTCAGGTAAATGCTAGGGGTTCTCAGTCTCACAAGAGCTATTTAGAAGGCAATCTGCAAAGTAGTAAATGTTCATGTTAACATGTTGCTAATCAATTAGCCGCATCTTGTCTTTGAGTGAGACAAAAAAAATTTCTAGAAAATCAAAATGAAGAGAACGACAAGCATTGTTTCATACCCTCTTTTGAAAGTTTTATTCTGAAATTGTAGGTCAGCTTGTCAAAAGGCATAATCAGTCTAGACCACCTCCATATCTGCAAACCTCCATTTACA
Organism: Leptosomus discolor; assembly: GCF_034619465.1. Lineage (NCBI taxonomy): Eukaryota > Metazoa > Chordata > Aves > Leptosomiformes > Leptosomidae > Leptosomus > Leptosomus discolor. Next base: position 159,461,283 of record NC_141391.1, read on the forward strand.
ATCTTGTATTCTTTAATATGCCTAAATGGCATTTTTTTCATATGCAGTATGTTTTGTCAGCTCATTGGTCGGCACATGCACAAATAAGCGTAGATTAACTGCACTTCACACACTCAGCACAGGAGCCTAGTTTTTGAAAACAGACTTCTAAAAATCTGTTTTCATGGCCTTCAATAGTTAGTCATAGCCTGTAACTGGCCATTTGAAAAGTGGCCTTTATGTTATAAACCCTGCTATCTCCCATGGAATAATTAGAAAATCTACTGTACATACCTAGATCCTCCATTCAACTTGACTTTTACACTACCAATGCTCAGCTGGCAATTGTGCAGCAACATGGACAAGCGGCCTGTGCTGTCCCTTGACACTTTGAAGATAACTGCAATAAACAGTCCTGAGATGGACACAGTAATTCCTCCTTGGTCTTTGCTGCTCAGAGAAAAAAAAAACAAACTCAGTCAAGGAAACATCTGCTTTAAGGGAAAAACTTAAGGAATTACCTGTAAATCAAGTTTGAAAGGACTTTTTGCTTTTATAATTTAGAATGAAGAATGGGTTTTCTGGGGATTAAAGTAGATTAGGAACATGCATAGTATTCAAAACCAGATTATACGCATGAGGTTCCAGGACATGAATTTTCCAGTGTTGTGCAGGATTTGACAAGTCTGCAAAAACGTGACAATTTCACAGCAACACAAGACATTCTAGTCCTTCATGACAGATCACCCTGAAGGCCTCCGGGACTGCAGCAGCAGAAGCCAGTTAGCTAATAAATATACAACCCAGTGGTTCTCCACTTTGCATTTATTCCATTTCCCTCTTTTCTGTAGCAATTTTCAATAATCCTTTAAAATGTATACATTCCTCCATTCTTTGTCCTGCCCCAAACCTATTCATTCTGTCTCCTTTCAGTAAATATCCCCTCTAAGACCCCACCAAAACTATCCTTATACCTAACTTCCAGCAAATTTAGGTATTAGGACTATGGTTAGGAGTTCTATAAGCTGTAGACCAACAAGCAGGATACAGAGAACTGAATGGATGTTAGAATAGCCTTATAAAAACCTCATTTACCATAACAGAACTGACACCGAAGGCATCACTTTTCACACTCTCATCCCGATTACTCAGGATTCTTTTCCTGGGCATTACTGCAGTGGCTGCACCACACTATGGAGAAAGCCCAGCCCAATATGAAGCTCAAACCATGAGTCTCTCAGCTTTCCTCTTTATTTTTCAGGCTAAGCAAAAATCCTGGGAAAGATGTTGCAATCCTGAAAGATTAATCTTAACCCAGACCCAAACCATAGACTACCCCTGACTAAACCAGTGAGTAGTATTGCCAGTCACAAGGTCCCTCCTACCACCACTACCCTTCTCAACACCACCTTTCAGTCTGTATATGTGCACTAAGTGGCTATCTGGAGGAAGCACCACTGAGGTGAGACCCTCATTTTACAGTCCCTAACCAAACCCCCATTCCACAAGCCATTATAGGAAAAACATTTTTCAAGGAGGGTTGTGCAGCATTGGGACAGGTTACATGGAGAGGTTGGGTATCACCACCCTTGGCTAAACACCACCACTAGACAGATGACCTGATCTAGTCTGGTGACAGTTTTGAGCAGAAGGTTGGACAAAACGACTTCCAGAGATCCTTTCAACTTAGGTTTACCCGTCCTTCAGTGACAGGGACCATCGCAAAAGGTTCTCAGCCCTCCTCCTCCTTTTCAGGGCTGCTTGGGAGATGCGGAGAAGCCCAGCTGCTTAGGTTCTCTGTTCCTGCACCCTTATATCTGCTCTCCTTCAGGAGGAATCCTGATTCACTGGGGTAGTGTCTCAGGTCCAGGGCTCCAGGAGCAAAGAGCATGCCAGGGGATTTTGTGACTGGCAGAATGCTCTGGGACAGGGTGGAGAGGAGGGCTACAGAGATGAAAATGCATGGATGACACTATCACAACTAAAAAACTGTGATAAGACCTATCTTACTGATCCTGGAAAAAGCCCAGGAGGGGTGGGTTGTCAATGATCTCCCTTGGAAAGCTCATTTTCAGCTGCCTCGTCTTAGTCTGCTACGCTGAAAGCAACATGTAGGACTAGGGAATGGAGAGGAAGAAGAGTAGGGCATATTCGGGATCTGTCTAAACCTACAGCCATTCACAAAACATCATATTGAACAGAGCAGCACAGATTGTTCCTTCTGCCCGTCAAAAAGGCAAGAAAAACACTTCACCCCCTGAACTCTGTCAAAGTTGGTTTTGAACACCTCCACCATGATCTGCCCTGCCAAATCCTGCATACCAGCTCCCTGCTTCCCTTGCTGTCCGTGAAGCCTTTGGAGTTTCATGCATCCGGGGTCTCTCCAGATTATGGCTAGATCCTTATCCTTCAGCAAGAGGGAGGATGGCTTCGTGTTTGGGAACAGCTGATTTGCCCTGCTGAACACAGTATCCTTTGCCCACTGTTGGGGGCACAGTGACAGCAGCTTCCAGCCACCAGTACTGAGAATGAACGCAGAACTGTATGTCCGTGCTCCTTTGAAATCTGGACATGCTGTGAAACTGGCAGCCTGGTGATCCATCTTGCTGTACTATCTGACTTGCAAATAGAGCAATGCCTATCGCTGTCACCAGTTACTCCATTAACCCAAATTGTAGAGATTAGCACCTCGGAAACTTTTCTGATATCCCAGAAGTTTTAGCCCTCCTCCTGCCCCCAAGAAAAACTAGAATATTATATTAAAATTCTACAGCAAAAATGCTGAGATAAAAAAGTGGAAAAATCAGTATGCAATCATGTTATTAAAGACAATCTCATACAGCACAAGCTCATGATGCTAAGTCAGTTTTCCATAGCAACCTGAATTCTGGAGTTTCTGAAGTTCTGAATGTTTGGCATTATGACAGTGCCCTTCCTTTAATAGGAGCACTTTGGAAGACAACATACATTGTACCAGCAAATAGATAATTAGCCACAGAATCAATCTTCCAGTTATACTGTACAAAGAAAGCAATAAATGAGGCCATTGCAAACTCTGTGATCCTGAATAGTCATGTAATATCATGTAATATACAGTCTGGACAAATTGAGCATGCTAGCAGACGATCTGACCTGATACTTCCCAGAGACAGCCTGTGTGGCAGCATAATTAAAAAAAAAAAAAAAAAGCATTAGTTGGCAGGGGATGTTTCCTTCTTAAGAATTTTATTCAAATAGATTGTTAATTGATAAAGCATATCTGACCTCAAAATTCATAATTACCAAGAACATTTCTTAATTCCATTTGCAATCCTTCTCCCAGAACCACCCCCCTCCCACCTGCATCTCTCTGTGCAATACTTACAGCAGCCATGTGTTCATTCTCCAGTCTGCACTGATCGTAGCAGAAGCATGTGCCACTGACAGACTAATGCCAGTGCCAGGAATAAAGGAAGCAGAAGTTTCTGGGAAATCTACAGCATTAATTCTGAGCCTACAGAATACAGAAAGGGGAATATTGGACTGCATGTCAAAAGAGCAAGAAGGACTTCTGATCACTGAAAACCCTTCTGCTATAAAAGGCAAAGTCTATGCTTTCGTAAAAGAATTTCTCAGAAATCACTGGCCCTTATATATTGCAGGAAAGAAAACCACTTGTAGAATTACACTTAGTAGCATCCTTGGAAAAAGAATCCTTGATACCTGACCTGGCAAAAAAGGATGCCTGGCCAGAACAAAAACTTCCCTTTGGGAGAAAAACAAACTCCTTGAAGTGAAATGTGGTTGCTAGGGGAAAATAAGTCTGTGTGTTAAATCCAGATGCTACATCTATAAATAAATCCAGGTTGCCTGAATGTTAGTATTTGCTGAAGAACATCGAAGTTTCTCTTTCCACATTCTGCTCCCTTGCCTCTCAAAAGGCCATGGAGAGGATCCTTTTTTTTTAAACAAAATCTTACTTCAAGATTTCCCTGCCAAAACAAATGTTTCTGATACTCAAGGGTATTGTCTTGCAAATGGGTGCGTTGAATTGAGCTGAACATTGTAAAGATATCAGCTGTAATCTTATCATGTAGTATACATTCCTCATTGTTTCCTGGTATCTGGCAGAGATCTCTGAAACAACTGCCTTTAATCTACTTTCTCCGGGGCAGAAGGCACCAGCTACTTTTAGTTAAAATGACTATAATTTTCCAATAACATCTTGGGCAGCAGTATGGCTGTCTTTAGTAATCTTGTTTGCAGTGAGCTAAAATCAGATTATCCACTGGGAAGATGGCCAATTTCAAGAACTATGGTTGGGAGAATGAATTGGGGTTTTGAAGATCATATAATTTAGGTTGAAATGGGACTTCAGGAGATTTTCTGGTTTAACCTCCTATTCAAAGCTCGGCCAACTCAGGGGCCCTAACCACTCGAATGTTGAACACCTCCAAGGATGGAGATTTCCCATCTTCTTTGGGCCTTTGTTCTGGTGCTCCCTAACATTATTTCCTAACTTCTAATCAGAACTTTTCTTGACATAACTTACGTCTGTTGCTCATGGTGCTTTCACTGTATACCTCCAGGAAGAATCTGGCTCCATATTCTCTATAATCACCACCCAGCAGACAGTGGAAGACATGCAGTAAGACATACGCACCTCCACCCCCAGAGACTCTTCTCCAGACTGCCCAAACACAGCTCTCAGATGCGCAGGAAATAAGGTTTTAAGGATGGTATAATACAATGCAGGCTGCTGGAAAGCAGGCGCTCAGGAAAATATTAGGTACAGACAAAGGACGTAGGCCCTATCCAGAAGAAAGTACACGAAATCTCCCAGATTGGTATTCCTTGCTCTGGGTAATTTGTAAGGAAAAGGAAGTAAAGTGCTACTGAGTACCAGAGCTTAGCTCAATAGTAATATTAAAAGACCAGAAGTTTCTGGTTTTCTGTTTATAGACTATTGGAAAAGCTTTAACTGGAAGATGGGATTGAAGGCTGTAGAAAACCCTCTTGTATTAGTCTCCTTATTTGGAGAAATAACAGGAAACTATATAAACCTGTTTTTCTATTGGCTGCTCCTGGGTACAGTGATTTTCCTCAGCTGGAAAGAGGTATTGAGCCCTGTCCAATCAAAATGCTGATTTACCGTTGTAAATCCATACAAAAAGATTCTGTAAAAGCCATCTTCTTGCCACGACAGCCTAGATACAACCTTTCCCCGCCCACATTTTCATCTTATCCCTTTGTCGGGCTTTTTCTCATCAAACACACACAAATTACTTTCACTGCTACAGGTCCTTCATAATAGCAGATTTTTAATAACACTCATTCTTCCCTCTTTCCCACTCACTTCCCCTGCTGTGTCATAGCCATGCTTACACCTGCCTCGCCTCAAACTCCAGACAAATCAATTAAAAAAAGCAGCCAAAGCGCTCCTTCAGAAGCTTTCTAAAGCTCATCTCTGAGTGTGGTAGAAGGAAGTACTTATAAAAAAAAAAATCAGTGTTTGGGCAGTAAGAGCAGAGTTAGATGCACCGTTAACATTTTACACTGAACAAAAAAAAAATGGCTGCATAATTATTACTATGCAGTAACAACACAAAAAGATGTTTCATCCTAAAACTTTGAAATGTATTGCCTTTACTCACCTTGAAATTACATAGTTGACCTTAACAACTGAGAAACTCTCCTGCCCACTCCAACTTGGGAAGGTCTCTTTCAAAACTGCCTGCTTCAGGAGCTCCATCCCAATCCTCCTGCCTACAAGGGGACAGAGGAAAGCACATGCCTTGCAGATTGGATTCAGGCAACCAAATATACAGCCAAATAATTTAATCACTTCTAAAATAGTTATAAAAACCTCAGATTCTTAAACCCTTACCTAGACTCCTTCCAACTACTTATACACTCATTTATAACTTCTATTAGCTTCACATACGAATCATTTAACCAAGATCATCTTGTCTCCAAATTGTATTTTATATTCTAGAACTCTTGTCAGGTTTCTGAAACTGTTATACTTCCTTCTCTTCATTCACAATGTGGATAGTGCTGGGAAATGCTTGGTCATCACCTTTACCTCAGACTGTCTCACACCTGTTCAATGAAAAAGCCAGTTAAGAAGTAGCAAGATGACTTCTACATACAGTGTTTATTTATGGAAAAACTGTGATATATGCATCTGGAGTGCTGGTATGTCAAATGCGGAACTATCTATCTGGATTGTTGCTTGTGTACAGGAAGTTGTTTGAGGTTTAAATACAATCCTTTTAAATGTTTTCTTCCCATTTTTTTCAGAGTATGTATGTTTTGCCACTGCACCTCATCCATTACAGCATGCTGCAGATCTCTGACTTATTTGCTTACCTTCTCGCCTTGCTTTAAGGAATCCCTACTTTCTTGAATGCTTCAATGCTACTTGTGCATTGATAATACAGACCCAATCCATCTTTAAATTCCAAATTCCTTGTGTCTTCCTTCTTTTTGCTCATCTTTGATGAAGACACTGCTAAAACTTTAATAGTGAATGATGTCCTGCTTTCAAATATTTTTAGCACAAGTTTTTTAGCTCTTGGCCTCACAGTTGCTGAATACAAATACAAAAATATCTATTTTTTTCTTCTCCAGACTTCAGTGTATTAAAACAGCAAAGAATTGAAATCAATGATAGCTCAACACTGGAATATCTTTTTATAAAATGCATCTTCTATGAAGGAGAGGTAAGTTATCATTGCCTGGGAATTCCTGCCTCCAAAGCAAAATATGGGCTCTGACTGAAATAACTTAAAGACCTCATGGTTCTTGCAGCAGGCAAGGAGGGTGCAGGCAGGATCTGTTGCCTCAGCCTTCAAATCTCATATTATGGGAAAAGACACGACAGGCACCATGCTCTTCAAATACAAGAAATACCTTTGGGAGGTGCACTGTTAACGTCTGTTCTTACTACTAATGCAGGGGTGTACAAACTTAGTCTGTTTGTTCAGCACTTCAAGGCCGTGCTGAATGTCACAAAAACTGCCGGGCTCACACTAATGCCAGGCTGAATTCTCATTTCTAAAGCCATGAGAGATCCTAGGGAGTGATTTCTCCTGGTATGTCATAAAAAGATATGGAGATCAGTCCTGTTTTGGGTGACTGATGTTTGCCCTGCACTTCTCAACTCCTCAAAAGCCTTTAAAACAATGCTCATACAGAGAAATAAGTGGACCTGATCCTTGCTTTCATCTTGAAGGCACAAACCCTGAGCTTCTATTCATCTCACAAGTCCATTGTTTACCTGTCAGCACGTTCAGTACATAAATGACAATTAATCCTTAGCATGACCCAGCCTTTGTTGAATTTGTGCCTTGTTAACCTTTAGTATTAATATTAATTCTGCAAACAATTGAAATTATACTGCTTGCCCTCCACACCCATGGAATAAGTCTTAGGTAAGAGACAGTGAAAGTTAGCATGAATAGAAAGAGTAAGGACAACATATCGTGGAACTAGCTGATATTCTGTTAAAAGGGCAGAATCATGGCAGGCAGTTACTAGATTTTTTTGAAAGAATGGCACATACAGATGCTATCCGTATTCCTTCATGCCAAATGGAGGAATGAGAGCAAAGATGTGCAGCTGTTCCAAAATGGTAAGCTTTTTTCCCAATTATGTCTTCTCATCTTCAATTAAATATCACACTTGCAATCAGGTTTTTGACACTTTTAGAAAAGGAGCAATTATATGACCATCTCATTCTGTTTCTAAGAAAGTAGATTGATATGAGGGATGTAGTAGAAACACTGTTGGACTGTAGGAGAACACAATCACCAATGCAAGCCTGGGGTGCACAAAAAGGAGTAAGTGAGAGAAGAGACAAAGGGTGTTCCTAGTGTGAGGTGACAAAAGGAATTTTTTCTATTTCACTATTTAAGGAGTTTGTTTCTACATTACACCTCTATTAAGGAACTATATTCTGTACATAGAGTATTTATCATAAATTAACTTCTGGCAATGTTAGACATACCGTAGTCCAGCCCCTTCTGAGTAATCCTCACTTTAAGACCAGGATTAGCCTCAAGCTGCATGGACAGCCAACACAGCAGGAACGAATACCATGTCTTCAGCATCTTCTCACCTTTGTCACAGGGACCTGTTAGCAACATTTATGATGCAAATGTGATCATAAATGATGCATACTATGAGTTGCAAAAAGTCTGTATCCATCACTTCCCTCAATGAAACTGGGACAAGAGTGGACAGTCAAGATAGGTTTAGAAAACAGTTTTACTGCATTAAGCAGTCAAAGTGGGAGCAGACACAGATTTCTGATTACTTGCATAGCACTTCAGCACACATTAGCTGTTGGTGAGACTGAATGGTTCTGCTCCACTGCTCTCTGCTTTCCCCACACTCATGCTTTGGCTGGTTTATTTTACCATCTGTCCTATCTCCTGCAGAGCGAACATGACAGAGCAATCCCAGACAAGGAGGAGCAGGTCTGTCCTCCTACAGAACAAGACCCTTTCTATATACACACCCCCTCGGATACGCTGGATTTGTGAGCTGAAAAATTCTTTAGCTAAATCAGCTGGTCTAATAAAATACAGTAGGCCTCCCTACAAAACTTGCGTCCCTGTTACACGCAAACCTCTGACTTAATCCAAACACTGATACATGAGATCAACTAAGTCAGGTCACACGAGAAGGGAATGCAAGGGTGGTAAACTCAAAGCGCACATGAGAATTACATGGTGATCACAGGGGAGTAGTGAAGGGCGGCCTGGCATGAGCCTGCAGCACAATGTCTTCGAGTGCAAAGCAAGACTGTGAGCCACTGCGTGGTGGGACATAATCATATGAGATTCACAGAAGCTGCAAAAGATTATTTCTTTCTGTTACACTTTCCTAGTACAAAAGTAAGGTTTCTTTGTTCAAAATTCTTGCATTCATCCTGATTTTCACTACCAATGACAGCCACTGCTCAAATTCTTAGAAATAACAATACTGTTTCTCAAGACAACTTCAAGTCTTCTCAGTGCTGCATTAGGAAAGTGTTTATTAGGGACCTATAGTAACTTTACTCTGGCCTTACCACTAAGGGGAGCGGCATGTCCTTTTCTAACATGTCTGACTGTGATCATGGTACCTGCCTATGTATAAAACCATGCAAATTAATAAGTAGAAAAAAGGTCTTGCTAGTTTCCCATGTATCCCAGCCTATAAAGTCATTCCTGAATTTCTAATAAGTACCATATTGTGTTGGACAATTTATTCCATAATCCAACAGAAAACATAAAAACTCACTTAAAAAAACCCACAAACCCTTCCCTCCACCAAAAAAAAAAACCCAAACCCACCACCCTTTGGTAGTCTTACTTCTGTGTTGAAATTAGTATTTCCAGGTCAGACTTTAAATGGTTGCAAATCCAAGATCTACCCTGTACCTCATAAAATACTGCTCTTCAGTGGATTTCTGAACTATAAGACAGACAAAATGCGTTATTGGTATCACCCTGATACCAGTTCTCTGAGGAATCCTTACAAAGTAACCCCAAGATACCATGCAAGAAAAAGTGGTTTCAGGGAAAAAAAACATTCTGAAAACATAATCCACATTGTGACAAATTTTGGAAATCCCCTTTTAATTGGTTGTTCCATCTCTAGTTCTTATGCCTTTTTGGTTTTCTCTATTTTAAGTAACTCAAAATAAATAATTACATTAAGGTAGCAATGTTATGTTACACACAGCTGGAGTCACAAATCTTTTCCAAAAACTTTTTCCAAAAAGCATCCTAGCTTTTCCTGCAAACATGCCACTTTCTATCCTGATTATTAAGGGTCAATTTAAAACCAATATAAAACCAGAACGACAGATTTTTTTCAATCATTAAAGAATACAGATATTTACTAGGTATTTATCTAGCAGGATTGCTAGAAGCATTGATGTGGGTGAGGTACCTCATTCTCATTGAATTTCACTTCCATTGAGAAGCAGAAAACAGCAATCTCAGTCACTACCGTGCTTTGTCGTTAACATGTTCTTGTTTGGATCTTAAACGAATGCCAGGTGAGACGCTGAAAGAACAAACAACTGAACTGCCATGGCAGTGAGATGATATCATTTCATATTGCCTTCTCAAACCAACAAGCTTTACTTTTGCACTCCAAGGCTGATATTCTTGGTTTCATCAAAGCCCCGAGCCTCTGTCAGATGCTAGGATTGATTGTACAATGTTAGTCAGATGACTGAGACAGAGCGAGCTAAGGAGAAGGAACCTGTCAGCTGCCTGATAGTCTAAATCAGAGCTGCCAATTGCATTGTCGATGACAATAGATGGCAGACAAATTGCTCTGATTGTTATCTTCAGTAACTGAGCATGCATCGACCAATTCCTTTACGTAAATCATTCTCTTAATTCCTTTGTCTTCTCAGAGATAGTGTATTCAAGCACTTTAAGTAGAAGAAAAAGATTAAAAACTCCTTTGTTTCAGTCTGTGTACCTTTCTCACCCTAATGAAGTACTCTACTTACCAGTCTGTAGATACCACATTTGGTTTCTCCTTTGTGAACAGTCTGCAAAAACTTTAAATAAAACTTGCAATAAAGTTTACAGCTGAAATCTGCCTAAGAACTAAGAAAGCTTCTGATGCAAAAAAAAAAAAAAAAGTCACTATCTTTGTCTTGTACAGGTTTAACACAGCCATAAAAACACACTATCTTAAGCTGACCAACCTCTGAAATAGAACAGAATATCTCTGAAGAAGAATTTTATCCTTGTCTTGCCTTGGTCCTCCACAAAACTCTCCACTTTCAGCCCGCAGAAAAATTTCTTCCCCTTCCAAAAATTCAGAAAAGAAATCTCAATAGTTAACAAACACAAGACAAACAGTTCTCAGACATGATAGCAAATACGGTGTCTACCCAACCTGAAGTCCAGAAAGAGCACTTTAGTTTCACAAATATCTCTGTTGTTATCACAGAACGGGGACTGGATTTTTCAGTTTATCCCTTGCTCCATTGTTCCTAGTTACTCTGCAGCATGCTCAAGAACAGGTAGGTTTTCTGCAGTGCACTCAACAATGTCAAATCAAAAAGGACTCAATAGCTTCAAGGTTTTAACCCTTAGTACACACTGATATTCCATATGGAAAATCACCTTTGAGGGAAAAGGAATACAAAGTTTATGTGGTTGATAGGAGAGATATATTGGCAGGAATGCTTAAAGAAAACAGCAAATGATACAGACAGGACTCTGCTCAATGACATAAAAGCAAGGTGGTCTCCACCTCTCCAAAACCACTGGAAATACCTGTGGAAAAAAAAACCTCCAGTAAGCTCCTATTCATGGTGTCCTCCATTCAGTGTGGAAAGCAACGCTATCTGCTTCCCAACTCATGAGACAGCAGGCGATCTAGCCCAATGAAATTTTCAAACAGAATCCATAGGAGGCAACAGCCACCCCTGCCCCCACAGGTTATATTTGTGAGTAGGTCTGGGACCCCCCTCAATGTTTTGGAGGCTTTGCAAAGGCACTGTGTTACCACAGCTTTGCCTAAGCATAGCTTGCCTGCTGAATCTCTTCATAAAGGCTTACAAAGCCTTGGAGAAGAGTTGCCGGAGGACTATTGCTCTGTGCCAGGCTGCAAAACAAACAACATAGCTGCAATTAACAACGGATAACCATGTTGGGAGGCAGCTGTCTGACGAGGTGATGGAAAATGAACACTTCCCACTGTTTGGATCCCTCGAGTTCATGTTGCTGACCTCTGTAACTGCCCTATCCTAGCACCTGAGCCAGGACTACTAGGTACATTTTTGCCAAAGTCCATTTAGCAAAAAAGAAAAATCAGTGTTCTTGTTCTAGCTCTGCACTGCACACTGCTCTCACAGCTAAGAACTGTAAGGGTGCTCTTAAGCTGGTCCTCAAGAGACAGGGGAAGGGTAAGAAATATTGAAACTTGAACAGGAATGCAGCAGGCATTATTTGTCTGGGATCTGCTCAGATTCAGACCTGAGTCCATCATTTGTGTAGGTCTGTTCTAAGCTTTCTTCTCTGCTTTTCTTCCTGTTGTTTGGATCACTTGTCCAACCATTCCGTTACTTTCATGGAGCTGACCGCAGCATGAGGCACTCTCTCAACCTATGCAGCCCCTACCCTGGTTTTGTATAAATTGCAGTCCTGTAAGAAGTCACTGTAGGTTCCTAGAAGGTGGATGCAGTAATCTCAGTCAGAAAAATCTGACCCCTTTGGTTTGTCACAGGACATAGGAAATCTTCCTTTGAGAATCTTTCTCCATGGGTGGAGCCCCTTTTTACTACCCACAGAAATGTGATTTTGGTCTGCTAATGCAAAGATATCAAACTGCCGTTGACGTGCCACTTCATTTGCTCTACATATAACTCTCAGCAATTCAATACTGTAAAGAAATACATAAATCCAAGAAAACACGGTGGTAGCTAAAAAGGTCTGAACCAATGTGGCAAACCCCAGAAAGCCCACTGAAAGCTCCTTTGCTCCATATGACCAAGATTTTAATCAGAAACGGAGAAGTTAAGAGCCACATGACCAAACTTCAGACACTGCTTAAGGGTCATCTGTAGACAGCCAACCTGAGAAGGTGTAAAGCACAACTCTGTAAAATGTATTAGCTACAAAGCACTAGCATAAAGGGCTTTAAAATACCTTTTAGGAGTAAAGTTGACCACCATCAAGGTGCAAGAAGTTAGGAAGTTCTTCCCACTGGCTTTGATTTGAACCTCCTCCCCCACTAGCATACTTAAAATGGTACTTCAGACTTTCACAGACCTCCCGATGATACTCCAGCCTTCATACCCTTCTCTGTCTCATTCCACCACCTCTCACATCTTTCAGTGTCACCCTAGTCATTCAAAATATCAGTATCATAAGGGTTAATATATACACATATATATTTATTTATACGTATTATAAAATACACTCTTTGTAGTGGCAAATAGAGAACGAAAAATAATGGAAAAGGTGCACAGGCTCAGAACTTTATTACTAAACTTGTCTTCCAGGAAAAAAAAGATAATTCCATGAGGTATGTAACTGAAACAAAGAGACTTTTACTTTTTATAGTTCTGTAGCAAAAATTTACAGTTGAATAAGCTGCTCTAAAGGCCGAGAAAATGTTCTTAGCCTTGTCCTTTGTGTAGACCCTCCCAGGATTGGCTCAAAAACCAGTTGTGCAGATCACATAGGAAAACAAAAGAACATAACAGTTATTAATTAAAAACAGGTGTGCTGATCATAGGGAAATAAGATTAGAATTAGGATTGTTTGAATTTTACTTATTGCTTCAGTCTTAAATAAGTCTGTGCCTTATAAGTACTTGATGTAAGAAGTTCCCAGAGTTGTAATCATATAGGACTGGTAGAAAAGATAATTTTGTAGATGATGACCCAGAGATGACCCAAAACCGAAAACAAGAATTGGAACCAGAAAAGACAAACCCAGCTGAATAAGGGGACTGTGAGGGGACTTAATAAGTGATGAATATGAAAACCTGAAAGGTTGAGTGAAGATTTACAAAGACTTTGGACTCTGTATATTGATAAAGAAAAGGTATAAAACCTGCAAGGACTTGGAATTCAGTTGCCATATTTGAGGTGTTGGCCCAACTCTGAGTTGTTAATAAAGCAAACCTAGAGATACCCACATCTGTGTCAAATGATTTATCTCCTTGAACAGTCCTCCTCTGCCATGGGAAGTTGACTGCAGGGCAACAGGACTACAGCTGTGTTAAGTTTCAAATTTCTCAAGAGAAACTACTAGAGCTATCAATAGTTTTACTTCTTTGGTGGCACAGGTTTTGTTCTTGTGTTTTACGCTGACCATTTGGGGAAGGAAAACCCTCAATAAAGTACTTTGAGAAACCACATTGTCTTTAACAACCGTTGTGAGCTACTGATAAAGAGCTTTCTTTTGTCACCATACTGTATGTTATTTTAATGAATTTTTAAAAAAATCACCATTTCTGATAAGGGTGAAATATGCTGAAAGTCAAAATTCTTCTGTATACAACGATTTTTCCTAGCTTGTAAGCACACAGGTTTCCTGTACTATTTTGACACACTGCCCTTATCAGCCTGAGGTCAACTTCATACGTGGCCACTGTAAGTCTCCTCCCTGCAGACCAAGACAAAATGAAAATGGTGGAGAAAAAACATTACTCATCAAACAACAGCCCTTTTAGAAAGATGTGTAAGAGAAAAAAATGGTGGGTTTGGGTCATTGAAATTTGTACAGACAAACTTGAAAGCTGTGGAAAATGTTTTAGCCTTTCATCACGATTGTTTCTTAGGAGATTTCCCCATTTCATATTTACTGCTGTGCAGAGAACGTGTCTAAACCTTACACCGTGGCATGACTCACAAAACTGAAAGGAAAAGCCAGCAGAATAGCAGCAGAAATGCTCACTTGTAACTGGTGTAGCTGGTTACCTGATAATGACCACTATAGACAGCTGCTGAGAAACCGAACCATTTTATTTCACACAATTACTTTAGCTTGTGCAAGCTACTGAAATGGTGCTTCTGCTGGAAACATCACAACTGCAGCCATGAACATCTCTCATGCTAGGGAAGCCTCCTCTACCCTTCCTAAAGAGCACAGACTAAGCTGCTCTGGAGCCTGTGGGAACACAGGAGGTGGCCGGGACAGGGACAACACTGAGGGACAACACAGAGCAGGACGTCCATGGCCAACGGAAAATGGTCGTGATGTTCAGGCAGCAGCATGACTCACTTTGGATTCAACCCTCTTCAAGATGAAAGCAGTTTCTGACAGGAATGGTGCTCTTGATCCCTCCTCACTCGTTCTCCTCCCTCCCATTCTCTTGGTCCTGCCCTTTGCCATTTTCTTCCACTCTCACCCCTCGGCCCCAGCAACCTCCTCTTCTGGATTTGCCCAGGAGGTGGCCCCATTTGATGACGACTGCATAAGCACTTCTCCAAAAGGGGCAGTGGCAAAGGGCCCAGCAAGCTTCTCAGGAAATCCCTTGTTTCAATACTCGCAGTTGAGGCCCTGGCATGTACCACCGAGGTGACTGTCATGAGCATCAGCTCCTCCACTGTTCAATGACTGGTATTGCATTTCCGTCGTGCCTTTGCCTTTCTGTTTACCACCTTCCTCAATACAAGCCTCTCCTTTCCACTGAGGAATTTATTGATATGTTGAAGTCAGATGACGATTGCCCTTCGATTTGAGATGTATTTTACAGCAAACTCTAAAGTGAAGTGAAATTTAGCGACCACGCTTATCTGGGTTGGATGACCATGTTCAGATGGCAGAAAGGGGATTTCACCTGTAGCCCAGAACAGAATTTTTGAAGTTTCAGTCTCCTTTTTCTGACTGGCCCCGTAAGTGCTGAAAGGACAGACAGGGCTGCTCCTATAGATGCAGGGTTAAGCACTGTGAAGAGTGCCATAATAAGCAGCTATATTTGGTGGTAGCAGTGCAAGCTGTGTCTTTCAAAGTTCACTTATTATTTTAGTATTGTATTCCTAGAAGGTACCCATTCTCCTGCAACTCATACTTCTCATATTATTCCTTGTATGGAGAAATGTAATGGAAGTAAATTGTATTGTTAGAAAGAAAAACAAGATGATCTGAGAACAAGCATCGTTCACAAAATACCTCTGAATTCACTGTTCTCTAAAATCTAATGTAATTCATTAAACAAAGAAAACACTTCAATTGTGCCTTCTACATTTTTCTAATCGACATTACACTTCAAATTCACTACTTCTAGGTGAAGCCGAGTATACTTTCCGAAAAGGTCCAAAATGTGGGGAGGGACCTTCCTTCCAAGTATGACAGATAAAAGGTAACTAAAGCAAGTAAACTTAAGCGCATGCCACTTTACACTTTTGGCGAGATTATCTGACCGCAGGTGTTAAAACATGACGTCCGAGCTGACAACTCAGCGTCTGCTTTGAAAAAAACACGTTCCTTTCTAAACCTAAACACTCTTGGGGGCAGCGTCGTCCTCCAGCCGTTCCCCTAGCGCCTTTCCATGAACTTCGCCAACCGCCTAACGCCCAGCCAGCAACAGCCTCTCCTCGGCGTTTGTTAGAACATCTAGGCCGGCGTCCCGCTGAAGCGGAGGGATGAGAGCGAAGCGGCCCAACCGAACCCCCTCCGCACGACGGCAGGCGGCTAGCGTGCGGAAACCAGCCCCGCCCGCGGCTCATCTCCTTCTAGGCGGGGCAGGGATAAACCATGGAGGGGGACAAGCCTCTGCTCAACAGCAACCCGAACGGAGGCGAACGGGTGCAGCGGCCGCCGCCTCCCCAGCACCGACATGCCTGGTGACGGCGGGGAGGCTGACTCCTGCCGGCGCATGCGCGGGTTCAGCCCGAACGCCCAATCATCGATCGCAGCCGGGCAGGGCCGCCGCGCAGGCCGCGTCGTGGCACGCCGAGGCGCTGATCGGGCGCGCGGCCGGGCGGCTCGCGGTGGGGGGAACGCCTCAGGCCCCTGGGGGCGGGGCCGAGGGGGCGGGGGCGGGGCCGCGCCAACCAAAACAACGACACGCCCCGGCAGCCCTTGCGCTCGCTCTCCGCCGCCACCATCGGCACCGCCGCCACCCGGCGGGGCCCGCTCCGGGTGCGAGGCGGGCGCGGAGACCCCGCGCCGCCATGAAGCTTCGCGTACGGGTGCAGAAGCGAACGGCGCCGCTGGAGGTGCAGGGGGCGGAGCCAACGCTGGGGGAGCTGCGCGCGCAGCTGCGCCGGGCCCTGCTGCCCGCCTGGGGATACAGGTAGCGTGCGGAACGAACCATCGTGGGGTGGGGTGGGGGGAGTTGCGTGGGCTTGGGCTGGCGGGGCTGTACCACGCGGTGCGGGGAGAGGGGCGGGGAGGCCTGGCCCATCTTCCCCCCCCCCGCGGCGGTGCTGCTGCTGCCCCCTGCAGGGCGGGCGGTGCCGGTGCTGCCGCCGGCGGGGGAAGGGGCGGCGGGTACCGGCGACCCTCCGGGGCGGCAGAGCTCCTCCTGAGGCCGGGCGCCGAGACAAGGGGCCAGAGCGGCCGGGGGCGGGTCGCGGCGGCGCTGCGCTGCCGGCTGCGGGGCGAGGCTTTGCACCGCGGCTGGTAGGCCCGTGTGCGGCGGCGGGGCAGGGGGGCGCCGGGGCTCCGCCCGGGCGCTGGGTGGCACATCACGGGGGGGGGTTAAAAGGTTGCCGGCCTGCAGGTTTTACCCGGTTCACGGGGACACGTCGCTGAAGTTCGTGTCACGCTTGGTAGGGCCGCGGCCGGAGCGGCGGGTCACTGCGGAGCGGGGAAGGAAAACGGGCTTTGGGACATGCCCAGCTCTGAAATGCGGATTGCAGCTCACTCAGAGCCGACTTAAATTTCCGTGTGGCCTTTACGTTCCGAAAACGGCGGTAGGATAGCATTTTTATAATTTTGCGGACTTCTTGGAGAATTTCTGTGTTTAAATTTCGTAACGTTTTATCTATGAAGAGCTCACGGCAGCCTCTATAGGAAAGTCTGCAAAAGCAAGTTAAGAACCGCCTACACAAAGGAGCTTATTTTCTGACAGTGGCTAAAGGGTTTGTATTCACAAACCTTTAATTAGGTACGGTGTGCCCGTGTTTCCCTGGTGATATGTGCACTTGATAGCACTGCACTGTATTGCATAGCAGTGTGGAGAAATCTGAAAGTTACAGCTTTTCTGGAGTTCCACCTGAACACGAGGAAAAACTTCTTTACATTAAGGGTGGCAGAGTGGTGGAACAGGCTTCCCAGGGAGGCTGTGGAGTCTCCTTCTCTGGAGATATTAAAAATCTGCCTCTACGCAGTCCTGTGGGACCTGCTTTGGGTGAACCTGCTTTAGCAGATGGGGGTTGGGCTAGATGATCTCCAGAGGTCCCTTCCATCTCCTGCCATTTTGGGAATCTGTCTTGCCACGGTGGGTGTGTTTTATAGCTGGTACTGGATAGCTGCTCTCATGCTAACCAGTTGCATTTCTATTTGTTGTTTTCGTTTTTTTTTTTTTTTTTGTAAGTGCTTGCCCTGAAGCATCTTTCCTTATTTTACCCTCATTTGCAACTAGCATGCTGTAGGGCGGCTGCTAATGTTTTGAAATGAATGTTTTCCTTAATCAGAGAGCAAGATGTTTGAGTCTTCAACATTACCTTGTTTTCAAATAATCTCAGCCAGTAGCTTATTTAAAGCTTGTTTTGCTACGTGTGATGTTTTCTAATTTGGAGGGCCCTTGTTTGCTTTCCTTCATAACAGTTTTGTGAGCAGTTACTGTAAATGAAGTTTAACTTACCAAACAGCTATGGCTGCTTAAAATGTACTTGGAGAGAAACCTCGGGGAAATAATTTCATACCATATTTTTTTCTTCACTCTTCCTTTAATGTGTAGGTAATGATGGATTAAAACTCACGGCATAGTAACTACTGTAGTTTGTAGTGTACATTTCTAACTATACCTCTGTGTGCAGTTACCCAGATGCAGCCAACCATGTCTCTTTACTTTTTTTCTGTTTTGCAGTTCTGATACCAAGTTTTCAATAACACTGAACAGAAAAGATGCTCTCACAGAAGATCAGAAGACCTTAGCTTCATATGGGATCGTTTCTGGTGATTTGATATGCTTATTACTAGAAGAAGCAAATGGACAACCCAACCTACCTCCTCCTTCTTCTGCTCCTCCTGCTCTTCAGAATGGTCATGAGCCGTCCACCTTGATCCCCGACAAAAGTCAGGCCAGCAGTCCAAAAGAAGGGCAGAATGAGCAATCTGACAACCAGAAAGTTCAGGCAGAAGTTCCAAAGGGTGATGAGAGGGTAAGTACATAACAATTGCCCTGTACAACACAAGGCAAAAAGGAGAACAAAAAAAAGTATCTTGTTGTGTCAGTTGCTGTACTATAGAGCAGAGAATCTGTTCAGAGTATCTGGCTCCTTACACTTGTCTGGTATATAGCCAGATTTGTCTATTCATTGTATATTGCCTGTGACACAGAAGCTAGATCAGAGACCCTGAGATGTTTCAGGTCTGACACTTTTCAGGATTGAATGTTTTTTGCTTGAACGTGCACCTTCCCTGAGGAAGTTAGGATTATGTTTCTTACCTGCCTCAGTGCTGCCTTCCTGAGGAAACTGATTCTAGGTACTGAACAAATGCAACAGGCGCTGCCTGTTGGAAGCACCACTCACAAGATGAGTGCACGATTCCTTTCTAATGGTTATAACAGTTCCCTGTGATTCAGGCAGCCTGCCATAGCATGAGACCTGTCTGTCTTGTGTGTGGAGGTTGTGTGCTGCGATAGCTCTTGCCTCATGCTTTGCAGGTGTGCATCTGTATGACCCACTGTGCTTCATGCAGCTAATGGGCACGCTTTCCATATTACTCAGTGGTTTGTTTTCTGCGTGACAGTGCACAGTTAAGCAGATAAAAGCTCCCACCAACTGCTGGGTCCTGTGGTGAATGGAGTCTCCCTAGAGGAGACTGAGGGTACAGCCTAGTGACATGGTCTGTCTCATTATACAATCCTGTGGGGGTTTTTTAGGTAGGAGCCTGAGAAGCTGGTAGAAACTGTCTTCCAACATTCTTTCGAAGCAAGTAGTTTTTTGTTTCAGAACTAATTTCAAATACAAAGTGTTCCTTAATGCAGCCTTTGTATGAGGAATATAGATAAGTGGTTGTTTAAACATATTATTTTAATGTATGAAAATTAAGATATAGGATTAAAAAAATTGTAAGTAATGAAAGAAAATGTAGTTCAACTGTTGTCCCATTGATTCTTGTCAGGAGCCATAATCTTTATGTGGTGCTGTGGGCATCCAGGCTCTTTATGTCAGTCAGACCATATTAAGCTGTGCAGAAGTATCTATTTCATATTTAGTTAATATTCAAAGGCAAGGTGAAAGGTTCTCACATCTTCCTCCAAAATTGTGGTGATGAATGATGGCAGGAAAATTTCTAAGCAAATAGATGTCGTTGTCGAAGAGCTTTAGAAGTCTGAAGATGTGTGTTTAACTCGGGCTGTGTCTGTTGCTGATAATGAGAGAAGGAAGGTTCCACAGGTGGATGGCTCTGCCAGCCTAGCACAAACGTAAGGGTGTCTCGTGCTATTGGCATGGATCACAGAATCATAGAACAGTTTGGGTTGGAAGGGACCTTTAAAGGCCGCCTAGTCCAACCTCTCTGCAGTGAGCAGGGACAGCTTTACCTGGATCAGGCTACTCAGAGCCTCATCCAACCTGACCTTGTATGTTTCTAGGGACGGGGCATCTACCAGCTCTCTGGGCAGCCTGTTCCAGTGTTTCACCACCCTCATTTAAAAAAATTTCTTCCTTGTATCTAGTCTAAATCTGCCCTCTTCTAGTTTAAATCCGTTCCTCCTTGTCCTGTTGTAACAGGCCCTGCTAAAAAGATTGCCCCTTTTCTTTTGAGGCACCCTTTAAGTATGGAAAGGCTGCAATAAGGTCTCCCTGGAGCCTTCTCTTCTCCAGGCTGAACAATCCCAACTTTCTCAGCCTGGCCTCATAGGGGAGTTTTTCCAGCCTCCTGGTTATCTTTGTGGCCATCCTCTGGACTCGCTCCAGCAGGTCCGTGTCTGTCTTGTGCTGTTGGGGAGAAGCAGCTCAGCTCCTTTAGGCTTTTTCTTTTTTCCCTTTCCTGACCCTTCCATTAGGTAAGTCTGTGTATGGTTTTCATTCGGTACTTTTTTTTTTTAATGTATCTGTGTGTCATTTTATCAGTTAACATAATAATTTGGTGTGATTTTGGTAGAAGAAAGGAACCCACAAAACCACAGTGCTCCTCAAGTGTCAGCACATATACTCCATTGGTGATTTGTGGGGGGTTTTTTTTTGGTTTGGTTCCCCCCTTTTCCCCCCGGCTATTTAGTCCTATTGTGTTTCTAAGCAGTCCAAGTTATCATTTTACTTGCCATGCATGCTGGCTGTATTTAAATAAACGGTGGTACTACAGTGAGTAAATTATTCCTGTTTATGTTGCAAACATTCTGATGAAGGTTTAATATATTATCACTTCAAGTAGTATATGCAATCAAATGACAGACCCTTTTATGAAGGGCTTGCATTATAAATGTCAGAAATTACAGAGGCTGTGTATATGATCCAGTCTCCAGCTGGGGTGCCAGAAAATGGAGATGTAATGAATCTGTACAACTTGCATGAGAAGTCAGTAGACTTGGTGCCTGTGAGGACTGGAATAAGCAGACAAATAATATTGATGCATATAGAGATGTACTTTTCTGAATGAAGGTATGTTTTGCTTTTCGTTGAAGGCAGGATCCAGCCTAGAATTTCCTTCTGGATTAGTCCCAGAAGATGTTGACCTGGAAGAAAATACGGGTTCCTATCCCTCTGAACCGATGCTGTGCAGTGAAGCTGCTGATGGTGAAATACCACATTCCTTAGAGATGCTCTACCTTTCTGCTGAGTGTACCAGTGCCACTGATGCCTTGATTGTTCTAGTACATCTTCTCATGATGGAGGCAGGCTATGTACCTCAGGTAGGTGCACAACCAATGAGGAAATATCTTGGTCGGTATGAGAAAGCTGTGGAATATCATGGGAATGTGTGATGCAAGAGGCATCTGAAGATCCACTTCTGACTTTGTATGTGTCATGCAGCAGCAGAGGCTGCTTAATTATCAGCTTCTCTTAATTTGCCTGACCAGTAACCCTTAAGGCTAAAGACTGGAACAGCTTTTAAGTGTGAGAAGAGGCCTGTCCCCATGTTTCTTTCAGTCCTCAGGCTCACTGGGACCCAACTGATAACCTCCTGTTTCTGCTTTATACTGTTGAGCTTGTGTAGGTGTGGTTAGATGGTAGCACTTCTTTGAAGCACTGCCTTGAGCATCAGTGTCATCTCAATGGTATCCTGTTTAAATGGTGGTTAACAAGGCCTAGGTCTGCCAAAGTGTTGCCTCCAATTCTGTATTAACTTCAGCTGAGTTCAGTTAGGCTTTGGTTCCACTAACCTACAGAGGTATCTAACTCGTAGTCGAGCACCTATGGCAGTACCTCTGTACAATGTATGAATTCACCATTTCCCTTTAGATTTTCAGATTTGCATTGTGTGTTTACTCATATGAGGTTAAACATGTGAAAAAAGAATTGCTCTTGGGAAAGGTGTTTAGATTCTCATGTTTCTTCTTGCCATGAGGCTGACTAAGCACACGTAGGGGGTCAGTTCAGGTGTCTGGTTGACCAATACC
Organism: Leptosomus discolor; assembly: GCF_034619465.1. NCBI lineage: Eukaryota > Metazoa > Chordata > Aves > Leptosomiformes > Leptosomidae > Leptosomus > Leptosomus discolor. The sequence continues at coordinate 159,483,456 of NC_141391.1, forward strand.
AGTTTAATAAATCTGCAAAGTTAGTTGCATTGCTGTAGCCTGAAATACATTTGCCACTGGGAAGGAGTTTATGTCAATCAGTAGGCTTGAAAGTAGGGAAGATCATGATTTCTGTGCAGATTTGGGGGGGGAAGAGAGAGTCTACTTGTAGTCGCAATTATGTTGTGTCCCACTCTGGGATTCTGTCTTGAGCCTTTTCATACTGAAATTGAAAGGAAAAGCTGTGAGACCACTCAGATTTTTTTTTTTAATGGATTTCAAGCCCTGTCAGACCTCACAAGTTCACAGAAAAGGTGCAGTAACGTGTTTTTCATGCAGTAGATTAACGTACATGCAGGAGTTGTCAGAATGCTGGAGTGGATGACAATGAAGTACATGCCTCAAAGAAATAGGTGTGACTGCTCACTAAACAACCTTCCCTGTCAGAAACTGGGACAGGACAAAAAATTACTAAACTTCTTACTAGTTTTGTTGTTAGTCTTTGGAAAAATAGTATGTAATCATGCTATTATAGTCTGTATCATAATGTGCATTGGGACTAAACTAAGATTTGAATTGCAGGCAGCTTCCTGGCACTTCCTAACTTTTAATTCCCAGTTTTTCACCCCTCAGTCTTGGTACATTGTGAAAGTATGGCAGTGTTATCTCTGTGTATTTTTAGGGGACAGAAGCTAAGGCAGTGTCTATGCCAGAGAAATGGAGAGGGAATGGTGTTTATAAGCTGCAATACACACATCCCCTTTGTGAAGAAGGTTCTGCTGGTTTGACTTGTGTGCCTCTGGGAGATCTTGTTGCTATTAATGGTAAGTTAGCCAGGTTTTTATCCTGGATGCACATTGCTAACTATCACCATTGTTCAGCAAGAGAAAACTTTTGTGCACTGCACCTTGATTATCCAGGTTGCTGAGGTGCAAGAGATACCGCTTCCTGATGCTGAATATTCTTGGCATTTCCTGTCTCCTTGTTAACTGTTTCTCTCCCTCTAATCATAACAGATCAATCCGTAGGGGATTCAGCTGGCCTTTTCATTGCAATGTTGTAGAAATCTGTTTCTTGTCTCATTTCATAGGAACTTTGGTATACATTGCCAAACATTAAAATAGGTAGACTTGCTCCAGCTACAATATTTTGACTTGTCTCCTCTTCTTTGCAAGACTTATAAACAACTTCCAGACTGTGTATTCTTTAGCCTGAATGTATAATCTTTCTTGTAGCACTCCAACAGTTTAACTGTGGTCTCAAAAATTGTATTTAGTTTAAGCTATTCAATCCAGAAAATTTTTGGAAGCCGCTTCCATATCACTTGGGGGTTTTTTGGAGTTTTTTGTTTGTCTTTTTGCTTGTTGGTTTGTTTTTTTTTTTTTCTTTTCATTTTTTATTTAGCATTTAAGTAATTCCACATTTTTGCAGAACCAATATTAAATTGGGACTTGAATCTAATTTCAAGATCCCTTTGATTAAAATTATGTTTATTTGTAAAACTTATAACTGATTATGGCAGTTTGTATAAGCACATATGTTTTTCTCAGGATGTGTACACATTTTGATCAAATGTTTTAGCCAAGTCAGGTTAAGGTTAGATTTAGGACAGTGTTATAACTAGTATGCATGTAGTGTTCATGTAGTAAGCTTGTCGAGTGTTTCTCTACTCAATATTTCTTTAGTGACTGGGTTATAATAATGGCTTTCTGTGTACCTCTCTTAGCTGTGTTACATCTCTTTCCACATGATAGATTTGTTGAAGGCAATGCTTGGTTTCTGTCACCAAGGTCTTTGTTTATTCCCTGCTATTTTAAGTTCCATTTTATTTTTTGGAAATGTTTATTTTTCTACCTGCTTGCTATAGTTGGGTATTTTCCTTGAAGGAAGCTGGTAAGGGGGGGAGGGTAAAACACCTCCAGGTAAGGCAGTAATGAAGTGATCTTTGTTATCTTTCAGTGTGTTTTAGATCTTGAAATGTCTTTTTTTTTTTTTTTTTTTTTTCCTCCCCTTCCCCCTCTTATATTTGCAGCAACATTAAAAATCAACAAAGAGATTAAAGGTGTTAAGAGAATACAGCTATTGCCAGCATCCTTCGTTTGCTTTCAGGAGCCAGGTATGGTTGAGCTGTGTTATTCATAGCAGTAAACTGAAAAGTAAGGAAGTCACACAGTCAGTAAGGATGTACTTCAGTAGGGGACCAAATCAGTAAAGAATAGCAAAAAGAGAATAAAAATGTGGTTACCATTTAGGTGAGTCAGAGCTTTGTGGTGAAAGGAATTCAGAGTGTAGCCATTGCCTCACATTTTGCTGTTGAAACAATTGGAATTTATTGGATCAGCTGTGTAAGGAAAGAACCTTGCAAAGCCTGAGTCATCCTTTGGCCCACATACCTGTTATTTATGAGGTCCTAAGCCTGTGTGTCAGTCTCTGGGGCAGCAATGCTGGATTATACCTGCTTTCTGCCTGGCAGCTCAGGACTTAGAGGCTGATGGTACCTACACTCTTCTGGCACTGTAATTGTTATGTTCTTTTTGTCAGAAAACATGCTGACCATGTATCTCTCTCCA